>NC_042985.1:5540173-6176693 GCF_901001165.1 Salmo trutta
CAACTGAGTTCTCTCCTCTCTTCCTCCAGGTATATTCCGTTCTTCATCATCCTCTTCCTCTACTTCACTGGCTGCTTTACTCACGTCAAAGAGGAGAAGACGATGCCCCTGTCTGGTTGGCTGCTACTCGGACCCAGTGCCCTCTACTATTGGTCAGTCCCCTCATTACTTCCTTCTTTTGACTTGAGAAAAGTTTTCTGAGCAAAGATTTGTAAAACATTTTTTTTATTAGACATATAAGACTGTAAAAACACCAGCAATTCACCTCCAAGTGATTTTAATTTTGGAAATCTGTAGCAAGATATATGTGATCGTATATAAATGTAAGCAAGTTTTGAAATGATTGTTTTAGTCATATCTGTTTGGGCTTCTTGCAATCAATTTGCAGTCTACAAATTATTTGTAATTATGTTCCGGCCCTCTGACCATCTGCTCAAGAAAAAAATTGGCCCGCGGCTGAATCTAGTTGATGATCACTGTCATAGAGGTTAGCTGAATTCTAATTGATAAATGTACTCCATTGTGTGATTAATGTACTCTGATTTATGTCGTACTGAAAGTACCTGAAGTATGGGACATATCACTGTGTGATGCATGGCTTAACTCTTAGGTATTTCCTTCTAGAAAGTGAAACTATCTTGACTGCAGGTTTCACTTCTGCCCCTCTCTCACACCCTCTCAGGTACTTGGTCACAGAGGGTCAGATCTTCCAACTCTTCCTCCTCACCTTCCTAGCTATGGTAGGAAGGTGATCCACCAGCGGCATAAGGGCTCTGTCCCAGACGCCAATGGCCTCTTTCTGTTTGCCAGCTTCTCTGTCACCATGTGCCTGGTGGCCGTGTGGGTGGCCTGGCTGTGGAGCGACCCGGTGCTGCGTAAGAAATATCCCGGTCACCTGTACGTCCCCGAGCCCTGGTCGTACTACACATTACACGTTAAGGACAGCCACTGATAGGAGTGACAACAGGTGAGTGTCCAGTATGATGCTAGTTTGTGTTAGCCTGGGAGCCAGTATGATAATGCTAGTTTGTGTTAGCCTGGGTGCCAGTATGATAATGCTAGTTTGTGTTAGCCTGGGAGCCAGTATGATAATGCTAGTTTGTGTTAGCCTGGGAGCCAGTATGATAATGCTAGTTTGTGTTAGCCTGGGAGCCAGTATGATAATGCTAGTTTGTGTTAGCCTGGGAGCCAGTATGATAATACTAGTTTGTGTTAGCCTGGGAGCCAGTATGATAATGCTAGTTTGTGTTAGCCTGGGAGCCAGTATGATAATGCTAGTTTGTGTTAGCCTGGGTGCCAGTATGATAATGCTAGTTTGTGTTAGCCTGGGTGCCAGTATGATAATGCTAGTTTGTGTTAGCCTGGGTGCCAGTATGATAATGCTAGTTTGTGTTAGCCTGGGTGCCAGTATGATAATGCTAGTTTGTGTTAGCCTGGGAGCCAGTATGATAATGCTAGTTTGTGTTAGCCTGGGTGCCAGTATGATGATGCTAGTTTGTGTTAGCCTGGGAGCCAGTATGATTAGGTTTGCATGGAGTAAGGAAAGTTATTATGAGCCATCCTCCCATCACCAGCCTCCTGTAGAATGGACTAATTCTGACTGAATGGATTCCATCAATATCTTGCATTTCTGTAGAATTAACAGGTCTGAAACGTTCCTGCTCCAGATAAAGGGTCTATCTGCTCCGCTCCCGAATGTCAGAATGACATCATCAGCAAGTGCCACATGGAGTGTGGATCGAGCACAGTGTTGTGCTGCATTCTGGGAAAGGCCCCTCTTTTCTACAGTTGCACCCCACCACTCCCCCAACCCCGTCCACATGACAATGACCATCTTACAGTATGCAATGTTACAGTATTCATTTAAAATAAGCCAAACTTTGAAATGAACTCAAAGAAAGGTCAGTGTTGGATGTAATTGAACATCATTGTATTGCTTCAAGTAAGTTGTTTGAAAATGTTCATATCAGATCTTTTTAGTAATAAATGTTTCTTACTCCACTTTGTGTATATTGTTTATGAACTTTGAAGACATGCTTAACTACTTGCATATACTGTATAACAGACATCATCAGGGTTTATGTCTCCTAAGTCATATGTCTCCTATAGCAGATTTACATTTGACATTTTAGTCATTTAGCCGATGCTCTTATCCAGAGCGACTTACAGTAGTGAGAGCATACATTTTAATTAATTTTTTCTTACTGGTCCCCCGTGGGAATTGAACCCACAACCCTGGCACTGCAAGCACCATGCTCTAAGCACCATGCTGAGCGGAATACAGAGTACACGCCAGATGTAGTGGGGTATACACATACCAAATTATTATATGCCGTATTAGTACATGGCTGGATTGATAGACAATGACCTCTAGTGGTAATGTTATATATTGCAGCTACCTCAGGAAATGTATATATTATTCAGTGTCATCACTATCCTGTCATTGTCCTTTCACTAGACATTAAATGGTATTGAATTGAATGCGGGAGTTCTATTAGTTGAGCAAGATCAATCATACTTACGCCTACTTTTAATATGGACAAAGTTACTTATCTTACTGAAGAATGTCACTTTTTTTATTCAACTATTATTTTCATATACTGTAACTTGTCTGCTGATGGCCATGCTGTAGTTGAACATATCCTGGTTGTCATAACAGATGATAAGGTAGTGATTAGTATCACAGCTATTTGATAGAAGAGAAAGGGAGAGCATTATATGATACCTTGGATCCACTATCTCGGTTTCCACAGCAACCGGTATTAAATAACATGTACTCTGTGGTGGACTTTAGAACTGGCAGGCAGATGGGTGTGGAGACAGGTGAGGTGAGCCAGTTGCATTCTAGGAGAGAGATCTCTGACTACAGACATGGTAAGAAAAAACTATTGAATTGTTTTGTGTTTACTAATTTCTGTACATGTTTAGGCCAATTCATGGTGTATTGTGTTTTTCCTCAGGCTAAATTCCTGTCAGGAACTCAGATCAATGGTAAGGTGTGCTATATTGTTGCTAGCTTTTCTTTTGGTGTGTTTGAGGTCACATGGGACATAAATAATGTCATTATTTTTCAATAAATTGATATTGAACAGTAGAGTAAGATGTTGTGACAAACGCTGAGAGCAATGTCTTTTTAAAAAGGGCATTTTAGAAAATAATAATCCCAATTGAGGTTAAAAGTATGATTTACTTATTTCTCTACACTTGTGAGACAAGAACATTTTAATTGCCCCCTTGGTGAGGAGAAAGCATTTTGACATTGTAATATGCACTGTTTTTTAGAAAGGATTATCATGATTAGTTTTTTAGTTTCTTTTCACCCAGAACATTAGTGCATTATTTGCCTGTTTTTTCTCTTCCTGTAGAGTTCAAGGAATGTTTCTCCTTGTACGACAAGAAGCGCAAGGGGAAGATTGAAGCCAAGGACCTGATCACAGTTATGCGCTGTCTGGGGACGAGTCCCACCTTCGGTGAGATCGACCGACACCTGCAGGTCCACAAGATAGGTACGCCATCAAGGGCCCCTCACTTACCCTGGGGGGCATCTCAGTTGTCTAGTGACTTACCCTGGGGAATCTCAGTAGTCTAGAGTGACTTACCCTGGGGGGCATCTCAGTAGTCTAGAGTGACTTACCCTGGGGGGCATCTCAGTAGTCTAGAGCGACTTACCCTGGGGGGCATCTCAGTAGTCTAGAGTGACTTACCCTGGGGGTATCTCAGTAGTCTAGTGACTTACCCTGGGGGTATCTCAGTAGTCTAGTGACTTACCCTGGGGGGCATCTCAGTAGTCTAGAGTGACTTACCCTGGGGGGCATCTCAGTAGTCTAGAGTGACTTACCCTGGGGGGCATCTCAGTAGTCTAGAGCGACTTACCCTGGGGGGCATCTCAGTAGTCTAGAGTGACTTACCCTGGGGGTATCTCAGTAGTCTAGTGACTTACCCTGGGGGTATCTCAGTAGTCTAGTGACTTACCCTGGGGGGCATCTCAGTAGTCTAGTGACTTACACTGGGGGGCATCTCAGTAGTCTAGTGACTTACCCTGGGGGGGCATCTCAGTAGTCTAGAGTGACTTACCCTGGGGGGCATCTCAGTAGTCTAGAGTGACTGACCCTGGGGGGCATCTCAGTAGTCTAGAGTGACTGACCCTGGGGGGCATCTCAGTAGTCTAGAGTGACTGACCCTGGGGGGGCATCTCAGTAGTCTAGAGTGACTGACCCTGGGGGCATCTCAGTAGTCTAGAGTGATTTACCCTGGGGGCATCTCAGTAGTCTAGTGACTGACCCTGGGGGGGCATCTCAGTAATCTAGAGCGACTTACCCTGGGGGGCATCTCAGTAGTCTTGAGTGACTTACCCTGGGGGCATCTCAGTAGTCTAGTGACTTACCCTGGGGGGCATCTCAGTAGTCTAGTGACTTACCCTGGGGGGCATCTCAGTAGTCTAGTGACTTACCCTGGGGGGCATCTCAGTAGTCTAGTGACTTACCCTGGGGAATCTCAGTAGTCTAGAGTGACTTACCCTGGGGGGCATCTCAGTAGTCTAGAGTGACTTACCCTGGGGGGCATCTCAGTAGTCTAGAGCGACTTACCCTGGGGGGGCATCTCAGTAGTCTAGAGTGACTTACCCTGGGGGCATCTCAGTAGTCTAGTGACTTACCCTTAGGGGGGGGCATCTCAGTAGTCTAGAGCGACTTACCCTGGGGGCATCTCAGTAGTCTAGAGCGACCTCCCCTAGTGGCATCCATGTAGTCTAGATCGACTTACCCTGGGGGTGCATCTCAGTAATCTAGAGTGACTTACCCTGGGGGGGGGCATCTCAGTAGTCTAGTGACTTACCCTGGGGGGCATCTCAGTAATCTAGTGACTTACCCTGGGGGGCATCTCAGTAGTCTAGTGACTTACCCTGGGGGGCATCTCAGTAGTCTAGTGACTTACCCTGGGGGGCATCTCAGTAGTCTAGTGACTTACCCTGGGGGGCATCTCAGTAGTCTAGTGACTTACCCTGGGGGGCATCTCAGTAGTCTAGTGACTTACCCTGGGGGGCCATCTCAGTAGTCTAGTGACTTACCCTGGGGGGGCATCTCAGTAGTCTAGAGTGATTTACCCTGGGGGCATCTCAGTAGTCTAGTGACTTACCATGGGGGGCATCTCAGTAGTCTAGTGACTTACCATGAGGGGCATCTCAGTAGTCTAGTGACTTACCCTGCGGGGGGCATCTCAGTAGTCTAGAGTGACTTACCTTGGGGGCATCTCAGTAGTCTAGTGACTTACCCTGGGGGGCATCTCAGTAGTCTAGAGTGACTTACCCTGGGGGGCATCTCAGTAGTCTAGTGACTTACCCTGGGGGGCATCTCAGTAGTCTAGTGACTTACCCTGGGGGGCATCTCAGTAGTCTAGAGTGACTGACCCTGGGGGGCATCTCAGTAGTCTAGTGACTTACCCTGGGGGGCATCTCAGTAGTCTAGTGACTTACCCTGGGGGCATCTCAGTAGTCTAGAGCGACTTACCCTGGGGGGCATCTCAGTAGTCTAGAGCGACTTACCCTGGGGGGCATCTCAGTAGTCTAGAGTGACTTACCCTGGGGGGGCATCTCAGTAGTCTAGTGACTTACCATGGGGGCATCTCAGTAGTCTAGTGACTTACCATGGGGGCATCTCAGTGGTCTAGAGTGACTTACCCTGGGGGGGCATCTCAGTAGTCTAGTGACTTACCATGGGGGGGCATCTCAGTAGTCTAGTGACTTACCCTGGGGGGCATCTCAGTAGTCTAGTGACTTACCCTGGGGGGGCATCTCAATAGTCTAGAGTGACTTACCCTGGGGGGGCATTTAATTAGTTTAATGACTTACCCTGGGGGGCATCTCAGTAGTCTAGAGTGACTTACCCTGGGGGCATCTCAGTAGTCTAGTGACTTACCATGGGGGGCATCTCAGTAGTCTAGTGACTTACCCAGGGGGGCATCTCAGTAGTCTAGAGTGACTGACCCTGGGGGGGCATCTCAGTAGTCTAGAGTGATTTACCCTGGGGGCATCTCAGTAGTCTAGTGACTTACCATGGGGGGCATCTCAGTAGTCTAGTGACTTACCCTGGGGGGCATCTCAGTAGTCTAGAGTGACTGACCCTTCGGGGGCATCTCAGTAATCTAGAGCGACTTACCCTGGGGGCATCTCAGTAGTCTAGAGTGACTTACCCTGGGGGGCATCTCAGTAGTCTAGAGCGACTTACCCTGGGGGGCATCTCAGTAGTCTAGAGTGACTTACCATGGGGGGCATCTCAGTAGTCTAGTGACTTACCATGGGGGGCATCTCAGTAGTCTAGTGACTTACCCTGGGGGGCATCTCAGTAGTCTAGAGTGACTTACCCTGGGGGGCATCTCAGTAGTCTAGCGACTTACCCTGGGGGGGCATCTCAGTAGTCTAGTGACTTACCCTGGGGGGGCATCTCAGTCGTCTAGTGACTTACCCTGGGGGGCATCTCAGTAGTCTAGAGTGACTTACCCTGGGGGGCATCTCAGTAGTCTAGAGTGACTTATACTGAGATGCCCCCCAGGGTAAGTCACTCTAGACTACTGAGATGCCCCCAGGGGTCTAGAGTGACTTACCCTGGGGGGCATCTCAGTAATCTAGTGACTTACCCTGGGGGGCATCTCAGTAGTCTAGTGACTTACCCTGGGGGGCATCTCAGTAGTCTAGTGACTTACCCTGGGGGGCATCTCAGTAGTCTAGTGACTTACCCTGGGGGGCATCTCAGTAGTCTAGTGACTTACCCTGGGGGGCATCTCAGTAGTCTAGTGACTTACCCTGGGGGGCATCTCAGTAGTCTAGTGACTTACCCTGGGGGGCATCTCAGTAGTCTAGAGTGACTTACCTTGGGGGCATCTCAGTAGTCTAGTGACTTACCCTGGGGGGCATCTCAGTAGTCTAGAGTGACTTACCCTGGGGGGCATCTCAGTAGTCTAGTGACTTACCCTGGGGGGCATCTCAGTAGTCTAGAGTGACTGACCCTGGGGGCATCTCAGTAGTCTAGAGTGACTTACCCTGGGGGGCATCTCAGTAGTCTAGTGACTTACCCTGGGGGGCCATCTCAGTAGTCTAGTGACTTACCCTGGGGGGGCATCTCAGTAGTCTAGAGTGATTTACCCTGGGGGCATCTCAGTAGTCTAGTGACTTACCCTGGGGGGCATCTCAGTAGTCTAGAGTGACTGACCCTGGGGGGCATCTCAGTAGTCTAGTGACTTACCCTGGGGGGCATCTCAGTAGTCTAGTGACTTACCCTGGGGGCATCTCAGTAGTCTAGAGCGACTTACCCTGGGGGGCATCTCAGTAGTCTAGAGCGACTTACCCTGGGGGGCATCTCAGTAGTCTAGAGTGACTTACCCTGGGGGGGCATCTCAGTAGTCTAGTGACTTACCATGGGGGCATCTCAGTAGTCTAGTGACTTACCATGGGGGCATCTCAGTAGTCTAGTGACTTACCATGGGGGCATCTCAGTGGTCTAGAGTGACTTACCCTGGGGGGGCATCTCAGTAGTCTAGTGACTTACCCTGGGGGGGCATCTCAGTAGTCTAGTGACTTACCCTGGGGGGGCATCTCAATAGTCTAGAGTGACTTACCCTGGGGGGGCATTTAATTAGTTTAATGACTTACCCTGGGGGGCATCTCAGTAGTCTAGAGTGACTTACCCTGGGGGCATCTCAGTAGTCTAGTGACTTACCATGGGGGGCATCTCAGTAGTCTAGTGACTTACCCAGGGGGGCATCTCAGTAGTCTAGAGTGACTGACCCTGGGGGGGCATCTCAGTAGTCTAGAGTGATTTACCCTGGGGGCATCTCAGTAGTCTAGTGACTTACCCTGGGGGCATCTCAGTAGTCTAGAGTGACTTACCCTGGGGGGCATCTCAGTAGTCTAGAGTGACTTACCCTGGGGGGCATCTCAGTAATCTAGAGCGACTTACCCTGGGGGGCATCTCAGTAGTCTAGAGTGACTTACCATGGGGGGCATCTCAGTAGTCTAGTGACTTACCATGGGGGGCATCTCAGTAGTCTAGTGACTTACCCTGGGGGGGCATCTCAGTCGTCTAGTGACTTACCCTGGGGGGCATCTCAGTAGTCTAGAGTGACTTACCCTGGGGGGCATCTCAGTAGTCTAGAGTGACTTATACTGAGATGCCCCCCAGGGTAAGTCACTCTAGACTACTGAGATGCCCCCAGGGGTCTAGAGTGACTTACCCTGGGGGGCATCTCAGTAATCTAGTGACTTACCCTGGGGGGCATCTCAGTAGTCTAGTGACTTACCCTGGGGGGCATCTCAGTAGTCTAGTGACTTACCCTGGGGGGCATCTCAGTAGTCTAGTGACTTACCCTGGGGGGCATCTCAGTAGTCTAGTGACTTACCCTGGGGGGCATCTCAGTAGTCTAGTGACTTACCCTGGGGGGCATCTCAGTAGTCTAGTGACTTACCCTGGGGGGCATCTCAGTAGTCTAGAGTGACTTACCTTGGGGGCATCTCAGTAGTCTAGTGACTTACCCTGGGGGGCATCTCAGTAGTCTAGAGTGACTTACCCTGGGGGGCATCTCAGTAGTCTAGTGACTTACCCTGGGGGGCATCTCAGTAGTCTAGAGTGACTGACCCTGGGGGGCATCTCAGTAGTCTAGAGTGACTGACCCTGGGGGCATCTCAGTAGTCTAGAGTGACTTACCCTGGGGGGCATCTCAGTAGTCTAGTGACTTACCCTGGGGGGCCATCTCAGTAGTCTAGAGTGATTTACCCTGGGGGCATCTCAGTAGTCTAGTGACTTACCATGGGAGGCATCTCAGTAGTCTAGTGACTTACCATGAGGGGCATCTCAGTAGTCTAGTGACTTACCCTGGGGGCATCTCAGTAGTCTAGAGCGACTTACCCTGGGGGGCATCTCAGTAGTCTAGAGCGACTTACCCTGGGGGGGCATCTCAGTAGTCTAGAGTGACTTACCCTGGGGGGGCATCTCAGTAGTCTAGTGACTTACCATGGGGGCATCTCAGTAGTCTAGTGACTTACCATGGGGGCATCTCAGTGGTCTAGAGTGACTTACCCTGGGGGGCATCTCAGTAGTCTAGTGACTTACCATGGGGGGGCATCTCAGTAGTCTAGTGACTTACCCTGGGGGGGCATCTCAGTAGTCTAGTGACTTACCCTGGGGGGGCATCTCAATAGTCTAGAGTGACTTACCCTGGGGGGGCATTTAATTAGTTTAATGACTTACCCTGGGGGGCATCTCAGTAGTCTAGAGTGACTTACCCTGGGGGCATCTCAGTAGTCTAGTGACTTACCATGGGGGGCATCTCAGTAGTCTAGTGACTTACCCAGGGGGGCATCTCAGTAGTCTAGAGTGACTGACCCTGGGGGGGCATCTCAGTAGTCTAGAGTGATTTACCCTGGGGGCATCTCAGTAGTCTAGTGACTTACCATGGGGGGCATCTCAGTAGTCTAGTGACTTACCCTGGGGGGCATCTCAGTAGTCTAGAGTGACTGACCCTTCGGGGGCATCTCAGTAATCTAGAGCGACTTACCCTGGGGGCATCTCAGTAGTCTAGAGCGACTTACCCTGGGGGGCATCTCAGTAGTCTAGAGCGACTTACCCTGGGGGGCATCTCAGTAGTCTAGAGTGACTTACCCTGGGGGCATCTCAGTAGTCTAGTGACTTACCATGGGGGGCATCTCAGTAGTCTAGTGACTTACCCTGGGGGGCATCTCAGTAGTCTAGAGTGACTTACCCTGGGGGGGCATCTCAGTAGTCTAGTGACTTACCCTGGGGGGGCATCTCAGTAGTCTAGTGACTTACCCTGGGGGGGCATCTCAGTAGTCTAGTGACTTACCCTGGGGGGCATCTCAGTAGTCTAGAGTGACTTACCCTGGGGGGCATCTCAGTAGTCTAGTGACTTACCCTGGGGGCATCTCAGTAGTCTAGTGACTTACCCTGGGGGGCATCTCAGTAGTCTAGTGACTTACCCTGGGGGGCATCTCAGTAGTCTAGTGACTTACCCTGGGGGGCATCTCAGTAGTCTAGTGACTGACCCTGGGGGCATCTCAGTAGTCTAGAGTGACTTACCCTGGGGGGCATCTCAGTAGTCTAGAGTGACTTACCCTGGGGGGCATCTCAGTAGTCTAGTGACTTACCATGGGGGCATCTCAGTGGTCAGACAAGTGAAAAGGATGGTCAGTAAAGAAAATGTTAAGCTCGTCTCTCAATTCAAAAAAACGTGTCAATACTTTGCCCCTTGATAACCAGCGCACTTCTGTATGTTGTAAAAGCGTTACATGGTCGCTGCCAGTATCATTGCATAGTGCAGAAAATACACGAGAGCACACCCTTCTCATTAACCTGTTGTGAGTTATTCACAATTTTCAATGAGCAAATAAGGTTTTATATGTAAGATGGCTAAATAAAGAGCAAAATGATTTCTTATTATTATATTATTATTTGTGCCCTGGTCCTATAAGAGCTCTTTGTCACTTCCCATGAGCCGGGTTTTGACAAAAACTCACATCCATTCTAAGGTTTAATAAATGTATTTATAGTGTGTGTGAGGCAGGCTTACAATGATGTAAAAAAACAACATTTGACAGTGCACTGACCCTGATGCTAGAGGGGGTACACAGCAAGAGGTTGAATGTTTGAAGGGGTACAGGACTATAAAAGGTTTGGGAACCACTGGCCTATAGCCCTCAAACTCAACTCTGGACCTCAAAACCCGCATGTTTCATTGTTCCCCTCTAATCAGGGACTGAATTAGACCTGGGACAGCAGGTGTATGCAATTAATGATCAGGTAAAACAGAAAACCAGCAGGCTCCGGACCTCGTAGGGTAAGAGTTGAGTACCCCTGGTCGAGAGTGACTTACCCTGGGGGGAATGTCAATAGTCTACAGTAAGTCTCTCCAACCCTGTTTCTAGAGAGCTACCTTCCTGTAGGTTTTCGCACCAAACCTGATTGTAATAATTAGCTAGTTAATAAGCTGAATCAGGTTAGTTACAACTGGTGTTGGAGTGAAGGGGAGCTCTCCAGGAACAGGGTTGGAGTTAAAACCTACAGGAGGGTAGCTCTCCATGAACAGGGTTGGAGTTAAAACCTACAGGAGGGTAGCTCTCCAGGAACAGGGTTGGGAGATCAAATTTATTTATATAGCCCTTCGTATATCAGCTGAAATCTCAAAGTGCTGTACAGAAACCCAGCCTAAACCCCCAAACAGCAAGCAATGCATGTGAAAGAAGCACGGTGGCTAGGAAAAACTCCCTAGGAAAAAACTTCCTAGAAAGGCCAAAAACCTAGGAAGAAACCTAGAGAGGAACCAGGCTATGAGGGGTGGCCAGTCCTCTTCTGGCTGTGCCGGGTGGATATTATAACAGAACATGGTCAAGATGTTAAAATGTTCATAAATGACCAGCATGGTCAAATAATAATAATCATTGTAGTTGTCGAGGGTGCAACAAGCACGTCCGGTGAACAGGTCAGGGTTCCGTAGCCGCAGGCAGAACAGTTGAAACTGGAGCAGCAGCATGGCCAGGTGGACTGGGGACAGCAAGGAGTCATCATGCCAGGTAGTCCCGAGGCATGGTCCTAGGGCTCAGGTCCTCCGAGAGAAAGAGAGAATTAGAGAGAGCATATTTAAATTCACACAGGACACCGGATAAGACAAGAGAATACTCCAGATGTAACAGACTGACCCTAGCCCCCCGGCACATAAACTACTGCAGCATAAATACTGGAGGCTGAGACAGGAGGGATCAGAAGACACTGTGGCCCCATCCGATGATACCCCCGGACAGGGCCAAAACAGGCAGGATATAACCCCACCCACTTTGCCAAAGCACAGCCCCCACACCACTAGAGGGATGTCTACAACCACCAACTTACCGTCCGAAGACAAGGCCGAGTATAGCCCACAAAAATCTCCGCCATGGCACAACCCAAGGGGGGGGCGCCAACCCAGACAGGAAGACCACGTCAGTGACTCAACCCACTCAAGTGACGCACCCCTCCCATGGACGGCATGGAAGAACACCAGTAAGTCAGTGACTCAGCCCCTGTAATAGGGTTAGAGGCAGAGAATCCCAGTGGAAAGAGGGGAACCGGCAAGGCAGAGACAGCAAGGGCGGTTCGTTGCTCCAGCCTTTCCGTTCACCTTCACACTCCTGGGCCAGACTACACTTAATCATAGGACCTACTGAAGAAATAAGTCTTCAGTAAAGACTTAAAGGTTGAGACTGAGTCTGCGTCTCTCACATGGGTAGGCAGACGATTCCATAAAAATGGAGCTCTATAGGAGAAAGCCCTACCTCCAGCCGTTTGCTTAGAAATTCTAGGGACAATTAGGAGGCCTGCGTCTTGTGACCGTAGCGTACGTGTAGGTATGTACGGCAGGACCAAATCGGAAAGATAGGTAGGAGCAAGCCCATGTAATGCTTTGTAGGTTAGCAGTGAAACCTTGAAATCAGCCCTTGCCTTAACAGGAAGCCAGTGTAGGGAGGCTAGCACTGGAGTAATATGATCAAATTTTTTGGTTCTAGTCAGGATTCTAGCAGCCGTATGTAGCACTAACTGAAGTTTGTTTAGTGCTTTATCCGGGTAGCCGGAAAGTAGAGCATTGCAGTAGTCCAGCCTAGAAGTAACAAAAGCATGGATTAATTTTTCTGCGTCAGTTTTGGACAGAAAGTTTCTGATTTTTGCAATGTTACGTAGATGGAAAAAAGCTGTCCTTGAAACAGTCTTGATATGTTCTTCAAAAGAGAGATCAGGGTCCAGAGTAACACCGAGGTCCTTCACAGTTTTATTTGAGACGACTGTACAACCATCCAGATTAATTGTCAGATTGAACAGAAGATCTCTTTGTTTCTTGGGACCTAGAACAAGCATCTCTGTTTTGTCCGAGTTTAAAAGTAGAAAGTTTGCAGCCATCCACTTCTTTATGTCTGAAACACAGGCTTCTAGCGAGGGCAATTTTGGATCTTCACCCTGGTATAGAGTGACTTACCCTGGGGGCATCTCAATAGTCTATAGCAGGGGTATTCAACTCTTACCCTATGAGGTCCGGACCCTGCTGGTTTTCTGTTCTACCTGATAATTAACTGCACCCACCTGGTGTCCCAGGTCTAAATCAGTCCCTGATTAGATGGGAATGATGAAAAAACACAGTGTAACTGGTTGAGTTTGAGGGTTCTAAAGGGACTTCCTCTCCTTCACCACAGCATGTTTAAAAGTCAGTGCAGATGAAGGGAACGAGCAGGGAAGCGGAAGCCATTAGAATATTGAGGCGGCTCTAGACACCTGTTGATCTAGCCATACTGTTTATGAATCGTAGTGAGGTTTTGGCTGTAAATTATTTAGTAGGCAGGCAAGCCGCTACTTGGGGGATGGGTAGAGGGAGAAGTTGTCACATTGAGTGTAACCTACACTTTAGCTGAAATCTGTCCCAAGCTTGTTCCAATTACATTTATTACATTAAAAAAAATGTATCTTCTCTCAGCTCTTCATAATTGCTGCACTGAACTTTTTAACCTGGGGGAAGTACTGAGAAATATTAAAACCAATTAACTGATTTGGTCATGTGAAAGTGGCTTTGGTTAGAACACGTTTGACTCAACAGAATTTTTTTCCATCAATCCCCAACTTCCCGATTACAATATTGAACAGAATGTTTTTCTCAGAGTCAAAAAGTTTTCCTGCTCTGTTACTCTGAACTTTATGCCCATTTGCAGTTCATTATTTTACACATTTAAACAGACAGCCCAATTCTGATCTTTTTTCAGTTGTTTTTTTTTACCAATCAGATCAGCGCTGAAAAAGATGTGAAAAGATCTGATGTGATTGGTCAAAAGATCCATTAGTGGAAAAAATATCAGAATTGTGCTGCCTGTGTAAATGCAGCCATATTGACACACTACGCAACCCTAACACGTTATTTTATTGAAGAAGTAAGGAATAATCAACAATGCTCAGTACAGTTGTATGAAAATATACCACAACTCGGCCATGTAGCAGACAACCAGTCACTTTAACAGCAGCATTTAGGCCTATTTTGGATCAATGGTGCCCTTTGCAGGTGATTAGTTCTACTAATATCCTTCCTTCTCCAGATAAGAAGGGCGAGCTAGACTTCTCCACCTTCCTGACCATGATGCATCGGCAGATCCAGCAGGAGGACCCCAAGGCGGAGATCCTGGAGGCCATGAGGATGACGGACAAGCAGAAGAAGGGCTACATCCTGGCCTCAGAGCTCCGGGCCAAGCTCACCAAGCTGGGAGAGAAGCTAACTGATAAAGAAGGTAGCCTACAATGTGTTTCTATCACTAGGGGTTTTAGCTGACATGGATTAAGACCAGACTAGATATAATGCCTATGGTGCCTCTATTGAAAATGCTGTATAATGCAGGAGCAGTAGGTAGGCTGAATCTGGCTCTGGGAAACTGGACCTGAAAGTGCAGCTCAACAGTCTGAATTGGCTCCTTCTTACAATCTCTTATACATCATCTGCACTGGTCTGAACACATGGTAGAGGTAAATAAAATAAAAAGTGAAATATAACTGGTATAACTTTACCTGGTATTAGTTTATCAGTTCAGCTCTTTTAACCCTTAACACTTGTACCCGTATACGGGTTGAAAATGGCAGATCTGGACAGTGATAAACACCTAAATTGGATCTCAGTGTCTGTACAGTAACATGCTATACATGACGTCAGAGCTCAGGCTCTGTGCTTCACAGCTCTGTCTGGGTTTTGACTGACAAGCGATCTGAACTTGAGCACTGCAGTGACAAGAAGTTGCCCCCATCCCTCCAGCGAATTGGGCAACTTGTTCAAATGTTTTGTCTGCGTGAGGGAAACGTTGATCCCTCCAGCGAATTGGGCAACTTGTTAAAATGTTTTGTCTGCGTGAGGGAAACGTTGATCCCTCCAGGGAATTGGGCAACTTGTTAAAATGTTTTGTCTGCGTGAGGGAAACGTTGATCCCTCCAGGGAATTGGGCAACTTGTTAAAATGTTTTGTCTGCGTGAGGGAAACGTTGATCCCTCCAGCGAATTGGGCAACTTGTTAAAATGTTTTGTCTGCGTGAGGGAAACGTTGTAAATGAAGAGGACTCCATGTATTGTGAAAGAGGAAACGTTGAGGATTATAATAAATACTGCGTTGATGTCATACAAGCCAAACACCCGTGAGTCCAAATGTGCACTTCACATTTCCATGTCATAGATCTAATTTCATATACAGCGTTTATGATCACCATGTTTGATGTATAGTTACAAGAAGACATGGCGTCATACCCTGGTTTATTTTGAACAGAATGAGCCTGTCTGTCTACAGTGAAGAACATTTGCCTTGGCACACGCACCTGAATGCACTCATGATGCCTTTCTATAGACTGGTTTGGTTGTTTAGCAACAACCGCGCAACTATGGGGTTGGCTTAGATTGTTGAAACGTTAAATATATTTGTATTTATTGAAAACACAAATCAATTTCCACAGTGAGCACTTGTCTCTCAAATACATTGTTACAGTTGTTGGTTAGCTAGCCAGCAAATGTTTGCCATATTAGCAGAGACACGACATCTGTCCAAACACCTCAAAACAAAACATGTTATCAAGAAGAAAATAAAACTACAATTCCTCTCATGGCAGCTTCCTGTCATTGTTGGTAGCTACTGGCCATCCAGAATCACAACATGAGTTCTACCCCATTGAATCACGTGACGTTGTCAGATAACCAATCTATGCACATCACATTTACGATATGTTTCCCTAAATTGCATTTTGAAATCCTAGCACTTTCATATCATATTGTATTACTTAGCTAGTCATGTTGGCAATAGAACAAGCTTTCAAACGATTCCCATCTGACCCAGATTGCGATTTTATAATGGACCGTTCTTGGATTGCTTAAACAACAACAGTAATTGTGTGATTGCAGGGTTGTGTTCCAAACAAAATAACTACACGTGTCCTCGCTCTAATTCCTCAACAGCACAGCTAGGAGCTCAAAAAAGCACCTTACAGTTGAAGCCTTTTTTTTTTTTTTGTCATAAAAGTGCATTGACATTTGTTAGGAAATGTGCACACTTTGGAGAGGTGTGTGGCCACTTAGGCACCAATTACACCTCTCTCTCAAACCTCTTATTGTTCTGTCTTATGTTGCAACTACAACACATTTTACAGGAATATTATATTACTGAATGTATCCAGAGTATTTTCACATTTTGTTATGAACAAATGTGGCAAAAAAGTTCATAATGTAAAATGCACATAAAATCAAGTGCTTGTATTCAGTCTTGTCAGGTAAACTGTTGTCCTCACCTCTTGGTCTAATAATCTCTAAACTGTTCCCTTTCAAGTTCTACCATGCTTATGCTTTTCATATTTCTTCTGTAAGAAACATGTCAAGGTAGCCCTAACCAGTTCCAGGCTGTGTCACAGGCGGATGTGACCGGGAGCCCCATGTTGCGGTGCACAATTGGCCCAGCATTGTCCGGGTTAGGGGAGGGTTTGGCCGGAGGGGGATTTCCTTGTCTCATTGTGCTCTAGCGACTCCTTGTGGCGGGCCGGGCTCGGACACATTGGTGCGACTGGCTTCCGGGTTAAGCAAGCAGTGTGTCAAGAAGCAGTGCGGCTTGGCAGGTCATGTTTCGGAGGACGCATGGTTCTCGACCTTCGCCTCTCCCGAATCCGTTGGGAGTTGCAGCGATGAGACAAGATCGTGACCACCAATTGGATATCACGAAATTGGGGAGAAAAGGGGGTACATTTTTTGTATTTATTTTTTTATTATGTGGCCCTATCCATAGGCCAATTCACAGGAGTGTAAAGGGTTAAATAGGTGCAGAAACAAGGCCACTTTAGACTGTTGTGATGCACCAAGTGGCTCCAAGAGACTCTATGGAAATACACATGCAGATGGGAGCTTCCCCACTGGGCACACACTGGTTGAATCAACGTTATTTTCACGTCATTTCAATGAAATTGAATTGATGTCTGTCCCAGTGGGTCAAGTCATCATTCTGCAGACTCTAGTTTTGTCTAATCTTGATTATGGTCCAGTCATGTGGTCCAGTGCAGCAAGGAAAGACCTATTTAAGCTGCAGCTGGCCCAGAACAGAGCTGCACGTTTTGCTCTTCATTGTAATCAGAGGGCTGATATAAATACTATACATGCCAGTCTCTCTTGGTTAAGAGTTGAGGAGAGACTGACTGCATCACTTCTTCTTTTTATAAGAAACATTCATGTGTTGAAAATCCCAAATTGTTTGCATAGTCAACTTACACACAGCTCTGACACACACACTTATCCCACCAGACATGCCACCAGGGGTCTTTTCATAGTCCCCAAATCCAGAACAAATTCAAGAAAGCGTACAATATTATATAGAGCCCTTATTGCATGGAACTTCCTTCCATCTCAGATTGCTCAAATAAACAGCAAAGCTGGTTTCGAAAAACAGATAAATCAACACCTCACGGCACAACGCCTCTCCCCTATTTGACCTAGATAGTTTGTGTGTATGCATTGATATGTAGGCTACGTGTGCCTTTTTAAAAATGTGTGTAGTTCTGTCCTTGAGCTGTTCTTGTCTAATGATGTTCTATATTATGTAATTCTGTATTATGTTTCATATTTTGTGTGGACCCCAGGAAGAGTAGCTGCTGCTTTTGCAACAGCTAATGGGGATTCTAATAAAATACCAAATGTGTCAACACATACATGAACTGATTCTTGTGTAAATTTGCAAATTATAAAACACATCATTTGAATGGAGTTAATTTTTAAAAGTTTCTACCTGCTAACATACTTGTTGTTGGTCCCAGATCAGCGAATTAACATGAAGTTATTTCCCCTCTAAACTTTGCAGTGGATGAGCTATTCAGAGAAGCCAACGTGAAGTCTAATGGCAAGGTGCACTACGAGGAGTTCACCAGGATGGTGACACTACCGTCAGTGGATTACTGAGGGACAGGACAGGAGGAGATGATGTCCTTTATGACAGGGAAGCATGGTCATGGAAGGGACCTGGTTATGCATGCACTGAGCATTACCCAACCACCTCCATGCACTGAGCATTACCAAACCACCTCCATGCACTGAGCATTACCAAACCACCTCCATGCACTGAGCATTACCCAACCACCTCCATGCACTGAGCATTACCCAACCACCTCCATGCACTGAGCATTACCCAACCACCTCCATGCACTGAGCATTACCCAACCACCTCCATGCACTGAGCATTACCAAACCACCTCCATGCACTGAGCATTACCAAACCACCTCCTTGCACTGAGCATTACCCAACCACCTCCGTGCACTGAGCATTACCCAACCACCTCCGTGCACTGAGCATTACCCAACCACCTCCGTGCACTGAGCATTACCCAACCACCTCCATGCACTGAGCATTACCAAACCACCTCCATGCACTGAGCATTACCCAACCACCTCCATGCACTGAGCATTACCCAACCACCTCCATGCACTGAGCATTACCCAACCACCTCCATGCTCTTAATTTATTGATCATCTAGGTTTGTGTCTATTGTACTCTACTTTCATTTATTCAAGTGCATTTGATGAATTAAATGGATGTCTTTTGGGGGGGGGTTATTTGAGTAGCTGCTGCATGTGCAATATGTAATGGACATTAAAATCAACTAAACTCCCTTTTGATTTAGAGTTTTAAACTGTTTGTTGAACTTGTGTTCTAGGTGTATCATTTTATAAATGTAGTTTACATGATGCAGTTGTTCAAGCTCTTTCAGCCATACCATTCAACTAAAACGTTGTTTGTTCCTCCCACAATATTCTTTACAATAACAATTTAGGTCAATATCTACATGTCATAATAACCAAATTATTCAACGTCATTAGTAGGAATATATATATATTTTTAAATACTAGATATGTAGGAAGGACCGAATTCTTTGCACACACGCTGGGCATTTTGTCAAGACGGCAACTGGAGCCTGCAATTCCAGGTTAATTATCTGTGCACACACCATGCATTTTGGGCGTAAATTACGCATGTCAAAGGAATTCTCTGCCTAATGTATTGTCAGTGAGCATATATTATTTTTCCAAGAATGTAATGCCATTTAATTTAGTCATCCAATGAGCTAATCCATTATTAAAGAGTGCAGGGAGAATATGTGGAGAACATACATGGAACTGACTAAATGAAGGAAACACTTGAGTAAATGAGGGATACCAAAGTATATTGAAAGCGGGTGTTTCCACACGTGTGGTTCCTGAGCAATTAAAACATCCCATCATGCTTAGGGTCACGTATAAAATTGCCCAGTTGTCTTATTTTGGCTACCGTGGCTAGAAGAGATCTATCTCTGTGACTTTGAAAGAGGGGTCTCAAAGGAACATAGCATGTTTAGAGAGTGTGTGTGTGTCACCAGATCTCAACCCAATTTAACACTAATGGCAGATTCTGGAGCGATGCCTGAGACAGCGTTTTCCACCACCATCAACAAAACACCAATATGGAATTTCTCGTGGAAGAATGGCGTTGGATCCCTCCAATAGAGTTCCAGACTCTACTGGTAGACTCTGCCAAGACAGATTGAAGCTGTTCTGGCAGCACGTGGTTGCCCAATGCCCTATTAAACCACTTGTTGGTGTTTCCTTTATCTTGGCAGTTACCTGTACATGTCTACTTCATTTCATCATGACCCAGCACCCAGCGTTTCCCAAACTTGTTCCTGGGGGACTCCAAGGGGTGCACATTTTGGTTTTTGCCCTAGCACTACACAGCTGATTCAAATAACCATAGCTTGATGATGAGTTGACTATTTGAATCTGTTGTGCTAGGGCAAAAACCTAAATGTTGTCCCGAGGACCGAGTTTGGGAAACGCTTCACCACACCTACCAAACGTAATAGTTTTATTTTGATTTAACCAGGTAAGACACATTGAGGTTAGAAACCTCTTGCCAGGGCGACCTGGCAAAACAGGGAAATAGCAGTGTGTACATAACACAAAAAAAATACAAAAAATAATAATAATACAAAATACATAAAAAAATATTAAACTGCAGCTATCAAAAACATTGTCTTAAAAACCAGGAAGGACACTTAACTCCCCAAACTTGAATATCTTTTCAAGCATGTTCCAGGATGAAGGGGAATTCTGGGAAAAAATTATTGTTTCCCCATATCAGTTCTAGACTTAGGAACAGACGTGGATGGCAGCGACTGTGAACGAAGACTGTATTGAGTGACTGATCTGGTCAGTAAGGAACAGAGATACAAAAGGGGCTGCCTTATCAATGCTATCTATTTACACAAAAGTGTACCAGTGTGTTTGCACCATGGAGAGAGAGGTGCATTGCACCAGGGCATACACATCACAGTGATGGGTGAGAGAAGTACCTGGTGTTGGGGATACATCTTAAAGTACCATGATACACTGTGTCCAGAGTTACAGTACCTGCTAAGGCCTGCATACAGGCACTATAACCCAGCACCGATAACAACGTGCTTTGAACAAGATCCTTTCTGACTAACATTGAAAAACAAGTTTTGTTCCTAAAATAAAAACCCAATTTCAACTTCTGTTTCTTGGTGAAGTTATCAATGTGCTGTTTAAAATTCAGCTTTTCTTCTAACCAATTCCCAAGATACTTATAGGAGGTGACCTTATCAGTTTGCTGACTTTTTAGAGTTCAAATCTGTGACTCCATGTGTCTACTTTCAAAGAGAAAACCATAAATGTAGCTTTCCTTGCATTAAGCACAAGTTTCAATTCGAACAGCATCAAAAGCCAACTGTAAATCCTGAAAAGCCTTCAAGATGTACTAGAATAAATAATTGTGTCATCAGCATACAGTCTTCGCTGTATCATTTATATACATTGTAAAAAGGATCAGACCTAAAATTGAGCCCTGGGGAAATGCTTTCATGAAACTCAGATGTCATACCCTCTGTGCTACACACTGGATTCTGTCAAAGGTCGTTTTGGAACCAATCCAATGCTTCAACACTTAAACCAACCTTTTTTTGGCAGGGAATGGTCAACAAAGGCCTTTGATAAGTCAATAAAAAGTGAAACACAGTGATGTTTCTTGTCCTGAGCATCTAGAATATCACCTACCACCTTAGTTACTGCAGTAATTGTACTATGCTTGGCTCTAAAACCCGACTGAAATTGAGATCAAATGAGTTATTATACAGAAAGTCTTTCAATTGTGAGTTCAACCAGGTTTTCCAAAGATGTTTCCAGTGCAGACAGTTTACAAACTGGACTATAGTTATCCAATTGACCTGTACAACACATTGCCTGAATACATCAATCGACCAAGATGTAAAAGGGTGACGTAAGCTGCTTTCCAGACTTTTGTAATCGTTTCACTCGCCAATGAAAGATTGAATATATGCGTGAGAGGGACAGCAAAGATCTCTGCACCAATTTTGTGAAAATAAGGGTTAAATTGGTCCGGGCCGGCCGCTTTCTTAATAGTAATGGATTTGAGTGTCATTACTATTTCTGAAAGTGTAATCTCGGTAAAATTAAGTAGATAACCTTAGGCCGGCTTCCGGAGTTGTCAACCTTCTCAAACTCTCTATATGAACGAAGAAAATACACATACAAATATGCTTATCTTTATTTATAATATACGGTCTACTTGCAATCCATTATATCGTCGCAGTTACAGCACAGCGCTGCGGGCTTACGCATTAAGTAATCTCCAATAACGCATTGAATATCTTCTATTATTTCTCACATCTAATGAGTGTTAGTAATTGGTATCTAGCGTTTTCGAATGTTGCAAATTGACCCACACAACATATTGTCTGAATATATCAATCGACCAAGTTGCTTAATTTATATGCGCTTTATTTCACATACATTGCAATGACCCTTTTACATTCAGCCATATATTCAGATACCACAACAGAAGCACTGATAACATATTAATAGGATCACATTTATTTCGATTTTGATGTACCAAAAATGTGTGCATTGGCTCTGAACGGCAATGTGTGAGCTTGAATGGACGACAGAAGAAACATCTCAACATTCCAACAAAGAGTATAATATCCACAGGGAATATTGACTTCGGTGCACTCTAAATTTGTGACTCTCTTATCTTACAATCAACATGTAATCATTGCGCGTAAAGTTACCAAGTACATGTCCTACCCATCCCAGTGCGTGCCAGGGACGCACCAAATTTCTGTAAATACTGCTTTTCACTCCGTTGGCCTACTCTGCGCAATTGGTGCCCCGTGGGTAATGACAACATTGGGAAGTTAAGAACTCTGTCATTTATAGTTCCCAAATGCATGCGTAATTGATTACAGCAAGTCGTTTCATAGAGTAAGTGCATTATGTCTGGTGGATGCACTGTGAATCTTCAGGTGCCATTCCGGGTAGACCCGGTATTGCGGGAAGATCCGGTCTGTCAATAAAGGATAGTCGACATTGTGTGGTGTCTAGAAGATTCAAGGGAATAACCCCTTGGTTGTCGTCGTGTGTTACACGTGTGTTGCACGTCCCCGTAAACGTACGTATTGTACAGGCTTTGGAGATGGCTGGTGAGGAAATTCTCCAAAACAAATCCTTCAGCATCTTTCTGAATTCTCGTCGCATGAGACAATACAGAACTGGGTTCAAGCAGCTATTGGCATGTGCGAGGCACACAGTCACCGGGAATACATAGGTGTGGACCAAATAGTAGGATTTATCCCAATTGACTGCGTTAAATTTTACCAATACACCCCAGAATGTGATGGCGTGATTTGGCATCCAGCAAAGAAAGAAGGAGAGGACGACGATGGTGACAGATTTGGTCACCCTCGACCTCCTTTTGGGGTGGTTGTTGTTCATGCTCCTCAGACGGATAAACCGTAAGAGCATCAGATAGCAGACGGACACTATCAGCATGGGTATGACGAACGCTATGATAATTTTTTGGAGATGATATAGCGCGAGCCAGTCATGTCCCTCAGGGAACCTGATGAGGCAGAGCTTCTCCCCAGCCACTACTGTCACTGAGGAGAAAATGGTAGTGGGTGCTGTGGCAATGGTTGCGGAGACCCACAGCACCGCGCACACCAATTTCACCGAACACGACCTCTGTCTCGACCGGTTCTTCAGAGCCGAGGCGACAGACCAGTATCTGGTCACACTCATAGCAGTCAGAAAGAACACGCTAGCGTACATGTTCATAACTGTTACGGAAAGGATGATTTTACACATGGCGTCTCCAAACGGCCAGCTGAAGTCCAGTGCGGTGTCCACTGCCCAGAACGGCAAAGTCAACACAAACTGGAAGTCCGTCACTGCCAAGTTGATGATGAAAAAGTTAATACTCGATTTCTTCCGGCCCTGTTTTAACCTCATTAGGAAAAAGACTAACAAGTTCCCAATTAACCCTACCGCGCACACAATGGAGTAAACAACCGAGATGATTATCCTTAGAATCGGGGTGCCGTCCGCGGTCACGTCAATATCCTCCAGACTGCCGAATTTGTCATCATCCATCAAAGTCCTGTTCAACGCCAAAATCCCGCTGTGGTTGAGTAGCTCGCCCATCCTCACAGATAAGAATGCAACACCGGTGCTTCTACTAGCATCAGGGCGCTTCTCGATGGCCTATCAAACACAGAATAGTCCTCGCGCTCCATACAACTGAGTGCTTATTTTAGCTGTTCATTTTATGTAATTGAAGCTTGTATGATAAAAGTTATCGTGTCTACAGTCCTTTATAACACCGCAATCAATGTGAAACTTTGCATCTTGACTGGAGTCTTATACAGGTGCGTAGTCGTGCGCGTTCACAGCGCCTGCCCCTGCATCGCGTGGATTGGTCGATTGAGACATGATGGACCTTTCTCTGATGGACCTTTGTGAATAAACTACTGATAGGTCTCGACAAAAATATGAATTTTCAGATACCAAAGTTAAATAAGCTGCACTGTATGTATAGAAGAATGTGGACACCCTTTCAAATTAGTGGGTCCAGCTATTTCAGCCATACCCTTTGCTGACAGGTGTATATAATTGAGCACACAGCCATGCAATCTCTATAGACAAACATTGGCAGTAGAATGGCCTTACTGAAGAGCTCAGTGAATTTCAATGTGGATGCCACCTTTCCAACAAGTCAGTTCGTCAAATTTGGAAATGTCTAGGAGCATTAACGGCTCAGCTGGGAAGTGGTAGGCCACACAAGCTCACAGAACAGCACCGCCGAATGCTGTAAAAATCGTCTGGCCTTGGTTGCAACACTCAATACCGAGTTCCAAACTGCCTCTGGAAGCAACATCAGCACAAGAACTGCAGCTTCATGAAATGGGTGTCCATGGCAGAGCAGCCACAAACAAGCCTAAAATCACCATGCGCAATGCCAAGTGTCAGCTGGAGTGGTATAAAGCTCGCCGTCATTGGACTCTGGAGCAGTGGAAACGTTCTCTGGAGTGATGAATCATGCTTCACTATCTGGCAGTCAGACAGACTAATCTGGGTTTGGCGGATGTGAGGGGAATGCTACCTGTCCCAATGCATAGTGCCAACTGTAAAGTCTGGTGGAAGAGGAATAATGGTCTGGGGCTGTTTTTCATGGTTCAGGCTAGGCCTCTTAGTTCCAGTGAAGGGAAATCTTAATGCTACAGAAAACAGTGACATTCTAGACAATTCTGTTCTTCCAACTTTGTGGCAACAGTTTGGAAAAGGCCCTTTCCTGTTCCAGCATGACAATGCCCCCATGCACAAAGCGAGGTCCATACAGAAATGGTTTGTTGATCGGTGTGGAAGAACTTGACTGACCTGCACAGAGCCCTGACCTTAACCACATTGAACACCTTTGGGATGAATTGGAACGCTGACTATGAGGCATCTCTAGTCACCCAACATCAGTGCCCAACCTCACTAATGCTCTTTTGGCTGAATGGAAGCAAGCCCCTGCAGCAATGTTCCAACATCTTGTGGAAAGCCTTCCCAGAGGAGTGGAGGCTGTTATAGAAGCAAAGGGGGGACCAACTCCATATCAATGCCCATGATTTTGGAATTAGATGTTTGATGAGCAGGAGTCATTTATATATATATATCTTTTTTACCCCTTTTTCTCCCCAATTGGTAGTTACAGTCTTCTCCCATCGCTGCAACTCCCGTAAGGACTTGGGAGAGGTGAAAGTCGAGAGCCGTGCGTCCTCCGAAACACGACCCCGTCAAGCCGCACTGCTTCTTGACACAATGCCCACTTAACCCGGAAGCCAGCAACAGCAATGTGTCGGAGGAAACACCGTACACCTGGCGACCGTGTCAGCGTGCTTGCGCCCGGCCCGCCACAGGAGTCGCGATGGGACAAGGCCATCCTGGCCGGCCAAACCTCCCCTGAGGTTGCGTCGTCCATGGGTCTCCCGGTCGCGGCGGGCTGCTGGTTTTATATGGAAAAAATGGTCCCTGACATTTAACAAAATATAATGAATTATGGGAGAGTATTTACTTGACCACTCACCAATACGTTATGTTTTGAATAGGACCAAAATAGTGTGGAAAAACAATGAAACAGTTGTTTCTCCCTTGTGCACGAAAGAATACCGAAAACTCCCCCTAGTCTAGCCCCCTAGTCTCCTCCTAGTCTAGACTACTCATATCGGTTTCCTTATTTTACTAAAGCTTTAACGCGGCAGCACTAGCGGTTCTGGGGGGGGGGGCAGTGCCCCTGCGACAACAATTTTGGACCCCCTTGTGGCCCACCTAAATGTGGAGTATGAAATAATTTTTACATAACAAATTTTTGCTATCATTCTTTTTTTACATCCGTTATTAAACAGAAAATACAAATAAATTGTTGAATGATTATGAACATGGTCTTTTGCCTGCTAATGCCTGCAATGCAGTGAAGAAAACGATATGACAACAATAACGTCTAATGTAACTGGCCCCTCTAACAGTACAGCTGGCCCCAGCTTGGCCCCCCCAGTTGAAATGGTCTAGAACCGTCACTGCATGGCAGACATTACATTTTAAACGTATTTTTTAAACGTATATTTCCTTCTTCATTCTATTACATTTCCATGTTTATTCTCGACATGTTGTGCCAAACTGACCGTCCTCTTCCGCTAGAGGGGGCAACATGATGGCTCAACCAGCGGTAGATCAGTGAAGGATGCTATAGGGCACGTGTCAATCTTGTTCCACGGAGGACCCGTGTGTCTGCGGGTTTTTGCTCCTCCTTTGTTCTCGATTGATTAATTAAGGTCACGATTAGTAAGGAACTCCCCTCACCTGGTTGTCTAGGTCTCCCCTGTGGCTCAGTTGGTAGAGCATGGTGTTTGCAACGCCAGGGTTGTGGGTTCGATTCCTACGGGGGCCAGTACCAAAAAAATAAAAATAATGCATGAAATGTATGCATTCACTACTGTAAGTCGCTCTGGATAAGAGCGTCTGCTAAATGACTAAAATGTAATGAAAAAATGTCTTAAAGGAAAAACCAAAAACTAAGCATAGGCCCTAGGTGGAATGAGTTTGACACATCATTGCCACTATTCTGAGCTCCAAGATGAAAGTATAATTTTCAAAGGAAACATAATGCAATTGATCAGTCGTGTTTATGATTTGCTTGGAGCTTGGGGCTCCTCACAGTGAGTGCATAATGCACACATTTCCCGTTATGCATTGGTGCTCAGCGCAGCAACCACGCGAACAAGATTATACAGAAGACCAAAGTGTCGCTGTAGGCATATAATATACAAGCAATATTATTTAATGTGGTGTTACAATCGTAATATTAGCCTTTATTGCGTGTTGGGAAGCCTATTTGACATCCGGTTAAATGTGTTAATTCGACTTTCCTCAACTATCCAACTTTATTTACAATTGCACACCATACGTATTTTTATTTTAACAGGCAATCCAAATAATTGTATGTAATAGTCTCCCCATCACCTAGAATCCCCAGGGCTACTACTGAAAGCATTCTATTCTCTCAGGTCCACCCACTAAACTGTATCGGAGAGGGAGGTTCTTAAACAAAGTTTGGCTTGTTAGGGAAAGTTCCTGACTGTCAGGGCTGTCGAAGGGGGCTTGATGGAAGAAAGAAGGGACAACGTCTTGTCAGCAAACAACACTTACAGTTTACAATTCTTAGAACGCAAAAGACGCGTGTGAAAATCCCCGAGGAAGGATACAACGTCGTTCAGAACTTAATTACGTTTATATCGCCGGCGTCACGCTTTCTATGTCTAAAGTGCATGGTTCTAGCGAGGAAAGTGTTTGAAATGACAGTCGGTACAGTGAGGATAAAGCATAATAACATATTGTCTTAATTTACCTTCCAACAAGATGATTTACTTACACTGCGGACTTGCACAAACTTTCTCTCCAATTTACTTTCTGGTTGCAGCGGGGATCTTGGCGATATTTGACAACAGTAAAACATTTGGATTTGAACAAGAGACGGGTAAGCCAGCCTCTTAAAAATCAATGGATCATTCGTCTGACATATAAAGTTACTTTTATTTTAAATAGTTTTATGCAATAGTTCAGCTATGCTGGCATTTTAAAATGTGAGTAACGAGGGGAACTCTGCAGACTATTGGCAACTGCTCAGCTCCACATAGCCTCAACTCAAACACACATAGCCTAGCGATGTGACTGATCTCCACATAGCCTCAACTCACACACACATAGCCTAGCGATGTGACTGATCTCCACATAGCCTCAACTCACACACACATAGCCTAGCGATGTGACTGATCTCCACATAGCCTCAACTCAAACACACATAGCCTAGCGATGTGACTGATCTCCACATAGCCTCAACTCACACACACATAGCCTAGCGATGTGACTGATCTCCACATAGCCTCAACTCACACACACATAGCCTAGCGATGTGACTGATCTCCACATAGCCTCAACTCACACACACATAGCCTAGCGATGTGACTGATCTCCACATAGCCTCAACTCACACACACATAGCCTAGCGATGTGACTGATCTCCACATAGCCTCAACTCACACACACATAGCCTAGCGATGTGACTGATCTCCACATAGCCTCAACTCAAACACACATAGCCTAGCGATGTGACTGATCTCCACATAGCCTCAACTCACACACACATAGCCTAGCGATGTGACTGATCTCCACATAGCCTCAACTCACACACACATAGCCTAGCGATGTGACTGATCTCCACATAGCCTCAACTCACACACACATAGCCTAGCGATGTGACTGATCTCCACATAGCCTCAACTCACACACACATAGCCTAGCGATGTGACTGATCTCCACATAGCCTCAACTCACACACACATAGCCTAGCGATGTGACTGATCTCCACATAGCCTCAACTCACACACACATAGCCTAGCGATGTGACTGATCTCCACATAGCCTCAACTCACACACACATAGCCTAGCGATGTGACTGATCTCCACATAGCCTCAACTCACACACACAGCCTAGCGATGTGACTGATCTCCACATAGCCTCAACTCACACACACATAGCCTAGCGATGTGACTGATCTCCACATAGCCTCAACTCACACACACATAGCCTAGCGATGTGACTGATCTCCGCCGCCTCAACTCACACACACATAGCCTAGCGATGTGACTGATCTCCACATAGCCTCAACTCACACACACACATAGCCTAGCGATGTGACTGATCTCCACATAGCCTCAACTCACACACACATAGCCTAGCGATGTGACTGATCTCCGCAGCCTCAACTCACACACACATAGCCTAGCGATGTGACTGATCTCCGCAGCCGCAACTCACACACACATAGCCTAGCGATGTGACTGATCTCCACATAGCCTCAACTCACACACACATAGCCTAGCGATGTGACTGATCTCCGCAGCCTCAACTCACACACACATAGCCTAGCGATGTGACTGATCTCCGCAGCCTCAACTCACACACACATAGCCTAGCGATGTGACTGATCTCCGCAGCCTCAACTCACACACACATAGCCTAGCGATGTGACTGATCTCCGCAGCCTCAACTCACACACACATAGCCTAGCGATGTGACTGATCTCCGCAGTCTCAACTCACACACACATAGCCTAGCGATGTGACTGATCTCCGCAGCCTCAACTCACACACACATAGCCTAGCGATGTGACTGATCTCCACAGCCTCAACTCACACACACATAGCCTAGCGATGTGACTGATCTCCACATAGCCTCAACTCACACACACATAGCCTAGCGATGTGACTGATCTCCACATAGCCTCAACTCACACACACATAGCCTAGCGATGTGACTGATCTCCGCAGCCTCAACTCACACACACATAGCCTAGCGATGTGACTGATCTCCGCAGCCTCAACTCACACACACATAGCCTAGCGATGTGACTGATCTCCGCAGCCTCAACTCACACACACATAGCCTAGCGATGTGACTGATCTCCGCAGTCTCAACTCACACACACACATAGCCTAGCGATGTGACTGATCTCCGCAGCCTCAACTCACACACACATAGCCTAGCGATGTGACTGATCTCCACAGCCTCAACTCACACACACATAGCCTAGCGATGTGACTGATCTCCGCAGCCTCAACTCACACACACATAGCCTAGCGATGTGACTGATCTCCACAGCCTCAACTCACACACACATAGCCTAGCGATGTGACTGATCTCCACAGCCTCAACTCACACACACATAGCCTAGCGATGTGACTGATCTCCACAGCCTCAACTCACACACACATAGCCTAGCGATGTGACTGATCTCCGCCGCCTCAACTCACACACACATAGCCTAGCGATGTGACTGATCTTCACAGCCTCAACTCACACACACATAGCCTAGCGATGTGACTGATCTCCGCAGCCTCAACTCACACACACATAGCCTAGCGATGTGACTGATCTCCGCAGCCTTTACACAAACAGCCTAGTGATGTGACTGATCTATGCAAGCAGTTCACTTGGGAAATATTGACACTTATAAAGGTTATGTTTTCCCATTTTATGCATTGTATGAGGTGCCGAAATCCCATGAGCATATGACTCAAAACAGACGTGATGTTCCCAGGCTATACCTATTTCCAGCTTGTATGAGAACAGCTACAGTATTTCAGGGTTTTTTTCCCACCAGAGAGATGCATCATTGAGCCGCCTCTAGTGCTTCAGGCCATGCTTAAAATTCTAGTAGCCTAGCTGTAGTTTGCTACCCTAAACTTTACTTGGGTCATGCCTGAATATGTCATATAAATATGCTCATGCTTACCTACTGTATCTGTACCTCACAGTGATAGTCACATTCATTCCACTAGTCAATTTAAACTGCCCTGCAAACATGAGTGAATGGCATCAGGATTAATTGTGTTCAGTTCTTTAAAGTATTTGCTCCCATTAGTCCAATAACTCATGCTGTGTTAGGATCAGTGGAGGCTGCTGAGGGGAGGACGGCTCATAATAATGGCTGGAACGGAGCGAATGGAATGGCATCAAACCATGTATTTGATGTATTTCATACCAATCCACCTATTCCAGTCATTACCACAAGCCGTCCTCCCCAATTAAGGTGCCACCAACCTCCTGTGTTTAGGATACTAGATACAGTAGTCAACCTAAAGTTGGCCTCTGAGCTGAAGTGTCTTGGTGTGAGAAAAAAAGGGAGGGGGTGATTTTAAAAAAAATACAAGAACTACACTTACTTTTGAACAATTATGCCAGTTGCCCATCTCTCTCTTTCTCCCCCCCTCTCTCTCTCCTTCATCCCTCTCCCCTTGGTCTCCCTGTGTTCTGCAGCAGTCTTAGTGAACAAGGGAAAGGCCTTCCTTAAGCAGTCTAGATACACCCTTGGGCTGTTTGACACTCTACCGTCCATACAAATCAACCTAAGTGGGTGCTCTGGGGAGCCAAGGCTAAGTGTAATCGGTTTGCGAGGCGATGGACTGACACAAGGGAGATAGCTTGGTACTGCAGCAGTGGCATTTGGGATGGCACTTGACACTACTGGTGGGCACTGTCCTCTATCAAAGGATTCAACAGTCTCAGGGTTGGCATAACACATTCCCTGTGAGAGAGACTCTTAATAACACCTCAATCGAAGAAAAAAACAATCACTACCCTTCACCTCGTATATACCTCCACCGCATCTCACCCATTCAAATCAGCTACCTGTTTACTCCTGTGAGACTGGTCTGACTTTTAAAGTGAAAACACTTCTGAATTACTCTTTGAATGTTAGCCAGAAATAAAGATGGCTTACGGATCTTTCTGTTAGGTCTGTGTTTTATAGAAAGGATTAGTGCTGTTTTTATTCTCCTCTCCTTTGTGATTAATACATTTGTCACTGTCATAGCTTTTCAGTTAAAGAGATGAGAAAGTCATGGTGAACAGTAGACATTCCTGAAGGTAGTAGTATAGAGAGAGATACACTAATATTGCCATGGACATTCAGTCAGACATGGAAAACCAGTGCTTTGATGAAGCCACTTTCACTATTCATTTACCTTAATAGTTAATTGTGATTTTATCCACAAATCCTGGAAAATGTGCTTGCCGCAAACGTTTAGCCTAAGTACTATGTAACAACATGTACCTACACTGTGATTACACTGTGACTGCCTATGTAACTACTACCATGTGATTACACTGTGAGTGCCTATGTAACTACTACCATGTGATTACACTGTGACTGCCTATGTAACTACTACCATGTGATTACACTGTGACTGCCAATGTAACTACTACCATGTGATTACACTGTGACTGCCAATGTAACTACTACCATGTGATTACACTGTGACTGCCTATGTAACTACTACCATGTGATTACACTGTGACTGCCTATGTAACTACTACCATGTGATTACACTGTGACTGCCTATGTAACTACTACCATGTGATTACACTGTGACTGCCTATGTAACTACTACCATGTGATTACACTGTGACTGCCTATGTAACTACTACCATGTGATTACACTGTGACTGCCTATGTAACTACTACCATGTGATTACACTGTGACTGCCTATGTAACTACTACCATGTGATTACACTGTGACTGCCTATGTAACTACTACCATGTGATTACACTGTGACTGCCTATGTAACTACTACCATGTGATTACACTGTGACTGCCTATGTAACTACTACCATGTGATTACACTGTGACTGCCTATGTAACTACTACCATGTGATTACACTGTGACTGCCTATGTAACTACTACCATGTGATTACACTGTGACTGCCTATGTAACTACTACCATGTGATTACACTGTGACTGCCTATGTAACTACTACCATGTGATTACACTGTGAGTGCCTATGTAACTACTACCATGTGAATACATAGGAGTGATTTGAGACACGTGTGGTTAAGTGGGATCCTCTTTAATAAGCCCATTACAAATCATGGGAGACGGAACCGAGGTGAACTGTCCATCTTCTCATGTACTATTTAACATGTCGTACATCATGGCTGACATGACCCTGGACTGGAGCACTAGTTTGGGACAGTGACATGGGATCCGACATGACATATCATGTGCAAGTGGTTTAATGGTCTCTGACACATTAGGCTAACATTAATGTCTTCGTGATGAACCTCTCTGACACCTTTCTCACCTCCATTTCCTATGGGCTGTCAGTTCCTGTTAGTATGCGAAGGGTTTGCTTCTGTTTCAACATCCCCACTAGCATATTACTTGTTCACCACTAGCATACTACTAGGGCACCACTGGCATACTACTAGTGCACATCTAGCATACTACTAGGGCACATCTAGCATACTACTAGTGCACATCTAGCATACTACTAGTGCACATCTAGCATACTACTAGTGCACATCTAGCATACTACTAGTGTACATTTAGCATACTGCTAGGACACCACTAGCATACTACTAGTGTACATCTAGCATACTATTAGGGTACATCTAGCATACTACTAGGGCACATCTAGCATACTACTAGGGCACATCTAGCATACTACTAGGGCACATCTAGCATACTACTAGGGCACATCTAGCATACTACTAGGGCACATCTAGCATACTACTAGTGCACATCTAGCATACTACTAGTGTACATTTAGCATACTGCTAGGGCACCACTAGCATACTACTAGTGTACATCTAGCATACTATTAGGGTACATCTAGCATACTACTAGGGTACATTTAGCATACTACTAGGGTACATTTAGCATACTACTAGTGCACATCTAGCATACTACTAGTGCACATCTAGCATACTACTAGTGCACATCTAGCATACTACTAGGCTACATCTAGCATACTACTAGGCTACATCTAGCATACTACTAGGCTACATCTAGCATACTACTAGGGTACATCTAGCATACTACTAGGGTACATTTAGCATACTACTAGTGCACATCTAGCATACTACTAGTGCACATCTAGCATACTACTAGTGCACATCTAGCATACTACTAGTGCACATCTAGCATACTACTAGTGCACATCTAGCAATCTACTAGTGCACATCTAGCAATCTACTAGTGCACATCTAGCAATCTACTAGTGCACATCTAGCATACTACTAGTGCACATCTAGCATACTACTAGTGCACATCTAGCATACTACTAGTGCTCGTCTAGCATAGTACTAGTGCACGTCTAGCATACTGCTAGTGCACGTCTAGCATACTGGTAGTGCACATCTAGCATACTACTAGTGCACATCTAGCATACTACTAGTGCTCATCTAGCATACTACTAGTGCTCATCTAGCATACTACTAGTGCTCATCTAGCATACTACTAGTGCACATCTAGCATACTACTAGTGCACATCTAGCATACTACTAGTGCTCATCTAGCATACTACTAGTGCTCATCTAGCATACTACTAGTGCTCATCTAGCATACTACTAGGGTACATTTAGCATACTACTAGTGCACATTTAGCATACTACTAGTGCACATCTAGCATACTGCTAGTACACGTCTAGCATACTGCTAGGGCACCACTAGCATACTGCTAGGGTACATCTAGCATACTACTAGTGCACATCTAGCATACTACTAGGGCACATCTAGCATACTACTAGTGCACATCTAGCATACTTCTAGGGCACATCTAGCATACTTCTAGGGCACATCTAGCATACTACTAGGGCACATCTAGCATACTACTAGGGCACATCCAGCATACCACTAGGGCACATCCAGCATACTACTAGGGCACCACTAGCATATGATTAAAGTGCTGTGAGGTGCATGTTGCTGTTAAAATTCATACCGTTTTTTGAACGGTGCTTGTGTGCGCACGTGCGTTTCTGTCTGTGTGTAATTGAGGGCCTTAAGCCTCATCCGCTCATGGAAGGTGGCACAGCGGACCAGCACGCCGCCGATCACCGTGACGATACCCCCCCTGCCAGGATCCGGGTGTAGGCAGACATAGCGTAGGAGAGTACAGCAGACTGATCGACACTCCAGTCAGCCTCTATAGTAACCTGAAGCCCTAATTAGTTAAAGCCCGTTGTGAGACCTCATCCACGACTCCACATGACTATTGCCTGCCATTGGTGGATACTGGGTCACATGCTCATCCTCAAGTAAAAAAGACAGACATACTGTAGCCATATCCAACCCCTGTTTAAATGATGGATAGTGTATGTGTGGCTTGTGCAGATGGAACTGTTTACAGCTTGCCAAGTTTGTTTACAACCTCACAGTCAATTAGTAGATGGCATGTTTTTATTTTCTCTCCCAACCAGAGAGCTTTCTACAGGGGCTTCCGCAGTACGAGGTCGTTCACCCCTACCGAGTGGACGCCAAAGGTCACTTCCTGTCCAACTTTGTGTCCCACCGCGTCAGCCGGGTACAGCGGCGGGAAACCCAGGGGGAACCAGGAAACCCTACACGGGTGTTCTACCAGTTGCAGCACGGTGGCCACAATCTGCACTTCAACCTCACCCTCAACCCACACCTACTGGCTCCTGGCTTCCTGACTGAGAGGAGGTACGGTGGCCTGGAGGGGGCCAAAATACACAGCCATGGCCCCTCGCTGTGTCACTTTATCGGGGACGTGTGGGACCGGGCGACTATGAAGGGGAGGGCGGCTATAAGCACTTGTGACGGCCTGGTGAGTGTGAGAGAGAGAGGGAGAGAGAGAGAGACCATCACTGCTAACCTACTGAGACCGTCACTGCTAACCTACTGAGACCGTCACTGCTAACCTACTGAGACCGTCACTGCTAACCTACTGAGACCGTCACTGCTAACCTACTGAGACCGTCACTGCTAACCTACTGAGACCGTCACTGCTAACCCACTGAGACCGTCACTGCTAACCCACTGAGACCGTCACTGCTAACCCACTGAGACCGTCACTGCTAACCCACTGAGACCGTCACTGCTAACCCACTGAGACCGTCACTGCTAACCCACTGAGACCGTCACTGCTAACCTACTGAGACCGTCACTGCTAACCTACTGAGACCGTCACTGCTAACCTACTGAGACCGTCACTGCTAACCTACTGAGACCGTCACTGCTAACCTACTGAGACCGTCACTGCTAACCCACTGAGACCGTCACTGCTAACCCACTGAGACCGTCACTGATAACCCACTGAGACCGTCACTGATAACCCACTGAGACCGTCACTGATAACCCACTGAGACCGTCACTGCTAACCCACTGAGACCGTCACTGCTAACCCACTGAGACCGTCACTGCTAACCCACTGAGACCGTCACTGCTAACCCACTGAGACCGTCACTGCTAACCCACTGAGACCGTCACTGCTAACCCACTGAGACCGTCACTGCTAACCCACTGAGACCGTCACTGCTAACCCACTGAGACCGTCACTGCTAACCTACTGAGACCGTCACTGCTAACCCACTGAGACCGTCACTGCTAACCCACTGAGACCGTCACTGCTAACCTACTGAGACCGTCACTGCTAACCTACTGAGACCGTCACTGCTAACCCACTGAGACCGTCACTGCTAACCCACTGAGACCGTCACTGCTAACCCACTGAGACCGTCACTGCTAACCCACTGAGACCGTCACTGCTAACCCACTGAGACCGTCACTGCTAACCTACTGAGACCGTCACTGCTAACCTACTGAGACCGTCACTGCTAACCCACTGAGACCGTCACTGCTAACCCACTGAGACCGTCACTGCTAACCTACTGAGACCGTCACTGCTAACCCACTGAGACCGTCACTGCTAACCCACTGAGACCGTCACTGCTAACCTACTGAGACCGTCACTGCTAACCCACTGAGACCGTCACTGCTAACCCACTGAGACCGTCACTGCTAACCTACTGAGACCGTCACTGCTAACCTACTGAGATATCTGTTTTTCCTTTCACATCCTAAAGGGTCATGCAAAACTTTTAACTTCTAGAACTTCTCTGTCCCTAGGGTAACAAGTCAAAGTAGAAACACAATTGACCAAAAACATAATGTTGATCGATGCCAATGACTGGTCCTAGCCCGTTTTTGTTTTCCGCTTTGTTTCTGTGCATGAGACTGGATGAAAGTGTTTGCTAAATGGCATATATTATTATCATTATACAAAATCAAAGAAGATTTATTACATTTTTAGGTGAAATTGAAAATGAGGATTCATTAGAGGTGTGTTTAATTCCTCTAGCTCTGACAAAAAGATGCTAATGCTTTGCAATAAGCAGTAAGTACTACTGTATAATGTCGTATGCCACACTGGCTTCAACATAGTTTCAATATTTAAACGCATGTCTGAACAGATGATGTTTAAGTATTTATTTGTATTTTTTTATAGTTGTCTCTGAAGTCATTACGTGCTGTTGGCCTCATTCCTGCTCTGTTAGTGTAGTTATATTCTTAGATTGCACCATCCATGGAAAAACCACTGACTGGTTGGTGAAAGGACCTGTGAGCTGTGCTTGAGAGGATGTGTTTGATACATCACAAGTGTTAGAGCGCCTTTCATCTAAAATCAGGCTGGATGTCATCGATGAGATGTGGGTGTGCAGAACATCATCATGCATCCATGAACAGATCAAGCGATGGAGCCCGTGTTGTGTTTATGCATGATCAATTTACATCTCATTGTCTTATCTATCCACTAGTGTAGGTCACTCAAACTGAATCATAAAGCATGTGTTCACTGTCACATCTGTGACCGCTGTCCACATTCTATCTCTCCTCTGTGACCGCTGTCCACATGCCACCTCTCCTCTGTGACCGCTGTCCACATTCTACCTCTCCTCTGTGACAGCTGTCCACGTGCCACCTCTCCTCTGTGACCGCTGTCCACATGCCACCTCTCCTCTGTGACCGCTGTCCACATGCCACCTCTCCTCTGTGACCACTGTCCACATGCCACCTTTCCTCTGTGACCGCTGTCCACGTGCCACCTCTCCTCTGTGACCGCTGTCCACATGCCACCTTTCCTCTGTGACCGCTGTCCACGTGCCACCTCTCCTCTGTGACCGCTGTCCACATTCTATCTCTCCTCTGTGACCGCTGTCCACATGCCACCTCTCCTCTGTGAACGCTGTCCATATTCTACCTCTCCTCTGTGACTGCTGTCCACATGCCACCTCTCCTCTGTGACCGCTGTCCACATTCTACCTCTCCTCTGTGACAGCTGTCCACGTGCCACCTCTCCTCTGTGACCGCTGTCCACATGCCACCTCTCCTCTGTGACCGCTGTCCACATGCCACCTCTCCTCTGTGACCACTGTCCACATGCCACCTTTCCTCTGTGACCGCTGTCCACGTGCCACCTCTCCTCTGTGACCGCTGTCCACATGCCACCTTTCCTCTGTGACCGCTGTCCACGTGCCACCTCTCCTCTGTGACCGCTGTCCACATTCTATCTCTCCTCTGTGACCGCTGTCCACATGCCACCTCTCCTCTGTGACCGCTGTCCATATTCTACCTCTCCTCTGTGACTGCTGTCCACATGGTCACCTCTCCTCTGTGACCGCTGTCCATATTCTACCTCTCCTCTGTGACTGCTGTCCACATGCCACCTCTCCTCTGTGACCGCTGTCCATATTCTACCTCTCTTCTGTGACTGCTGTCCACATGCCACCTCTCCTCTGTGACCGCTGTCCACATTCTACCTCTCCTCTGTGACAGCTGTCCACGTGCCACCTCTCCTCTGTGACCGCTGTCCACATGCCACCTCTCCTCTGTGACCGCTGTCCACATGCCACCTCTCCTCTGTGACCACTGTCCACATGCCACCTTTCCTCTGTGACCGCTGTCCACGTGCCACCTCTCCTCTGTGACCGCTGTCCACATGCCACCTTTCCTCTGTGACCGCTGTCCACGTGCCACCTCTCCTCTGTGACCGCTGTCCACATTCTATCTCTCCTCTGTGACCGCTGTCCACATGCCACCTCTCCTCTGTGACCGCTGTCCATATTCTACCTCTCCTCTGTGACTGCTGTCCACATGCCACCTCTCCTCTGTGACCGCTGTCCATATTCTACCTCTCCTCTGTGACTGCTGTCCACATGCCACCTCTCCTCTGTGACCGCTGTCCATATTCTACCTCTCCTCTGTGACTGCTGTCCACATGCCACCTCTCCTCTGTGACTGCTGTCCACATTCTACCTCTCCTCTGTGACCGCTGTCCACATGCTGCCTCTCCTCTGTGACCGCTGTCCACATTCTACCTCTCTTCTTTGTTTACTGTCACATCCCATCTATCCTCTGTGACTGCTGTCCATGTCCCATCTCTACTTTGTTACTGCTGTCCACGTCCCTTCTCTCCTCTGTCACGATGGGACGTGGTATAGCCATCTGTTGTTACCTTAGTTCACAGAAAAAAAGTCTTTACTTAAATGTTTCCAGCTGATCTTGCTGTAATAAATGTTTCACAATGCCAGAGTCACATTACACGCTTTAGGACATTTCTGATGAAAATGCAGTAGGAAACCACGAGCCCTATCCAACAATATCATACTGTTACATTATTACTGTATTCCTTTCTCCCTACAAGCCCTATCCAACAATATCATACTGTTACATTATTACTGTATTCCTTTCTCCCTACAAGCCCTATCCAACAATATCATACTGTTACATTACTGTATTCCTTTCTCCCTTTCTAATAATATATCTCTCCATGTCTGCCTTTTTTCCATTTGTTCTAGAAATTCTAACTTTTGCATGTGAACATAAAAATGTGTGATACTTCTAAGTTTAAGTGACTGTAAACGCTTGTTTTCTCCACAATGAGGGACTTTCCTAAATATGGCCAATGGGGAAACTTTCTCAGAGTATCCTCTTAAATGTCCGTGTTCATTAACAGTCAACTTCTAGTTGAATCCAATGTATATACTGTATATTGAATCTGTCCTTTTAAACTCTTTGAACCTGGAGGAGGGGGACTTACTGGACTGGACACGTTGTTTCTTTAAAATGATAGCAGTTGGATATATTGAGGAGAGATCGACGGGCTCCAGACCCACAGCGTATCATTTGGCACAACGCCACATCTCGCTTTAAGTTCCACAGCTACGGCTGAGCCAGAAACCCTGAGGCCAGAATGCTGGGTTGAAGACTGTCATAAATCTAAATCATTGTTGCGGAGCATTTGCGATTTAGCCATTACAGTTATGACTCAATTTCAGTTGATGCGTTTTCTCTCATATGTCCTTGTTTTGCTCCCAAATGGAAGGGAAAATAATCGCATAATAAATCCAAAGATAACTGGTGTTTATGTAATACTGTAACCTAATGGCACATTTTCATGAAGCTGATTGCATTTATTTCTCTCTGAAGCAATTTTGACCCATCTCCCACCCAGTAGAATGTGGTAACTGTATTCTTCCCATATCAAAGCAGTTGTGATCCCTTGTTCTCCCAGTAGAATGTGCTCAGTGTTCTTCCCATATCAAAGCAGTTGTGATCCCTTGTTCTCCCAGTAGAATGTGCTAACTCTATTCTTCCCATATCAAAGCAGTTGTGATCCCTTGTTCTCCCAGTAGAATGTGCTCAGTGTTCTTCCCATATCAAAGCAGTTGTGATCCCTTGTTCTCCCAGTAGAATGTGGTAACTCTATTCTTCCCATATCAAAGCAGTTGTGATCCCTTGTTCTCCCAGTAGAATGTGCTCAGTGATCTTCCCATATCAAAGCAGTTGTGATCCCTTGTTCTCCCAGTAGAATGTGGTAACTCTATTCTTCCCATATCAAAGCAGTTGTGATCCCTTGTTCTCCCAGTAGAATGTGCTCAGTGTTCTTCCCATATCAAAGCAGTTGTGATCCCTTGTTCTCCCAGTAGAATGTGCTCAGTGTTCTTCCCATATCAAAGCAGTTGTGATCCCTTGTTCTCCCAGTAGAATGTGCTAACAGTGTTCTTCCCATATCAAAGCAGCTGTGATCCCTTGTTCACCCAGTAGAATGTGCTAACAGTGTTCTTCCCATATCAAAGCAGTTGTGATCCCTTGTTCTCCCAGTAGAATGTGCTAACTCTATTCTTCCCATATCAAAGCAGTTGTGATCCCTTGTTCTCCCAGTAGAATGTGCTAACAGTGTTCTTCCCATATCAAAGCAGTTGTGATCCCTTGTTCTCCCAGTAGAATGTGCTAACAGTGTTCTTCCCATATCAAAGCAGTTGTGATCCCTTGTTCTCCCAGTAGAATGTGCTCAGTGTTCTTCCCATATCAAAGCAGTTGTGATTCCTTGTTCTCCCAGTAGAATGTGCTCAGTGTTCTTCCCATATCAAAGCAGTTGTGATCCCTTGTTCTCCCAGTAGAATGTGGTAACTCTATTCTTCCCATATCAAAGCAGTTGTGATCCCTTGTTCTCCCAGTAGAATGTGCTAACTCTATTCTTCCCATATCAAAGCAGTTGTGATCCCTTGTTCTCCCAGTAGAATGTGCTCAGTGTTCTTCCCATATCAAAGCAGTTGTGATCCCTTGTTCTCCCAGTAGAATGTGCTAACAGTGTTCTTCCCATATCAAAGCAGCTGTGATCCCTTGTTCACCCAGTAGAATGTGCTAACAGTGTTCTTCCCATATCAAAGCAGTTGTGATCCCTTGTTCTCCCAGTAGAATGTGCTCAGTGTTCTTCCCATATCAAAGCAGTTGTGATCCCTTGTTCTCCCAGTAGAATGTGCTAACAGTGTTCTTCCCATATCAAAGCAGCTGTGATCCCTTGTTCTCCCAGTAGAATGTGCTAACTGTATTCTTCCCATATCAAAGCAGTTGTGATCCCTTGTTCTCCCAGTAGAATGTGCTCAGTGTTCTTCCCATATCAAAGCAGTTGTGATCCCTTGTTCTCCCAGTAGAATGTGCTCAGTGTTCTTCCCATATCAAAGCAGTTGTGATCCCTTGTTCTCCCAGTAGAATGTGCTCAGTGTTCTTCCCATATCAAAGCAGTTGTGATCCCTTGTTCTCCCAGTAGAATGTGCTAACAGTGTTCTTCCCATATCAAAGCAGCTGTGATCCCTTGTTCACCCAGTAGAATGTGCTAACAGTGTTCTTCCCATATCAAAGCAGTTGTGATCCCTTGTTCTCCCAGTAGAATGTGCTCAGTGTTCTTCCCATATCAAAGCAGTTGTGATCCCTTGTTCTCCCAGTAGAATGTGCTAACAGTGTTCTTCCCATATCAAAGCAGTTGTGATCCCTTGTTCTCCCAGTAGAATGTGCTCAGTGTTCTTCCCATATCAAAGAATGTGCTTGCTTAGGACTGTAGGACTTAGGACTGCTTGCTTAGGACTGTATTTTTTTGTATTAATAAAGCATTTCTGACCAACTTTCTCCCTGTACAATAACATCCCTATATTTCTCATATATAATACATTTGGACCTCGTTTTCACCCCATAGAATGTCCTTGCTTAGGACTATTTAAAAACTAAATAATAATAAAGCAATTCTGACAGCCTTTCTCCCTGTACAATATGATCACTCTATTTTTCTCATAACAAAAGCTATGCTGACCTCCCTCCCTCTGTAGACAGGGCTGTTCAAGCTGTCCCAGGAGGACTTCTTTATCCGGCCATTGGAGCGGTCTAGTGATGAGTCGACGGCACCACAAGTCCACATTATCTACAAGCGCCACACCTCCCCCACCCAAAGCCAGTTGGTACAGCCCATCTCTGGAGACCATACCACCAACGGTACCTGTGGGGTCAAAGGTGAACCCTCCCGTCGTGACCTGGCATCACACACTCCAATATAGAGGCCTTAGAGGATGGGGCTGTTCCAATACTTTAAAGATGCACCTTTCCTTCCCTTCCTTGAACTAATCACCAATCTCACAAGGTCGGATTGGACAAAACAAGGATCCCACTTCTGACAACAACTGATTTTACATGTCAGGTCCAACCTAACCCATCCAGATGGTGCCAGATCAGTCATGCTTTATGGAAGTGAGGATGCATTTTCTAAGTATTCAAACAGGGCCGATGCACTGAGAGATCCCTATCCCAACCTGGATCTATCACACAAACACATACACGTACAGTACACACACACACACACACACACACACACACATACACATACACACACACACACTGAATACCACTCTCTAGAGGTGAAGGAAGACGGTCTAGGAACAGTTGCGCTGGTAACGGGGCCTGTTTGAAATACCAGGAGCCTTAATTAAGCCCTGAAACACATTGCAGGATGAAATATCCGAGAGGCAGTATTATGCAGGAGAGATATGTAAATATGCCATTAGGAATTCATTGCAGGCCCCGGGACTTGAACTATTTTGAAAATAACTCTTTCGAACTCACTTGAACGTGCACTTCACTGGAGTCTTGGTTGACTTCACCCACAGGGAAAAGGTCAAGAGAATTGTTGGAATATTCTGCAGATGGCTGGGGATGGTAGAGAGAACCAGGAAAGATCATCTGGCTTACCAGGCATTTTAGGAGGGAAATAAAACCACTTCCACCAGACTTTAAACTTCTGTCTCAAGCATGCATTAAATCCCCACTTCCTCTCTCACAGGGTTAAGCCTGCGTAATCACTTAAATTCCCTCAAGACATTTAGAAAAGACAAAAGTGGCTCTGTTGTCCTCTCTATAGAGGACATGTTATGTTCAACACAATGCATCAGTGTGTACAGTATAGGGTTCTAACGCTGTTGCCACACAGCCGACTTTTCATACATATGATGTACAGTTTTGGATAAATACACTTTTGACTATAATTGGTGTAACTGACCTGATCAAACACATAACATGTTTTACATCAACATTCCTTACGAATATTTGGTGTAACGAAGTTCAAACCAATCAAGGATAACACAAAAAACGTCTGACTTATTCCATGGTATTTTTAAACACAATACTAAAGCTACAACTCTACAACCACAATATTTGTCACGGCTCCGTCCTCAGATCCCGGGGCGGCGTTGGAGCGTGTGGAGAGGCAGCGGGAGCGCTGGGAGAGACGCCAGCCGAGGAAGAGGAGGGTACGCCAGCGTTCCATCAGCAGGGAGAAGTGGGTGGAAACGCTGGTGGTGGCCGATTCCAAGATGGTGGAGTACCACGGCACCAAGGGCGTGGAGAGCTACGTACTGGCTGTCATGAACATCGTAAGTGTCTGCTAGCCGTCTGTACTGACTGTCATGAACATCGTAAGTGTCTGCTAGCTGTCTGGACTGACTGTCATGAACATCGTAAGTGTCTGCTAGCTGTCTGGACTGACTGTCATGAACATCGTAAGTGTCTGCTAGCTGTCTGGACTGACTGTCATGAACATTGTGTCTGCTAGCCGTCTGGACTGACTGTCATGAACATCGTAAGTGTCTGCTAGCCGTCTGGACTGACTGTCATGAACATCGTAAGTGTCTGCTAGCCGTCTGGACTGACTGTCATGAACATCGTAAGTGTCTGCTAGCCGTCTGGACTGACTGTCATGAACATCGTAAGTGTCTGCTAGCCGTCTGGACTGACTGTCATGAACATCGTAAGTGTCTGCTAGCCGTCTGGACTGACTGTAATGAACATCGTAAGTGTCTGCTAGCCGTCTGGACTGACTGTCATGAACATCGTAAGTGTCTGCTAGCTGTCTGGACTGACTGTCATGAACATCGTAAGTGTCTGCTAGCTGTCTGGACTGACTGTAATGAACATCGTAAGTGTCTGCTAGCTGTCTGGACTGACTGTCATGAACATCGTAAGTGTCTGCTAGCTGTCTGGACTGACTGTCATGAACATCGTAAGTGTCTGCTAGCTGTCTGGACTGACTGTCATGAACATCGTAAGTGTCTGCTAGCTGTCTGGACTGACTGTCATGAACATCGTGTCTGCTAGCCGTCTGGACTGACTGTCATGAACATCGTGTCTGCTAGCCGTCTGTACTGACTGTCATGAACATCGTGTCTGCTAGCCGTCTGTACTGACTGTCATGAACATCGTGTCTGCTAGCCGTCTGGACTGGCTGTCATGAACATCGTAAGTGTCTGCTAGCTGTCTGGACTGACTGTCATGAACATCGTAAGTGTCTGCTAGCTGTCTGGACTGACTGTCATGAACATCGTAAGTGTCTGCTTGCTGTCTGGACTGACTGTCATGAACATCGTAAGTGTCTGCTAGCTGTCTGGACTGACTGTCATGAACATCGTAAGTGTCTGCTAGCTGTCTGGACTGACTGTCATGAACATCGTAAGTGTCTGCTAGCTGTCTGGACTGACTGTCATGAACATCGTAAGTGTCTGCTAGCTGTCTGGACTGACTGTCATGAACATCGTAAGTGTCTGCTAGCTGTCTGGACTGACTGTCATGAACATCGTAAGTGTCTGCTAGCTGTCTGGACTGACTGTCATGAACATCGTAAGTGTCTGCTAGCTGTCTGGACTGACTGTCATGAACATCGTAAGTGTCTGCTTGCTGTCTGGACTGACTGTCATCAACATCGTAAGTGTCTGCTAGCTGTCTGGACTGACTGTCATGAACATCGTGTCTGCTAGCTGTCTGGACTGACTGTCATGAACATCGTAAGTGTCTGCTTGCTGTCTGGACTGACTGTCATCAACATCGTAAGTGTCTGCTAGCTGTCTGGACTGACTGTCATGAACATCGTGTCTGCTAGCTGTCTGGACTGACTGTCATGAACATCGTAAGTGTCTGCTAGCTGTCTGGACTGACTGTCATGAACATCGTAAGTGTCTGCTAGCTGTCTGGACTGACTGTCATGAACATCGTAAGTGTCTGCTAGCTGTCTGGACTGACTGTCATGAACATCGTAAGTGTCTGCTTGCTGTCTGGACTGACTGTCATGAACATCGTAAGTGTCTGCTAGCTGTCTGGACTGACTGTCATGAACATCGTAAGTGTCTGCTAGCTGTCTGGACTGACTGTCATGAACATCGTAAGTGTCTGCTAGCTGTCTGGACTGACTGTCATGAACATCGTGTCTGCTAGCCGTCTGGACTGACTGTCATGAACATCGTAAGTGTCTGCTAGCCATCTGTACTGACTGTCATGAACATCGTAAGTGTCTGCTAGCCGTCTGTACTGACTGTCATGAACATCGTAAGTGTCTGCTAGCCGTCTGTACTGACTGTCATGAACATCGTAAGTGTCTGCTAGCTGTCTGTACTGACTGTCATGAACATCGTGTCTGCTAGCCGTCTGTACTGACTGTCATGAACATCGTGTCTGCTAGCCGTCTGTACTGACTGTCATGAACATCGTGTCTGCTAGCCGTCTGTACTGACTCATGAACATCGTAATTGTCTGCTAGCAGTCTGTACTGACTGTCATGAACATCGTAAGTGTCTGCTAGCTGTCTGGACTGACTGTCATGAATATCGTAAGTGTCTGCTAGCTGTCTGTACTGACTGTCATGAACATCGTAAGTGTCTGCTAGCTGCCTGGACCGACTGTCATGAATATCGTAAGTGTCTGCTAGCTGTCTGTACTGACTGTCATGAACATTGTAAGTGTCTGCTAGCTGTCTGGACTGACTGTCATGAACATTGTAAGTGTCTGCTAGCTGTCTGGACTGAGTTGTCATGAACATCGTAAGTGTCTGCTAGCTGTCTGGACTGACTGTCATGAACATCGTAAGTGTCTGCTAACTGTCTGGACTGACTGTCATGAACATCGTAAGTGTCTGCTAGCTGTCTGGACTGACTGTCATGAACATCGTAAGTGTCTGCTAGCTGTCTGTACTGACTGTCATGAACATCGTAAGTGTCTGCTAGCTGTCTGGACTGACTGTCATGAACATCGTAAGTGGCTGCTAGCTGTCTGTCTCACTGGGTTTTCTTTTGGTAGGGTGTCAGCAACACCAAAGTTGTGGGTTTGATTCCAACTATTACCAAATATGGGCTAGTATGCTTGGTGTCAGCTGGGAGTAGCCTTTGGTCGGCTGAAATGCCCTTTTTCTATTTCCAGTGCAAACTTCTTGACCCTACTCTAAATCCGTCCCAGGGAACTAGGTGTCAAATAACTTGATTTACACATTAGCTTTTTTGCTTAGGTAGGCTGCAGCCTTGACAGTAATTATGTTGTCACTGTATGTAGGCGATGTTATGTAACATCCATGTCAACAACATCATCCAAAACATCCCATCTTGACTGGCTCAATACCTATGCTAGATGCTTCCATGTGTTCCACCCTCATCTCTGTTCTGGTAGTATTGTGACATCATGATTTTAATTTATCGCTCCTTCCCCATGTCCTGTAGCCCTCATCCCTCTCTTCCCCATGTCCTGTAGCCCTCATCCCTCTCTTTTATTGCTCCTTCCCCATGTCCTGTAGCCCTCATCCCTCTCTTTTATCGCTCCTTCCCCATGTCCTGTAGCCCTCATCCCTCTCTTTTATCGCTCCTTCCCCATGTCCTGTAGCCCTCATCCCTCTCTTTTATTGCTCCTTCCCCATGTCCTGTAGCCCTCATCCCTCTCTTTTATCCCTCCTTCCCCATGTCCTGTAGCCCTCATCCCTCTCTTTTATTGCTCCTTCCCCATGTCCTGTAGCCCTCATCCCTCTCTTTTATCGCTCCTTCCCCATGTCCTGTAGCCCTCATCCCTCTCTTTTATCGCTCCTTCCCCATGTCCTGTAACCCTCATCCCTCTCTTTTATCGCTCCTTCCCCATGTCCTGTAGCCCTCATCCCTCTCTTTTATCGCTCCTTCCCCATGTCCTGTAGCCCTCATCCCTCTCTTTTATCGCTCCTTCCCCATGTCCTGTAGCCCTCATCCCTCTCTTTTATCGCTCCTTCCCCATGTCCTGTAGCCCTCATCCCTCTCTTTTATCGCTCCTTCCCCATGTCCTGTAGCCCTCATCCCTCTCTTTTATCGCTCCTTCCCATGTCCTGTAACCCTCATCCCTCTCTTTTATCGCTCCTTCCCCATGTCCTGTAGCCCTCATCCCTCTCTTTTATCGCTCTGTCCCCATGTCCTGTAGCCCTCATCCCTCTCTTTTATCGCTCCTTCCCCATGTCCTGTAGCCCTCATCCCTCTCTTTTATCGCTCCTTCCCCATGTCCTGTAGCCCTCATCCCTCTCTTTTATCGCTCCTTCCCCATGTCCTGTAGCCCTCATCCCTCTCTTTTATCGCTCCTTCCCCATGTCCTGTAGCCCTCATCCCTCTCTTTTATCGCTCCTTCCCCATGTCCTGTAGCCCTCATCCCTCTCTTTTATATATATAATTTTTCCTGTGTCTCTTTTTCCAAATGACTACAACTTCCTGTGCACTGACCCTTGTGTTTTTAGCACTTCCTGGACGGAGGCCAGACCAAGTCATCTGACCTCATCCTCGCTCTATTGCCGTTGAGCGCATTAGGAAACTTTTTTCCAAAACACAGTAACTGTTGGGTCCGGCTGCAGCCGTAAAGGAGGGCTAGCACAGGACGGTGTATCAGGAAAGGGGATTTCAATAACAGAGAGCTCCTCTGGCTTCACCGGATCAAGTGGACAATAAGAAGAAGAGGAAACACATTATCCTCCACATCCTCTCAGGTGTCTTGTTTTCAGCCCTGCAAACCTCTGCTTTGAACTCCACAGCCTCCTGTTATTGTGTCAAGGGAGACTGTAGCTATCGTACAGTGAGTGAAGCGCACTTCCACGGCAACAGAATTACACTGAGACTCCGATTTTTCACTTTTAAAATATATACCAAACAAAAACCATTTGATTTTCAAAGTAAAAAAACAACTCTATGCTGCACAACTACTTTTAACAATTTCCACTGAACATTCTACAAAACACATTGCCAGTCCTTGTGCTTAGAGTTCTATGGTTTGTTAAACTTTGAAATCAATCCTTTTTGTTTGGTATTCATTTTAAAGTGAAAAATCTGAGTCTCCTAATTCTGTTACCATGGAATTGCCCTGAAGCAAAACAAACAGAGATGTCATCATCTTCCTCGGGAGATGCAGGAGCTTTCCATTGTCTAAGTGTGTTGACTAGACTAGTGTGAGGACGGCCATGTTGAAACTCATTAAAAGGGTGAAGAAAGATGGTCTTTCAACAGCTCTCACTTCATTCTGTCCGTCTGTCTTCTGTGGGATGCTGTCTTCAAACTACATTGACATGCAGGATGACTGAGTATTTAAATATTCCCAAAAATGATAATAGTGTTTTGGGTGAAATGAAATGCAGCTAGTGTGAGAGCAATGTGTCTCGATGATGATCTAAACTATTATTCGGCATTACAACGACAGATAAATTGGCGGTGTGCAGTTTCACTTCAAAACGCCTTTGATGTTGGGAACAGTTTGGACCGTACCTAGTGTGATAGACCAGTTGGTTCAGTCGGGTACACGGCAGCAGGCACAATGCCTATTTGAGTTCCACTACAGTTCTATTTGTTCAGCTATGCTTTTCATCTCTTTTATACTGAAGGCTTTCCCTGCTTTTGGCAGCGGAGCAACTGGGACTCGGGGACAAATAGCATTTATGATGAAAGAGTCCCTTCATACATTGTGCTGGTGATATGCTGTCTGCCATGTCACTATGACGAAGCCCTTCCTGCAGAGTTAGTGCTGTGTGGAATGCTTTGTACACCAACAAGGGACGGTCATGGATTCCAATGTGACCCATGTCAGGATAATTCTTTTAAAAACGTTCACACAAAGTCAAAGTAAACATAAAAAAAATGTACGTTCATATTGTTTCCACGGAGGGGATCCCGATGTGACCAATGTCAGGGGAATTTTTTCAAATCATTGAAACTCAGTTCATAATATCAATATGTCCCAAGTCATATTATTCAATACCCACATAAGGTTGCGGTTTGGTATGGCTTTGTAAAGTCAGACGAAGTAGGCCTATAATTTGATACGTTTGACCACCACTGTAAGTTTTGGTAATGACTCATTTTCTCAAGCGTGAAATCCAAAAGCTTTGGTCTGTGACCTCAATGAATCACTCTGACCAATGATGACTCAATGGAAAAGGTAAATATTACTCTGTGTTGTTGTGAACAGATCAGAACACATCCAAACACATTAAAAACCTTTATATAGAGCACACATCTATGTTGTAAAGGACATACTAAGGTGTTATACACTGCTTTATATCAGGGCTGTTCCTGGAGAGATACTGTCCTGTAGGTTTTCACTCCAACCCTAATCTAACACACTTGATTCTAATGATTAGCTGAATGTGGTTAGTTACAACTGGGATTGGAGTGAAAACCCACAGGACGGTAGCTCTCCAAGAACAGTGTTGGAGGGAAAACCCACAGGACGGTAGCTCTCCAAGAACAGTGTTGGAGGGAAAACCCACAGGACGGTAGCTCTTCAAGAACAGTGTTGGAGGGAAAACCCACAGGACGGTAGCTCTCCAAGAACAGTGATGGAGGGAAAACCCACAGGACGGTAGCTCTCCAAGAACAGTGATGGAGGGAAAACCCACAGGACGGTAGCTCTCCAAGAACAGTGATGGAGGGAAAACCCACAGGACGGTAGCTCTCCAAGAACAGTGATGGAGTGAAAACCCACAAGACGGTAGCTCTCCAAGAACAGTATTGGAGTGAAAACCCACAGGACGGTAGCTCTCCAAGAACAGTGATGGAGGGAAAACCCACAGAACGGTAGCGCTCCAAGAACAGTGATGGAGGGAAAACCCACAGGACGGTAGCTCTCCAAGAACAGTGATGGAGTGAAAACCCACAGGACGGTAGCTCTCCAAGAACAGTGATGGAGGGAAAACCCACAGGACGGTAGCTCTCCAAGAACAGTGATGGAGGGAAAACCCACAGGACGGTAGCTCTCCAAGAACAGTGATGGAGGGAAAACCCACAGGACGGTAGCTCTCCAAGAACAGTATTGGAGTGAAAACCCACAGGACGGTAGCTCTCCAAGAACAGTGATGGAGTGAAAACCCACAGGACGGTAGCTCTCCAGGAACAGTGATGGAGGGAAAACCCACAGGACGGTAGCTCTCCAAGAACAGTGATGGAGTGAAAACCCACAGGACGGTAGCTCTCCAAGAACAGTGATGGAGTGAAAACCCACAGGACGGTAGCTCTCCAAGAACAGTGATGGAGGGAAAACCCACAAGACGGTAGCTCTCCAAGAACAGTGATGGAGGGAAAACCCACAGGACGGTAGCTCTCCAAGAACAGTGTTGGAGGGAAAACCCACAGGACGGTAGCTCTCCAAGAACAGTGATGGAGGGAAAACCCACAGGACGGTAGCGCTCCAAGAACAGTGTTGGAGTGAAAACCCACAGGACGGTAGCTCTCCAAGAACAGTGTTGGAGCGAAAACCCACAGGATGGTAGCTCTCCAGGAACAGGGTTGGAGCATAAACCTACAGGAGGGTAGCTCTCCAGGAACAGTGTTGGAGTGAAAACCCACAGGAGGGTAGCTCTCCAGGAACAGGGTTGGAGTGAGAACCTACAGGAGGGTAGCTCTCCAAGAACAGTGTTGGAGTGAAAACCTACAGGAGGGTTGCTCTCCAGGAACAGGGTTGGAGTTAAAACCTACAGGAGGGTAGCTCTCCAGGAACAGGGTTGGAGTTAAAACCTAGGAGGGTAGCTCTCCAGGAACAGGGTTGGCTAGCCCTGCTTTATGTCTATGTCATTACAATGTGTGGCGCTTGTTCAAGGTTCATCAGTTCCTATGCTGCAGTGTGAGACTTCACACCGCCATACTAGATAGGTGTAACGCCCTGGCCATAGAGAGGGGTTTTTGTTCTTTATTTTGGTTAGGCCAGGGTGTTACATTGGGTGGGCGTTCTATGTTCATTTTTCAATGTTTTTGTATTTCTTTGTTTTGGGCCGTGTGTGGCTCCCAATCAGGCACAGCTGTAGTTCGTTGTTGCTGATTGGGAGTCACACATAAGTAGCCTGGTTTTCCTTTGGGGTTTTGTGGGTGATTGTTTCTGTTTAGAGTATTTCCTAACAGGACTGTTTTGCTGTCGTCTTTTGTTCATTTTTGTAGTGTTCTCTTTTTTCAAATTAAATTTCAAGATGAACACACGTCCTCCGCTGCACCTTGGTCTTTCTCTAACGACGGCCGTTACAATAGGTCTAGCTTTGACAGCTACAAGTGGTTGTCTACCAACAGCTTCAAGAGTAACCACACAATTAAGTAGATGGATTACTTCAAGACAAGCAGTCCTTAACGCGTCTGTTTTGAACGTCTGCTTCTTTCCGTCAGATAGGTCCGCTATTTTATCACACTCCAAGTCAGAACAGGAAAGGTGTCAGCATTGGGTCCTTGACTTCTAAACATAACGAGGACTAAGTAACCCTGGAAGAGTTAGAGCTGATTAAACCGGTCTTAATGTATAAGTAATCCTGAAAGAGTTAGAGCTGATTAAACCAGTCTTAAAGTATAAGTAACCCTGGAAGAGTTAGAGCTGATTAAACCAGTCTTAAAGTATAAGTAACCCTGGAAGAGTTAGAGCTGATTAAACCAGTCTTAAAGTATAAGTAACCCTGGAAGAGTTAGAGCTGATTAAACCAGTCTAAATACATTACCCAGCACTTGGCTCAAACACATTATTAGTCTGCTGCCGTATGCCTCCCTCCTCCTGGAGAAGGGAAACAGTTCTTAGTGAAAATGAGCTCTCGCTTTCTATTTAACCAGGCACCCTAGCACCCGTTCAGTGAGCCACCTGAGCCCCTACTTAATGTAGGACAAGAAACATAAAGCCAGCGTGTGTGTGTATTACAATGTGACCTGAAAACTGAGGTGTGTGTGTGTGTGTGTGTGTGTGTGTGTGTGTGTGTGGGCGGCTGCCTCCAAGATGTTGCTAATCAGCCCGGGTGAAAGCTGCTACTGCAGTGGTTGTTTGTTGTTACCAGAGAATCAAAGGAACCCTTAATTCACTACAACAGCTTGAGAGATAAGAGGGAGCAAGGGATGGATGAAAGGAATGAGGAGAGGGAGGGAAGGAGTGTGTGTATAGAGCTTTTCCAAATACCTAAAGGAAAGAAGTATTGTACCCTCCTGAAAGAGGTAAATGTGTAATTCAAATAACCTGGCCATCTGTCTCCTAAACCTGAACTGGAAAGATGGAAAATGTTAATACTGTAATCTGCAGAAGTGAGACCCGTGGATGTTGTTTTCTGCATCACATTGATGCTTTGGAGAAATGTGAGCAGGGAACAGAAAGTTGACCGAAGTTATCAATCATTCTTTTGTGTTTCTGAAGGGATTTTCCAGACAGACTCATGTATAACTAATCATCACTGCCTGCTTTGCCTTGCCAGTGTAGTAGGAAACATTCCTCAGTAGACAAGACAGTCCTTTATTTATAAGACTGTGATATACCTCATATGAACTGTAGACCACACGTGGTCTGAATGACCAACATAATGCCTATTTGTTGAGAAGGAAAACCTTTTGGCCCAACCCACTGAGTCTAAATCATGTCCATTCTGTTTCAGGTGTCAGGGTTGTTTCGTGATGCCAGCATTGGAAACCCCATCAACATCGTAGTGGTTCGTCTGATCCTGCTGGAGAAGGAAGAGGTAAGAGAACCACAGCTCAGGCCTGCACCTTACAAAACACTGTTAGCAAACCACTGTCATTGGAGCTCCGTTTTAAAGACAGATTTACTGAATCAGTGTTGAAAGACGTACAAAGGGTTCTTTTGTGGCATCAAATGACTGCCAGATCTTAATGACAATGACCATTAATCTTATCCTAAAACAAAACTGGCAGACTGACCACAGCAAGATATTTTAATTAGATTTTAGCCATCTAAAACATAACAACAAAAAAGGTAACACAAAAATAGCTAATTATGAATTGATCACAAATCCTAACTCCAGTAGGCTGAAATAACAGATTCAAATGGCATGAGTCCCTGTGTCATACCAGGAAATGGAATATGTGACGCACATTGTAAAGATGATGTCGCAAAGTTATGTTGCTTTTCATGTCATTGAGATTCCACTCTAGTTAAAACTAGTGTATGATCATGCATTGTCGCTTGAAACGAAGCAGTTATGCTCTTGGTAATTGGTCTAAACTAGTTCCAATGTCATTTTCCATAAACGATCAAATAATATTATTAGTTTGTGTAATGATCTGAGGAAATTCTGACTACTGGCGATGACCGACTCCCGTATGAGAGAGATTGAGAGGGGGAGACAGAAATGGAGAAATAGAGAAAAAGAGAGAGCGAGAGCCAGTACAGAGTTACCTGCCTTTCTGTTTATTCAACTGTGAAGCAGTGTCTATTTCACTGTCCATCTTTGTAATGTTGTGCCATAATATCCTAGTCTTGGGGGAAAGGATTGTCTATTGCACTGCAACATTCTAGAGATTGACTTTGTTGGTGGAGGGGTGATAACAGAGAAGCTCATTAGCGAGAGAAGGAGAGCGAGAGTGAGAGATGGATAGAGCCCCATCTGACTACTGTCTCTATCCTCTTCCCCCTCCAGCCTTGTCGTCATCATCATAGACAAGGCCTCAGTTACATCCTTCAGCCTTGTCATCATCACAGCCAGTTCTTCAGTTACATCCTTCAAACAGCATTTTACATCAGAACACCACTGGCTCTCAGTGTAGGAAGTATAGGCCCCTACACCCTTCCCACAATGTGTTAGGAAGTGTAATGTGTAGCTAGTGCTGAAACAAATCTCTCTGAAGTCATGGTTACTGGCTAATGGTAATGATGTAGTCTGAGAAAAGGCATGTAGGGTAAGTTTCCTAACCATTCCCTAACCAAATCGTCTGGAACTGTTCTAGAGGTCTCTGCTTCGTGTCTATATTTTGAAAAAGGAATTGGCCTGATCAACTCAAAAGTTTGTAGTAGAAAAATGTATACATTTCAAAAAAGAAAAACTCTCTTCCAGGGTTACTTCGGCAACACCCTTAGGCTTAGTCAGCTTTAGACAGTCGCCAAAACACGTTCGTTTGCACTGACCTCTCCTGCTAAAAAATAATAAATTAAAACTTAAAAGAAAACAGGTTTTTCCTTTTTTCAAATATTCCACTGAGTGCGGGTGTCACGACACCGACGGATGGTGGCGCCCCTCCTCGACCGGGCGGCGCTCGGCGGTCGTCGTCGCCGGCCTACTAGCTGCCATCGATCCTTTTTGTTTCACTTTCTGTTGGTTAGGTCTAGGTAGGCACGCACCTGTTTTGGTTTAGTTATTAGCAGGGGGGGTTATTTAGTTTAGCGAGGTATGTCTGTGTTTGTGTGTGATTATGTTCCTTGTCAGGTTTGTAGAATTTTGAGGAACGTGTTTTTTTCCCTCTGCCTGTGGTTGTTTTGTGTTTTATCACCGCAGAGGTATTTATGGGCTGCGTCCCTATTTCTGACGTCTATAAGGGTTTTGGAGCGTGGTATCTGTTTGGCGCCCTGCCCTGCCGTGTTTGGACTGTCTTTATTTTTGTGCATACGGATTAAAGTGTGTTGAAGAATTTACTGTCTCCTGCGCTTGACTCTACCTCTCCTGCTTCCTTGAGCCAGCCCTGACAGCGGGGTTTTTCCTTTTTTCAAATGTAGTGTCTATATGTTGACACACGACCATATAGTCTAGGTTCACTTTTCCTATGGGTCAGCTACTAGACTGTCCATGTTTACATCCCTGCAGAGTAAAGTCTGGTTGGCCATAATATGGTTCTCACTGGGTTGTCACTATCATGCTTGAAAGTGCACATTTGAACCTTGAATGCAGTTTTGACTCCTGAAGGTGAATCTAACTTTTCATCAAGAGCTAATAGCTCAAAGCTATGACAATATGGCCAATTGTATTCCTTTCTAGAATGGCTGTCTGGTAGAAACAATCACCCAGCAACATCTTTTAAATGCCTCTAAAGCAGTGATGTAGGGGTAAAACAAAATTGGTGGGAAAACTCTCGGGTTGTAATGCTTCCTATTCTTTCAATGCTTTTTCCCACAAAGGTGTGTAAACTGTGTTTACTTGACTACTGCTCTAAAGGGACCAGATAAACATCTCACAACCAGAAAACCAGTTTATATCCAGGAAATTATGTCATTATGACATCACATGCCATAAGCTACACAGCTTTAGGAAACCTCACCCCTGTTCATGAAGGTATCTGATGTTTCATTGTCTAACGTAACGATGACATCCCTGTGGTTGGCAGGAAGACCTGAAGATCACCCACCACGCTGACAACAGCCTGAGCAGTTTCTGTAAGTGGCAGAAACGTCTCAACGTGAAGGGAGAAGAACACGCGGTCCATCACGACGTGGCCGTCCTTCTCACCAGGTAATACACTCGCACCAAGGCTGACTTCCATTTGCAGTCTATTGGGGAGAGGATGTATACTGAACAAAAATATAAAGGCAACATGCAACAATTTCAAAGATTTTACTGAGGTACAGTTCATATAAGAAAATCAGTCAATTGACATCTGTGGCATTGTGTTGTGTGACAAAACTGCACATTTTAGTGACTTTTTATTGTCCCAAGCACAAGGTGCACCTGTGTAATGGTCATGCTGTTTAATCATTTTCTTGATATGCCACACCTGTCAGGTGGATAGATTATCTTGGCAAAGGAGAAATGCTCACTGACAAGGATGAAAACAAATTTGTACCCAAACATTTTAGATAAATAAGCTTTTTGTGTGTATGGAACATTTCTGGGATATTTTATTTCAGCTCATGAAATATTGGGCCAACACTTTACATGTTGCGTTTATATTTTTTGTTCAGTGTACTTTCCTCTCCTTACTTGTGCTTTCTGAATAGTAGTACCTTTTGGTGCTGTCCTCGAAGCTGAAGGAAGTGTACTGTCCTCCTCGCAAGCGTCTGTCCTATTTTATTTATCTCGAAACGCCCAAAATTGATTTCTCCTCACCATTCAGTCATGGAGGACAGTCCTTTTAAAACAATAAATGGAATGAATGTGAGACATTACATGTAGAACACCATACTGGAACAAAACAGCCTTGAGATCCTTCGCCGACCTTCCCCTCCCATTGAGGGCCTGATTGTTATTTAGTTTTTTTACCACCAGAAACTAATTGTATTTTCCCTTCTTAATTGAATAGACCTTTTTTTCCTCCCTCGCTCCATCTCTTTGATGAGACCGCTTTCCACTCAAAGCCACTCATTAAACCACAACTCTTTTGTTTGACAAACTAGTGCAATTAGAGGCTCCACCAGAACTTTAATTTGAGCAGTGCCACAACAACAAGGATATTTCCAGAGATTTGGTGACATTCCCTGGACCTTTTTCAGAAGGTAGTTGGAGCTCCTGAGTTGTGCTTTTCTGCAATTGTGTTAATTTAAGTAGCTTTTCCACAGAGACTCATCCTACCAGTCATGGTCTCGATAGATTCAGCACATTAAACACATGTCAAGAGTAGGAAGTGATGATGTTAATGGTCATTGTTGTGCTCCTTATTACAATGTTTCAGTCCTCTCCCTCTGTCCTCTCCTTCTCTCCCGCTCTCCTCCCTTTTCCTCTCCCTCCCTCCTCCCCTCTCCTTCCCTTTTCCTCTCCCTCCTCTCCTCAGAAAGGACATCTGTACGGCCATCAATAAGCCATGTGAGACCCTGGGCCTGTCTCATGTGGCAGGCATGTGTCAGCCCCACCGCAGCTGCAGCATCAGTGAGGACACGGGCCTGCCGCTGGCCTTCACCGTCACCCACGAGCTCGGGCACAAGTAAGTGCATCGCATGTGCACATGGACACATACACGCACACACTCACCACACCTCATATAACTTTCTGTCACATGGTTGGATGTGTCACTTGGTTGGGTATTTTTTTATTTCACCTTTATTTAACCAGGTAGGCCAGTTGAGAACAAGTTCTCATTTACAACTGCGACCTGGCCAAGATAAAGCAAAGCAGTGTGACACAAACAACAACCCAGAGTTACACATGGAATAAACAAACATACAGTCAATAATACAATAAAGTCTATATACAGTGTGTGCAAATGAGGTAGGATAAGGTGGGTGAGGCAATAAATAGGCCATAGTGGCGAAATAATTACAGTATGGCAAATCAAACATTGGGGTGATAGATGTGCAGAAGATGAGTGTGCAAGTAGCGGTACTGGGGTGCAAAGGAGCAAAATAAATAACAATATGGTGATGAGGTAGTTGGATGGGCTATTTACAGATTGGCTATGTACAGGTGCAGTGATCTGTGAGCTGTTCTGACAGCTGGTGCTTAAAGCTAGTGAGGGAGAGATGAGTCTCCAGCTTCAGTGATTTTTGCAGTTCATTCCAGTCATTGGCACCAGAGAACTGGAAGGAAAGGCGGCCGAAGGAGGAGTTGGCTTTGGGGAGGACCAGTGAAATATACCTGCTGGAGTGCGTGCTACGGGTGGATGCTGCTATGGTGACCAGTGAGCTGAGATAAGGCGGGGCTTTACCTAGCAATGACTTATAGATGACCTGGAGCCAGTGGGTTTGGCGACTGATATAAAGCGAGGGGCAGCCAACGTGAGCATACAGGTCACAGTGGTGGGTAGTATATGGGGCTTTGGATGGCACTGTCATTGACTGCATCCAATTTACTAGGGTATGTTTGGGAGCATGAGTGAAGGATGCTTTGTTGCGAGATAGGAAGCCAATTCTAGATTTAATTTTGGATTGGAGATGCTTAATGTGAGTCTGGAAGGAGAGTTTACAGTCTAACCAGACACCTAGATATTTGTAGTTGTCCACATATTCTAGGTCAGAACCGTCCAGAATAGTGATGCTGGACGGGTGGGTAGGTGTGGGCAGCGATTGGTTGAAGAGCATGCATTTAGTTTTACTTGCATTTAAGAGCAGTTGGAGGCCACGGAAGGAGAGTTGTATGGCAATGAAGTTCGTCTGGAGGTTAGTTAACCTCTCTGGGATATGTGGGACACTAGCGTCCCACCTCGACAACAGCCAGTGAAATTGCAGGGCGCCAAATTCAAAACAACAGAAATCTCACCAAAAAACATTTAGCCATTTTCCAGCCAAAGAGAGGAGTCACAAAAAGCAGAAATAGAGAGAGAATTAATCACTAACCTTTGATGATCTATCAGATGGCACTCATAGGACTTCATGTTACACAATACATGTATGTTTTGTTCGATAAAGTTCATATTTATATCCAAAAATCTCAGTTGACATTGGCGCGTTATGTTCAGTAATGTTTTGCCTACAAAACACCTGGTGATTTTGCAGAGAGCCACATCAATTTACAGAAATACTCATCATAAACTTTGATGAAAGATACAAGTGTTATGCATAGCATTATAGATAAACTTCTTCTTAATGCAACCGCTGTGTCAGATTTCAAAAAAGCTTTACGGCGAAAGCACACCTTGCGATAATCTGAGTACAGCGCTCAGCCACCAAAACAAGCCATACAGATACCCGCCATGTTGTGGAGTCAACAAAAGTCAGAAATAGTGTTATAAATATTCACTTACCTTTGATGATCTTCATCAGAATGCACTCCCAGGTATCCCAGTTCCACAATAAATGTTCATTTTGTTCGATAAAGTTAATCTTTATGTCCAAATACCTCCTTTTTGTTCACGGGTTTAGTTCACTTTTCCAAATGCACAAGGCGCAGGCATTAAGTCCAGACAAAATCAAAAAAAGTTCCATTACAGTTTGTAGAAACATGTCAAACGATGTATCGAATCAATCTTTAGGATGTTTTTATCATAAATCTTCAATAATATTCCAACTGGACAATTCCTGTCTTTAGAAATGAAAGGGAACGCTCACGGCCGTGTGCGTGATTTAGCTCATGGCATTCTGCCAGACCCCTGATTCAAACAGCTCTTATTCTCTCCCCTTTCACAGTAGAAGCCTGAAACAACATTCTAAAGACTGTTGACATCTAGTGGAAGCCTTAGGAAGTGCAATCTGACCCCACAGACACTGTATATTGGATAGGCAATCACTTAAAAAAACTACAAACCTCAGATTTCCCACTTCCTGGTTGGATTTTTTCTCAGGTTTTTGCCTGCCATATGAGTTCTGTTATACTCACAGACATCATTCAAACAGTTTTAGAAACTTCAGAGTGTTTTCTATCAAAATCTACTAATTATATGCATATTCTAGCTTTTGGGCCTGAGTAGCAGGCAGTTTACTCTGGGCACCTTATTCATCCAAGCTACTCAATACTTCCCCCAGATCCCAAAGAAGTTAACACAGTGTCCAAAGAAGTGCCAGAAGTATACAAAATGGTGTCGTCTGCGTAGAGGTGGATCAGAGAATCACCAGCAACAAGAGCGACATCATTGATGTATACAGAGAAAAGAGTCGGCCCGAGGATTGAACCCTGTGGCACCCCCATAGAGACTGCCAGAGGTCCGGACAACAGGCCCTCCGATTTGATACACTGAACTCTATCAGAGAAGTAGTTGGTGAACCAGGCGAGGCAGTCATTTGAGAAACCAAGGCTGTTGAGTCTGCCGATAAGAATGTGGTGATTGACAGAGTCGAAAGCCTTGGCCAGGTCGATGAATACAGCTGCACAGTATTGTCTCTTATCGATGGGGGTTATGCTATCGTTTAGGACCTTGAGCGTGGCTGAGATGCACCCATGACCAGCTCTGAAACCAGATTGCATAGCGGAGAAGGTACGGTGGGATTCGAAATGGTCAGTGATCTGTTTGTTAACTTGGCTTTCGAAGACCTTAGAAAGGCAGGGTAGGATAGATATAGGTCTGTAGCAGTTTGGGTCTAGAGTGCCTCCCCCTTTGAAGAGGGGGATGACCGCGGCAGCTTTCCAATCTTTGGGAATCTCAGACGATACGAAAGAGAGATTGAACAAGCTAGTAATAGGGGTTGCGACAATTTCGGCGGATAATTTTAGGAAGAGAGGGTCCAGATTGTCTAGCCCTGCTGATTTGTAGGGGCCCAGATTTTGCAGCTCTTTCAGGACATCAATTATCTCGATTTGGGTGAAGGAGAAATGGGGGAGGCTTGGGCAAGTTGCAGTGAGAGGTGCAGGGCTGTTGACCGGGGTAGGGGTAGCCAGGTGGAAAGCATGGCCAGCCGTAAAAAAATGGTTATTGAAATTCTCAATTATCGCGGATTTATTGGTGGTGACAGTGTTTCCTAGCCTCAGTGCAGTGGGCAGCTTGGAGGAGGTGCTCTTATTCTCCATGGACTTGTCACGTGGTATGTCACATGGTTGGATGTGTCACATGGTTTATTGTGTCACATGGTTGGTGGTTGGATGTGTCACTTGGTTGGATGTATCACTTGGTTGGATGTGTTTGATTTGCCATATTCTTTGCGATTACGGGTTGAACGTTAAGTGTTACAGTGCCTTCACAAAGTATTCCACATTTTTGTTGTCTGGGTCAGCTTTGAGTCATCTTGGGTATGTCTGGATCAACTTTGAGTCGTCTGGGGGATGTCTGGATCAACTTTGAGTCGTCTGGGGTATGTCTGGATCAGCTTTGAGTCGTCCTGGGTATGTCTGGATCAGCTTTCAGTCGTTTTAGGTCCCGTGTGGCTCAGTTGGTAGAGCATGGTGTTTGCAACGCCAGGGTTGTGGGTTCGATTCCCACGGGGGACCAGTACGGGGGGGAAATGTATGAAATGCATGCATTCACTACTGTAAGTCGCTCTGGATGAGAGTGTCTGCTAAATGACTAAAATGTAAATGTCTTGGGTATGTGTCTGGATCAGCTTTGAGTCGTCTTGGGGATGTCTGGATCAGCTTTGAGTCATCTTGGGGATGGCTGGATCAGCTTTGCGCAACTGGATTTGGAGATTTTATCAAACTCTTAAGGTACATTGGGAGCGGCGGTGAACAGCTGTCTTCAAGTCTTTCCACAGATTTTCAATGGGATTCAAGTCTGGGCTTTGGCTGAGCCACTAAGGGACTTTCACATTCTTGTTCTGAAACTATTCCAGCATTGCTTTAGCTGTATGCTTGGGGTAATTGTCCTGTTGGAATGTAAACATTTGCACCAGTCTAAGGTCGTTTGCACTCTGAAGTAGCATCTTACCAAGGATGTTCCTGTATTTTGCTCATTCATTGTTCCCTCTATCATTACCAGTCTCCCAGTCCCTGCCGCTGAAAAGCATCCCCATAGCATGATGCTACCACCACCATGATTCACGGTAGGGATGGTGTTAGAAGGGTGATGAGCTGTGCCTGGTTTTATCCAGATATATCGCTTTGCATTCAGGCCAAATAGTTACATTTTTTGTCCCATCAGACCACAGAATCTTTTGCCTTATCTGAATCTTTCAAGTGCCTTTTAGGAAACTCCAGACGCGCTGTCATGTGCCTTTTTCTCAGGAGTGGCTTCCGGCTGTCCACTCTACCATAAAGCCCAGATTGATCAAGTGCTGTAGAGACTGTTGTCCTTCTGGCAGGCTCTCACATCTCAGCCAATGAACTCTATAGTTCTGTCAGAGTGGTTATTGGGTTTTTGGTCACCTCCCTGACCAAGATTCTTCTTGCCCGGTTGCTCAGTTTGGCTGAACGGCCAGCTCTATGCAGAGTCTGGGTAGTTCCATATTATTTTCAATTTCCAAATGATGGAGACTATTGTGCTCTTGGAAACTTCAACAATCTAGAAAATATTTTACACCCTTCCCCAGATATACCGTGAGCTCCAAAAGTATTGGAGCAGTGACACGTGTTGTTGTTTTGACTCTCTACTCCAGCACATTGGATTTAAAATGATACAATGACTATGAGGTCAAACCCCCAAGACATTCTAACCTCTCAACATTTCAATTAAAACCGGGCAGGTTAGCACAAATATCATACCCTCCCAAAAATGCCAACCTCCCAGGTTGTAATTGAAATGTTGAGAGGTTAGAATGTCTTGTGGGGGTTTGACCTCATAGACATTATATCATTTAAAATCCAAAGTGCTAGAGTACAGAGCCTAAACAACAACACGTTTGTCACTGTCCCAATACTTTTGGAGCTTACTGTATGCCTCATCACAATTCTCTCTCTGTGATCTACGGACAGTTCCTTGGACTTCATGGTATAGTTTCTCCTCTGACATGCACTAAATCAAGTCCAAACAATTGAAGTGGCCACAGGTGGACTCCAATCAAGTTGTAGTGACATCTCAAGGATGTTCAAAGGAAGCTATGTTTGGAGTGTCATAGCAAAGAGGTGTGAATACTTATGTGAATGAGATATTTCTGCATTTTATTTTCAGTAAATTAGCAAACATTTCTAAAAACATGTTTTTTTCACTTTGTAATTATGGGGTACTGTGTGTAGACACGGTGAGAAAAATATATTTAATCCTTTTTTTAATTCAGGCTGTAACACAACAAAATGTGGTATAAGTCAAGGGGTATGAATACGTTCTGAAGGCACTGTATGCGTTGTGTGTTTGAGTGTCTGGGGCTATCAATCAAGAAGACAATTAATGTAATATTTGAATGGCTTGACGTCTAGATTTGACAATTAATGAATTATCTGCTTATTCTTCATGAAAATATTTGCAGTGGCACAAAATGGTCCTTACTGCGACAGTATTTTAATTATTAATGAAATATACTCACATATTGTTAGTCAATTTTCTAGGAATAGATTAGTTCACAGAACAAAACACCCAATTAATTTATGATTAGTGCATCAGAGTGAGTATTGGATTTGCACATGGAATATTCTCTGCCCTCTTCTCAGCACTTCGATGTTTAATGCATTAAATGCATAACATTATCATATATATACAATATTTAAATTCTGCTTTTGCAAAATAAAAACATGTCCTGTCAATGTGCCCAGGGATTCGCTAAATCATAACCTTACTAGCTAAACATATACAGAACATCTAATTTAAAAAACAATTTCTTCCTCACTGCATATTTCATGTTTTTGTTCAACCAGCAAACACATTCTACCCTCTCAAATCCAATTTTGTTTGTCACATACACATGGTTAGCAGATGTTAATGCGAGTGTAGCGAAATGCTTGTGCTTCTAGTTCCGACAGTGCAGTAATATCTAACAAGTAATCTAACAAATTCACAGCAACTACCTTATACACACAAATGTAAAGGGATGGAATAAGAATATGTACATATATATAAATGGATGAGTGATGGCCGTGCGGCAAAGGCAAGTTGCAAAAGATGGTATGAAATACATTATATATATGAGATGAGTAATGTAGGAAATGTAAACATTAAAGTGGCGTTATTTAAAGTGACTAGTGATACCTTTTATTAAATCCAATTTATTAAAGTGGCCAGTGATTTGGGTCTGTATGTTGGCAGCAGCCTCTCTATGTTAGTGATGGCTGTTTAACAGTGGCCTTGAGATAGAAGCTGTTTTTCAGTCTCTCGGTTCCAGATTTGATGCACCTGTACTGACCTCGCCTTCTGGATGTTAGCGGGGTGAACAGGCAGTGGCTCGGGTGGTTGTTGTCCTTGTTGATATTTTTGGCCTTCCTGTTACATCGGGTGCTGTAGGTGTCCTGGAGGGCAGGTAGTTTGCCCCCGGTGATGCGTTGTGCAGACCGCACTACCCTCTGGAGAGCCTTGCGGTTGAGGGCGGTGCAGTTGTCGTACCAGGCGGTGATACAGCCCGACAGGATGCTCTTGATTGTGCATCTGTAAAAGTTTGTCAGGGTTTGTGATGCGTTCTGCGTCATTCAATACCTGTTATTGTTTTTCTTAACAATTCAGAGTTGTTTCCAGTGATGAGTACCCACTGGGCACAAACTGGTTGAATCAACGTTTTTTCAACGTAATTTGTCAACGTATTGTGATGTGGAATCTACGTGGAAAATGTATTGGATGTGAAAAAAGTAATCAATGCAAACTGTTGTATTGAGGGTGAAATTTCAACCACAGGATTATGTCATCATGGTAACCAAATTTCAACATATTCAAACAACAAAATATATTGAATGTGTACCTTTTTTAAAACAACGTCAGATCTTCAACGTTATTTCCACTATCAGGAGAAAAAAACAATAGGCTGTGCAGCACCTCCTACTGGAGAATTGATCTATCTAGAAGCTACCCTTTGGACTCCAATCCAGGGTTTTAACCAAGCCCAGTTTAGCTAGAATAATTGTCACTGACTATTACCAATGTGCTATCCTGAGAATGATAGATTTACTGTTGCTATCGAACTAATTCCATAGAGTAGGTTTAACAGAGTAAATTAAACGTGACCATACTTTATCACTCATATCTTCAATGATGCTATTGAGACCTATATAGCATTTGCAAAGTCATCAACAGCTATGTTTTCAATTTAACCCAGTTTCAACTAAAAGTAGACAATACATAGGCCTAGGGTTTCACGCTCTGGTTGGTTTAAAATGTAATTATATTTAGTTATATTGAGTTGTTTGGTTGTCAACGCAACCAAATATCAACATTTGAAGGAGTTTTATCGTCTGCTTGGATAGTTCCATCTTTGCCACTAACTTAGTCTGGCTTTAATTCCAGTTTGTCAACAAATTGATATACAAATTAATAATTGATATCTAAGTAAAAAAATAAAGCTAAATCAGTTCAATTTTTTTCAAGTTTGATTTGATTTAGTCCTATTCTTTAACTTAAAGTTTTGGTCAAGATGGAGACTCGAATCCAACATATCAATGATTAATTTGTAGACAAACTGTAATTAAAGCCAGACTACGTTAGTGGTACAGATGGAACTATCCAAGCAGAAGATGCATCTCCTTCAAATGGTGATATTTGGTTTTGTTGACAACCAAAGACCAGTCAATATCACTTTTGAAATACAATAACTATCCTATGAACTTGTCAACAAGTTCTCAAATGATATGTTGGATTCACGTCTTCAACTCAGCCAAAAATAAAAGTTCAAGAATGTGATTAAGCCAGTGGCTCAGAAGGAACTATCCAAGCAGCAGATACATCTCCTTTAAATGTAATATTTTGATGCCTTGTCAACCAAACACAATTCAATATTACTTTTGTAATACAGTAAATGGCCTTGTGTTACAAACTAATGTAACAATCAACCTTAAAATGAGTAACACATCCATGGCCACATTGTGAGGTTACTGCAACTATATAAATGTCTTCCTATGTAATCATATAAAGTGTGTATGTTCAAGATGGCATGAATAGGTCATCTCAGGTCGGGTGGAAATCTTCACAATTCCTGTAATAATCTGACCAGAATCTCCAACAGAATTGATCACTTACACCATGTACTTTTTAATGTAATCTCAACTGTAATCCAGGTCATTTGGTTCTGCTATTAGATGAAGCACAGTGATAACGCAATCTGATAATCTGATGTATAAATAAACAACATATCTGACATTGTATTCCCATTTGAGCTTTGCTGTCCTTTTAAATGGTTGAAGCGCAGGGATAGACATTTGGGTGACAACTTTTCCATTGGAATTTGGTTGTGCTTATAGATGGTTGATAGAATAGTGATAACACATTGGAAATTCAACAACATTTTAGCTGTAATTTTTGAGTGGGTGAATCTCATTTATCCAACGTCTCAGCCCAAATGTTACCCAATTATCCAGGTTGAGATGATGTGGTGTGCTCAGTGGGTAGTGAAGAGTAGTCTACACCAAAAATGGCTTCTCTATTTTGGAAGATAGGAAAGAGGAAAAACAGACCCAGGTGGCCTAAACAAAGCTCTAAAGCTTCTGTCTGATATCTCATGTCTCTCTGCTACCAATTACAGTAATCCTACACCTTTTGATCTTCTTTGTTGACAACATCACACTAAGATATTGTTCTTCACACGTACAGTAAGCCACATGCGCCAACGCACTCAGATATTGAGTTCTTCACACTAAAGCTGATGTCATACGAAGCAACCTGGATGCAATTTATGTCCACCTGTCACCCTCACCCTCAAAAAACTGCCTGCAACGTAGTTGCATTGCATCATCGCAAGAGATAGAAACTGACTGGATACAATGTCCAGTCAGTAAGCAGAAACAAGTTTCCATGACTCGTCATATCATTCCGTTCCAGTTGTCATGTTTATTTTGTATTCATTTTTTTTTACTTTTACCCCATTTTCATGATATCCAATTGGTAGTACGGACTCGGGAGAGGCGAAGGTCGAGAGCCATGCGCCCTCCGAAACACAACCCTGCTAAGCTGCACTGCTTCTTTACACAATGCTTGCTTAACCCGGAAGCCAGCTGCACCATTGTGTCGGAGGAAACACTGTACACATGGCGACCGAAGTAAGCTTGCAGGCGCCAAGCCCGCCACAAAGGGTCGCTAGAGCGCAATGGGACAAAGACAAAGACGGCCGGCCAAACCCTCCCCTAATCAGGACGACGCTAGTCCAATTGACCGGGAGGCCTCATGGGTCTCCCGGTCACGGCCGGCTGTGATACAGCCTTGGATCGAACCTGGGTCTGTAGTGACGCCTCAAGCACCGTGATGCAGTGCCTTAGACCGCTGCGCCACTCGGGAGGCCTAATAAATGTGATTTTAAAAGTGAACTCAGACCTTTCTCTGTCCAGTTTCAACTGAAATTGTCCAACAAGAACTGCACTAGCTAGCTTAGCTTGTCGCTATCTTGGTTAGCTAGCTAGCTAACCAAGATTGGTAAATAGGCAACATTTTGGCTAGCTAGCTAAATTTTACAGCCAGCATTTTGTCTATATCAATGTTGTTACAATTACCAAACATTTGGATAAACAGATAATTTATGAAAAGTGATGTGATGTATGAAAGGATTGCATGTTCCGTTTGAATTGCTTTGCCTTTGTGTATCAGCAAGGTCGCTTGATATGTCACAGCTTGCAACTTGCAGCAACAGAAATTGTCCAAATTGATTCGTGTTACACAGGCGTCGCACAGGCAGCCCAATTCTGATCTTTTTTTCCCCACTAGTTGACCTTTGACCAATCACATCAGCTCTATTTACATCAGATCTTTGTCAGAGCTGATCTGATTGGTCAAAAGACCAATTAGTGAAACAAATATCAGAATTGGGCTGCCTGTCTAAACGCAGCCATAGAGTAATCCGTATGGTGTTTTATCTCCATTGTGTGATGTGATGAACAAAAATAGGTGGTTCTTTCATGTATTAGGTCTAGCCTTATAAATACCCTGCTGAAAAACACAGCTATACAATACATTGTCCCCAAATACCCTCAGTAATGACAATGCATTGTACCCAGACACCTTCAATTAGGATACATTGTACACAAACACCCATGGAGAATATATCCTAATGAAATAATGATAACAGGCAGGTGTTGGATTTATGTACCCATCCCACCCTTGTGTCGCTTAGTTATAATGTGTGGCTGAGGAAATGCAACATTTTAAGTATTTGATAAGCATTCAATGCACACCTGAATGGAAGAGGAGCTGTGGAATGTGATACCATGGGATATTGCTCTGGTCCCTCCACCCCTTTAGAACCTATTAATGATGTTCCTTGTCCTCAGTGTTCTGTTGTTGTTGAGGCAGACACTATGGCTTTGTCCTCAGTATTCTGTTGTTGTTGAGGCAGACGCTATGGCTTTGTCCTCAGTGTTCTGCTGTTGTTGAGGCAGACACTATGGCTTTGTCCTCAGTATTCTGTTGTTGTTGAGGCAGACGCTATGGCGTTGTCCTCAGTGTTCTGTTGTTGTTGAGGCAGACACTATGGCTTTGTCCTCAGTGTTCTGTTGTTGTTGAGGCAGACACTATGGCTTTGTCCTCAGTGTTCTGTTGTTGTTGAGGCAGACACTATGGCTTTGTCCTCAGTGTTCTGCTGTTGTTGAGGCAGACACTATGGCTTTGTCCTCAGTGTTCTGTTGTTGTTGAGGCAGACACTATGGCTTTGTCCTCAGTGTTCTGCTGTTGTTGAGGCAGACACTATGGCTTTGTCCTCAGTATTCTGTTGTTGTTGAGGCAGACGCTATGGCTTTGTCCTCAGTGTTCTGTTGTTGTTGAGGCAGACACTATGGCGTTGTCCTCAGTGTTCTGTTGTTGTTGAGGCAGACACTATGGCTTTGTCCTCAGTGTTCCGTTGTTGTTGAGGCAGACACTATGGCTTTGTCCTCAGTGTTCTGTTGTTGTTGAGGCAGACACTATGGCTTTGTCCTCAGTGTTCTGTTGTTGTTGAGGCAGACACTATGGCTTTGTCCTCAGTGTTCTGCTGTTGTTGAGGCAGACACTATGGCTTTGTCCTCCGTGTTCTGTTGTTGTTGAGGCAGACACTATGGCTTTGCCCTCAGTGTTCTGTTGTTGTTGAGGCAGACACTATGGCTTTGTCCTCAGTGTTCTGTTGTTGTTGAGGCAGCCACTATGGCTTTGTCCTCAGTGTTCTGCTGTTGTTGAGGCAGACACTATGGCTTTGTCCTCAGTGTTCTGTTGTTGTTGAGGCAGACACTATGGCTTTATCCTCAGTGTATTGCTGTTGTTGAGGCAGCCACTATGGCTTTGTTCTCAGTGTATTGTTGTTGTTGAGGCAGCCACTATGACTTTGTTCTCAGTGTATTGTTGTTGTTGAGGCAGCCACTATGACTTTGTTCTCAGTGTTCTGTTGTTGTTGAGGCAGACACTATGGCTTTGTCCTCAGTGTTCTGTTGTTGTTGAGGCAGACACTATGGCTTTGTCCTCAGTGTTCTGTTGTTGTTGAGGCAGACACTATGGCTTTGTCCTCAGTGTTCTGTTGTTGTTGAGGCAGCCACTATGGCTTTGTCCTCAGTGTTCTGTTGTTGTTGAGGCAGACACTATGGCTTTGGAATAAAACTAATTAGACAATCAAAAACACATACAGCCAAACACCAATGCAATGCCACAAACACATTGTTTATGTGGACACAATGACATTGACATTTGTGAATAATAACAGAATCTGTCTATGAAATTATCCCCCTCTCAACTAATTATTTTGACAATTAAAAGCATATACAGCCACACACATGCAATGGCAGTACACTCAAGAACACAAACCAACAAATCTAGGAACTTGTCACGCCTTCCACCGAAGTCGGCCCCTCTCCTTGTTCGGGCGGCGTTCGGCAGTCGACGTCACCGGCTTACTAGTTGCCACCGATCTATGTTTCCCTGTTCGTTTGCTTTTGTCTTTATTTTTCACACCTGTTTATGATTCCCTGGCTTCCTTGTTTGTCTTGTCCGTGATTGTTTCCTGTTTTGTGATTGTTGGAGATGTTTTCTCCTAACCCTGTATTTTGGATGTGGAAGAAGTTTGATTATGATTTTAGTAAACACGTTATTGTTTACACTCATCCATGTGTCCTGCGCCTGACTCCAACACTTCTTCTAACTAAAGCATTACAGATCTATCTATATTGTGGTCTTTAATAGCAAAACACAGAAACTCTACATTGTAGGCACCTGTTGTTTTTCAGTAGCTAATTATCCAGGAGAGCTAACATAGCAAAGTGGGGGTGTTAAAAAGTGAGGAGAGAGAATGAATGAGAGAGAATGAATGAGAGAGAATGAATGAGAGAGAGAATGAGAGGGAATGAGATGAAGAGAGAGAGAGAGAATGAGATGGAAAGAGAGAGAGAATGAGACGGAGAGAGAACGAAAGACAAAGGAGATGATTGTGGACTACAGGAAAAAGAGGACCGAGCACGACCCTATTCTCATCAACAGGGCTGCAGTGGAGCAGGTTGAGAGCTTCTAGTTTCTTGGTGTCCACATCACCAACAAACTAACATGGTCCAAGCACACCAAGACAGTCGTGAAGAGGGCATGACAATACCTATTCCCCCTCAGGACACTGAAAAGATTTGGCATCGGTCCTCAGATCCTCAAAAGGTTCTACAGCTGCGCCATCGAGAGCATCCTGACTGGTTGCATCACTGCCTGGTATGGCAACTGCTCTGCCTCCGACCGCAAGGCACTACAGAGGGTAGTGCGAACGGCCCAGTACATCACTGGGGCCAAGCTTCCTGCCATCGAGGACCTCTATACCAGGCGGTGTAAGGTATATTGTCAAAGACTCCAGCCACCCTAGTCATAGACTGTTCTCTCTGCTACCGCATGGCAAGCGGTACCGGAGCATCAAGTCTAGGTCCAAGAGACTTCTAAACAGCTTCTACCCCCAAGCCGTAAGACTCCTGAACATCTAATCAAATGGCTACCCAGACTATTTGCATTGCCCCCCCCCCCACTCTTTTACACCGCTGCCATTCTCTGTTGTTATCATCTATGCATAGTCACTTTAATAACTCTACCCACATGTGCATATTACCTCAACTAACTGGTGTACCACACATTGACTCTGTACCGGTACCCCCCTGTATATAGTCTCGCTATTGTTATTTTACTGCTGCTCTTTAATTACTTGTTACTTTTATTTCTTATTCTTATCCATATTTTTTCAAACTGCATTGTTTGTTAGGGGGTCTTAAGTAAGTATTTCACTTTAAGGTCTACACCTGTTGTATTCGGTGCATGTGACTAATAAAATGTTGATTTGATTTTGAAAGAGTGAGCGAGCGCATGAGAGAGAGAGAGAGAGAGAGAGAGCATGAGAGAGAGAGAGCATGAGAGAGAGAGAGCGAGAGAGCATGAGAGAGAGAGAGCATGAGAGAGAGAGCATGAGAGAGAGAGCATGAGAGAGAGAGCATGAGAGAGAGAGAGAGAGAGCATTAGAGAGAGAGAGCATTAGAGAGAGAGAGCGCATGAGAGAGAGAGAGCGCATGAGAGAGAGAGAGAGCGCGTGAGAGAGAGAGAGCGCGTGAGAGAGAGAGAGCGCGTGAGAGAGTGAGAGCGCGTGAGAGAGTGAGAGCGCGTGAGAGAGAGCGAAAGTGTGAGAGAGAGCGAAAGTGTGAGAGAGAGCGAAAGTGTGAGAGAGAGAGTGTGAGAGAGAGAGAGTGTGAGAGAGAGAGTGTGAGAGAGAGAGTGTGAGAGAGAGAGTGTGAGAGAGAGAGAGTGTGAGAGAGAGAGAGTGTGAGAGAGAGAGAGTGTGAGAGAGAGAGAGTGTGAGAGAGAGAGTGTGAGAGAGAGAGCGCGTGAGAGAGAGAGAGCGCGTGAGAGAGTGAGAGCGCGTGAGAGAGCGAGAGCGTGAGAGAGCGAGAGCGTGAGAGAGCGTGAGAGAGTGAAAGAGAGAGAGTGTGAGAGAGGGAGAGAGAGAGAGTGTGAGAGAGAGAGAGTGTGAGAGAGTGAAAGAGAGAGAGTGAAAGAGAGAGAGAGCTTGATTTCAATGATGTGCTTTTATTGAGCAGAAAAGGCAGTTTGAGAAAGAAAAAAAATCACAACCAGAAGAAACTTTGTTCCAAATCAAATTTTATTTGTCACATTTGCCGAATACAATGCACAATACATTTATTACATTTTAGTCATTATCAGACTTACAATTAGAGCATTCATCTTAACATAGCTAGGTGATACAACCACATATCACAGTCAAAGTAAGTACCTTTTTTTTATAAAGTAGAAAAGTACATTTCCTGAAGAAAATGTGGTGTGCTTGCTAACTTGTGAAGAATTGATTGATTGATAGGATAGACTGACCATGTAAAAGTTGGTTTGATGTCTCTAGCTTGAATGGTTTAAGAGTTACTGTTGGTAGGTTATTTTATGCTAATTAATGCACGTTTATATAGTTATAATTGATAAACGTTTTTAAGAATTTGAAGTTGGGATAGCCTTAACATGAGAAAGTTGGTTTGGTGTCTCTAGCTTGAATGGTTTAAACCCCCAAAGGTCGCTGTCCTCGCCCCTGCTAAAATCTAATTAGCATAATACAACACATTTAATAATCTGTCAGTTTAAGCTAGAGATCTGTTTTTTTTTGCATTGGATGCATCACAATCCACCACATCCGCTTAGGTAACACTTCTGCGGTGAAAGGTGACAGAGCTAGAGCGATGTTTGTCCGAACGAAAATGGAAAGATGAGACTCACACGTACATGTCGGTTGTTTTGCTCTAGGACGACCACAGGCCACACAAGACTCATCTGAAGTCGGTACAGCCGACCTGCTAACTTCTGTCTGTAGCGTCCGAATAGTTGGGGCTACACACTAATATGACCCATCTGTGTAAAGGTGAGACTCTCACAAGCACGTTTAGTACCAGTCAAAAGTTTGGACACACCTACTCATTCAAGGGTTTTTCTTTATTTTTTACTATTTTCTACATTGTAGAATAATAGTGAAGACATCAAAACTATGAAATAACACACATAGAATCATGTAGTAACCAAAAAAGTGTTAAACAAATCAAAATATAATTTGAGATTCTTCAAAGTAGCCACCCTTTGCCTTGATGACAGCTTTGCACACTCTTGGCATTCTCTCAACCAGCTTCACCTGGAATGCTTTTCCAACAGTCTTGAAGGAGTTCCCATATATGCTGAGCACTTGTTGGCTGCTTTTACTTCATTCTGCGGTCCAACTCATCCCAAACCATCTCAATTGGGTTGAGGTCGGGTGATTGTGGAGTCCAGGTCATCTGATGAGAGACTCACTCTCCTTCTTGGTCAAATAGCCCTTATACAGCCTGGAGGTGTGTTTTGGGTCATTGTCCTGTTGAAAATCAAATGATAGTCCCACTAAGCGCAAACTATATGGGATGGCGTATAACTTCAGAATGCTGTGCTAGACATGTTGGTTAAGTGTGCCTTGAATTCTAAATAAATCACTGACAGTGTCACCAGCAAGGTGGGAACCACACATGTGGAGATCATCCATTCACCTTCTCTGCTTCTCACAAAGACACGGTGGTTGGAATCAAAAATCTCAAATTTGGACTCCAGACCAATTCCACCGGTCTAATGTCCATTGCTCGTGTTTCTTGGCCCAAGCAAGTCTCTTCTTCTTATTGGTGTCCTTTAGTAGTGGATTCTTTGCAGCAATTCGACCATGAAGGCCTGATTCATGCAATCTCCTCTGAACAGTTGATGTTGAGATGTGTTTTATTTATTTGGGCTGCAATTTCTGAGGATGGTAACTCTGATGTTATCCTCTGCAGCAGAGGTAACTCTGGATCGCCAGTTTCTTCATAGCGATTGATGGTTTTTGCGACTGCACTTGAAGAAACTTTAAAAGTTCTTAATGTTCCTGGATTGACTGACCTTCATGTCTTAAAGGAATGATGGACTGTCATTTCTCTTAGTTTATTTGAGCTGTTCTTGCCATAATATGGACTTGTTCTTTTACCAAATAGGGCTATCTTCTGTAATCCACCCCTACCTTGTCACAAGACAACTGATTGGCTCAAACACATTAATAAGGAAAGAAATTCCACAAATTAACTTCTAACAAGGCATACCTGTTAATTGAAATGCATTCCAGGTGACTACTTCATGAAGCTGATTGAGAGAATGCCAAGAGTGTGCAAAGCTGTCATCAAGGCAAAAGGTGGCTACTTTGAAGAATCTCAAATATATTTTGATTTGTTTAACACTTTTTGGTGACTACATTATTCCATGTGTTATTTCATTGTTTTGATGTCTTCACTATTATTCTACAATGTAGAAAATAGTAAAAATAAAGAAAAACTCTTGCATGAGTAGGTGTGTCCAAACTTTTGACTGGTACTGTACATGTCGGTTGTTTTGCTCTAGGACGCCCACATGCCCCACAAGACTCAAAAAAATGAATGGAAGTACAGTATATATGGAGACAGTTTAGTGACAAACAATTTCCTGATCTTTCTTATGCCTGTCAGATATAAGACAGACACTTCGAACAATCTTCGTTTTGATATTTATTTGAGGACAATCTGTTTTTGCATGTAGTGAGTCTGTTTTCAATGTGTTTCTATGGGTCAATAGCAGTAGGGGGTGAGTTATTTTATGCAAATGTAAGTCGTGGTCAAAAGCTTTGAGAATGACACAAATATTAATTTTCACAAAGTCTGCTGCCTCAGTGTCTTTAGATATTTTTGTCAGATGTTACTATGGAATACTGAAGTATAATTACAAGCATTTCATAAGTGTCAAATGCAATGATGCAAAGAGTCAATATTTGCAGTGTTGACCCTTCTTTTTTAAGACTTCTGCAATCCGCCCTGGCATGCTGTCAATTAACTTCTGGGCCACATCCTGACTGATGGCAGCCCATTCTTGCATAACCAATGCTTGGAGTTTGTCAGAATTGGTGGGTTTTTGTTTGTCCACCCGCCTCTTGAGGATTGACCACAAGTTCTCAATGGGATTAAGGTCTGGGGAGTTTCCTGTCCATGGACCCAAAATATCGATGTTTTGTTCCCCAAGCCACTTAGTTATCACTTTTGCCTTATGGCAAGGTGCTCCATCATGCTGGAAAAGGTATTGTTCGTCACCAAACTGTTCCTGGATGGTTGGGAGAAGTTGCTCTCGGAGGATGTGTTGGTACCATTCTTTATTCATGGCTGTGTTCTTAGGAAAATGTGTGAGTGAGCCCACTCCCTTGGCTGAGAAGCAACCCCATACATGAATGGTCTCAGGATGCTTTACTGTTGGCATGACGCAGGACTGATGGTAGCGCTCACCTTGTCTTCTCCGGACAAGCTTTTTTCCGGATGCCCCAAACAATCGGAAAGGGGATTCATCAGAGAAAATAACTTTACCCCAGTCCTCAGCAGTCCAATCCCTGTACCTTTTGCAGAATATCAGTCTGTCCCTGATGTTTTTCCTGGAGAGAAGTGGCTTCTTTGCTGCCACTCTTGACACCAGGCCATCCTCCAAAAGACTTTGCCTCACTGTGCGTGCAGATGCACTCACACCTGCCTGCTGCCCTTCCTGAGCAAGCTCTGTACTGGTGGTGCCCCGATCCCGCAGCTGAATCAACTTTAGAAGACGGTCCTGGCGCTTGCTGGACTTTCTTGGGCGCCCTGAAGCCTTCTCCACAACAATTGAACCGCTCTCCTTGAAGTTCTTGATGATCCGATAAATGGTTGATTTAGGTTCAATCTTACTGGCAGCAATATCCTTGTCTGTGAAGCCCTTTTTGTGCAAAGCAATGATGATGGCACGTGTTTCCTTGCAGGTAACCATGGTTGACAGAGGAAGGACAATGATTCCAAGCATCACCCTCCTTTTGAAGCTTCTAGTCTGTTATTCGAACTCAATCAGCATGACAGAGGGATCTCCAGCCTTGTCCTCGTCAACACTCACATCTGTGTTAACGAGAGAATCACTGACATGTCAGCTGGTCCTTTTGTGGCAGGGCTGAAATGTAGTGGACATTTTGGGGGGGATTCAGTTCATTTGTATGGCAAAGAGGGACTTTGCAATTAATTGCAATTAATCTGATGACTCTTCATAACATTCTGGATTATATGCAAATTGCCATCATACAAACTGAGGCAGCAGACTTTGTGAAAATTAATATTTGTGTCATTCTCAAAACTTTTGGCCACGACTGTATGCACATTATATATAATTATAGTTGATAATTTGATGTTAAGATAGCTTGAACATATTTGTTAAGTTGGTCTTGTAGCTTGATTGGCCAAGGAGCAGGACCATTTTTAACATCTTCTGCTGTATTCCTATGGTACTCATTCAAACTAATGTTAAGTAATGCAAATGTTTTATGGTTATAGTTCAAAATTAAATAGTATAAAAAATCATTTGACAAGCAATCTAAGTATAGTGTAGAATTAGAATGCTGTGATTCAAGTTAGTTAAGTCAGAAAACAAGTCGTGCAGCACACAAGTTAAATGAATTCGCTCTGTGGTATGTAGAACCAAATGCCCAATAACAAGAAAATGAAGGTCCACTCTCTTGGGATGAAGGTGATTGAAGATACATCTGTTTATTCCATTAGGGATAAACGTCTCACCCCGTCAGGTTTTATCATTGTCAATGTCATAGCCTTAATTCAAAGGGAGTGGACCTTATCAATGCTGTGCATGAATGCAAAACCTAATAGAGTTTGATAGTAGTTGAGGTCAACTCCAGTCAATGTATAGCATGTCTCTATATGTGTCCCACTTTTTTAAAGAGCTCTAACTGAACCAGCACTGAAAGAGCTTTAACTGAACCAGCACTGACTTAGGCATTTGTTGGAAAGGGGCCCTTTACTATATACAGCAACAGGGTATGTAAATACAATTAAAAGTGAGTTTACCTAGTCTTTGAGGCTTCAGCCCTCGCCTTGGAGTCTTTAGACCGTCACAGAGTGAAGCTGTGATATTGGTTGGTGGTGCCATATATTGCTAAGCCCCCTGGTGTGATTCAGATTGGTTTCTAAATACTCCGCTCAGTGGCCATAGGGGGTAAATGGGACTGGGTCGGTTAACGCTTGTGTGAGATCCGGAAGTCAGGCGACTGATGAAAGCAATGTGTCGCATTAGCTTAGCGGGCTATGCTACCCACTACAAAGACACCAAGACTGCTGCCAGACATGTTGGTCAAAGGATTTTGTGCGGTTTCCAAGGCAGGCTCTGGCAGCATTTGATGTATATACAGTACATGTCTGTCTCTTTGGTCTCTCTCTACTGTGTGAATGTGTACGTTCATACGTGTGCTTATTAAAGTGTGTGTCTAGGCAGCCTGTCTAGGCAGTGGCCCCTCAATATACACTCTGTATCAGCTGTGTGTGTATATATTGAGTGGACAAAATAATAGGAATGCCTGTTCTTTCCATGACGGGTTGACCAGGTGAATCCAGGTGACGCTATGATTCTTTATTGATATCACCTGTTAAATCCACTTCAATCCATTAGTTAGGTGTTCCTAATGTTTTGTCCAGTCGATGTATACTGTATATTTGAGAATAGATACTATATTGTATAGTTGTTCACTCACTGTGTTGTCTCTGTGTAGTGTGTGTGTGTGTGTGTGTTTGCCATTGAGTGCAGACGTGTGTGTGTGTGTGTGTGTGTCTATATATTCCTATATATCTGTGTACATGTCAAATTGTCCATGCAGGGCCCACTCACTCTCCCTTCTCTCTGTGGGATGTGCTTCTATGCCGCAGCTTTGGGATTCAGCATGATGGGAACGGCAATGACTGTGAGCCGATTGGGAAAAGACCTTTCATCATGTCTCCACAGCTCCTGTATGGGACCTCCACCCCCAGCTGGTCGCGCTGCAGCCGCCAGTACATCACCCGCTTCCTCGAGTGAGTTCTAATTCCTAATTCTATTGTCCCACACTGATGACCTCATCATTCTGTCTACGTTTCTCCCTGTTTCTCTCTCAGACTTTGTAATGATAATGCAAATGATAGTATATAGAAAACCATTCAATCAGGTTTAAATGAACTTGATAGGGTTAATGCAATGTTCCCAAAGGAAAACAGAATACAAACATCATTTCCCCACTATCTGTTGTTCTCTTTCTGCCTCTCTCTTCGTCTCATCTGTCTTTCTCTCTTTTATTCTCTCTCTCGCTCTTCTCACCCCCTTCAAACCACTTTACCTGTCTCTTTCCTGTCTCTAACTCCCTATTCTACAATTCCACTCATTTGTGCCACTGATGGCCCTTGAATCCATAATACAACTACTCCCCAATAAGGACCTAATGGAATATGTACCGGATAAATGCACTGATTATGAGTGCGTTCTAATTGTCCCATGGTCTCTTTGTTCCATGTTGCTTGCTTGATGCTTTCAAATTGAGCAGTTCCACCAATGATGTATCCACTTTCAATCTACCATCTACCCAAATAGCCTGGATATGAGAGGGTTGTATGTGGACGGTACTTAGAATGTTTCAATCACAGATCAATAGACAAAACCTCATCACTGCTTACGACCATCCAATCTATCTGAGACTCAGAGACAAGCGTCAGAGACCCGTTTGGTTCCTAAGTAAACCAAGATAAAGGATCTATTTCAATACATCATACACCCTTTCCGGTCATAGGTTTGTGTCCATGAAATATGTTATTTGTTATTTTCGAAGACATGACTGTGTCTCCATCTTAATGCAAACATACTGAAAGATGTATACTTTGTCACACTACAACAGACATGCTTTCTGCTTTATTTGTGATTTTGCAGCGTGAAAATTTAAATACCTCTTGTAAGCTCCATCAGCTTCACAGGAGGATCGTACGCTGTGCTTTCTGAGGCTTAGACAGGCTTAATAGAATCTTTTAGTGATGATGCATGCCTCTCAGACTTGAATGAGGATAGCAATGAAATAAATATTTACCTGACATTCCCAGAATTCAGGTTCGTAATCAGGCTTCATTAGTATTGTTGCTCAGATTTTATATTTTAATTTATTTTATTTAACCTTTATTTACCTAGGCAAGTCAGTTTAGAACAAATTCTTATTTACAATGATGGCTTACCCCGGCCAAACCCAGACGACGCTGGGCCAATTGTGTGCCACCCTATGGGACTCCCAATCACCGCCGGAGGTGATGCAGCCTGGATTTGAACCAAGGTCTGTAGTGACACCTCTAGCACTGAGATACAGTGCCTTAGACTGGCTGCGCCACTCGGGAGCCCTGACCTGAAGGTAAAAGGATTATTTCAAATCGTGACACTAAATGTCAGAAGTGATATTATGAGGTTAACTAGAGGAAGGCAATATCATGGTTGAATCCATTGCAAATCCCAGAGACTGCTAACAGCATTTGAAATGTAAATAAATGCATAGAAATGTATTGATGCGTATCAATGCATTGATACTGTCACGGTTGTCGTTGGTAAAGGAGGACCAAAATGCAGCCGGTATGTGTATGCTTATCTTGACGTTTAATAAATTCAAAATGAAAACCAAAATAACAAAAGATCAACAAAACAGTCTGACAAGGCACAAGGCTAAACACAGAACAATCTCCCACAAAACACAAACACACCCTAATATATGGGACTCTCAATCAAAGGCAAAGAGAAAACACCTGCCTTCAATTGAGAGTCCCAACCCCAATTAATCAACCATAGAAACACACTCACTAGACTACACATAGAAATACATAAACATAGACCATAAACCAAAAACCCGGAAATACTAAATCAAACGCCCTTTTACCAAAACACCACCCCGAACCACATAAAACAAATACCCTCTGCCACGTCCTGACCAAACTACAATGACAATTAACCCTTGTACTGGCCAGGACATGACAGATACATTGAGGACCACTGGCTGTACCATACATGTTCTTTCCAGTTGTCCACTCTATATGCAAGACAATTGGCCACCCCTCTGAGCCTGGTTCCACTCTAGGTTTCTGTCTAGGTTCCTGCCTTCTAGGGAGTTTTTCCTAGCCAATGGGCTTCTGCCTCTGTATTGCTTGCTCTTTGGGGTTTAGGCTGGGTATCTGTAAAGCACTTTGTGACAGCTGCTGATGTAAAATGGCTTTATAAAATCCATTTGATTGATTGAGCGTTATAATGTCATGAGCTTACCTTAAGGATATGGTTTATCCTCCAGTTCTGCTCAAAGTACAGTGCCTTGCAAAAGTATTCATCCCCCTTGGGGTTTTTCCTATTTTGTTGCATTATTTTGTTGCACAAACTGTAATTTAAATTGATTTTTATTTGGATTTCATGTAATGGACATACACAAAATAGTCCAAAATTGGTGAAGTGAAATGAAAAAAATTACTTGTTTCAAAATATTCAAAAAAAATTTAAACGGAAAAGTGGTGCATGCATATGTATTCACCCCCTTTGCTATGAATGCCCATATATAAGATATGGTGCAACCAATTACCTTCAGAAGTCACATAATTAGTTAAATAAAGTCCACCTGTGTGCAAGTGTCACATGATCTCAGTATATATACACCTGTTCTGAAAGGCCCCAGTGTCTGCAACACCACTAAGCAAGGTGCACCACCAAGCAAGTGGCACCATGAAGACCAAGGAGCGCTCCAAACAGGTCAGGGACAAAGTTCTGGAGAAGTACAGATGAGGGTTGGGTTATAAAAAAATATCTGAAACTTTGAACATCCCACGCAGCACCAATAAGTCCATTATTAAAAAATGGAAAGAATATGGCACCACAACAAACCTGCCAAGAGAGGGCCGCCCACCAAAACTCACAGACCAGGCAAGGAGGGCATTAATCAGAGAGGCAACAAAGAGACCGAAGATAACCCTGAAGGAGCAGCAAAGCTCCACAGCGGAGATTGGACTTTCTGTCCATAGGACCACTTTAAGCCGTACACTCCACAGAGCTGGGCTTTACAGAAGAGTGGACAGAAAAAAGCCATTGCTTAAAGAAAAAAAACATTTTGGCCATCAAGGAAAACGCTATGTCTGGCACAAACCCAACACCTCATCACCCCGAGAACACCATCCCCACAGTGAAGCATGGTGGTGGCAGCATCATGCTGTGGGGATGCTGTTCATTGGCAGGGACTGGGAAACTGGTCAGAATTGAAGGAATGATGGATGGCGCTAAATACAGGGAAATTCTTGAGGGAAACCTGTTTCAGTCTTCCAGAGATTTGAGACTGGGATAGAGGTTAACCTTCCAGCAGGACAATGACCCTAAGCATACTGCTAAAGCAACACTCGAGTGGTTTAAGGGGAAACATTTAAATATCTTGGAATGGCCTAGTCAAAGCCCAGACCTCAATCCAATTGAGAATCTGTGGTATGACTTAAAGATTGCTGTACACCAGCGGAACCCATCCAACTTGAAGGAGCTGGAGCAGTTTTGCCTTGAAGAATGGGCAAAAATCCCAGTGGCTAGATGTGCCAAGCTTATACAGACATACCCCAAGAGACTTGCAGTTGTAATTGCTGCAAAAGGTGGCTCTACAAAGTATTGACTTTGGGGGGATGAATAGTTATGCACGCTCAAGTTTTCTGTTTTTTTTGTCATATTTCTTGTTTGTTTCACAATAAAAAAATCTTGAAAGTGGTAGGCATGTTGTGTAAATCAAATGATACAAACCCCCCAAAAATATATTTTAATTCCAGGTTGTAAGGCAACAAAATTGGAAAAATGCCAAGGGGGGTGAATACTGTATTTCGCAAGCCACTGTAGGACTGTTTCATAACGGTAGCTCATATTGTCAGAGTACGAGCAGGGTTAGGAGAATGAGCAGGCATGCAGGCGATCAGGCGGTTCATTGTAATCCCCCTCTGCCCTGCTGCTGAATGGGAGGGGGTAATAGCCCCTCCTTCCATCTGGCACTAATTTTCTCTCCATCTCACTCTTTCTTTTATTTTTATATATATATATATATATATATCGTTCTCTCCTCCTATTTCTTCATATGTTTCACTCTTTCCTATTTCTTCATATATTTCTCTTTCAGCTGGAACCATCCGATTGCCTCCCTCACACTTTTTACATCCCATCTCCTCCTCCTCTTCCTCCATTTGTCATCTTTCCCTCTCTCCCTCCTCTCCCTCTCATCTCTTCCTGCTCCCACCACAAGGGCACCATTGTCGGCTAATGGCAGGGAGGTTCCTCAGGGCTCAGTACTCAGTCCTATTCAGTTGTCTGACTTTGAGCTGTAGGTGTTAGTTAAATGTGGAATGTGGAAGGGCAGGCTGAGCCATGGGGATCAGATGGTTATCCTACAGATGGGCTGAGGACAGAGAGAGTGGCTCTCCAACAATGTCTAGACTAGATTGTTTGAAGGGGGGTTGGAGGTTGGAAGGAGAGGCGGGGGTTACAAAAAAGCCCAAAAGCTTTTCATGTGTGTAATTGCAATGAAAAGGAATCTGGAAATTGCAGCGAGGACAATTATTGCCTTCTGCTTGATTGTGAGTGGGCAAGACTTCTAAGACTTAAGCTGTAAATTAACACGCACCATGCAGCATGTCAATTTTTTTACTGTTTGAAAGGTGAATGAAGTTTTCACTGGTGTTACATAAGTTCAGACATTCGTATTGTTGACGCTTATTGATTTTGATTTATTTTTATTTTAGCTAGTGACTTGACTATTGAAAATATTAGCATTCTTTGTGTGGAATTTTATGAAAAGAATAGAGTTTATAAATCACCACTTCAACCTGCGTAAACTTCTCCTGGACAGCACAAGTGTTTTTCTTTCACAAAGGCATCAGATGTCAATTCTCCCTCTAAACCTCTATTCAGTGGACCTCTGCAGCCATAGTCACTCATGGAGAACAATTTAATTGCTGTTGCATAGTGGTCAATATTATGTTATCCCAAATGTGTCATCATTATATGTATGCATCATTAAACTTCTGGCTATTGAAGTCTTATTGAAGAGGAAGTCATGTACTCTAGGTTAAGCAGCTGTTAACAGATGTTGAGTCAAATATTCCCCTCCTTTTTGGAATACTGCCTCTAAAGTTACAAAGAATAGCTTTGCCCTTGGATGAACCAGTTCAATCAAGGTTTGCATTTTAGAATCAGGGAAAATAATAAGTATTAGGGGATTTTTAGTCCATAAATCCCTATACTATTGTCCATTATCGGATGCACAGCATATACATTACACAGAAATGCTAGCGCCTTCTATCATACATTTCATTAGCTAGCTGTTAAATGGTCTTTAGTTTAGATTACTTGATATTTTTAAACAAGGCACACATACAAAAGTATGCAGTTGATTAAGAATCAGTAGATAAACACAAAGTTTCCGACTTATTTTCATGTGTTCCTCTATCATGATAGTGTTTGGCATATGTGGTAGGATACTTTTTTTTTTTTTTTTTAATAAGCTAAAATGGCAAGTCAGTCATCAGTAGTCGCTACTGTGGTCCAAAGTCTAATATAGGGTCACTTGTTCAGCTCTGAAAGCATTCTGTGGAATTCTCCCCAACTACATTACTAGGCATGTTGTGATTTTTCCTGCAGCTGTGAGGTGCAGCTGGCCAACGCCACCTTATAGCTCCTCCAGATGATCTAGGCCCTGTATTCATAAAGTGATTCGGAGTAGGAGTTCTGATCTACGATCAGTTTGTCCTTTTAGATAATGCTGACTAAGACCGGGTGGACCTGATCCTAGATCAGCAATCCTATTTTGAGACACTTGGGAATACAGGCCCTGAGCTTTGTATTCGGTCTTATACAAAATGTCTTTGTAGGCGTAATCCATCTCACCAGCTTGACCTTTTTTATGTTATTTTACCAGATCATCTCAGCTTTCAAGCTCACAGCTCCAAAGTGGCCATTTTGTTTCTCGACTGGGTGCATGGGGTTCATTGAATGAAGTACATTTGAACTCAGTCAAATCTATGGAATATGTTGAAATTAGTGTCATGGAGCCTATTGAAGGAATTCACCCTATCTAGTTGCCATTCTTGATTGCCTGATAGTGAAATCAGTCATTTTCATATTTTGCATGTGAATCTGGCTGTTGCTAGGTAGATGAAATTCCAATGGATTGCTTAGTCTCAGTTAAGCCTTATTCATCACTAGTCACAACAAAATCAGTTGTATAAGCGTATTTATCATGACTGATGTCATAATCTATTATAGCAGATTAGCAGGGGTGGCAGGTAGCCTAGTGGTTAGAGTGTTGGGCCAGTAACCGAAAGGGTGCTAGATCGAATCCCCGAGCTGACAATGTAAAAATCTGTCGTTCTTCTCCTGAACAAGGCAGTTAACCCACTGTTCCTAGGCTGTTATTGTAAATAAGAATGTGTTCTTAACTGACTTGTAAAAAAATAGCATGTTATTGGTTTGGATTGATGTGCTGTCTACACTGTGAAGTACCTTCAGATGTGTCATTGTATAAATGTTACTTCAGAAATGCAAAAAATATTTTAGAGTTGAAATCACAAACATATATTAATAGGTTATTTCAGGTGAAATACTACGGAAGTGGACCAGACACAGTTTACTGAAGCAGGATATTGTAAAGGCCTTTAGCCATAGTTTTATAAATTAATTGCAAAGACACCAGTTGTAAAAGTAATGGTTTAAACATTCTTTGCTGAATCTGTCCAGCTAAAATGTAATAACCCACTATACTGCAGGCAATAAAACATGTGAACTTTAACTACCCTTAGTGCTCCAGTAGAATCCAATATGCCTGAATAGTGTCTGAGGGATGAAATTGGACATCAGAGTTGAGTTTTGCTCACTGAGTTCCACAGCTTTTTACATTGTTAGGAGATAAACTAGCCTGGTCTTAGATCTCTTTGTACTGTCTTGCCAACTCCTGTAGTCATTGTTTAGCGTGACATTGACCATAAAAGTCTGCGATACAACACAAACAGATCTGGGACCATGCTTGAGAGAAAGAGGCCTGCTGGGAGGATTTGAGTCTTGATAGCAGTTCCACTTGCTGCTGTGATCACACCTCACCAATTAGTGGGTCACAATCAGTGGCCTGGGCTGTGATGCAGAGAAAACATAATTAAATAAAATAACATGGTAGCCTGCCAAGGGTAGAAATGATCATTTTCTCTATTCAGAAAGCTTTCAGACTAATCAGTGTGACTGAAAGCAGAAGAACTGGTCTTGATTGAACACTTCTTCAATAGTTTTATTGAATACCTTTACCCCCTCTCGATGGAGTTGTGTTCTGGCCGCCTCTGTCACGTCCTGGCCAGTATAAGGGTTAATTGTTATTGTAGTTTGGTCAGGATGTGGCAGAGGGTATTTGTTTTATGTAGTTCAGGGTGGTGTGTTTGTTAAAAGGGTGTTTGATTTAGTATTTCCGGGTTTTTGGTTTATGGTCTAGGTTTATGTATGTCCATGTGGAGTCTAGTGAGTGTATCTCTATGGTTGATTAATTGGGGTTGGGACTCTCAATTGAAGGCAGGTGTTTTCTCTTTGCCTTTGATTGAGAGTCCCATATATTGGGGTGTGTTTGTGATTCGTGGGAGATTGTTCTGTGCTTAGCCTTGGGCCTAGCCAGACTGTTTTGTTGTTCGTGGTTTCGTTTTGTTGTTTTGGAATGTTCGTTTTGATTTAATAAATGAACAACCGCATGCCTGCTGCGTTTTGGTCCTCCTTCACCGACGACAACCGTGACAGCCTCAGGATCTCTTCATCCTAATCTGGCAGGAATTCGATAGCATGTGAACAGACGCCAGCCACAGTCACTTATGATCATGTGTTTTTTATATACTTTAAAAGTAAACAGGAAAGTCCTGTTGCCTTAGAAGTTTATTTTATTTGGCCTGGTCAAGGGTCTTGTTATATTGACCATATTTTGGTCAATTGGACAAGCAGCTGGACTTCTGCTTATGAGAACAGCAGTGTGCGTTCTTCTGTAACAGCTCAGCTGTGCCATACCGTTGCTGTGGAGTTGGGACCTTATTGTCCTTATCTACTCTCTCCCTTTGCTGCATGTTGGATTTGTGGAAGTTAGCTACTGTACCTAAAGCTATCTGCCCACATTGTAATGAGTCTTCCTCCTGCCCAGTGTTTCCTCTGGAAACATTTGTAGCATTGGGGGGAAAGGTTGCCACACCCACCTCCTATTTTGGGTAATTTTTAAGTTGGACTGAGAAGCTCCGTTATGGTGACTTTTTAAAAGGACATTCTACTCTAAAATGAATGAAAATAAATAAAATAATGCACACTCCATATAAAATATAATTTCCACCTCCAGAAATGAGAGACAAATAATGTATTGGTCAAATTATTTGTTAAAATGATTTGACCATATTGGTCCATGCATATAGCCTATATAGCGCTGTCCATATTATTAGGTATGCTATTAGCAGTAAGCATTATCTCCTGTAGCCCATCTGATGCAGCATAGTGGCTATAAATAAATAGGCTGAAGCATGGGGTTGCCTACAGTATCTGCATTTACCCTATTGGGCTAATCATTGGACGAGTTCGTTTTGCATGGTCCGGTGCCCGGGTAGGCAGAGTTTGTACATTTTTAGACCATTCCATTGGCTCTCCACTCACCCGGGGCAGCCATGCAAAACGAACTCGTCCATGAGTAGTCTCAGGTGTGCCGCAAGAAAATCAGCTGGTAGGTGGAATGAAAACATTATTTCGACGCATTGGTTGGCTCGTGGTTCAGAACAATTACATTGGTCTGAAACATTTTAAATCAAGATAATTCACTTTTAAAAATGTTAATCAATATCATACACTTAAAAAAAATTTAAATCAAGATAATACACTTTTAAAAATTAAAATCAAGATAATACTCTTAAAAAAACCAGGAGCTTGTTGTGTAGCATTGTGTTGTGAATTCCATTATGTGAGCAGCGAGGCAGACATAAGGCTACCAACCACGCATTGAGAGTGTAGAGCCGGGAACAGTCCGTTATTTGTGTGGTGTGAAAACATTCTAATTTGTCCAAATGCAGAGCTTATGTTCCCTCTTCCCACGAGAATACGACAATACGACAGTGAATGTTACACAGCCTGCAGTAAGTGAATGTTACACAGCCTGCAGTAAGTGATTGTTACACAGCCTGCAGTAAGTGAATGTTACACAGCCTGCAGTAAGTGATTGTTACACAGCCTGCAGTAAGTGAATGTTACACAGCCTGCAGTAAGTGATTGTTACACAGCCTGCAGTAAGTGAATGTTACACAGCCTGCACTAAGTGAATGTTACACAGCCTGCACTAAGTGAATGTTACACAGCCTGCAGTAAGTGATTGTTACACAGCCTGCAGTAAGTGATTGTTACACAGCCTGCAGTAAGTGATTGTTACACAGCCTGCAGTAAGTGATTGTTACACAGCCTGCAGTAAGTGAATGTTACACAGCCTGCACTAAGTGATTGTTACACAGCCTGCACTAAGTGATTGTTACACAGCCTGCACTAAGTGATTGTTACACAGCCTGCAGTAAGTGAATGTTACACAGCCTGCAGTAAATGAATGTTACACAGCCTGCAGTAAGTGATTGTTACACAGCCTGCACTAAGTGATTGTTACACAGCCTGCAGTAAGTGATTGTTACACAGCCTGCAGTAAGTGAATGTTACACAGCCTGCAGTAAGTGAATGTTACACAGCCTGCACTAAGTGAATGTTACACAGCCTGCAGTAAGTGAATGTTACACAGCCTGCAGTAAGTATTGTTACACAGCCTGCAGTAAATGAATGTTACACAGCCTGCAGTAAGTGATTGTTACACAGCCTGCAGTAAGTGATTGTTACACAGCCTGCAGTAAGTGATTGTTACACAGCCTGCAGTAAGTGATTGTTACACAGCCTGCAGTAAGTGAATGTTACACAGCCTGCACTAAGTGATTGTTACACAGCCTGCACTAAGTGATTGTTACACAGCCTGCACTAAGTGATTGTTACACAGCCTGCAGTAAGTGATTGTTACACAGCCTGCAGTAAATGAATGTTACACAGCCTGCAGTAAGTGATTGTTACACAGCCTGCACTAAGTGATTGTTACACAGCCTGCAGTAAGTGATTGTTACACAGCCTGCAGTAAGTGAATGTTACACAGCCTGCAGTAAGTGAATGTTACACAGCCTGCACTAAGTGAATGTTACACAGCCTGCAGTAAAGTGAATGTTACACAGCCTGCAGTAAGTATTGTTACACAGCCTGCAGTAAATGAATGTTACACAGCCTGCAGTAAGTGATTGTTACACAGCCTGCAGTAAGTGAATGTTACACAGCCTGCAGTAAGTGAATGTTACACAGCCTGCAGTAAGTATTGTTACACAGCCTGCAGTAAATGAATGTTACACAGCCTGCAGTAAATGAATGTTACACAGCCTGCACTAAGTGATTGTTACACAGCCTGCAGTAAGTGATTGTTACACAGCCTGCAGTAAGTGAATGTTACACAGCCTGCAGTAAGTGAATGTTACACAGCCTGCAGTAAGTATTGTTACACAGCCTGCAGTAAATGAATGTTACACAGCCTGCAGTAAGTGAATGTTACACAGCCTGCAGTAAGTATTGTTACACAGCCTGCAGTAAGTGAATGTTACACAGCCTGCACTAAGTGAATGAGTAGCCTACTAAAATACATTAAGCCTATTTGTAGCCTATATTTGATTCTGGGAATTCTCTCCCTATGGCACTCGTAACTTGAATGCGCCTGTAAAGGAATATTTACCTTGCATAGAACACACAGCAACAAGCCGACTCGTACTGGTTTCACACATGATTTATGCTATTTTGCCGACTAGTACTGCTTTCACACATGATTTATGCTATTTTGCCGACTAGTACTGCTTTCACACATGATTTATGCTATTTTGCCGACTAGTACTGCTTTCACACATGATTTATGCTATTTTGCCGACTAGTACTGCTTTTACACATGATTTATGCTATTTTGCCGACTAGTACTGCTTTTACACATGATTTATGCTATTTTGCCGACTAGTACTGCTTTTACACATGATTTATGCTATTTTGACTCCCCCTTTCACCCATTAAACAGATTACCGACCATTTCGAATCCCACCGCACCCTCCGCTATGCAATCTGGTTTCAGAGCTGGTCATGGGTGCACCTCAGCCACGCTCAAGGTCCTAAACGACATCGTAACCGCCATGGATAAGAAACAATACTGTGCTGCCGTATTCATTGACCTGGCCAAAGCTTTTGACTCTGTTAATCACCACATCCTCATCGGCAGACTCAGTAGCCTTGGTTTCTCAAACGATTGCGTCACCTGGTTCACCAACTACTTCTCTGATAGAGTTCAGTGTGTCAAATCGGAGGGCCTGCTGTCCGGACCTCTGGCAGTCTCTATGGGGGTACCACAGGGTTCAATTCTTGGGCCAACTCTTTTCTCTGTATACATCAATGATGTCGCTCTTGCTGCTGGTGAATCTCTGATCCACCTCTACGCAGATGACACCATTCTGTATACTTCTGGCCCTTCTTTGGACACTGTGTTAACAACCCTCCAGACAAGCTTCAATGCCATACAACTCTCCTTCAGTGGTCTCCAACTGCTCCTAAATACTAGTAAACTAAATGCATGCTCTTCAACCAATCACTGCCCACATCTGCCCGCCTGTCCAGCATCACTACTCTGGACGGTTCTGACTTAGAATTTGTGGACAACTACAAATACCTAGGTGTCTGGTTAGACTGTAAACTCTCCTTCCAGACTCACATCAATCATCTCCAATCCAAAGTTAAATCTAGAATTGGCTTCCTATTTTGCAACAAAGCATCCTTCACTCATGCTGCCAAACATACCCTCGTAAAACTGACCATCCTACCAATCCTCGACTTCGGCGATGTCATTTACAAAATAGCCTCCAATACCCTACTCAACAAGCTGGATGCAGTTTATCACAGTGCCATCCGTTTTGTCACCAAAGCCCCATATACTACCCACCACTGCGACCTGTACGCTCTCGTTGGCTGGCCTTCGCTTCATAATTGTCGCCAAACACATTGGCTCCAGGTCATCTACAAGACCCTGCTAGGTAAAGTCCCCCCTTATCTCCGCTCACTGGTCACCATAGCAGCACCCACCTGTAGCACGCGCTCCAGCAGGTATATCTCTCTGGTCACCCCTAAAGCCAACTCCTCCTTTGCCTGTCTCTCCTTCCAGTTCTCTGCTGCCAATGACTGGAACAAACTACAAAAATCTCTGAAACTGGAAACACTTATCTCCCTCACTAGCTTTAAGCACCAGCTATCAGAGCAGCTCCCAGATCACTGCACCTGTACATAGCCCATCTATAATTTAGCCCAAACTACTACCTCTTCCCCTACTGTATTTATTTATTTCATTTATTTTGCTCCTTTGCACCATATTATTTATATTTTAACTTTGAACTTTCTTCAAATTACAAATCTACCATTCCAGTGTTTTACTTGCTATACTTTATTTACTTTGCCACCATGGCCTTTTTTGCCTTTACCTCCCTTATCTCACATTATTTGCTCACATTGTATATAGTCTTATTTTTTTTTCTACTGTATCATTGATTGTATGTTGTTTTACTCCATGTGTAACTCTGTGTTTTTGTATGTTGTCGAACTGCTTTGCTTTATCTTGGCCAGGTCGCAATTGTAAATGAGAACTTGTTCTCAACTTGCCTACCTGGTTAAATAAAGGTGAAATAAATAAATAAAAAATTACAAACAGATATGGTTGGGCGTCTATTTTAATAAATCCATTGAAAATATACACCATCAAAAATAAATCCATTGTTCATTTGTTTATGCAGGTCCTAAGAAACATTAAAAGACGAATAAAATGTATTTGTAAAAAAAATGTTATGGCATATTTTGAGTTTCATAATGTTAGGCTGCTGGTTTGTGGCATGCACACAAAATCAATAGTTTTGTTCATTAAACAGACAAGACACACTTAGTGTCACGGTTGTCGTCGGTGAAGGAGGACCAAAACGCAGCAGGTATGTGCAGGCACATCGTGATTTTTAATAAATACAAAAAGAACAAAACGGAACAACAAAACAGTCTGACTAGGCACAAGGCTAAACACAGAACAATCTCCCACAACAGACAAACACACCCACATATATGGGACTCTCAATCAAAGGCAAATAGACAACACCTGCCTTCAATTGAGAGTCCCAACCCCAATGAATCCAAACATAGAAACAGACACACTAGACTCAACATAGAATTCATGAAACTCACCCAGTGCCCAAAACCCCGGAATACTAAATCAAATGCCCTCCTAACTCATACAACACCCAGAACCACATAAAACAAATACCCTCTGCCACGTCCTGACCAAACTACAATACTAATTAACCCTTATACTGGCCAGGACGTGACACTTAGGCTACCCTGATCACAGTCAATACACATATATGTTATAGTAGGCTAAGAGTATAATGAAATATAACAGAATAAAATACAAATATTTTTCCCACACAACTTGTATCATGGCAATGTGTGGAACTGCTGTCATATAAAAAAAGGTGATATTTTAAAAAGTTCGGCTGTTTGGAGTGTTTAACGCAAGCCCATGCTTTTTTGATCTCTTTCCTAATCTGCGTTGTCTGGCAGCAGGCGTAGGGTCTTACATTGAGAGTATCTTCATCATGTTACCCATAGAAAATGATAGCAATCTATATTTTTAAAAGCATTTGATTCTGGTGTTCATATTTCACAACCTTTGCAGGCTTTTAGAGTTGCCTATATCCAACACCAGAGGTATTCAACTCTTACCTTATGAGGTCCGGAGCCTGCTGGCTCTCTGTTCTACTGTACCTGATAATGAATTGCACCCACCTGGTGTCCCAAGTCTAAATCAGTCCCTGGTTGTCAGACTTTTCTAATCATTACTCGTTTTGTTGGCAGATGTGGACCGTTCCAGCATCTTCAAAGTGTGCCCGGGCAGAAATGATGCATACTAATATAAAATCCATCACAACTGTTCCAATACTAGAATTTGTAAATGTCCCTTATGGAGATAGATTGGATCCCCATAAAAGGGGGATTGACTCATTGATGTTTTTGTTCATGTGATAGAATGCCTGCTGTATTCATGTGGTTACAGCTTGGCATTTTGACTGAGCTGGAGTTGACTTCTAACAACTGGTTTGACTGCTTGATTCTGTGTCATGCAGACAGCTCTCTAAACTCTGTTAGCACCCTGTCAGCTTTTTACATGGAGACCTTGTCCACGCCGTCACTGTCTACTCAGTCACATACAGCCCTGTCAACTATGAAATATATGGCCCATTAAAATTAGGCTCAATCATATTTAAGCCCCCCTCCATTTTGTTCCAGCCTTAAAAGGATAGTTTGGGACTTGGCAATTTTATTTATCCTTTATTTAACTAGGCAAGTTTGTTAAGAAAATATTATTATTTACCATAATGGCCTACCCCGGCCAAACCCTAACCCGGACGACGCTGGGCCAATTGTGTGCCGCCATATGGGACTGCCCATCACGGCCAGTTGTGATACAGCCTGGAATTGAACCAGGGTCTGTAGTGACACCCCTAGCACTGAGATGCAGTACCTTAGACCGCTGCGCCACTTGGGAGCCCCAAAACAAGAGGACTGATAATGAAGCCTGTTATCTATTTTACCAGAGTCCAATGAAGTCTTGGATACCATTTTTATGTATGTCTAGTATGAAGGAAGTTAAGAGGTACTTTCACGAGCCAATGCTAACTAGTGTTAGCACTAGCTTAGTCAGGCTTCCAGTCTTTTCACTAAGCTAGTTCGCATTGGCTCACGAAACTGCCTCTAACTTCCTTCATACTGGACGCAGGAGTCATAAAAATGGTATCCACGAGTTCATCTGATCTGGGGAAGTAGATAACGGCTCATTGCCAAAATCCCAAACTATCCATTTAATACCCCACCTTTTCAGGATCTCGATGTGTGCATGTTTCACTATAATGCATTTGTCTGACCACCCTGTTGTTGTGGTTGTTCCTCAGTCGAGGCTGGGGCTGGTGCCTGGATGACCCCCCCGTGCGGGACGTGCTGGATCTGAACTCTGTTCCCCCCGGGGTCCTGTACAGTGCTGCCCACCAGTGCCGCCTACAGTACGGCTCTGGATCCCTGCTCTGTGACAACGTGGACGTAAGACCCCTGAATCTGAACCAATACTTGTCTGTTTCTTCAGCGTACTCCTGCTATCTGCATATCCATCCATGGTGTGTCCTCTCTGTCCCACAACCCACAACCCTCGTCACAGCTCTCCCCTTCTCACTTCTCCTCTTATCCTCTCTGTCCCACAACCCTCGTCACAGCTCTTCACTTCTCCTCTTATCCTCTCTGTCCACAACCCTCGTCACAGCTCTCCCCTTCTCACTTCTCTCTTGTCCTCTCTGTCCCACAACCCTCGTCACAGCTCTTCCCTTCTCACTTCTCCTCTTATCCTCTCTGTCCCACAACCCTCGTCACAGCTCTTCACTTCTCCTCTTGTCCTCTCTGTCCCACAACCCTCGTCACAGCTCTCCCCTTCTCACTTCTCCTCTTGTCCTCTCTGTCCCACAACCCTCGTCACAGCTCTCCCCTTCTCACTTCTCCTCTTGTATTCTGTCCACAACCCTCGTCACAGCTCTTCACTTCTCCTCTTGTCCTCTCTGTCCCACAAACCCTCGTCACAGCTCTTCACTTCTCCTCTTATCCTCTCTGTCCTACAACCCTCGTCACAGCTCTCCCCTTCTCACTTCTCCTCTTATCCTCTCTGTCCTACAACCCTCGTCACAGCTCTTCACTTCTCCTCTTGTCCTCTGTCCCACAACCCTCGTCACAGCTCTCACTTCTCCTCTTGTCCTCTCTGTCCTACAACCCTCGTCACAGCTCTTCACTTCTCCTCTTGTCCTCTCTGTCCCACAACCCTCGTCACAGCTCTTCACTTCTCCTCTTGTCCTCTGTCCCACAACCCTCGTCACAGCTCTTCCCTCTCCTCTTGTCCTCTGTCCCACAACCCTCGTCACAGCTCTTCCCTTCTCACTTCTCCTCTTATCCTCTCTGTCCCACAACCCTCGTCACAGCTCTCCCCTTCTCACTTCTCCTCTTGTCCTCTCTGTCCCACAACCCTCGTCACAGCTCTTCACTTCTCCTCTTATCCTCTCTGTCCCACAACCCTCGTCACAGCTCTTCCCTTCTCACTTCTCCTCTTGTATTCTGTCCCACAACCCTCGTCACAGCTCTCCCCTTCTCACTTCTCCTCTTGTATTCTGTCCCACAACCCTCGTCACAGCTCTCCCCTTCTCACTTCTCCTCTTGTATTCTGTCCAACAACCCTCGTCACAGCTCTCCCCTTCTCACTTCTCCTCTTGTATTCTGTCCCACAACCCTCGTCACAGCTCTCCCCTTCTCACTTCTCCTCTTGTATTCTGTCCCACAACCCTCGTCACAGCTCTCTCCCTTCTCACTTCTCCTCTTGTATTCTGTCCCACAACCCTCGTCACCAGCTCTTCCCTTCTCACTTCTCCTCTTGTATTCTGTCCCACAACCCTCGTCACAGCTCTCCCCTTCTCACTTCTCCTCTTGTATTCTGTCCCACAACCCTCGTCACAGCTCTCCCCTTCTCACTTCTCCTCTTGTATTCTGTCCCACAACCCTCGTCACAGCTCTCCCCTTCTCACTTCTCCTCTTGTATTCTGTCCCACAACCCTCGTCACAGCTCTCCCCTTCTCACTTCTCCTCTTGGTCCTCTCTGTCCCACCAACCCTCGTCACAGCTCTCCCCTTCTCACTTCTCCTCTTGTATTCTGTCCCACAACCCTCGTCACAGCTCTCCCCTTCTCACTTCTCCTCTTGTCCTCTCTGTCCCACAACCCTCGTCACAGCTCTTCCACTTCTCCTCTTATCCTCTCTGTCCTACAACCCTCGTCACAGCTCTCCCTCTCACTTCTCCTCTTGTCCTCTCTGTCCCACAACCCTCGTCACAGCTCTTCACTTCTCACTTCTCCTCTTATCCTCTCTGTCCTACAACCCTCGTCACAGCTCTCCCCTTCTCACTTCTCCTCTTGTATTCTGTCCCACAACCCTCGTCACAGCTCTTCCCTTCTCACTTCTCCTCTGTCCTCTCTGTCCCACAAACCCTCGTCACAGCTCTCCCCTTCTCACTACTCCTCTGTATTCTGTCCCCACAACCCTCGTCACAGCTCTCCCCTTCTCACTACTCCTCTTGTCCTCCTCTGTCCCACAACCCCTCGTTCACAGCTCTTCCCTTCTCACTTCTCCTCTTTGTCCTCTCTGTCCCCAACCCTCGTCACAGCTCTCCCCTTCTTCACTACTCCTCTTGATTCTGTCCCCCACCCCTCGTCACAGCTCTCCCCTTCTCACTTCTCCTCTTATCCTCTCTGTCCCACAACCCTCGTCACAGCTCTCCCCTTCTCACTTCTCCTCTTGTATTCTGTCCCACAACCCTCGTCACAGCTCTACACCCGTCTCACCTTCTCCTCTTGTCCTCTCTGTCCACAACCCTCGTCACAGCTCTTTCCCTTCTCACTTCTCTTATCCTCTCTGTCCCCAACCCTCGTGACAGGCTCTTCCTTCTCCTCTTACTCCTCTCTGTCCTACACCCTCGTCACACAGCTCTTCCCTTCATCACTTGTCTGTCCCTACAACCATAGTCAAGCTATCCCCTTACACTGTCCCACAACCACTCGTCACAGCTCTCCCCTTCTCACTTCTCCTCTTGTCCTCTCTGTCCCACAACCCTCGTCACAGCTCTTCCTTCTCAATTCTCCTCTTGTATTCTGTCCCCACAAACCCTCGTCACAGCTCTCCCCTTCTCACTTCTCCTCTTGTCCTCTCATGTCCCACAACCCTCGTCACAGCTCTTCCCTTCTCACTTCTCCTCTTGTCCTCTCTGTCCCACAAACCTCGTCACAGCTCTCCCCTTCTCACTTCTCCTCTCTGTCCTACAAACCCTCGTCACAGCTCTCCCCTTCTCACTTCTCCTCTTGTCCTCTCTGTCCCACAACCCTCGTCACAGCTCTTCCCTTCTCACTTCTACCTCTTGTCCTCTCTGTCCCACAACCCTCGTCACAGCTCTCCCCTTCTCACTTCTCCTCTTGTATTCTGTCCCACAACCCTCGTCACAGCTCTTCCCTTCTCAATTCTCCTCTTGTCCTCTGTCCCACAACCCCTCGTCACAGCTCTCCCCTTCTCACTTCTCCTCTTGTCTCCTATGTCCCACAACCCTTCGTCACAGCTCTTCACTTCTCCTCTTATCCTCTCTGTCCTACAACCCTCGTCACAGCTCTTCACTTCTCCTCTTGTCCTCTCTGTCCACAAACCCTCGTCACAGCTCTTCACTTCTCCTCTGTCCTCTCTGTCCACAACCCTCGTCACAGCTCTTCACTTTCCTCTTATCCTCTCTGTCCCAAACCCTCGTCACAGCTCTCCCCTTCTCACTTCTCATCTTGTCCTCTCTGTACCACAAACCCCTCGTCACAGCTCTTCACTTCTCCTCGTATCCTCTCTGTCCCACAACCCTCGTCACAGCTCTCCCCTTCTCACTTCCTCCTCTTGGTCCTCTCTGTCCCACAACCCTCGTCACAGCTCTTCACTTCTCCTCTTGTCCTCTCTGTCCCACAACCCCTCGTCACAGCTCTTCCCTTCTCCTCTTATCCTCTCGTCCTACAACCCCTCGTCACAGCTCCCTCCCTTCTCACTTCTCCTCTTGTCCTCTCTTCCCACAACCCTCGTCACAGCTCTTCACTTCTCTCTTGTCCTCTCTGTGTCCACAACCCTCGTCACAGCTCTTCCCCTTCTCTCTTATCCTCTCTGTCCTACAACCCTCGTCACAGCTCTTCCCTTTCTCACTTCTCCTCTTGTATTCTGTTCCCACAACCCTCGTCACAGCTCTTCCATTCTCACTTCTCCTCTTGTATTCTGTCCCACAACCCTCGTCACAGCTCTCCCCTTCTCACTTCTCCTCTGTATTCTGTCCCACAACCCTCGTCAACAGCTCTCCCCTTCTCACTTCTCCTCTTTGCCTCTCTGTCCCACAACCCTCGTCACAGCTCTCCCCTTCTCATCTTCTCCTCTGTATTCTGTCCCACAACCCCTCGTCACAGCTCTTCCCTTCTCACTTCTCCTCTTGTATTCTGTCCCACAACCCTCGTCACAAGCTCTCCCCTTCTCACTTCTCCTCTTGTCCTCTCTGTCCCACAACCCTCAGTCACAGCTCTCCCCTTCTCACTTCTCCTCTTGTCCTCTCTGTCCCACAACCCTCGTCACAGCTCTTCCCTCTCACTTCTCCTCTTGTATTCTGTCCCACAACCCCGTCACAGCTCTTCACTTCTCCTCTTGTATTCTGTCCCACAACCTCGTCACAGCTCTCCCCTTCTCACTTCTCCTCTTATCCTCTCTGTCCTACAACCCTCGTCACAGCTCTCCCCCTTCTCACTACTCCTCTTGTCCTCTCTGTCCCACAACCCTCGTCACAGCTCTCCCCTTCTCACTACTCCTCTTGTCCTCTCTGTCCCACACCCTCGTCACAGCTCTCCCCTTCTCACTACTCCTCTTGTCCGCTCTGTCCCAACAACCCTCGTCACAGCTCTTCCCTTCTCACTTCTCCTCTTGTATTCTGTCCCACAACCCTCGTCACAGCTCTTCACTTCCTCCTCTTGTATTCTGTCCCACAACCCTCGTAACAGCTCTCCCTTCTCACTTCTCCTCTTATCCTCTCTGTCCTACAACCCTCGTCACAGCTCTCCCCTTCTCACTACTCCTCTTGTCCTCTCTGTCCCACAACCCTCGTCAACAGCTCTCACCCCTTCTCACTACTCCTCTTGTCCTCTCTGTCCCACAACCCTCGTCACAGCTCTCCCCTTCTCACTTCTCCTCTTATCCTCTCTGTCCTAACAACCCTCGTCACAGCTCTCCCCTTCTCACTACTCTCTCTTGTCCTCTCTGTCCCACAACCCTCGTCACAGCTCTCCCCTTCTCACTACTCCTCTTGTCCTCTCTGTCCTACAACCCTCGTCACAGCTCTCCCCTTCTCACTTCTCCTCTTATCCTCTCTGTCCCACAACCCTCGTCACAGCTCTCCCCTTCTCACTTCTCCTCTTATCCTCTCTGTCCTACAACCCTCGTCACAGCTCTCCCCTTCTCACTACTCCTCTTGTCCTCTCTGTCCTACAACCCTCGTCACAGCTCTTCACTTCTCACTTCTCCTCTTATCTCTGTCCTACAACCCGTCGCAGCTCTCCCTTCTCACTACTCCTCTTGTCCTCTCTGTCCTACAACCCTCGTCACAGCTCTCCCCTTCTCACTTCTCTCTTATCCTCTCTGTCCACAACCCTCGTCACAGCTCTCCCCTTCTCACTTCTCCTCTTATCCTCTCTGTCCTACAACCCCGTCACAGCTCTCCCCTTCTCACTACTCCTCTTGTCCTCTCTGTCCTACAACCCTCGTCACAGCTCTCCCCTTCTCACTACTCCTCTTGTCCTCTCTGTCCCACAACCCTCGTCACAGCTCTCCCTTCTCACTTCTCCTCTTATCCTCTCTGTCCCACAACCCTCGTCACAGCTCTCCCCTTCTCACTTCTCCTCTTATCCTCTCTGTCCCACAACCCTCGTCACAGCTCTCCCTTCTCACTTCTCTCTTATCCTCTGTCCTACAACCCTCGTCACAGCTTCCCCTTACTACTCTCTGTCCTCTCTGTCCCACAACCTCGCACAGCTCTCCCTTCTCACTACTCCTCTTGTCCTCTCTGTCCCAAACCCTCGTCACAGCTCTCCCCTTCTCACTCTCCTCTTATCCTCTCTGTCCCACAACCCTCGTCACAGCTCTCCCTTCTCATTCCTCTTATCCTCTCTGTCCCACAACCTCGTCACAGCTCCCCTTCTCACTTCTCCTCTTGTCCTCTCTGTCCCACAACCTCGTCACCTCTCCCCTTCTCATTCTCTTATCCTCTGTCCCACAACCCTCGTCACAGCTCTCCCTTCTCACTTCTCTCTTATCCTCTCTGTCCTACAACCCTCGTCACAGCTCTCCCCTTCTCACTACTCTTGTCCTCTCTGTCCTACAACCCTCGTCACAGCTCTCCCCTTTCACTCTCCCTCTTATCCTCTCTGTCCCACAACCCTCGTCACAGCTCTTCCTTCTCACTACTCCTCTTATCCTCTCTGTCCCACAACCCTCGTCACAGCTCTTCCCTTCTCACTTCTCCTCTTGTCTCCTCTTCACTAACCTTGCTCTTCATTCCCCCACTAGTTAATGTAACACTGCATCACTCCTTAGCCCTTCCACCTTCTTCTCCCTCAATCGCTTCCTTACTGCTCTCTATCTTTATTCTCACATCACCCTCCATTTGCTCTTTACTCCCCCACTCCTTTACGCCTCCTCATATTACTCTCCATTTTGCTCTTTACTCCCCCACTCCTTATTACGCCTATCATCCATTACTCCTCCATCATCATTTCTCCTCATCCTCTTTACGCCTCATCCTCATTACTCTCCATTTGCTCTTTACTCCCCCACTCCTTATTACGCCTCATCCTCATTACTCTCCTCTCATCCTCATTACTCCTCATCCTCTTTACGCCTCATCCTCATTACTCCTCCCCTCATCCTCATTACTCCTCATCCTCTTTAATCCTCTTTACTCCTCATCCTCATTACTCCTCATCCTCATTACTCCTCCACTCCTCATCCTCATTACTCCTCCACTCATCCTCATTACTCCTCATCCTCTTACGCCTCATCCTCTACTCCTCCTCATCCTCATTACTCCTCATCCTCTTTAACTCTTTACTCCTCATCCTCATTACTCCTCATCCTCATTACTCCTCCACTCCTCATCCTCATTACTCCTCATCGTTATTACTCCTACACTCCTCGTCCTCTCACTCCTCATCCTCTCATTACTCCACTCCTCATTACTCCTCATCCTCTTTACTCCTCCACTCCTCATCATTATTGCTCCTCATCCTCATTACTCCCCATCCTCTTTACTCCTCCACTCCTATTGCTCCTCATCCTCATTACTCCCCATCCTAATTACTCCTCCACTCCTCATTCTCATTACTCCTCATCCTCATTACCCCTCATCCTTATTTCTCCTACACTATTCCTCTTTCCTTCTCCACTCCTCGTCCTTTTTACTCCTCATCCACATTACTCCTCATCCTCATTACTCCTCATCCTCTTTACCTCCATCCTCTCATCATTACTCCTCATTCTCATTACTCCTCATCTTCATTACTCTTCATCCTCTTACTCTTCATCCTCATTACCCCTCTCCTCTTTATCCTCTACTCCTCATCCTCATTACTCCTCCACTCTTCATCCTCTTATCCTCTTACTCCTCCACTCCTCATTACCCTCCACTCCTCATCCTCTTTACTCAGCCTCTTTACTCCTTATCCTCTTTACTCCTCCACTCCTCATTACTCCTCCACTCCTCATCCTCTTTACTCAGCCTCTTTACTCCTTATCCTCTTTACTCCTCCACTCCTCATTACCTCACTCCTCATCCTCTTTACTCAGCCTCTTTACTCCTTATCTCTTACTCCTCCACTCCTCATTACTCCCACTCCTCATCCTCTTTACTCATCCTCTTACTCATCCTCTTTACTCGTCTCATTACTCATCCACTCCTCATTCTCTGTCTATACTATTCCTCTATACTCACATCACCCCTATAACCTCTCAACAGACTGCTGTCTGCTCCATTAAAACATCACCCTATACCTCTCAACACACTACTGTCTGCTCCATGAAAATTCACCCCTAAACCTCTCAACACACTGCTGTCTGCTCCATTAAAACATCACCCCATAACTTCTCAACACACTGCTGTCTGCTCCATTAAAACATCACCCCATAACTTCTCAACACACTGCTGTCTGCTCCATTAAAACATCACCCCCATAGCGTCTCAACAGACTGCTGTCTGCTCCATTAAACATCACCCCCATAGCATCTCAACAGACTGCTGTCTGCTCCATTAAAACATCACCCCATAACTTCTCAACACATGCTGTCTGCTCCATTAAAACATCACCCCCATAGCGTCTCAACAGACTGCTGTCTGCTCCATTAAAACATCACCCCCATAACTTCTCAACAGACTGCTGTCTGCCTCCATTAAAACATCACCCCCATAACTTCTCAACACACTGCTGTCTGCTCCATTAAAACATTACCCCCATAACTTCTCCAACAGACTGCTGTCTTGCTCCATTAAAACATCACCCCCATAACTTCTCAACACACTGCTGTCTGCTCCATAAAACATCACCCCCATAACTTCTCAACACATGCTGTCTGCTTAAACCATACATGAGACACTGCTTTCTAAGTGGCCACCAATCGCATCGATACACACAGCTTCCTGCATCAGTACACACTGTGCAGCAATGCTCTGGCAGTTGTCCCTGTGATTGGAGTTGACAGAATTTAAAGGACAACAAATTGGAACAAGAGCATTTACTCTTTAAAGCCCAGATGTGTTGGCAAACGAGCTACAAGCCAATACATGCATATACGGTTCAAGTGGCAAGCTTTATGGTTTAGATTGGACACTCAAGCCTATTGGATTCACAAGTCTTTGTTTGTCTAAAAGTGTTACAAAAAAGGTTGCAAAGAGCTTTAGACACACAACACATATGTTGTCTTGGTTCGAGTCGTGCTACTGAAGGCAATTTCCAGTTTTGATTCCGTTTACATTTCATAATGAAGGTGAAGACCCACAGAAGAACATACACAGAATCTGTGTATATGTTCATATGCATATGTTCATCCCCGGCAGACTTCTGGAAACGTTAATGATAGAAAAAAGTCCAATGAGTTCATCTGTACGTTAATGTAAAATCATTATTCCAATAGAACCCTTTTGATAGAAAATGCTTGCCTGCTGACAGCTTGCCGTAGGCTACACTGTAATGGGAAAAGACGCTGTGAGTGATAATACACTGGTCTCACATTTTAAACAGTACATACATAAAGAAGCAGCCTATAGGTTCACCGTATTTACCTAATACACCCCTCAGGAATTCCTCGCTTGCCGCTTGATTGAATAGCGTCCCCCTTAACTGTACATTTTTTTGACAGAATCTGAGGGGGCCTATATGTGTTTGGTTAGAGGAAAATGGGGTGATTTGCTCGAATTACCAGCGAGCTACTGCGAGGGCCAGAAAGATAAACTCGCAGCCGCCTCGGTAGGCGGAAATATATCCAAATGTGTATCCATTTATCATTTCTCGAATTACGGCAATTTGAGCTGGAATTACACCCGTTCCCCCTTGTCAAATTGGATGTTAGGCATATCCGGCACTTGGAAACCGTCAAGGTTTAAGTGATTAGAACAACTGGCGCGAGACAACGGGGAGGATAGCTGATTAACAAGCCCCTTGCTGGGCACTGAGCTCATCATTTGAGCTCATTGAGGAGGTATGCAGTGAAGTCAGCTGGAACAGGATGGATGGCTGGCACAGGACTGTGTTCCTGCAGACTTTCCATAGAAATTCCTCTGGTAGGGTGTTGTGTTGTGGAAACCACGTAGTTTACACAAACCTCTGCTTTCTAAACTGCCCTGCAAGGTTGAGAAAACTTGGCATTTCAATAGAGAGAGGGAGTGGGGGAGAGGAGAGGAGGGAGTGGGGAGAGGGAGGGAGTGGGGAGAGAGAGGGAGTGGGGAGAGAGAGGGAGTGGGAAAGAGAGGGAGGGAGGGGGGAGAGGGAGGAGGGGGGGGAGAGAGAGGGAGGGAGTGGGGAGAGAGAGGGAGTGGGAAGAGAGAGGGAGGGAGTGGGGAGAGGGAGGGAGTGGGGAGAGAGAGGGGGAGGGAGTGGGGAGAGAGGGGGAGGGAGTAGTGAGAGAGGGGGAGGGAGTGGGGAGAGAGGGGGAGGGAGTGGGGAGAGAGGGGGAGGGAGTGGGGAGAGAGAGGGAGGGAGTGGGGAGAGAGAGGGAGGGAGTGGGGAGAGAGAGGGAGTGGGGAGAGGGAGGGAGTGGGGAGAGAGAGGGAGGGAGGGGGAGAGAGAGGGAGGGAGTGGGGAGAGAGAGGGAGTGGGGAGAGAGGGGAGTGGGGAGAGGGAGGGAGTGGGGAGAGAGAGGGAGTGGGGAGGAGAGGGAGGGAGTGGGGAGGGGAGAGAGAGGGAGGGAGTGGGGAGAGAGAGGGAGGGAGTGGGGAGGAGAGAGGGAGTGGGGAGAGAGAGGGAGGGAGTGGGGAGAGAGAGGAGTGGGGAGAGGGAGGGAGTGGGGAGAGGGAGGGAGTGGGGAGAAAGAGGAGAGGGAGTGGGGAGAAAGAGAGAGGGTGGGGAGAAAGAGAGAGGGAGTGGGGAGAGAGAGGGGGGAGGGGAGAGAGAGAGAGGGAGGGAGGAGAGAGGAGAGGGAGGGGAGTGGGGAGAGAGAGGGAGTGGGGAGAGAGAGAGAGGGAGGGAGAGAGAGGAGGGAGGGAGAGGAGAGGGAGTGGGGAGGGGAGAGGAAGAGGGAGTGGGGAGAGAGAGAGAGGGAGTGGGGAGAGAGAGAGAGAGGAGGGAGAGAGAGAGAGGGGAGGAGTGGGGAGAGAGAGGGAGTGGGGAGAGAGAGGGAGGGGGGAGAGAGGGAGGGGGGCGTGGGGAGAGAGGGGGGGGAGAGAGAGAGGGATTAGGGAGAGAGAGAGAGAGAGAGGGAGTAGGGAGAGAGAGAGAGGGAGTAGGGAGAGAGAGAGAGGGAGGGAGAGAGGGGGAGTGGGAGAGAAGGAGAGGGCGGGAGTGGGGCTAGAGAGGGAGTGGGGAGAGAGAGAAAGGGGAGGGACGTGGGAGAGAGAGAGAGAGCGGAGGGCGAGAGAGAGTGAGGGAGTGGGAGAGAGAGGGAGGGAGTGGGGCGAGAGAGTGAGGGCGTGGGAGAGTGAGAGAGGAGAGGAGGGGGCGAGAGAGAGGATAGATGGGGGAGTGGGAGAGAGAGAGAGAGAGGGAGTTGTAGTGTGGAGAGAGAGAGAAGACGACGAGGGAGGGAGAGAGAGAGAGAGAGAGAGAGGAGGGAGAGTGGGAGAGAGGGAGAGTGGGAGAGAGTGGGAGAGAGCGAGAGAGGGAGTGGGTAGAGAGAGGGCGGGAGGTGGGACAGAAAGAAGGAGGGAGTAGTGGGAGCGAGACGGGAGTGGGGAGAGAGAGAGAGAGGGAGGAGGGCTTGAGAGAGAGAGGGCGGGAGTGGGAGAGAAGAGAGGGGAGAGTGGGGAGGAGAGAGAGGAGGGAGTGGGGAAGAGAGGGAGGGAGAGTGGGTGAGGAGAGGAGGGAGGGAGTGGGGAGAGAGAGAGAGAGAGAGAGGGAGTGGGAGAGAGAGGGAGGGAGTGGGGAGAGAGAGAGAGGGAGTGGGGAGAGAGAGGGGGAGGGAGAAGAGACCACACACCAACATTCTCATCCAGGGTTGGAGTTACTACAGCCCTTTGTATGAATAACATTAGCTGCTCACTCCGTGTGCTTGTGTTTACAGGAAGCCCACCAGGGCAGGAAAGCAAGCGTGGGATAGATCATCTCCTTCAACCCTCTTTGGTACCATTGCCAGGACTGAAGCAGGAAACCTGAATGGAATTAGGGAATCATTGGTTTCCTCCTCACCTTTCGATAGTGGTTGGGAGGAGGACTATTTCTTTCTTAGTCTGTGTTTTGTAAACAACCCTGGAACAAAACATTCCCAATCAAATACATTTGTGAGAATTTGACACTTTTCCCAACGGGTAAATCTTGTTGAAATAACGCCATTCCAAGATTAGAACCAAGTGCTTGTGGGTTAAGGCTGAATCATAACTTAAGGTCCGAATTGACATTGATACATGATTTAGCTGGATTTAGTTATTCAGAGTTAGGATGTAATTTACTAGCTCGTTAGTAAGTAAGCGTTTCATATACAATGAGAATACATGTGTAACATTCACTAATTGGCTGATGGAGGGATGAAAATATTAGATAAAATGAAGGGATGAATTGTAGTTGTATGGAGATTTAATAAGGAATGCCCAAATAAAGAACCACGGTGTCATGAATAAATGTAACATGGACTAGCTGTATGATGTAGTAAAGTACATGATGACTATAAATCACTTTTGATAGCAGCATTAATATATCAAATGCTCATTAATATATGCACACACACACACACACATGGTTGGGCCCGAAGACTAAGAAATGTGCATAGCAATAACTCCTTTCCCTTGTGAAACACTAACCAGGTTTCCATCTTACCTTTTTAATGCCAGTAAAGTACATGTCGTCTGATGGAAACCGCTAATTTGCCGGTAAACCTTCCAAATGCTGACAAAGCAAAATACCTTAGACAAGATGGGATCTTTTTGTGTCTGTAAAATGAATTATGCTAGAAATGGAGGTTATTTACATAACCATCTTATCGAAGTAAACTTGGAGTCACGTGATATGTTGTGTGGTCCTCCCACTACGACTCAGGAAAGCATGCAGTTTATTAGGCTACAGATGATATGTTGTGTGGTCCTCCCACTACGACTCAGGAAAGCATGCAGTTTATTAGGCTACAGATGATATGTTGTGTGGTCCTCCCACTACGACCCAGGAAAGCATGCAGTTTATTAGGCTACAGATGATATGTTGTGTGGTCCTCCCACTACGACTCAGGAAAGCATGCAGTTTATTAGGCTACAGATGATATGTTGTGTGGTCCTCCCACTACGACTCAGGAAAGCATGCAGTTTATTAGGCTACAGATGATATGTTGTGTGGTCCTCCCACTACGACTCAGGAAAGCATGCAGTTTATTAGGCTACAGATGAAATAAGTTATGATGAACTTCACAGGGTGGTGAAAGTGCAAGGTGATGAGCTTGATGCTCCTTTCCAATAAATATCGAGGGTCTTATTCTGGTGACATGCTGCTTATTTTTATTTGTCAATCTTTCTCTTTTGTCCATAATAATCTCATCATGCAGGCTATACCCGCTCTGTATGTGTGAGCTGTTGGCTAGAGCGCATGTACCAAGACCAGAGTGGGCACCCTCGCTATATAACGGAACACACAGTAGAGTGTAAAATGTGATGGAAACCCATTTAACTTGTATTTCTTGTGAATTTAACCATATAAGTTATATTTATGTGCACTATGTCATCACGCAACAAGTCAACAAGTTAATTTGGTGGAAACACATCTCTGGTGGGAAAATGAGCATATTGTTTTTCTGCAGATGTTAGAATATTTCAATTCAAATTTGTCAACAATTGTATGGAGACCTAGCTACTGACACATTCATCATGTCACTCCCCACAGAGACTTACACACAAAGGCACAAGCACAGCATGCAGGGCTGACATTATTTTTCTGTTCACTTCTTCTAGTTTTATCTCCATTTTGATAACCACAACAGTCTTCCAAGTATGACCGACTCGACCAGCCAATCTGTCTGCGATTTTTGTCCAGTAATTGAAAAAGAAGGGCATAAGCTTTCTCGCAGTTTGATAGATGTTTGTTCATTGTCCTCTAGCGCGTTCTAAAGCCGAACAGCTTCAAGAAGGTCAAAGCTAACGTCAGAATCAGACACGGCTGACCATTCTGCCTCTTCACAAACAAAATGTCAGCCCCCCAAAAAAATACACACAAGTCTATCTCCATCGTCCCAATCCCCAGCACCAGTCCGATAAACCCTGAAATCGACCTTTTGGAGCTCTTATCTCAAGTCTCCACATTCAGCAATGGAGTAGATGGTCAAGTCCCAGTCGGCCCCCTCTCTCCTTGGTGTTGTGTGAGGGACCATGTCTCTCCAGAGAGGCTTGTAGTAGCTTCCCAACGTGTCGTCCCATGCCACCAGCTTCTACTTATCGCAGCACCAGGACGCCAGACCAGAGTCACTGTCTCTGACCTAGGGTCAATCTTTAAGAGTGCTCCCTAATCGAATCGGACGCACCTCCGGACACCCCCTCAGGGCTCAGACACAAGTGATCTTCCTCATGATAAGAAAGCTTTACAGCGGGGATAAAATGCTGAGCAGTGAACTCGGTACCATTTTGCCAGTGCGAAGGTTAAGGACTTGGCTTGTGTATCAGCAGAGATTATGTAGGGGCTCAGTGGGTGATGTAGGGGGCTCAGTGGGTGGTGTAGGGGGCTCGGTGGGTGATGTAGAGGGCTCGGTGGGGTGGTGTAGGGGGCTCGATGGGTTGGTGTAGGGGGCTCGGTGGGTGATGTAGGGGGCTCGGTGGGTGGTGTAGGGGGCTCGGTGGGTGATGTAGGGGGCTCGGTGGGTGGTGTAGGGGGCTCGATGGGTGGTGTAGGGGGCTCGGTGGGTGGTGTAGGGGGCTCGGTGGGTGGTGTAGGGGGCTCGGTGGGTGGTGTAGGGGGCTCGGTGGGTGATGTAGGGGGCTCGGTGGGTGGTGTAGGGGCTCGGTGGGTGGTGTAGGGGTCTCGGTGGGTGATGTAGGGGTCTCGGTGGGTGATGTAGGGGGCTCGGTGGGTGACGTAGGGGGCTCGGTGGGTGGTGTAGGGGGCTCGGTGGGTGAAGTAGCGGGCTCGGTGGGTGAAGTAGGGGGCTCGGTGGGTGACGTAGGGGGCTCGGTGGGTGGTGTAGGGGGATCGGTGGGTGACGTACGGGGATCGGTGGGTGACGTAGGGGGATCGGTGGGTGATGTAGGGGGATCGGTGGGTGGTGTAGTGGGTTCGTGGTTTTACAAGTGTTATAAAATAAGGATAAAGCATGTAATATCGTTGTAAACAGCAAAATGTTAACAAAATTGTAGACCGTTTTGGAGGCAGATTATGTTTTTCTAGCAAAGACCAACGCAGTACCAACTGTAAATAAATAAATTGTTTAATTGCACAAGATGGTTGGCCAAGATGGTTACCTAGTTAAAGTTGTGGTTAGCTAGCTAACTAAATTACCAACTGCTAACTACACTATTTTGCTGGATACTGTAATGCCTCCAAAAATGGTGGCCTTTTGACACACAGACAGTAGTACTGTAGGTAACCAACACACAGCACACTAAATCTGCTTTTAAATAATACCATGTTAAGAATACACTTTTTGTTCCTCTCATTGCCCCTACCTGGGCTGAAACCAGGGACCCTCTGCACACATCATCAACAATCACCCATGAATAGTGATGTATTTCCCCTTTGACCCTCATTCAAAAGTGTCACACAAGCATGTAGATGTGGTGCTCGAGGGGGAGAGCATTCATGAAGCACCCGTTGTGATGCTGGAGGGAGGTCCAGATTTCCGGGCTGTTTTTGCACACTGTTGTCTAGTTGTGGCCGTAACCTGAATGGATTGCGCAACGACTATTGGCGGATGCATTGCTCGACTGCCATGCCGTTTCCATCACACCGACAGCGTCATTGCATTTTGGTACACCAGAATTACATTCATTTCCAATGAAACACTGTGTTTGCCTTGCAGCATTGCATTGCAGAGACAGTTCCAGTGCGTTCTGTGTGGTGCATATGTTGGATGTATCGAATGTATGTGTCAAACTGTATGTGTAGACAGCTTGACAGAAATAGTAGCAGAAGGTGAATGTTGAACTTTTGTTGCACACATATCCAGATATCCAGTGACGCTGCCGGTGTGATCGAAGGCTAAGGGTGATGAGCACAATATCGTTTGCGAACTGCAACACCCCCAAGCGATTCGTTCTCCAGTTTGAGTTTGTTGAGCAGAGGCTGTGCACGTTTTTTTTCCTACAAAACTGTGTCCATCATACGTTCAATAATCAATTAATTGCATTCATTCTTACACCATGCAATCAATGATCAGTTGTAAACATGTATTTTTCTTCACTATGCTGCCTGCAGCATGATCTAATTTGCCTGTGTGCATATAAGACGGACGGTTGTTGGCCCGGAGCACATCTCCACTGGAGTCACTGGAGGAGCACTTATTGATTCTGCTGTATAGAATTCATTACGTCCAGCAGGTCAAACGAACAATTAGAATGAACGAGTCACTCAGGAAAAAACAACTCATGACTCTCGAGTCAGTTAAAAAAGAGTCATTCAAAAATAACAAATAATTTTGCGAACTGCACATCACTACCCATGAAGCATCGTTACCTAGCACTCCACAAAAGCCGTGGCTCTTGCAGAGCAAAGGAAACAACCACTTCAGTGTCTCAGAGCGAGTGACGTCACTAATTGAAACACTACTAGCTCGCACTGCTAACTAGCTAGCCATTTCACACCGGTTACAACAGCATGGAAGGTTCTTTTGAAATATGCCCTCCTGTGACTGTGGGGCTCAACATTGATGTGTGAAGTAACATCCCCAGATAGTGTAGAGAGAAATGACATCCTTAATGCCAGAGAGCATTACTTCACAGATGGCTACAGTACATATAATTTGATTCTGGAATGGTTTTCTTGGAACATACCATATTAATCCTAATCCTCGCTGTATGTCTCTGTCGTGATTTAAACCCGCTAATGTTTGCTGTTCTAAATCCTTTCCTGAGCTAAACCTCTCGGGAAATAACCAGAGTAATCAGATGTATGTTTTTGGATATGGCCGACGTGTGCCTCTCGATTAATACTTCATCTTTATACACACATTGCCGCTACATGTAACTAGAAAATAAGACCATTAGTCACAGTTCACTACATTTTCACAATACTATATACAGTACCAGAACTGGATTATAATAGTATAATAGTATATGAAATCGTTCAAATACTTTTAGTCGTTGTTTCAGCAAGCCTGGAGTGCCAGAATGTAGAACTTTGCAGTGAAAGTGTCTGTCAGTTGGAATCCATATTAATTCATAAGGCTACCCTATTTCGAGATGAACTGCACATTACACCTTACTTCAATGTTCTTCCATTGAATAATGTACATATCATGTCAGCCACACATTATTTAGATCTGTCTTCATGAAATGATATCAGCCATCTCTCTGTACTGGAGCCCTGCCTCCGAAGACAGCTGGCTCTCATGCCCTTAGCAACTGTTCTCAGGGATGTTTTTATGTTTAATTCATCATGTTGAAGGCATAATTGAGTTGATGTGGGCAGGAAGTAACTATGACTCTTTGTCCCTTCCCTGTAGAACGTCTGCAGTACTTTGTGGTGCACTGTTGGGACAACTTGTCACTCAAAGCTGGATGGTGCAGTCGACGGGACCAGGTGTGGTGAGGACAAGGTGAGTGTAGACTTCCTGGGAGCATGTGTGGTGAGGACTAGGTGAGTATAGACTTCCTGGGAGCATGTGTGGTGAGGATAAGGTGAGTATAGACTTCCTGGGAGCAGGTGTGGTGAGGATAAGGTGAGTATAGACTTCCTGGGAGCAGGTGTGGTGAGGACTAGGTGATTGTAGACACTTCCTGGGACCATGTGGGGTGAGGACTAGGCGAGTGTAAACACTTCCTGGGACCAGGTGTGGTGAGGATAAGGTGAGTATAGACTTCCTGGGACCAGGTGTGGTGAGGATAAGGTGAGTATAGACTTCCTGGGAGCACGTGTGGTGAGGATAAGGTGAGTATAGACTTCCTGGGAGCAGGTGTGGTGAGGACTAGGTGATTGTAGACACTTCCTGAGACCAGGTGTGGTGAGGATAAGGTGAGTATAGACTTCCTGGGAGCATGTGTGGTGAGGATAAGGTGAGTATAGACTTCCTGGGACCAGGTGTGGTGAGGATAAGGTGAGTATAGACTTCCTGGGAGCAGGTGTGGTGAGGATAAGGTGAGTATAGACTTCCTGGGAGCAGGTGTGGTGAGGACTAGGTGATTGTAGACACTTCCTGGGACCAGGTGGGGTGAGGACTAGGTGATTGTAGACACTTCCTGGGACCAGGTGGGGTGAGGACTAGGTGATTGTAGGCACTTCCTGGGACCAGGTGGGGTGAGGACTAGGTGAGTGTAGACACTCCCGGGGACCAGGTGGGGTGAGGACTAGGTGAGTGTAGACACTTCCTGGGACCAGGTGTGGCAGGGCAAGGTGATTGTAGACACTTCCTGGGACCAGATGTGGTGAGGACTAGGTGAGTGTAGACTAATCCTGGGACCAGATGTGGTGAGGACTAGGTGAGTGTAGACTAATCCTGAGACCAGGTGGGGTGAGGACTAGGTGAGTGTAGACTAATCCTGAGACCAGGTGGGGTGAGGACTAGGTGAGTGTAGACTAATCCTGAGACCAGGTGGGGTGAGGACTAGGTGAGTGTAGACACTCCCGGGGACCAGGTGGGGTGAGGACTAGGTGAGTGTAGACACTTCCTGGGACCAGGTGTGGCAGGGCAAGGTGATTGTAGACACTTCCTGGGACCAGATGTGGTGAGGACTAGGTGAGTGTAGACTAATCCTGGGACCAGATGTGGTGAGGACTAGGTGAGTGTAGACTAATCCTGAGACCAGGTGGGGTGAGGACTAGGTGAGTGTAGACTAATCCTGAGACCAGGTGGGGTGAGGACTAGGTGAGTATATTTTATTCTCTTGATTTTCCTCCTCATTACCAGGATGACTTGAGGAGTTAGGTAAAAAAAACTATCAATTTTTGAATTGCTAGCCCAATGTTGCTGTTTTTGGTAGTATGTTTGTAATCGTGCACTGGAGACTGTGTTTTTGTACCCCCAAACATAAGGAAATTATCAGTTAGTTAATGAAGACCTAGAAGATTATAAATCATAATGCTTCACTGAGCATCCAAATGAAGTATTGAAATGTGTGATTGTCAGTGGTGCTTTGGCGGGGAGTGTGTGGCGGTGGGACACCAGCCTGAGAGCGTCAAAGGGGGCTGGGCTCCATGGAGCGAGTGGTCTGCCTGTTCCAGAACCTGTGGGGCCGGAGTTCAGAACGCCCAGAGGGACTGCGTCAACCCAGTGTAAGTCATAATGGATTAGTCTACGCACCTGCACCGGAGAATTAGAATTAGTTAAACGCACATTCAAATTCAAAGCAATATTCCGTGGTGTGTACACCAGCAGGTACAATATCTTGTGTTATTATCTGCTTTCAGATTTATTTTTAAAGCAGAACATCAAGGGGCTCTCCCAGGAGGGGCACCTCTTACTGTTAGTATATAGAATGTCAATATGCTGTTGACTTATCAGTACTAAACAGGGACTTAAATAACCCTTAAAGGCACACTCTTTAATCTCTGTTTTCACCCACTATGAGGCTTTAACATTACTATTTGTAAATAGTTGTTGGGTACTTGCAAATGTAACTACCTCTGAGTATTTTAATTCTGTGTTAACGTCCCCAAAACCAAAGATGAGAGGTCTGTTTTTAGGGCAGTTACCACAGAATACTGTTAACAAACAGTGGTAGAAGAAGGCCTGCACGTTTCAATCAGTCTGTGGACATCAGTGTGTTTGGGTGTGAGCCAAGACCGATGTACAGGTACTGTATGTATCAGATATTCCAGTGGACTATACATGCAGACCATGCTCCATCAGCCCTTGACCATCTTAGTTAACAGAACACAGTTAATCCATATGACACATTTCTGTGAACCATGTCACTTATTGAACACAGTGTCACCACCCTACTAAGGCCCTACTTGGCTAATATGTTAGGAACTAAATACTCTTCTCATTCATTCTCATTGAATAGAGTAATCATTTTTTAAATCATTATAGTTGTTGGATTTTGAGTGGAGCTGTTTTCAAATAGAGTCCAAGGTCTGTTCAGTGTCATCCATCCAAAAACGTATTTCTGAGATACCTTATTTACTATCTTGTTGCCGTGTTTGTGTTGCTCTGCTTGGAGGCGTAGGCCTATTCTGACTTTCCTCTTCTTTTGTGCATGGCATTGACGCTCAGATCCAGTGCTTAGACAAAGAGATTGTCCTTGCATTTTGAAATAAACCGTCCAGTGCTCAATATAATTTTTCTTAGATATTTTTCCACTTTTATCTTTCTTATTTGTTGGAATATCGTCCTTTTTGAGGATCTCTGTTCTGCCCTCCTGGATCTGTTCCAGTCTCCTGGCTCCAGACAAAGACACCGTGTTCAGTATATGAGCCATCAGGGGCCTCCTGGCTCACTGTGTCAGACAAAGACACCGTGTTCAGTATAGCGGCCTCGTTTATAAAAATGTATATATCTTTTATAAATCAAATCAAATGTATTTATATAGCCCTTCTTACATCAGCTGATATCTCAAAGTGCTGTACAGAAACCCAGCCTAAAACCCCAAACCGCAAGCAATGCAGGTGTAGAAGCACGGTGGCTAGGAAAAACTCCCTAGAAAGGCCAAAACCTAGGAAGAAACCTAGAGAGGAACCAGGCTATGAGGGGTGGCCAGTCCTCTTCTGGCTGTGCCGGGTGGAGATTATAACAGAACATGGCCAAGATGTTCAAATGTTCATAAATGACCAGCATGGTCAAATAATAATAATCACAGTAGTTGTCGAGGGTGCAACAAGTCAGCACCTCAAGAGTAAATGTCAGTTGGCTTTTCATAGCCGATCATTGAGAGTATCTCTACCGCTCCTGCTGTCTCTAGAGAGTTGAAAACAGCAGGTCTGGGACAGGTAGCACGTCCGGTGAACAGGTCAGGGTTCCATAGCCGCAGGCAGAACAGTTGAAACTGGAGCAGCAGCACGGCCAGGTGGACTGGGGACAGCAAGGAGTCATCATGTCAGGTAGTCCTGAGGCATGGTCCTAGGGCTCAGGTCCTCCGAGAGAGAGAAAGAGAGAATTAGAGAGAGCATACTTAAATTCACACAGGACACCGGATAAGACAGGAGAAATACTCCAGATATAACAGACTGACCCTAGCCCCCCGACACATAAACTACTGCTACATAAATACTGGAGGCTGAGACAGGAGGGGTCAGGAGACACTGTGGCCCCATCCGATGATACCCCTGGACAGGGCCAAACAGGAAGGATATAACCCCACCCACTTTGCCAAAGCACAGCCCCCACACCACTAGAGGGATATCTTCAACCACCATACGCAGACCATATACAAATGGTCTGCGTATGTTCACTACTTAATTTATGAAACGTCTCTATTCATTATGTAATATAAATCACACATGTAAGCATGTTTATGTTTATTTACACTACATGCAAAATAAGATGAAGTTCATCGTTTATAAATCGAAACGCTGGCATCGATTTTCACGTGCGCCCAGTTTATGATCAAATGTGTACCTAAGAACATTTAGGCCCCAGTCAGGCTGAACTGCCACCAGTTTCTGTACTCAACGGGAACCACCAGAGACTAGGCAAAGAGTAGCACTGGCGGACATTTTGATTGATGGAATCCAATAGGATTGTGTTAGGAGTTCATAGTTTCCCGACGTGGAAGACAAAGAAGTGGTAGAAAAGGCAGTACTGTGCTGTTGGGGCTACTGGAGGACTGGCATTGGGCAGTGGTGTAAAGTACTTAAGTAAAAATATGTTAAAGTACTACTGAAATACTATTTATATTTTTGACAACTTTAACTTTTACTTCACTACATTCCTAAAGAAAATTTTATTTTTTACTCCATACATTCTCCTTGACAACCAAAAGTACTCGTTACATTTTGAATGCTTAGCAGGACAGGAAAATGGTTCAATTTCCATTACAATGCCGTATAATGGAGGAGAGAACTCACTTGAGGACCGCTTGAAAAGTATTAGCATTCATAAGAGGAGTGTCACTGATTGCAGTTATCATTGGGTAAGTTGGTAAGGACTTAACCGCATCATCACTTATGTAATCCCTTTATTTTCAATGACCAATGAGCATGAAATGCAAATTATGTTCAGAAAATAACATTACAACCATTGAATTACATAGAATCTCTCATTTAGGTTCGCACTGTAGTCTCATTTTCACCTCATTTATCACCTGATTTACAGTCAAAAACTAGATTTACCTGTGTTTTTATATGTATTTCCACATGTATTTCCACACTGAGTTGGAATAATGCTTTGACATTATGATAATGCCCTTTTAGTGTAAGATCTGTTTGAAAAGACTGCCTGAATGTTCAGCCTGTTTTGGTGGGATGGAGTTTTTGCCTTCCCAGACAGTGGCCTTTTAAGTTGTCCCCTCCACACTCAGACCTCTCCCAGACAGTCCTAGCTAAATTATTGCTTGAGAAATAGCTCTTTGCTAAGAAGCTATTTTAGTTTATTTTTGACCAGTTTAATTGAAAACAATCACAGTAAGGTACTTAATTGTTCCCCAGAAATGATTTAATATTGAGATAAAAATGGCTGCATTGGACCTTTAAAGAAGAAGGATAGGTGGTCCAGGTATCCTTATGACATGGCACAAGTGAGGGGGTGGGCCTTTCCTCTTTTGTCCTCTATTGTTTCCACAACGGAGGATGCCGATCATATCAGACCAACTCCTTGAATTGCAGTTGTGTAAACCAAAAAATAAGAACTATTTTGCTCAAAACATATTTTGGTAACCTTAAGTGTGTGTACATTACAGTATTTATATGTGGGATATTGTTTTCCAACATGAAAAGGTTTAAACATTTCTGGAGTGCATCTTTAATAGGATCTCTGTGATTAGAACATTGTGTCCTTGTTCCTTTTGCTGTAGGTCGAAAGGTTTCATTTAAAGGCCTACCATCACATAGACACATGGTGCTCTTGATGAAACATGACAACATATAGTTTTCTGTGTTATGTTCTGTACCTCTATGGTTGATTTGAGATGCTGTCTCTTGGCCAGGCTTGTAAAAGATACTGTATCTATGTCAATGTGAGTCACCCGTGTTGAGCCCCCCCCCCCCCCCCCCCCCCCCCCCCCCCCCCCCCCCCCCCCCCCCCCCCCCCCCCCCCCCCACCCCCCCCCCCCCCCTGTTATCACATGCCTTACAGCCACCTGGAAATACTGTTATCATCCATTTAAAGACATGCCTGTTTGTCCACTAACAGGATGACACTCCACTCTACTCTCTCCTCTCCTCCAGTCCCAAGTACGGAGGGAAGTACTGCGTGGGGGAGCGAAGGCGCTACAAGATCTGTAACAGCACCCCTTGCCCCCCCAACCAGCCCTCCTTCAGACTCATCCAGTGCAGTCACTTTAACACCATGCTTTACAAGGGCAAGTTCTACAAATGGGTGCAGGTCAACAACAGAGGTGAGTGTGCGTTGTTCTAGCTAGATACTGTAACATAAACTCATACACCCCAAAGTAACTAAATAACACAGAATACATTTCCAGATGTTTAATTTTAGCCTGTATGTTTAGTCAACTTTAGAGTGACAGTGCAAACAAGAGGAAAATACACTCACTTCATAAACATTTTTCAAAACCATTCATTGTTCTACATCCGAGCAAGGCCTGTAGCCATTTCATGCATGTTTGGAGTGTCAATAAAGCATGTGATGTAAGTTGCGTATTTGTTGCATTCCAAATTCCGCTATAGCCATGACATTTCTGTCTATTGACTGAAAAGTTGGTTTGAGATCCATTGTAGAGCACAAACACATTGTGGAGCAAGACAGACAGATACTCATTCTGGTAGAAATCATTTTTTGGGTCTATTCACCTGGAACTATGAAAAGTGTGCAAAGCAACTATTGTTTGGCATGCCAAACTCCAAATGTTTTTGTTGAAGAAATAAGGCCTACTTTTACAACAGCCCTTAGTAATATTTAACTGTACTGTGTGGGCTGTGTTTATCAGGTATAGAAAGAGAAAATGCCTTAAAGTATACAATGTAATACGTTAACATTTCTCAGTTTACTACCCTGAATAGACAAGGTTGGAAAACAACGATTCCTTGTCGAAATAGAAACGTTCTCATTGGAAACCCTTCTATACCATTATATACAGTATCGCACAGCAGCTCCTTGTGTGCCCAGCTCCTAATTTACTATGTTATCGGCCTGAAGAATGTTGAGACACAGGGGACACTAACCAGATTAGCCCTAGCTAAATTCATGTGGGGGGGACGATAACGTTAAGCCTGAGTTAAGGTTACACAGGTCTGTGCAGTGTCAATAATCTGCAGAGTGGTATTGCTCTGACAGTGGATGTGTTAAATACAGTACGGACATGTATACAAGGGTAATACTTGAACCCTACAGTGCCTTCGGAAAGTATTCAGAACCTTTGACTTTTCCACAATTTGTTACATTACAGCCTTATTCTAAAATTGATTAAATATGATTTTTTTTCTCAGCAATCTACACTCAATACCACATAATGACAAAGCGAAAACAGGTTTTGTAGACAATTTTGCTAATTTATTAAAAATAAAAAACAGATACCTTATTTACATAAGTATTCAGACCCTTTGCTATGAGACTGGAAACTGAGCTCAGGTGCATCCTGTTTCCATGAATCATCCTTGAGATGTTTCTACAACTTGATTGAAGTCCACCTGTGGTAAATTATATTGATTGGACATGATTTGGAAAGACACACACCTGTCTATATAAGGTCCCACAGTTGACAGTGCATGTCAGAGCAAAAACCATGCCATGAGGTCGAAGGATTTATCCGTAGACCTCCAAGACACGATTATGTTGAGGCACAGATCTGAGGAAGGGTACCAAAACATTTCTGCAGCATTGAAGGTCCCCAAGAACACAGTGGCCTCCATCATTCTTAAATGGAAGATGTTTGGAACCACCAAGACTTCCTAGAGCTGGCCGCCCGGCCAAACTGACCAATCAGGGGAGAAGGGCCTTGGTCAGGGAGGTGACGAACAACCCAATGGTCACTCTGACAGACCTCTAGAGTTCCTCTGTGGAGATGGAAGAACCTTCCAGAAGGACAACTATCTCTGCAGCACTCCATCAATCAGGCCTTTATGGTAGAGTGGCCAGACAGAAGCCACTCCTCACCTGGCACCATCTCTACGGTGAAGCATGGTGGTGGCAGCATCATGCTGTGGGGAAATTTGGGAAACGGTAACTCATTAAACAAACTTTTCCCGTGGTGCCTCAGGTTACTGAGTTAATGGTTACAGGATTAATTTATTTGTGTAATTATAAACATAGTTAATTATTCGATAATAGCATGGCATCACATTAACGATAAATACGCCACACGTTTTTAGTTGTTCTTGTAAATTAGTAAAATGTGTAAAAAACTGTTTTTGCTTTGTCATTATGGGGTATTGTGTATAGATTGATGAAGGAAATAACAATTTAATCCATTTTAGAATAAGGCTGTGACGTAACAAAATGTGGAAGAAGTCAAGGGGTCTGAATACTTTCTGAAGGCACTGTATAACATTGAGTTTGTCCCAAAAATGAAATCAAAAGAAAGTATGTTTTGAAGTGCCTGTCCTATATCTGTGAGATTTAAGAAGGCTCCAAAAAATATAAAAAAATGTACAGTGGAATTACCTGTATACCTTTTTCGCGGGAATGCCTTATTTACTTGATGAGGGGAAAAAACAATCAATTATAGAATAAGGCTGTAATGCTAACTATTACCCAACTGACAAGCTAACTATTACCCAACTGACAAGCTAACTGTTACCCAACTGACAAGCTAACCGTTACCCAACTGACAAGCTAACCGTTACCCAACTGACAAGCTAACCGTTACCCAACTGACGTATTAACCGTTACCCAACTGACGTGCTAACCGTTACCCAACTGATTACATACAGTAACAAATGACATAATGCTGCTTGGTCATGTTATTGTCATGCTTAGGACAGCTTTAGTTGTCTTAATGCCAGATACAGCCCTAAAGCAAAGTGATACCTTGTCCCTAAAGTAAGGTGACACCTAACCTGTTTGTGTTTGCCAGTGAACCCCTGCGAGCTGCACTGCCGCCCTCTGAACGAGTACTTCTCAGAGAAGATGCTGGACGCTGTCATTGACGGGACCCAGTGCTACGAGGGCAGCTTGAGCCGAGACATGTGTGTTAACGGCATCTGCAAGGTAGCGGCAACCTTGTCCCCAGAAATCTCTCTTCTCTCTCTCTCTCTCTACTCAAATTACCATTCCCTCCTAAAGTCTAAGCTGAGTAAACTTTATTTTTTAAGCTCCCCTTGTTGACGCGCTTCTCCTGGTCTCAACATTGTGCTCAGGGATGTCATTTGAAATGCACTTTGTTTAGTCAGGCTGCTGCTTGTTTTCTCGGCAGAATCATGTTGAACGTTTTTACATTCTGAATGAAAATGAGTGTGCTGTGCGAGTAAGTCATTATCTCGCATAATACAGTCTTACTGTTGTCCAATATCTTCATCCAAAATGTCAGACTGTGCTCTAAGGTCTGATTGGACCAAGAGAATAATGATACACTTTACCCGGGATGCATCGTTTGATGAATTGATGTACTGTAGTGGGGACACATTTTGTTGTCGTGACCGCAGTTCAGCCATTCTGTTTAAAAGCTGGCTTTGTTTAATTGGTTTTGGCTGAAAGCAGTTAAATATTTAGACTGTTTATAAGCCAGTCAAATATTGATGTTAGAATCTATGATTTTAGCCTTTTATCTTGTTGTTTCATTTACATCTTCAAACAAGACCAACAGTGTGACCCTGGTCTTTGGTTTCCATGGTTTCCACTCATGTCCAAGACATGGGTCGTGTTCCCCTGCTCAGACGTTGCATACATCAACCAATGATTGCGTGCCATGTCAACGACTGTGCCGTTGGACACCAGATTGCTTTAACATGTGATGTGGTTAACTGATACGTAAAATACCTATCCAGGCATCGTAAGACCTGGCAGGCGTCAGCAACACCTGAGCAGAGGAACGTGCTCATTATCTAAGGACTGGAAGATGAGGGATTTAGAGTTCACAATGCCACTGAGGTTAAAGGGAAGGATCACCTCAGTTTAAAGGGATAGTTTCATTTGTGAGTCATCACTCCAGAGGGATAGTTCACACTAAAACAAAGTTTGTCCGATGTTTTCATACAGCACAAAGTCATCTGAAGTTTAGCTCAATCCACACCATCTGTTGTAAAGATCTGGCTAGGCTATATGCAACAGGATAAATCAGCAGGGCTCAGTTTCACCGAAGCTACTGAAACAATGAGCAATTGGAACCTCTATGTTTCACAGTATACACAGTGGAGGCTGCTGAGGGGAGGAAGGCTCATAATAACGTCTGGAACAGAGCAAATGGAATGGCATCAAACACATGGAAACCATGCGTTTGGTGGATTTCATACCATTCCACCAATTCTGCTCCAGCCATTACCACGAGCCCGTCCTCCCCTAATTAAGGTACCACTAACCTCCTATGATACACAACAAATGATACATAGATCCCGTTTGAGCTATGGAAATGTTTGTCAAACATTGTTTTTAAGGTGAACTATTCCTCTGTTGACAAATGCTCATTCCTGAGTCCTGTCACTCTACAGGAGATCATAGAGCCTTGTGCTCAAAAGTTTCCCTCACTTTTCATTTTACGTGTCAGACAGGTGACATTAGTTTTCTGCATCACCTCAGACAAAATCATTTTTCATGATCTCCATTTTTTTATTTTGACCACATTCTTTCCACACAACGTTATTATAGTACATACTATGGTTATTTTTGGAAAATACACGTTAATATTTGACTTGCAAGGCGGACGTATTGATGGATAAAGTCATTATCTCCCAACATAGTCTCACTCTTGTCCAATATCTTCATCCAAACTTTCAGACTGTGCTCTACGCTCTGACTGGACGTAGAAACGAATTTGGATGACTTCATTGGGCGAGGATCACATTTTGTTGTCGTGACCCCAGTTGAGACGTTCTTTTTAAATGCTGGCTTTGTTTAATTGGTTTTGGCTGAAAGCAGTTAAATATTTAGGCTGTTTATAAACCAGTCAAATATTGATGTTAGGATCCAACTGAGAATTTGAATATAGAACGTTTCTCTGATAAGTTTTCATTTTGTCCATATTCTTTCCAAATAACATAGGTATAGTAGATGGATAATTTGGTGACTAGATGTAGTGGGGACACATGTGGTTGTGATAACCCCAGTTATCAAATGCTAATTCCTGAGTCCTATCACGCCACAGGAGATTGTCCTGCCTTGTGCTCATTGCTTATTGCTACCTTAGCATTTTTTCTTTGTTTGTTGTTAATTTTCTGCATCACCTCAGACAACACTCATTTTTCATTATCTCAGGGACTTTACAGAGTAAATGGGGAGATGATTATCTAGCAGAACTGTGAATTTGAATATAGAAAGTTTCTCTTATAAATGTTCATTTTGTCCACATTATTTTCACAACATTATTATAGTACTCACTATGAGTATTTTAGAAAAAAAGACCAATTGTGAATATTTTGCTGCAAAGTGGACGTATTGATGGATACTTTTGTTTCAGTGCAAGCACATTATTTTGTCCTCAAACTATCTTAATGTGATTCTGTTGAACCCTGAAGATTGAACCCAAACACGTACTGATGTCCTAAAATGGACACCATACACTGTAATGCGTGGCATCCATTTTAGGTTATCCTTAATTCTCTGCGGAAGGCCTGTCAATCTTCTCTGCTGTCAGTTCCATCGTTATGTAGTATGAATCGGCAGGTTCTTGCTTTGTTTTGATCTTTTCAGAATGTGGGGTGTGACTATGAGATTGACTCCAACGCGGTGGAGGATCGCTGTGGGGTTTGCCATGGCAACGGGTCTACTTGTGAGACTGTGAAGAAGACCTTTAAGGAGAGCGAAGGGCTTGGTATGCTACTCTCTGCACTTAAAGTGGCCCTCCAGTCTCCTTTTCACCTCATTTAACTCCTGATTTACTTAACAAAAGCCACATCCCAATTGGTGGTCAAGGTTCTGTATGCCGTGACATAGCACATTTTACCCTTTGGTGTTTACTTTACTGTATTTATACTTGAGATACCACCTTTTCTACAGTGAAAGTATTTTAAAAAATCACTGGAGAACGTCTACTGATATACAGTGAGGGAAAAACGTATTTGATCCCGTGCTGATTTTGTACGTTTGCCCACTGACAAAGAAATGATCAGTCTATCATTTTAATGGTAGGTTTATTTGAACAGTGAGAGACAGAATAACAACAAAAGAATCCAGAAAAACGCATGTCAAAACTGTTATAAATTGATTTGCATTTTAATGAGGGAAATAAGTATTTGACCCCCTCTCAATCAGAAAGAATTCTGGCTCCCAGGTGTCTTTTATACAGGTTAACGAGCTGAGATTAGGAGCACACTCTTAAAGGGAGTGCTCCTAATCTCAGCTTGTTACCTGTATAAAAGAAACCTGTCTACAGAAGCAATCAATCAATCAAATTCCAAACTCTCCACCATGACCAAGACCAAAGAGCTCTCCAAGGATGTCAGGGACAAGATTGTAGACCTACACAAGGCTGGAATGGGCTACAAGACCATCGCCAAGCAGCTTGCTATGAAGGTGACAACAGTTGGTGCGATTATTCGCAAATGGAAGAGAAACAAAAGAACTGTCAATCTCTCGGCCTGGGGCTCCATGCAAGATCTCACCTCGTGGAGTTGCAATGATTATGAGAACGGTGAGGAATCAGCCCAGAACTACACGGGAGGATCTTGTTAATGATCTCAAGGCAGCTGGGACCATAGTCACCAAGAAAACAATTGGTAACACACTACGCCGTGAAGGACTGAAATCCTGCAGCGCCCGCAAGGTCCCCCTGCTCAAGAAAGCACATATACATGCCCGTCTGAAGTTTGCCAATGAACATCTGAATGATTCAGAGGACAACTGGGTGAAAGTGTTGTGGTCAGATGAGACCAAAATGGAGCTCTTTGGCATCAACTCAACTCGCCGTGTTTGGAGGAGGAGGAATGCTGCCTATGACCCCAAAAACACCATCCCCACCGTCAAACATGGAGGTGGAAACATTATGCTTTGGTGGTGTTTTTCTGCTAAGGGGACGGGACAACTTCACCGCATCAAAGGGATGATGGACAGGGCCATGTACCGTCAAATCTTGGGTGGGAACCTCCTTCCCTCCGCCAGGGCATTGAAAATGGGTCGTGGATGGGTATTCCAGCATGACAATGACCCAAAACACACGGCCAAGGCAACAAAGGAGTGGCTTCAGAAGAAGCACATTAAGGTCCTGGAGTGGCCTAGCCAGTCTCCAGACCTTAATCCCATAGAAAATCTGTGGAGGGAGTTGAAGGTTCGAGTTGCCAAACGTCAACCTCGAAACCTTAATGACTTGGAGAAAGAGGAGTGGGACAAAATCCCTCCTGAGATGTGTGCAAACCTGGTGGCCAACTACAAGAAACATCTGACCTCTGTGATTGCCAACAAGGGTTTTGCCACCAAGTACTAAGTCATGTTTTGCAGAGGGGTCAAATACTTATTTCCCTCATTAAAATGCAAATCAATTTATAACATTTTTGACATGTGTTTTTCTGGATTTTTTTGTTATTCTGTCTCTCACTGTTCAAATAAACCTACCATTAAAATTACAGACTAATCATTTCTTTGTCAGTGGGCAAACGTACAAAATCAGCTCTCCTCACCCCAATCAAAACCTTTACCATTATGAGATAAACATCCAGACTGACTCTGGAACAGGTTTTAAAGTGATAGTGTTTTTAAAGTGATAGACAGTGTACTGTACACTGGGTATTGTTGTCAGCGTCCCATAGCTTGGTTTGAGCTGTCAGTTTGAATGTGAACTAGGTCATGTACTGCATCTCGAGTTTCTGTCTCATAATCAACCAAATGTTTGGTGGTACAGTATTATATTCCCATAGACTTCAAAGCACAAGTCTGACATCAGTCACTTTTTGTGGAGGTATTAAGAAGGTATCAAGCTGGGTGGATTACAAGACAATAAACTAGGTCAGATTGAAAAGGAGAAAAGTAAAGTTTCAGTAGAAGTGTACTGAGGGTAGTAGAGATGGAAGTTGAACAGCCCGTCTTGACTGGACCCTGTCTGTCTCCCAGGGTATGTGGACATTGGGCTGATTCCAGAGGGGGCTCGGGACATTCGCATCGAGGAGGTGGCTGAGGCTGGGAATTTCTTGGCTCTCCGGAGTGACGACCCCGGCAAGTACTTCCTGAATGGCGGTTGGACTATCCAATGGAATGGGGAATACAAGGCAGCGGGGACGGTGTTCACCTATGAGAGGACAGGCCAACTGGAGAACTTGACCTCCCCTGGGCCAACCCTAGAGCCAGTGTGGATACAGGTTGGATCACATGCGCGTGCACCACACACACACACACACACACACACACACACACACACACACACACACACACACACACACACACACACACACACACACACACACACACACACACAGCATGTGCCAAATACTCCGAATTGTTGTTTAACAGGCATTGCATGGTTTGTTTATCAAAAATACCTTCCACTTGAGAGATGTTATCCAGGAAAAGCAACGCGTAAACAGACAAAATGTTCACTTACACATATTTGATTTGTTTTATTCAACTTTAATCAAACCGGGACATCTCTTTTCAATTAAACTCTATTTTGCATGATCGGCTCTGTGGTTCTAGTTTCATGGAGATCTAAGACGTTGTTGGCTTTTGATTAGAAGTCATTATTTCCTAACAGGGTTTGGTTGTTCAGGCAGTGCAGGTGTTTACACTGAGCTACAGTAATTATTCCCTAACAGGGTTTGGTTGTTCAGGCAGTGTAGGTGTTTACACTGAGCTACAGTAATTATTTCCTAACAGGGTTTGGTTGTTCAGGCAGTGCAGGTGTTTACACTGAGCTACAGTAATTATTTCCTAACAGGGTTTGGTTGTTCAGGCAGTGTAGGTGTTTACACTGAGCTACAGTAATTATTCCCTAACAGGGTTTGGTTGTTCAGGCAGTGTAGGTGTTTACACTGAGCTACAGTAATTATTCCCTAACAGGGTTTGGTTGTTCAGGCAGTGTAGGTGTTTACACTGAGCTACAGTAATTATTCCCTAACAGGGTTTGGTTGTTCAGGCAGTGTAGGTGTTTACACTGAGCTACAGTAATTATTCCCTAACAGGGTTTGGTTGTTCAGGCAGTGTAGGTGTTTACACTGAGCTACAGTAATTATTCCCTAACAGGGTTTGGTTGTTCAGGCAGTGCAGGTGTTTACACTGAGCTACAGTAATTATTTCCTAACAGGGTTTGGTTGTTCAGGCAGTGTAGGTGTTTACACTGAGCTACAGTAATTATTCCCTAACAGGGTTTGGTTGTTCAGGCAGTGCAGGTGTTTACACTGAGCTACAGTAATTATTTCCTAACAGGGTTTGGTTGTTCAGGCAGTGTAGGTGTTTACACTGAGCTACAGTAATTATTCCCTAACAGGGTTTGGTTGTTCAGGCAGTGCAGGTGTTTACACTGAGCTACAGTAATTATTTCCTAACAGGGTTTGGTTGTTCAGGCAGTGCAGGTGTTTACACTGAGCTACAGTAATTATTCCCTAACAGGGTTTGGTTGTTCAGGCAGTGTAGGTGTTTACACTGAGCTACAGTAATTATTTCCTAACAGGGTTTGGTTGTTCAGGCAGTGCAGGTGTTTACACTGAGCTACAGTAATTATTCCCTAACAGGGTTTGGTTGTTCAGGCAGTGCAGGTGTTTACACTGAGCTACAGTAATTATTCCCTAACAGGGTTTGGTTGTTCAGGCAGTGTAGGTGTTTACACTGAGCTACAGTAATTATTTCCTAACAGGGTTTGGTTGTTCAGGCAGTGTAGGTGTTTACACTGAGCTACAGTAATTATTCCCTAACAGGGTTTGGTTGTTCAGGCAGTGCAGGTGTTTACACTGAGCTACAGTAATTATTCCCTAACAGGGTTTGGTTGTTCAGGCAGTGTAGGTGTTTACACTGAGCTACAGTAATTATTCCCTAACAGGGTTTGGTTGTTCAGGCAGTGCAGGTGTTTACACTGAGCTACAGTAATTATTTCCTAACAGGGTTCGGTTGTTCAGGCAGTGCAGGTGTTTACACTGAGCTACAGTAATTATTTCCTAACAGGGTTTGGTTGTTCAGGCAGTGCAGGTGTTTACACTGAGCTACAGTAATTATTCCCTAACAGGGTTTGGTTGTTCAGGCAGTGTAGGTGTTTACACTGAGCTACAGTAATTATTCCCTAACAGGGTTTGGTTGTTCAGGCAGTGTAGGTGTTTACACTGAGCTACAGTAATTATTCCCTAACAGGGTTTGGTTGTTCAGGCAGTGTAGGTGTTTACACTGAGCTACAGTAATTATTTCCTAACAGGGTTTGGTTGTTCAGGCAGTGCAGGTGTTTACACTGAGCTACAGTAATTATTCCCTAACAGGGTTTGGTTGTTCAGGCAGTGCAGGTGTTTACACTGAGCTACAGTAATTATTTCCTAACAGGGTTTGGTTGTTCAGGCAGTGTAGGTGTTTACACTGAGCTACAGTAATTATTCCCTAACAGGGTTTGGTTGTTCAGGCAGTGCAGGTGTTTACACTGAGCTACAGTAATTATTCCCTAACAGGGTTTGGTTGTTCAGGCAGTGTAGGTGTTTACACTGAGCTACAGTAATTATTCCCTAACAGGGTTTGGTTGTTCAGGCAGTGTAGGTGTTTACACTGAGCTACAGTAATTATTCCCTAACAGGGTTTGGTTGTTCAGGCAGTGTAGGTGTTCACACTGAGCTACAGTAATTATTCCCTAACAGGGTTTGGTTGTTCAGGCAGTGTAGGTGTTTACACTGAGCTACAGTAATTATTCCCTAACAGGGTTTGGTTGTTCAGGCAGTGCAGGTGTTTACACTGAGCTACAGTAATTATTCCCTAACAGGGTTTGGTTGTTCAGGCAGTGTAGGTGTTTACACTGAGCTACAGTAATTATTCCCTAACAGGGTTTGGTTGTTCAGGCAGTGTAGGTGTTTACACTGAGCTACAGTAATTATTTCCTAACAGGGTTTGGTTGTTCAGGCAGTGTAGGTGTTTACACTGAGCTACAGTAATTATTCCCTAACAGGGTTTGGTTGTTCAGGCAGTGCAGGTGTTTACACTGAGCTACAGTAATTATTTCCTAACAGGGTTTGGTTGTTCAGGCAGTGTAGGTGTTTACACTGAGCTACAGTAATTATTCCCTAACAGGGTTTGGTTGTTCAGGCAGTGTAGGTGTTTACACTGAGCTACAGTAATTATTCCCTAACAGGGTTTGGTTGTTCAGGCAGTGTAGGTGTTTACACTGAGCTACAGTAATTATTCCCTAACAGGGTTTGGTTGTTCAGGCAGTGCAGGTGTTTACACTGAGCTACAGTAATTATTTCCTAACAGGGTTTGGTTGTTCAGGCAGTGTAGGTGTTTACACTGAGCTACAGTAATTATTTCCTAACAGGGTTTGGTTGTTCAGGCAGTGTAGGTGTTTACACTGAGCTACAGTAATTATTCCCTAACAGGGTTTGGTTGTTCAGGCAGTGCAGGTGTTTACACTGAGCTACAGTAATGAAATAAATGTCTCTTATTTTCAAGGCTGTGTCATTTCAAAGACTTTAACCCTGCTGTGCCAACCTGTGCAAAACTAAGGGTACAGTTTCCAATAATTGTTTGTTGTTGACCTTGAGAGAATCCACTTTGAATCTGTACAATTCTCATCCAGCAGGAATTCCTTTGTGTTACGGCTACAAAAGAGAAGGTTTTTTGGTCGAAGCCATTTCGTTTTGAACGGTGGTGCTGTATTCTATCCTCTCTGTCATTACAAATTCCCCCCATGTACAGTAAATGAATTCACAGCTACACCCGTACAAATGCATCACAACAACTGAACAACAATCTCAATGCCTGTTTTTACACTTTAAAGTAGCTGACAGCCCAGTGAAAATCTCACTATTAACTCATATCTGTTAACTCATATCTACATAATGTTGTTGACTCGTCCTGTACTCTTATTTCTGGCAGAAGCATAAATTGGAGAAAAAAGCACTTTAAAAAAACCATCTCAAACAGACGGTTTCAAAAACGCTGGCTATTTCCTCATAGAACACGTTGTCATCTCCCTGAGGAGGATGAGCTAGCCAATCAGCAGCCTAGAGGAGGATGAGCTAGACAATCAGTTTTCTACTTGCATTAATATTTTTAATGAGCGGTATACGCCCACACCATTCTGCTGTTGGGGTACGCCCACACCAGGCCAGTGGTGGAGGCAGTACCAGGGGGCAGATAAAGGGCTTTGTCCCACTGTGGGGATCTGAAGCTCCCCTAGCCTGGCATGGTGCCCACCGGGGTAGGGGTGGTAGGGGGACAGCTTCTGTCTGTCTGCTGGACCACAGACAGTGGACAGAGAGATGAGTACTGGCACTGATGTCATGTTGACCTCTCCTCTCACTGGCACTGCTGGAGTCTACTAATAGCCTCTCTCTCTCTCTCTCGCTCTCTTTCTCTCTCTGAGTTGATGCTTAACTTTCTCTCCCTCTCTTTCTCCCTCTCCCTCACACCAAATGAGTGTTTGTGTGGTGGTTTCTCACTGATGTTTCAATGTTTTTGTTATGAACTCTGATGAGACCACCTTGTGTGAGGTAAGTGCACCATGTGTGATGACTTGTAGTTGTTATGTTCTGCAGTAAGTGGAAACCTATAATCAACAAGTGAGAAATTATTGATCATGTGTACGTAACTGTATGACGGTCACAGGCAGCGCAGCACTGAAACAACTTAACAATCTACAATGTTATTTCTGAACATTTAGCGATAGAATTCCCTTGCATCTCTATCTCTCTGTGAGGACACAATGGAAACAGATGATTTCCAAATAATTTTGCCTGTCACAAGGCCCCATGACTCTCTCAGCCAAAATGCTTTTGTTTTGGGACATGTGCCACTCAAATTCAATGTTCCTATCTCCGTCTCCAGAGGAAACATTTTGGAATGCCTTTCAGAGACAAATACTTTTCTAAACAAATATTTGCACCTTGTCCAAGTAAAACCCTGTGGAGAGAACAGCTGTTGAGCCGACTGCCCAGGTCCCAGCTTTACCTTTCCATTAGTGTCAACTGTGTCTGCTCACATTCTTTACCCGTCTTGCACAAAGCTCATTCATCCCCTAAGTGTGTCAGCCTGTCCAAACACAGGATCAGGGAAGTGGCAGCTCGGTTGTTAAGTCCTCTCAAATGGACACTACAGTTCATTGTAACAAGTTTCCAGTGACACACAGAAAAGTCAATGACTTGAGGGAAGGGCGAAGGAGGTGTCAAAAAGAGTGCTCAAAGGGCAAACACGTAACCATGGTGTTTGGAATTAGACATTGTTTGCTGAGTGTTGATAGATATTGGAGATGAGGAGCGTTCCCTATGGACCTGGATTCCACAGCGTTCTTCACGTGTTTGTCTCCAGGACCTCATGTTGGAGGTGGTGATGGAGGGTCTGGCGTGGATGGGCTTTGTATGTCCCACTTGACCACTTTACCCCATGTGTCTCACTTGAAGTGGCACTCAGCCTGTCATGTTTCAGGTATCACTTGGGAGGTAAGGTGTCTGGTAGATTGGACACATTTACCATGGGGTTTGGGGGCAACTGGAGAAATATTTTTATAAACCTTGGCAACACGTTGTACAGAGAAAACACATTTGCATTTCACTTAGACAAGGATGTTCATTAAATATTGAGCGATATCACAGCCAAGTGTAAACACTCTTTAAAATCAGATAAGATAATAATATCACACTCCACTTTCTGCCAGTCTTGCTTGTCTGAGCTTGATCTACTTACTGTACTAGCATAAGATGGAAGACAAATGAATTAGCTTCACAAACATAGTCCATACGCCAAGTACCCACAAATTAATATCCATGACCTTTTGATGGTGAAAGACAATGTACTGGATTGAAAATGTGGCTGTGATTATATTGGAATACATGCAACTCATGACTAATTGAGTATTCCTTTTGGCGTGTTGATAGCATATGCCTTAGTAACTGCTTACGGAATAATTTGTTATATCAGTGGGCTTTATTCAGAATTGTCAGTGTATCAGTTTGTCCCATGAGAACCTGCTTTGATGTCAGTTTTGGGAAAAAGCTAAAGAAGATTTATATTGTTCAATCAAATATTGCTTTCTTGTTTCCCAGTTTGCCTGAAGTGAGCTTCAATCCTCTCACTAGAGCTGATTCTAATAACAATGATTTGAATCAGCACCAATACATTGACAGTAAAAACAAAGATGAATTGTGTGGCGCCATAACGTTTTGTTCTGTGCTGTGACTGTGAATGACAAATGACAGTTCTTTGGGAAAATCATTTGTCATAGGCAAGCGCAAATCTTGACAGCCACTGTCTCAAATTCTGTTTAGTCTGCATCGTGTAATTATTTATCCTACCCAGTGTTTCACTTCTAACTCTGTATAAAATTGTCAAACTCACTGTGACATGACTTGATAGTCAGGCATAACACTTTGTGCTTTGACTTTGTCATGTTTGCCCCATTCCAATATGATTCCTGAAGTCCACTTAGTTATTTCACCGTGACCCAATAACAGATTTCACAACCTAAACTAAAATCTAGACTGTGGAGATCTACATGTAGAGAGTTACAGCATACAGAGTGCTACAGAGTTACCATGGTAACATCATTCATACACTGCAACATAATGCTGTGGGCTATTGTTTTTAATGCTGCGGTTGTCAATGCTTTCAGTAGATTTGAATGATCCAATCAGACACGAGGCATCTGTGAAAGTGGAGGCCAGAATTTAGGGTTTCATCTGGCCTGAAAACAAATGTGCTTGTTCCAGCTACTAACACGACAGTGACAGTGAAATTAGCAAAGATATTGTTGTTCTTTTCCCACAAAAATAGCAACTTTTGTACTCATTCTCTATTGTATTTCACATTGTACTCGAATGTCTTCCCAGAGACCACAATGTTCAACATTGTGTAATTGATCACCTATTTGTAATGTTAAACAAAGGCTTATTAGATTAGTTGCCAGGAACCCTTCTCCATGGCAGGGGTCTCCAACAGGTCGATGGTGAGCTACCAGTAGCTCGCAGCCCACCTATGAGTAGCTTGCCGAACAATTCTGAAAGTACATGCAATTTTCATATCCAGCTACTGTACTGTTACAGGTTTTGATTTTTCCATTTATATTTTGAGGTAGCTCGTTAGCACTTAGGGTGCCCTGATTGGGGTCACCTCGTTAGTAAGTATGTGTTACACCTGTGCTGGTTTGTCCATCTTGTTAGTCGGAAGGTGTTTCACCTGTGCTAGCCCAGGTGATATTTAAGAGTGGCTGGCCCAGCGCTCCAGTGGAGCTTGAGAGATGTTGGGAGAGCTACATGTCACGTTAGCCTGAGGGACGATTTCGAGCTCAACCGATTTAAGTTTGAAAGAAGCCTGAGTGTTGTTTGTTTTGCTCCATATTCTTTTTACTCCCTTTTCTAAGTTGTTGTAGGTTTTTATTTTAGTCTGAGGCAAACCTAGTGGGCATCCATGGTGGGTGTCTGTTAGTCTGAGGTTAACCTAGTGGGTGTCCATGGTGGGTGTCTTTTAGTCTGAGGCAAAACCTAGTGGGCGTCCATGGTGGGTGTCTTTTAGTTGAGGCAAACCTAGTGGGCGTCCATGGTGGGTCTCTTTTAGTCTGAGGCAAAACCTAGTGGGCGTCCATGGTGGGTCTCTTTTAGTTGAGGCAAAACCTAGTGGGCGTCCATGGTGGGTCTCTTTTAGTTGAGGCAAACCTAGTGGGAGTCCATGGTGGGTCTCTTTTAGTTGAGGCAAACCTAGTGGGCGTCCATGGTGGGTCTCTTTTAGTTGAGGCAAACCTAGTGGGCGTCCATGGTGGGTCTCTTTTAGTTGAGGCAAACCTAGTGGGCGTCCATGGTGGGTCTCTTTTAGTTGAGGCAAACCTAGTGGGCGTCCATGGTGGGTCTCTTTTAGTTGAGGCAAACCTAGTGGGCGTCCATGGTGGGTCTCTTTTAGTTGAGGCAAACCTAGTGGGCGTCCATGGTGGGTCTCTTTTAGAACCGCTTACTAGTGGCTTTGCCAACTTTCAGTGGTCACCCACATGGGTGCCTTTCAGAACCCCTTACTAGCAGTGGTGTAAAGTACTTACGTAAAAATACTTGAAAGTACTACTTAAGTAGTTTTTTTGGAGTATCTGTATATTTTTTACATCTTTTACTTCACTACATTCCTTAAGAAAATGATGTACCTTTTTACTCCATACATTTTCCCTGACCTCCAAAAGTATTTGTTACATTTTGAATGCTTAGCAGGACAGGAAAATGGTTCAATTCACACACTCAAGAGAACATCCCTGGTCATCCCTACTGCCTCTTATCTGGTGGACTCACTAAACACAAATGCTTCATATGTAAATAATGTCCGAGTGTTGAAATGTGCCCCACACTATACCTAAATGTAAAAAAACAAGAAGACAATTGTGCCGTATGGTTTGCTTTATATAAGGAATTTTAAATGATTTATACTTGTACGTTTACTTTTGTTACTTAAGTACATTTTAGCAATTATATTTACTTTTAATACTTAAGTATGTTTAAAACCAAATACTTTTTGACTTTTACTCAAGTAGTATTTTACTGGGTGACTTTCACTTTTACTTGAGTAACTTTCTATGAAGGTATCTTTACTTTTACTCAAGTGTGACAATTGGGTATTTTCCCACCACTGCCGAGTGTGCACCCACATGGGTGTCTTTTTTTATTATTGACTATTCAATCACTATTCTGAATGGCAGTGAAGGCAATGATTTATTTATTTAAATTTTATTTCACCTTTATTTAACCAGGTAGGCCAGTTGAGAACAGTTCTCATTTACAACTGCGACCTGGCCAAGATAAAGCAAAGCAGTGTGACACAAACAACAACACAGAGTACACATGGAATAAACAAACACACAGTCAATAACACAATAGAAAAGTCTATATACAGTGTGTGCAAATGAGGTAAGATTAGTGAGGTAAGGCAATAAATAGGCCGTAGTGGCAAAGTAATTATAATTTAGCAATTAAACACTGGAGTGATAGATGTGCAAGTAGAGATACTGGGGTGCAAAGGGGAAAAAAATATATATAACAATATGGGGATGAGGTAGTTGGATGGGCTTAAAGTTAGTGAGGGAGATGTGAGTCTCCAGCTTCAGTTATTTTTGCAATTCGTTCCAGTCATTGGCAGCAAAGAACTGGAAGGAAAGGCGGCCAAATGAGGAATTGGCTTTGGGGGTGACCAGTGAAATATACCTGCTGGAGTGCGTGCTACGGGTGCTGCTATGGTGACCAGTGAGCTGAGATAAGGCGGGGCTTTACCTAGCAAAGACTTATAGATGACCTGGAGCCAGTGGGTTTGGCGACGAATATGAAGCAAGGACCAGCCAATGAGAGCATACAGGTCGCAGTGGTGGGTAGTATATGGGGCGTTGGATGGCACTGTGATAGACTGCATCCAATTTTCTGTGTAGAGTGTTGAAGGCTATTTTGTAAATGACATCGCCGAAGTCAAGGATCGGTAGGATAGTCAGTTTTACGAGGGTATTTTTGGCAGCATGAGTGAAGGATGCTTTGTTGCGAAATAGGAAGCCGATTCTAGATTTAATTTTGGATTGGAGATGCTTAATGTGAGTCTGGAAGGAGAGTTTACAGTCTAACCAGACACCTAGGTATTTGTAGTTGTCGACATATTCTAAGTCAGAACCATCCAGAGTAGTGATGCTGGACTGGCAGGCAGATGCGGGCAGCAATCGCTTGAAGAGCATGCATTTAGTTTTACTTGCATTTAAGAGCAGTTGGAGGCCACGGAAGGAGAGTTGTATGGCATTGAAGCTTGCCAGGTTAGTTAACACAGTGTCCAAAGAAGGGCCAGAAGTATACAGAATGGTGTCGTCTGCGTAGAGGTGGATCAGAGAATCACCAGCAGCAAGAGCGACATCATTGATGTATACAGAGAAAAGAGTCGGCTCGAGAATTGAACCCTGTAGCACCCCCATAGAGACTGCCTGAGGAACGGACAACAGGCCCTCTGATTTGACACACTGAACTCTATCAGAGAAGTAGTTGGTGAACCAGGCGAGGCAGTCATTTGAGAAACCAAGGCTGTTGAGTCTACCGATAAGGATGTGGTGATTGACAGAGTCGGAGGCCTTAGAACCCCTTACTAGTGGCTTTGCCAACTTTAAGTGGGCACAAACATGGTTGTCTTTCAGAACCTAAAGGCTACCTAAATTCTATCAGCATATTGATTGCAGCACCCGCGCGGGCAATACACTGAACCATTGCTACTCTGACTTCTGTGATGCATACAAGGCCCTCCCCCGCCATCCCTTCGGCAAATCCGACCACGACTCCATCTTGCTTCTACCGTCCTATAGGCAGAAACTCAAATAGGATGTACCCTTGACTAGAACCGTTCAACACTGGTCTGACCAATCGGAATCCACGCTTCAAGATTGTTTTGATCACGCGGACTGGGAAATGTTCCAGCCAGCCTCAGAGAATGACATTGATCTATACGTTGACTCGGTGAGTGAGTTTATAAGGAAGTGCATTGGAGATTTTGTACCCACTGTGACTATGAAAACCTACCCTAACCAAAAACCATGGATGGATGGTGTCTTTCGCGCAGAACTGAAAGCGCGAACCCCTGCATTTTACCATGGAAAGAGGAAGAGGAGGGAATATGGCCGAATATAAACAGTGTAGTTATTCCCTCTGCAAGGCAATCAAACAAGCAAAATGTCGGCATAGGGACAAAGTGAAGTCGCAATTCAACGGCTCAGACACGAGACGTATGTGGCAGGGTCTACAGGCAATTACGGACATCAAAAGGAAAACCAGCCACGTCACGTACACCGACGTATTGCTTCCAGACAAACTAAACACCTTTTTTGCCTGCTTTGAGAATAATACAGTGCCACCGACGCGGCCCGCTAAGAAGGACTGCGGGCCCCCCTTCTCCGTGGCCGACATGAGTAAGACATTTTAACGTGTTAACCCTCGCAAGGCTGCTGGCCCAGAGGGCATCCCTAGCCACGTCTTTTAGAGCATGTGCAGACCAGCTGGCTGGTGTGTTTACGGACATATTCAATCGCTCCCTATCCCAGACTGCTGTTCCCACATGCTTCAAGATGGCGACAATTGTTCCCGTACCCAAGAAGGCAAAGGTAACTGAACTAAATGACTATCACCCCGTAGCACTCACTTTTGTCATCATGAAGTGCTTTGAGAGACTAGTCAAGGATCATGTCACCTCCACCTTACCTGCCACCCTAGACCCACTTCAGTTTGCATACCGCCCTAACAGGTCCACAGACGATGCAATCACTATCACACTGCACACTGCCCTATCCCATCTGGACAAGAGGAATACCTATGTAAGAATGCTGTTCATTGACTATAGCTCAGCATTCAACACCATAGTACCCTCCAAGCTCATCATCAAGCTGGAGGCCCTGGGTCTCAACCCTGCCCTGTGCAATTGGGTCCAGGTCTTTCTGACGGGCCGCCCCCAGGTATTGAAGGTAGGAAACATCTCCACTTCGCTGACCCTCAACACTGTGTGGCCATGCACGCCTCCAACTCAATCAAGTCGGCAGACAACACAACAGTAGTGGGCTTGATTACCAACAACGATGAGACAGCCTACAGGGAGGAGGTGAGTGCACAGGAAAACAACCTCTCACTCAACGTCAACAAAACAAAGGAGATGATCGTGGACTTCAGGAAACAGCAGAGGGAACACCCCCTTATCCACATCGAAGGGACAGCAGTGGAGAAGGTGGAAAGTTTTAAGTTCCTGGGTGTACACATCACAGACAAACTGAAATGGTCCACCCACACAACCCTGACAAACTTTTACAGATGCACAATTGAGAGCATCCTGTTGGGCTGTATCACCGCCTGGCACGGCAACTGCACCGCCCACAACGTGCGGTCTGCACAACGCATCACCGGGGGCAAACTACCTGCCCTCCAGGACACCTACACCACCCGATATCACAGGAAGGCCAAAAAGAACATCAAGGACAACAACCACCCAAGCCATTGCCTGTCAATACTGCTACCATCCAGAAGGCAAGGTCAGTACAGGTGCATCAAAGCTGGGACCTAGAGACTGAAAAACAGCTTTTATCTCAAGGCCGTCAGACTGCTAAACAGCAATAACTAACTCAGAGAGGCTGCTGCGTAAATAGAGACTCAAATCATTGGCCACTTTAATAAATGGATCACAGGTCCCTTTAAGCAATGCCACTTTAATAATGTTTACATATCTTACATTACTCATCTCATATGTATATACTGTATCTTATACCATCTATTGCATCTTGCCTATGCCGCTCGGCCATCGCTCATCCGTATATTTATATGTACATATTCTTATTCCATCCCTTTAGATTTTACTTTAAAAAAAATTGTTACCCCTTTCCCCCCCAATTTTCTGGTATCCAATTGGTAGTTACAGTCTTGTCTCATTGCTGCAGCTCCTGTACGGACTCGGGAGAGGCAAAGGTCAGGAGCCGCATGTCCTCCATAACACAACCCAACCAAGCCACACTGCTTCTTGACACAATGCCCACTTAACCCGGAAGCCAGCCGCACCAATGTGTCGGAGGAAACACCTTACACCTGGCGACCGTATCAGCATGCACTGCGCCCGGCCCGCCACAGGAGTCGCTAGTGCGCGATGGGACAAGGACATCCCTGCCGACCAAACCCTCCCCTAACCTGGAAGACGCTGGGCCAATTGTGCGCCGCCCCATGCGTCTGCCGGTTGCAGCCGGTTGCGACAGAGCCTTGACTTGAACCTAGAATCTCTAGTGCCACAGCTAGCAATGCGATGCAGTGCCTTAGACCAGTGCAGCACTCGGGAGGCCCCATCCCTTTAGATTTGTGTATATTAGGTAGTTGCTGGGGAATTGTTAGATTACTTGTTAGATATTACTGCACTGTCGGGACTAGAAGCACAAGCAGTTCGCTACACTCGCATTAACATCTGCTGGCCATGTGTATGTGACCAATAACATTTGATTTGAACTTCCTTTGAACCCCTTTCGGTTTTGTTTTGGTTGTCAAATTGATTTTCTTTGTTAGTTCCCTTTGTTGTGAGTGACATTTGAAGTTTGTGTTGTGGGACCATCACATTGCTATCTAATCAACACAACATTGACATTATCCCATCCCTGGTTAGCCACTATCGTCTTCAAAAGCCAAACCTAACACAGTATCTGTCAATGAATTTCCAGCATTATGTCTGTCTGTGTCGTGCGTGCGTTGGTCTATCACTCAGTGTGTAGCCATTTGATGTGGTAACCATCTTGTGGCTTGACAGAAATACTTTCCCTAAAACCTTCTCAATTAAATGTTACCTGCAAAGTAGGCTTACCTGGCAGAAGTACACTACATGACCAAAAGTATGTGGACATCTTCTAGTCGAAAATCTCATTCCAAAATCATCGGCATTAATATGGTCCCTCCTTTGCTGCTATAACATCCTCCACTCTTCTGGGAAGGCTTTCCACTAGATGTTGGGACTTGCTTCCATGCCACAAGCATTAGTGAGGTCAGGCACGCAGTCGGTGCTTCAATTCATCCCAAAGGTGTTCGATGGGGTTGAGGTCAGGGCTCTGTGCAGGCCAGTCAAGTTCTTCCACACTGATCTTGACAAACCATTTCTGTATGGAGCTCGCTTTGTGCGCTTGGGCATTGTCATGCTGAAACAGGAAAGGGCCTTCCCCAAACTGTTGCCACAAAGTTGGAAGCACAGAATCTTCTACATCGTCATTGTATGCTGTAGCATTACGATTTCCAATCACTGGAACTAAGGGGCCCGAACCATGAACTCAGAACATCCAATTTCGTTATTTCTCTATGAACCAAAGTAATTTTAAGAATGAAAAACCAGGACATTTTTAACTGAACATAATTTGGGAAAATATAAAACATTATTGGGGGGGGAATTGCAGATTTTATAGGGCCCAGTTAGTTGTTTATTAACCATTATTTTACCAGGTATATTGACAGAAAACAGTGCGCTACATTCGCTTCTACACTAAGGACCTGGTGAAGAGTTGCAGAGGAGAGAAAAGAAGAATGTTCCTATTTGAAAGCTAGAAAGAATGTATAGCTTGAGACATATTTCATTTAAAGTAGCTCTCATGCTAGAAAATGTTGGAGAGCCCTGCTCAATGAAGTATGCAACATGAGTTATTGCTTACTGCCTGTGCAAGCTTAGGATACAGGCGGCGTATCACTGGGTATCACAGCCAACAGACTCTGTGCCCTGGCAGTCTCCCGGTGCTGTCCCAAGCTGACCTGTTCTAACTTTACATCCTGTCTGTTTGGATAGCTGAGATCAGCTCTGGGCCTCCCAATGATGCTTGGTCCAGAAATTAAAGTGGAAATTGGTATGTGATTGTGCTGTTGGCTGGAATAGGTGTGTTGACTCGCTGAGAGCCCCAGCATGCGGGTGAGATGGCCATCTGGGAGGAAATACCATCCATGCCCCCCTCCTGTGCGATCATCATCCACCACCCGATCCAATCTCCTAAACACATATTAGCCACACACACCTCAAACCACTAACATGAGCACATTCCACACACTCCCCAAAAGACATGCCCCCCCCCATACCACTGCACAGCATGACACATACACATAGTACACACACACACACAGTACACACCAAACAACAAACCCTTCAACATCATTCACTTCAAGAAATATGTGATCCGAAGCAGCAATGGCTTGTTGACTGTTTGACCTTTTTAGTTTGTGTGTTTTGTGCTTATGTCTGTCTCATGCTGTCTCATCTGTCTCATGCTGTCTGTCTGTCTTGTCTGTCTCATGCTGTCAGTCTCGTCTGTCTCATGCTGTCTGTCTCGTCTGTCTCATGCTGTCTGTCTCGTCTGTCTCATGCTGTCTGTCTCGTCTCTCGTGCTGTCTGTCTCGTCTGTCTCATGCTGTCTGTCTCGTCTGTCTCATGCTGTCTCGTCTGTCTCATGCTGTCTGTCTGTCTCGTGCTGGTCTGTCTCGTCTGTCTCATGCTGTCAGTCTCGTCTATCTCATGCTGTCTGTCTCGTCTCTCGTGCTGTCTGTCTCGTGCTGTCTGTCTCGTCTCTCATGCTGTCTGTCTCATCCTGTCTGTTTTCATGCTGTCTCGTCTGTCTCATCCTATGTGTTCTATAGCTACTCTTCCAGGAGACCAACCCAGGGGTGCGCTATGAGTACACCATCCATAGAGAGACTCTTCTGGACTCAGACAATGATATCCCTATCCCCGGTTTCTTCTGGAAGTATGGCTCATGGACTGAGTGCAGTGCCACCTGCGGGACAGGTAAGACACCAATAATGGTGGTTGGCTACAATGGATGTTTACCCAGAGATGTAGTTAATTATATCCTACTGGCCTACTGTTTACAACACATCCAGGTTATCATGCATGAGTGGCTTTGCTTAGTCTCTTATGGGTCATGTTACAATGTACTACTTCACTAGATAATTAAAACCTGGACAACGGTTTTGAGCGTTGAACTTTCTAAAATTACATTTTTAAAGACCCAGGTGGGAATCCAACTTTGGTCTTGATTTCTTTATAACGTATATTGGAGGTTAATTGTTGTTTATTACTCTTTTAGTTTGAGTCATAACCAATAACATTACTATTTCAGTGTGAGTCACAACCAACAACATTAAAAGGAATTGTGGTGAAACTATATTTGTGAAATTGGAGCTCACTCACTCAGATTGAAAATGGAATGAAGGATGCCAACAGCATGGAATCCCTGAGTGGAGGGTAGTGAAGGATGCCAACAGCATGGAATCCCTGAGTGGAGGGTAGTTGAAGGATGCCAACAGCATGGAATCCCTGAGTGGAGGGTAGTTGAAGGATGCCAACGGCGTGGAATCCCTGAGTGGAGGGTAGTGAAGGATGCCAACAGCATGGAATCCCTGAGTGGAGGGTAGTGAAGGATGCCAACAGCATGGAATCCCTGAGTGGAGGGTAGTGAAGGATGCCAACAGCATGGAATCCCTGAGTGGAGGGTAGTTGAAGGATGCCAACAGCATGGAATCCCTGAGTGGAGGATAGTTGAAGGATGCCAACAGCATGGAATCCCTGAGTGGAGGGTAGTGAAGGATGCCAACAGCATGGAATCCCTGAGTGGAGGATAGTTGAAGGATGCCAACAGCATGGAATCCCTGAGTGGAGGGTAGTTGAAGGATGCCAACAGCATGGAATCCCTGAGTGGAGGGTAGTGAAGGATGCCAACAGCATGGAATCCCTGAGTGGAGGGTAGTGAAGGATGCCAACAGCATGGAATCCCTGAGTGGAGGGTAGTGAAGGATGCCAACAGCATGGAATCCCTGAGTGGAGGGTAGTTGAAGGATGCCAACAGCATGGAATCCCTGAGTGGAGGATAATGAAGGATGCCAACAGCATGGAATCCCTGAGTGGAGGGTAGTGAAGGATGCCAACAGCATGGAATCCCTGAGTGGAGGGTAGTGAAGGATGCCAACAGCATGGAATCCCTGAGTGGAGGGTAGTGAAGGATGCCAACAGCATGGAATCCCTGAGTGGAGGGTAGTGAAGGATGCCAACAGCATGGAATCCCTGAGTGGAGGATAATGAAGGATGCCAACAGCATGGAATCCCTGAGTGGAGGGTAGTGAAGGATGCCAACAGCATGGAATCCCTGAGTGGAGGGTAGTGAAGGATGCCAACAGCATGGAATCCCTGAGTGGAGGGTAGTGAAGGATGCCAACAGCATGGAATCCCTGAGTGGAGGGTAGTGAAGGATGCCAACAGCATGGAATCCCTGAGTGGAGGGTAGTTGAAGGATGCCAACAGCATGGAATCCCTGAGTGGAGGATAGTTGAAGGATGCCAACAGCATGGAATCCCTGAGTGGAGGGTAGTGAAGGATGCCAACAGCATGGAATCCCTGAGTGGAGGATAGTTGAAGGATGCCAACAGCATGGAATCCCTGAGTGGAGGGTAGTTGAAGGATGCCAACAGCATGGAATCCCTGAGTGGAGGGTAGTGAAGGATGCCAACAGCATGGAATCCCTGAGTGGAGGGTAGTGAAGGATGCCAACAGCATGGAATCCCTGAGTGGAGGGTAGTGAAGGATGCCAACAGCATGGAATCCCTGAGTGGAGGGTAGTTGAAGGATGCCAACAGCATGGAATCCCTGAGTGGAGGATAATGAAGGATGCCAACAGCATGGAATCCCTGAGTGGAGGGTAGTGAAGGATGCCAACAGCATGGAATCCCTGAGTGGAGGGTAGTGAAGGATGCCAACAGCATGGAATCCCTGAGTGGAGGGTAGTGAAGGATGCCAACAGCATGGAATCCCTGAGTGGAGGGTAGTGAAGGATGCCAACAGCATGGAATCCCTGAGTGGAGGATAATGAAGGATGCCAACAGCATGGAATCCCTGAGTGGAGGGTAGTGAAGGATGCCAACAGCATGGAATCCCTGAGTGGAGGGTAGTGAAGGATGCCAACAGCATGGAATCCCTGAGTGGAGGGTAGTGAAGGATGCCAACAGCATGGAATCCCTGAGTGGAGGGTAGTGAAGGATGCCAACAGCATGGAATCCCTGAGTGGAGGGTAGTTGAAGGATGCCAACAGCATGGAATCCCTGAGTGGAGGATAATGAAGGATGCCAACAGCATGGAATCCCTGAGTGGAGGGTAGTGAAGGATGCCAACGGCATGGAATCCCTGAGTGGAAGGTAGTGAAGGATGCCAACGGCATGGAATCCCTGAGTGGAGGGTAGTGAAGGATGCCAACAGCATGGAATCCCTGAGTGGAGGGTAGTGAAGGATGCCAACGGCATGGAATCCCTGAGTGGAGGGTAGTGAAGGATGCCAACAGCATGGAATCCCTGAGTGGAGGGTAGTGAAGGATGCCAACAGCATGGAATCCCTGAGTGGAGGGTAGTGAAGGATGCCAACAGCATGGAATCCCTGAGTGGAGGGTAGTGAAGGATGCCAACAGCATGGAATCCCTGAGTGGAGGGTAGTTGAAGGATGCCAACAGCATGGAATCCCTGAGTGGAGGGTAGTGAAGGATGCCAACAGCATGGAATCCCTGAGTGGAGGGTAGTTGAAGGATGCCAACAACATGGAATCCCTGAGTGGAGGGTAGTGAAGGATGCCAACGGCATGGAATCCCTGAGTGGAGGGTAGTGAAGGATGCCAACAGCATGGAATCCCTGAGTGGAGGATAATGAAGGATGCCAACAGCATGGAATCCCTGAGTGGAGGGTAGTGAAGGATGCCAACAGCATGGAATCCCTGAGTGGAGGATAATGAAGGATGCCAACAGCATGGAATCCCTGAGTGGAGGGTAGTGAAGGATGCCAACAGCATGGAATCCCTGAGTGGAGGATAATGAAGGATGCCAACAGCATGGAATCCCTGAATGGAGGGTAGTGAAGGATGCCAACAGCATGGAATCCCTGAGTGGAGGGTAGTTGAAGGATGCCAACAGCATGGAATCCCTGAGTGGAGGGTAGTGAAGGATGCCAACGGCATGGAATCCCTGAGTGGAGGGTAGTGAAGGATGCCAACAGCATGGAATCCCTGAGTGGAGGGTAGTGAAGGATGCCAACAGCATGGAATCCCTGAGTGGAGGGTAGTGAAGGATGCCAACAGCATGGAATCCCTGAGTGGAGGGTAGTGAAGGATGCCAACAGCATGGAATCCCTGAGTGGAGGGTAGTGAAGGATGCCAACAGCATGGAATCCCTGAGTGGAGGGTAGTTGAAGGATGCCAACAGCATGGAATCCCTGAATGGAGGATAGTGAAGGATGCCAACGGCATGGAATCCCTGAGTGGAGGGTAGTTGAAGGATGCCAACAGCATGGAATCCCTGAGTGGAGGGTAGTGAAGGATGCCAACAGCATGGAATCCCTGAGTGGAGGGTATTTCTAATACAAGGCCTTGTTGAATTTCGTGCCTGATTATCGTTGAGCATGATTCACTCATCACCCTCTGAAGGAAACATTGAGCCCACATGAACCCCTCAAAGATGCAACATAGTCATACTCAGAGGAAAACATTTCCAGCTAATTATTCTGATTTGAGAGTAATTCAACACTGCCTTCCTTAATGGTAAGTTTGAAGTTTAAAAGGATAATTTTGAACGTGTATAAGAGAGCTTTCACCAGGTATTCGAGAATTCCTTACAATGCTTACTGTAGCAGTGAATTTCCACAGGCTATGAGAAAAACGTCTTTCTACCTCAAAGAAGCAAGTCTCAAATGGGGTAATTTCGATCCACACAGTAACAACGAGCTTCAATCACTTGACAGAACGTGAAAATCACTGCAACTCTTTTTTATGTTATTCTACTGTATTCATTGAACCATCCAGTCATCTTGTTCCATCTACTTTTACAGGAAATACTTTGACAGTTTCTTACATTTAACTAGTCCCTGTGGAACGCATATTTAAAACTTTAAATTGTATAGAATTTTTTGCATATGCAATGATCGACAGCAAAAAACCCACATTATGTTATTAAAGTTTTCTGAATAATATTACCTGCGTTTTTTTTACTTAAACTGGCTTAAGGGTCATGGTTTGATGCAGTTACACATAATTCCATAGTGCAAGGGAAATTGGGTGGAAATGCTTGTCCAGATTGCATTTTATATCATGTCAAAGTTTTCAAAAAGTCTTTGATCTTTTTCTGTGACGTGCTCCTGTATACCTCTATGCGTATTTCTCTTGGGTCTCTAACCTTCTTCAGTTGAACAAGAAAGCAACCACATGATAATCGATTACAAATGGTTTGGATGAGTAAAGAATCTTATTGTACAGACTATTCTTACGCTAATGATTTGCTATTCAGTAGTTATAAAGTGTCTTCTGGCTCGCAAATCCTGCTGGCCAGAATCAATTATTAATCAGGACAGAATTAATTATTAACTTGTCATTAAAGTCAACCAAAGGGTACTTGAATGTGCTCTCACCGAAATTCTGCAAAGGATGAAATGTTTTTAATCAAGTTGCCCTCATCTGGAATATGATTCTCAAGGATCAAAGGCTGTGTAGTAATTCAGTAATTACATTGACTGTACTGCCTTAAAAAAGACCCTCTCAAATGGAGTGGAAAACTGATTTGTTGCAAGGATTCTATGATTTATGAGAAGTAACCTCTGCATTGCTTATCCCTTTACACTCCTGGGAATTGGCCTGTATGGATAGGGCTACATTGAAATGTTTCGTACAGAAGAAATATGGAACGCATAACCATGGTAACAATGAAAAGGGAACAGTTTGGCATTTATGGGAACATTATTAGACACAACAGTTCACCTAACACAAGACTGAATTCAAACCTTACACTGTTGATTTGATGTGCATTTTAAATTAACTGTACTTTTCCGTCGCATTTGTTCAAAACGAAATCTGAAAATGCTCTGGATACATTCAGTAACATAAGAATATTCTTGGAGAATTTGGGGAAGGTGCAACATAAAACAAAATAATGACAGGAGTTTGAGTGAGAAGTCTAACTGGCGTCTCGAAGTGGCCCCAAACCTCTTCAAAGTGTGCACAGTTCCTAAGTCATTTCAACATACTTTTATGACTCAGTCTTCAACTATGAGGTGCTATTTGAGCTCTCCTAGCTGTGTCAATGAGGAATTAGAACACACACTCTTTGGAACACAGCCCAGCATCCCCGCCTTCACACAATTGCTGTTGTTGTCTAAACGATCCAAACACAGTCCATTATAAATCACCATCTGGGTCAGGTGGGCATCATTTGAAAGCTTCTATTGCCAACATGACTAGCTAAGTTATAAAATATTATCTTACAGTATTAGGCTTTCACAAGGCAATTCAGAGAAGCAGATGGTCATTTTGGTGCGCATAGAATGGAGTCATGAGTGCATTCAGATGCGTGGTCCGTGGAACATTTTCTTTACAATACAACAAACAGGCTCGTTCTGTTCAGGGCAACCCAGGGTATAATGCCATATCATCTTGTAACTGTACATCAAACATAGTGATCATAAATGTTGACACTATATATATATATATTACATTACTTTTATGATATGTAAAGTGCACATTTGGAGTCAGAGGTGTTTGGCTTGCTTGTATTTCATTATGATTCTCAACTTTCAAAATGCATTGAGTCATCTTAATTTACAGCATTTCCCTCACTCAGACAACAACGACAAACAAAAAAACATAGAGCTGTGAAGCGGAGAGCCTGAGCTCTGATGTCATGTATAGCATGTTACTGTACAGCCACTGAGTTTTAATTTCAGTACTTATTGGTGTCCAAATCTGCCATTTTCAAACCATGTAAAGGGATACTTTTGGCCTTTCCAAAGGGAGAAAGTTAATTGGCCATTTCGTCCAAGACAAGTCTGCTAATGTGTAACTGGCACTTTCAAAGGTGACATGTAGAAACGCAGTCTGACTTTCAGATTGGATACATATTGAGTTAATTAGAATGAAGGGTAAAGGGTTTGCAACCAAGTCCCAAATGGTTTTCGCTAAACGCCAGAGCACTCAAGGGGACCTAAAGCAAAAGGCAATGTTGTGGGCTGATACTTCTTCGGTTACCCAAGAGTGCCTCTAGGACTAAGGCCATCTGTCTGCATCATGGCTGGCTGACTCACTGAAATAGGTTTTGGGAGAAGTTTCCCAAACTTTCTGTTCCTTTCTTTCTGCCACCTATCTGACAGCGGTGTCCTGACAGCGGTGTTCTGAGGTTAAGAGGGCATTGCAATGGAGAGAGTGGCAGCTTAATCGCCAGGAGAGCAGAGGGCGATGACCAGACTCCACAAACATCCACAGCTTTTGACTGCAGCATAAATACTGTTCTGGCGATTTAATTATGTCACTGAATATTGACGATTCAATCACTATTCTGAATGGCAGTGGATATTCAGCCGGCAGATCCAAAGGTTAACGCTGCAATATGTAACTTTTTGGGCCACAGGATAAAAGTTATGTAGAATGGGAGTTATATATCTGTCTTTTTTTTCTTCATTTTCTTCTTTTTATTTTACTTCTTTTTTCTCCCCAATTTCATGGCATCCAATTGGTAGTAGTTACAGTCTTGTCTCATCGCTGCAACTCCCGTACGGACTCGGGAGAGGCGAAGGTCGAGAGCCATGGATCCTCCGAAACACAACCCAACCTAGCCGCACTGCTTCTTGACACAACGCACATCCAACCCGGAAGTCAGCCACACCAATGTGTCGGAGAAAACACTGTACCCCTGGCGACCTGGTCAGCATGCACTGCGCCCAGCCCGCCACAGGAGTCGCTAGTGCGCAATGAGACAAGGATATCCCTGCCGCCAAACCCTCCCTAACGATGCTGGACCAATTGTGCATCGCCCCATGGACCTTCCGGTCGCAGCTGGCTGCGACAGAGCCTGGGCTCGAACCCAGAATCTCTGGTGGCACAGCTAGCACTGCAATGCAGTGCCTTAGACCACTGCGCCACCTGGGAGGCCCAATCTGTCATTCTCATTGGAAGCAAGTCTGAGAAGCGGTAGAAATGTTCTTTATGTGCTATTTCTATGCTTTTTGTTTTGTTTTTGCGTCTTTTACTTTCGGTTTTGTACATCAGCTGAAAATACAATATTTTTGGTTATGGAAAATATATTTCACAACGGTTTAGATGGTACAATGATTCTCTACACTATACTTGCTTGTTTTGTCACAGAAACTGAAATTAGGTGAACTATTAAAATTTTAGCAACTAGGAAAGGGCAGAGGGATTTCTGCATAGTGCATCTTTTAAGATAGGCATAGGGGTGGGGCGGAAGGTAGCCTAGTGGTTAGGGCATTGGACTAGTAACCGGAAGGTTGCATGATAGAATCCCCGAGCTGACAAGGTAATAATCTGTCGTTCTGCCCCTGAACAAGGCAGTTAACCCGCTGTTCCTAGGCCGACATTGAAAATAAGAATTTGTTCTAAACTGACTAATTTGGTTTAGGTTAAGGGTTATGGGTGAGGTTAAGATGATACATTTAAAGGTTTGGCATAGGATAAGCAAGCCGCTGTCTGGAACCATTCAATGTCGTGCGTGTGTGTAGTGCATTCAGAAAGTATTCAGGCCCCTTGACTTTTTCCATGTTTTGTTACGTTACATCCTTATTCTAAAATTGATTACATATTTTTTTCCCTCATCAATCTACACACAATACACCATAATGACAATGTGAAAAGCAAATTTTATGAAATAAAAAAACGGAAATACCTTATTTACATAAGTATTCAGACCCTTTGCTATGAGACTTGAAATTGAGCTCTGGTGCATCCTGTTTCCATTGATCATCCTTGAGATGTTTCTACCACTTGATTGGAGTTCACCTGGGGTAAATTCAATTGATTGGACATGATTTGTAAAGGCACACACCTGTCTATATAAGGTCCCACAGTTGACAGTACATGTCAGAGCAAAAACCAAGCCATGAGGTTGAAGAGATTGTCTGTAGAGCTCCAAGACAGGATTGTGTGGAGGCACAGATCTGGGGAAGGGTACCAAAACATTTCTGCAGCATTGAAGGTCCACAAGAACACAGTGGCCTCCATCATTGGTCAGGGAGGTGACGAACAACCCGATGGTCACTCTGACAGAGGTCCAGAGTGCCTCTGTGGAGATGGGAGAATCTTCCAGAAGGACTACTATCTCTGCAGCACTCCATCAATCAGGCCTTTATAGTGGAGTGGCCAGACGGAAGCCACTCCTCAGTAAAATGCACATGACAGACCACTTGGAGTTTGCTAGAAAGCACCTAAAGGACTCTCAGACCATGAGAAACAAGATTATCTGGTCTGATGAAACCAAGATTGAACTCTGGTCTGAATACCAAGCGTCACATCTGGAGGAAACCTGGCACCATCCCTACGGTGAAGCATGGTGGTGGCAGCATCATGCTGTGGGGATGTTTTTCAGCAGCAGGGACTGGGAGACTAGTCAGGATCGAGGGAAAGATGAACAGAGCAAAGTACAGAGCGATCCTTGATGAAAACCTGCTCCAGAGCACTCAGGACCTTAGACTGGGGTTGAAAGCTCAACTTCTGACAGGACAATGACCCTAAGCACACAGCCAAGACAATGCAGGAGTGGCTTTGGGACAAGTCTCTGAATGTCCTTGAGTGGCCCAGCCAGAGCCGGGACTTGAACCCGATCAAACATCTCTGAAGAGACCTGAAAATAGCTGTGAAGCGATGCTCCCCATCCACACTGACAGAGCTTGAGAGGATCTGCAGAAAAGAATGGGAGAAACTCGCCAAGTACAGGTGTGCCAAGCTTTTAGTGTCATACCCAAGACGACTCAATGCTGTAATCGCTGCCAAAGGTGCTTCAACAAAGTACTGAGTAAAGGGTCTGAATACTTATGCAAATGTGATATATCCGTTTTTAATTTTTAGAAGTTACAAAAAATTTGTAAAAACCCGTTTTTGCTTTGTCATTATGGGGTATTGTTTTGTAGATTGAGGGGGGAAAAACAGTTGAATCCATTTTAGAATAAGGCTGTAACGTAGCAAAATGTGGAAAAGTGTGTGTGTGTGTGTGTGTGTGTGTGTGTGTGTGTGTGTGTGTGTGTGTCTGTGTACACAGTACCAGTCAAAAGTTTGGACACACCTACTCATTCAAGAATTTTTCTTTATTTTTACTTTTTTCTACATTGTAGAATAATAGTGAAGGCATCAACACTATGAAATAACACATACTGAATCATGTAGTAGCCAAAAAAGTGTTAAACAAATCTAAATATATTTTAGATTCTTCAAAGTAGCCACCCTTTGACAGCTTTGCACAGTCTTGGCATTTTCTCAACCACCTTCAACTGGAATGTTTTTCCAACAGTCTTGAAAGAGTTCCCACATTTTCCTTCACTCTGCAGTCCAACTCATCCCAAACATTCTCAATTGGGTTGAGGTCGGGTGATTGTGGAGGCCAGGTCATCTGATGCAGCACTCCATCACTCTCCGTCTTGGTCAAATAGCCCTTACACAGCCTGGAGGTATGTTGGGTCATTGTCCTGTTGAAAAACAAATGATAGTCCCACTAAGGGAAAACCAGATGGGATGGCTTATTGTTGCAGAATGCTGTGGTAGCCATGCTGGTTAAGTGTGCCTTGAATTCTAAATAAATCACAGACAGTGTTACCAGCAAAGCACCCCCACACCATCACACCTCCGCCTCCATGCTTCACGGTGGGAACCACACATGCGAAGCTCATCCCCGTTTACCTACACTGCGTCTCACACAGACACGGTGGTTAGATCCAAAAATCTCACATTTGGACCCATCAGACCAATGAAACGATTTCCACCTGTCTAATGTCCATTGCTTGTGTTTCTTGGCCCAAGCAAGTTTCTTCTTCTTATTGGTGTCCTTTAGTAGTGGTTTCTTTGCAGCAATTTGACCAGGAAGGCCTGATTTCACGCAGTCTCCTCTGAACAGTTGATGTTGAGATGTCTGTTACTTGAACTCTGTGAAGCATTTATTTGGGCTGCAATTTATGAGGCTGGTAACTAATGATGTTATCCTCTGCAACAGATGTAACGCTGGGTCTTCCTTTACTGTGGCGCTTGATGGTTTTTGCGACTGCACTTGAAGAAACTTTCAAAGTTCTTAAAATGTTCCCGGATTGACTGACCTTCATGTCTTAAAGGAATGATGGACTGTTGTTTCACTTTGCTTATTTGAGCTGTTCTTGCCATAATATGGACTTGGTATTTTACCAAAAAAGACTATCTTCTGTAATGCTGGCCTTCTAGACAGAGTTCAGTGTCTGTGTTCTTTTGCCCATCTTAATCTTTTCTTTTTATTGGCCAGTCTGAGATATGGCTTTTTCTTTGCAACTCTGCCTAGAACGCCAGCATCCCGGAGTCGCTTCTACACTGTTGACATTGAGACTGGTATTTTGTGGGTACTATTTAATGAAGCTGCCAGTTGAGGACTTGTGAGGCGTCTGTTTCTCAAATTAGACACTCTAATGCACTCTTTCTATTCTGGTTAGAGCCAGGAATAGCCTTCATTTCCCAGAACAAGAATAGACTGACGAGTTTCAGAAGAAAGGTCTTTGTTTCTGGCCATTTTGAGCCTGTAATCGAACCCACAAATACTGATGCTCCAGATACTCAACTAGTCTAAAGAAGGCCAGTTTTATTGCTTCTTTAATCTGCACAACAGTTTTCAGCTGTGCTAACATAATTGCAAAAAAGTTTTGTAATGATCAATTAGCCTTTTTAAATTATTAACTTGGATTAGCTAACACAGCGTGCCATTGGAACACAGGAGTGATGGTTGCTGATAATGGGCCTCTGTATGCCTATGTAGATATTCCATAAAAAAATCTGCCATTTCCAGCTACAATAGTCATTTACATCATTAACAATGTCAACACTGTATTTCTGATCAATTTGATGTTATTTTAATGGACAAAAAATGTGCTTTTCTTTCAAAAACAATGACATTTCTTAGTGACCCCAAACTTTTGAATGGTGGTGTATATCCAACATCTGTACTTGGCTTGAGCCTCTGTATATATTCAGTCTCTTCCTGGAAGCTCTCGCAGTTGGCATATTAATGAGTTCGAGTGGGCCTGTCCCATCCACTTACAGTTAACAATCAATGTTTTTTCAGTGTTACAGTATAGTCCTATGCTGCATTATATAAGGGACATTGAAGGCTACATAAAACATTGTATGATCTTTTACAGTCAATGGCAGACCCCTAAACGAATATGATTCTACTAAGGTTAGGTTATGTTTGATATCCAGCCTCTTGTCATACTGAAATTGTCTGTCAGCCAAGGCTGGGTATGTGTCCTTTGAGTTATTCAGAGTATCTATGTCCCCGAGTAGAGAAGTCTCAATTAGTCCTTTGCCTGCAACGCAACCAGAGGTCAAAGGGGTTATCTGACCACACTCTTGTGTGCTTGCATTATGCAAATGTTTCAGTGTCAACTGTCCTATCTGTTATGTGTTCGTAGCATTTACTCTCTACCTCAGGATATAGGGCACATTTTCCCTAGCCAGTGACGGGAAAGATAATGTTAATAATGAGAGCATTGCGTAACTGTTTAAAGGGCATTTTTAAAGACAACAGGTGCCCCAAAATATTACTCCGACGGCTTCTTGTGAATATGGTTTATTTTGTTATTTGTTTCTTGGGGGTTTTCATCCATAATGCATTGTTTGCTAGCTGATGAATATGTTTATTTTGACATTTAAGTAATTTATCAGACATTCTTATCCAGAGTGACTTACAGTTGGATTCATCTTAAAAATGCTATGTGGGACAACCACATATCACAGTCAAAGTAAGTACATGTTTTCCTCAAAGTGGCAATCAGCAAAGTCAGAGCTACTACGTAAGGGGGGGGGGTTAGTTCACATAAAAGCTTTTGTTTTATATTTCATTTAATTATCTATGTGGCTATATTTCCAATCTGGCATTGTCAAGACGGATGCACTGTTTATTCTTTCCTTTTCAATTCGCTGCAATTATTTGTTGAGTAGATACCAAGACTCTTGAGAGAGAGCTGTCATGATCACTCTGAATCAGACCTGACCTATTCTATACTGAACAAAAATATAAACCAAACATGCAACAATGTCAACGATTTTACCCTCTTACAGTTCATATATGGAAATCAGTCAATTGAAATAAATGAAATGGGCCCTAATCTATGGATTTCACATGACTGGGCAGGGGTGCAGCCATGGGTGCACCGGGGAGACATAGGCCCACCCACATGGGAACCAGGCCCACCCACTGGGGAGCAAGGCCCAGCCAATCAGAATGAGTTTTTCCCCACAAAAGGGCATTATTACAGACAGAAATACTCCTCAGTTTCATCAGCTGTCCGCGTAGCTGGTCTCAGACGATCCCGCAGGTGAAGAAGCCAGATGTGGAGGTCCTGGGCTGGTGTGGTTACATGTGGTCTGCGGTTGTGAGGCCGGTTGGACGTACTGTCAAATTCTCTAAAACGATGTTGGAGGTGGCTTATGGTAGAGAAATGAAATGACATTTTCTGGCCACAGCTCTGGTTCGACATTCCTGCAGTCAGCATGCCAATTGTACACTCTCTCAACTTGAGACATCTGTGGCACATTTTAGAGTGGCCTTTTATTGTCCCCAGCACAAGGTGCACCTGTGTGATGATCATGCTGTTTAAACAGCTTCTTGATATGCCACATCTGTCAGGTGGATGGATTATCTTGGAGAAATGCTCACTAAAAGGAATGTAAACTAATTTGTGCACAAGATTTGAGAGAAAGACGATTTTTGTGCATATGGAACACTTTACATGTTGCGTTTTATATTTTTGTTCAGTATAGTTGGTTATTGTTTTCAGTGTCTGCTCTGCTTGGTATTTACTCAACCAGCATCTTCCCTGATAAGTGATGATTGCACAGAATGCTAATGTTGTTCACTTTCAGCCTGACTTACCCCATGTGGACTGAGGAAGAGGTTACTTAACTTCCTTGGTACTCTGCATTAGGGCTTAGAAAGAGCAGCATCTTGTAGTCAGGCTATTGAACTTCCGAAAGTCTTCACAGATGTGGGGCATGTAAGTCAGTGTGAAGAAAACAAAACTACTGAAGTGCCCCACTGTTTAGATGTTCTCAGTGTTCATTACTGAGGATCCCCCTTAGCTTGGGGAGAAGTGAACCACATGCTGCTAGTATTCATCTCATCTTTCTCATAGATAATGAGTTGCTGCCCAGCTTGTCTAGGGCGGTCCCAAAAGGCCCAGTGTTTATATTTGCCAATACCCAAGTATAAATCTTCATAATGCTACCCTGGAGGAAAGACAAATTGTTCATTATCATTAGTTGTGGCTTATGTAATGTACTATAAGCTCTCTCCTGTATATGCTTGTATATGCTGTGTTTAAACTCCTTCAGAGTTTGATCCCAGGTTTAAAAAGGGGCCAAAAAGAGATCCTAAATTACCTCAGTCTGGTTCCCAACTTTTGATTGGTCTAGAGGAGCAGCTAATGACTTATTTGGTATTGACCACAGCGATTCACTGTCTACCGGGCGTGCAGTCCAGTTTTAGAATTTGGAGATGAGATGACAACTTGGGATTTTGAACGTGTTAAATTCGAATAATGCCAGTTATGGCATCTGTATGCCTCTGAGTGCATGTGTTATTCATTACTATGATTGAAGACTGGCATGATGCGGCTGAATTCCCAAAGATAATTACAAATTAGACTTCATGGAACGACCCTTTTTGTTTTGTTCACTCATTTATTAAATGATTTTAAGGTCAAAACCTAAGGATATCTCATGACTGCACGGCCAGGCACGACTCCAACACCATCATTAAGTTTGCCGATGACACAATTGTGGTAGGCCTGATCACCGACAACGACGCATATAGGGAGGAGGTCAGAGACCTGACCGTATGGTGCAAGTACAACAACCTCTCCCTCACCGTGGTCAAGACAAAGGAGATGATTGTGGACTGCAGGAAAAGGAGGACCGAGCATACCCCCATTCTCATCGATGGGGCTGTAGTGGAGCAGGAGGAGAGCTTCGAGTTCCTTGGCATCCACATCACCAACAATCTAACATGGTCCAAGCACACAAAGACAGTTGTGAAGAGGGCACGACAAAGCCTATTCCCCCTCAGGAGACTGAAAAGATTTGGCATGGGTCCCCAGATCCTCAAAGAGTTCGACAGATGCACCATCGAGAGCATCCTGACAGGTTGTATCGCTGCCTGGTATGGCAACTGCTCGGCCTCCGACAGCATGGCACTACAGAGGGTAGTGCGTACGGCCCAGTACATCACCGGGGTCAAGTTTCCTGCCATCCTGGACCTCTATACCAGGCGATGTCAGAGGAAGGCCCTAAAAATTGTCAAAAACTCCAGCCTTCCTAGTGGTACCGGAGCACCAAGTCTAGGTCCAAGAGGCTTCTAAACAGCTTTTACCCCCAAGCCATAAGACTCCTGAATATCTAATCAAATGGCTTCCCAGACTATTTGCATTGCCCCCTATTTTACGCTGCTGCTGCTCTCTGTTATTATCTATGCATAGTCACTTTAATAACTCTACATACGTACATGTACATATTACTTCAATTACCTCGACTAACCGGTGCCCCCGCACATTGACTCTGTACCAGTACCCCCTAAATATAGTCTCTATTGTTATATTACTGCTGCTCTTTAATTATTAACTTTTTTTTTTACGCCTTAAAACTGAATTGTTGGTTAAGGGCTTGTAAGTATTTCACTGTAAGGTCTACATCTGTTGTATTCGGCACATGTGACAAATAACATTTGATTTGAATGGGCACATTAGCGGAAAAGCATCCTCTGAATACTTATCAGAATTTCCGTTTGTGATTTATTTTTCCTATAGTATAATGATGATGACCAATTGTCTACAATGAATCTTCTGCCATGGATGGCAACATGTGGACAATTAGCATCCCACTGTAAAGCATGGGTTTGGAGAGACCATTTAGCAGTATAGATTAATGCAAGATGAGGCCTACCCTGGTAACAAGCTGCACCAAATTCCGATGTGTTGACATCTGCTCAGGCACCATCTTTTTATTCACAAGAGGCCTCCCGTATTAAATGAGACGCTTCTGCGATTAATTCAGTTTTAGGCCATTTGAGGTTGGAATTTGAGCACAGATGGTCTTGCTTCTCTATACAGTCTTCAAATTCTATGAACAATCTCGAAGTGACTAAGAGCCTGTCTCTTTAGCGGGTACTCATAGGAGTATTGCAATTTAACTATAAGTGGGTTTTTAAAAAATTTAGCCTTCTGGAGATTGGAGGCTCGATTTGAATTTGTCAAATGCAGGGTATTTTATGTGTGCGTGCTGGCATCATTCTTCTTGCCTGAAGAATGTTAAGTTGTTTCCTTCCATTTCACTACACAGACTAACCTATTTCTTTACTTTATCACCCAGTGCTCAACACACTGCCCCTCTATGCCCTTTTATATAGGAATTTAGATTATAAAAAGGAACATCACAAAACTAACAAATCGATTTAATTCAACTAATAACGACCCCGCATTCCATGCTGTTTTGCATTATAACAAGGACAAAAAAAGCAATTCCAACAACTGTAGCTGAATGCCTCTACTCAAGTGTATCTTTGACTAAGTCAATCATTTTTTAGTAAAGAATCGCACCGAACTGTGATGTCATTATCCTGATGCATCTTTGTCCTCTGTTATAACCATGATGGCTTAATGGCTTTCTTCTTTGGAATACTGAGCCGGGGTGAATTCTTGCTATTTCTATGTAGGCGGCTGATGACATGCCTCCTACTGTAGTTGGACTGAAGTCTGCTTGTACACAGAACTCTCTGACTCTCCTCTGGTTTGTGATTGGATTATCCCATATAAACTGATGTGGATAGCAGAGATTACTTTTATGCCAAATGGCCTTTCAAGAGATCGTTGCCTTGGAAGGCAGTCTTTGCACCTCGTCGACTTGATGTCCTAGCTGTCACGACTCCCGCCGAAGTCGACCCCTCTCCTTGTTCGGGCGGCGTTCGGCGGTCGACGTCACCGGCTTACTAGTTGCCACCGATCGATGTTTCACTGTTCGTTTGGTTGTCTTTATTGTGTACACCTGTTTTTGATTTTCCCTAATTATGTTCATTATTTAAACCTCTGCATTTCCTGTTTGTCTTGTCGGTGATTGTTTCCTGTTTTGTGTGGTCGGAGGTGTTTCTCCGCAATATGTATTTACCTAGAAGAAGATTTATTGATTTTTCAAGTAAACATGTTTGTTTACATTGATCCCTGTGTCCTGCGCCTGACTCCTCTACTTCTCCTAAAGATAATCATTACACTAGCTTTGCCAAGTGACTTGTGTTCACACAGATTTTTCAGATTAAATATGAACTGAGTATACCAAGTATTAGGAACACCTTCCTAATATTGAGTTGCACCTGCTTTTGCCCACAGAACAGCCTCAATTCAACAAGGTACGGACTCTACAAGGCGTTCCACAGGGATGCTGGCCCATGTTGACTCCAATGCTTCCCACAATTGTCAAGTTGGCTGGATGTCTTTTCGGTGGTGGACCATTCTTGATACACACAGGAAACTGTTGAGTGTGAAAAACCCAGCAGCTTTGCAGTTCTTGACACAAACCGGTGCGCCTGGTACCTACTACCATACCCCATTCAATGTCACTTAAATCTTTTGTCTTGCCCATTTACCCTCTGAATGGCACACATACACAATCCATGTCTCAAGGCTTAAAAATCCTTCTTTAACCCGTCTCCTCCCCTTCATCTACACTGATTTGAAGTGGATTTAACAACTGACCTCAATAAGGGATCATATCTTTCACCTGGATTCACCTGGTCAGTGTATGTCATGGAAAGAGCAGGTGTTCTTAATGTTTTGTATACTCAGTGTAGATGACATATTCTGTCTCTGGCATAATGTAACCTCGTTTAGACTGGATAAGTAGTTCCCTCTTTCCCCAATTATAGTGGAGTAAATCTGAGATCGAGATTGGCATTGCTCTGTGTTTATCATATCAGAACATGATAGTTTGCTATAGCTGTCACTGAATATTTCATTTCCTATCATAGCAGGGCTCCGTTTACGATATCCTATGCAGTATTCACAAGTTTAAGTACCTTACACCTGGTGAGTTCTGTGTATAAAATGACTGGTTCCCACCCTTCAGGTTATTGTTCTGACTTTCCCAGGAAAGCCCAGGGGTTCTATCCCGTTCTATTCAAGCCGTGTAGGAGTGTAGATATACCCCTCTTTTATCAACATACTGCTACGAGCAAAATGATGTGAGCTTCATTCTGCAGAATCCATTATGTGAGGGACCCGTGGTTCACCTAATACATCAGACATGCTCCTGAACATCCCTCTAATCTACGTCTCTGATAGCACAACCCACTGATCCTTCCCACCATCTGGCTTCCCTTTTCCCAGTCTCTTATATGATGTAATTTCCCCCCTACTCCCCCCCTTACCTGTCCTCCTCTCCACTCCCTCTATCCCTTTCTACTGGTTCGACAGACCAAATGGTATTCTTTAACCAGAGGACAAGCTGTGCCTCCCCCTCCCTCTCCCAGAGGTTGCTGTGCCTCCCCCTCCCTCTCCCAGGGTTTGCCGTGCTTCCCTCTCCCAGGGGTTGCCGTGCCTCCCCCTCCCTCTCCCAGAGGTTGCTGTGCCTCCCCTCCCTCTCCCAGGGTTTGTCAATCAAGGTGTAAGTCAGCTAGCAGACAAAGCCGTCTCACTGGCCAATGCAGGAAGGACCAGCGGAGGTGAGAGATTGGCCCCTGCTCAGATGGGTTGGAAGCCCTGAGGGGGAGTAGAGGCTAATGATGGGGAGAAAGATGAGAGGAACAGATAAATTGGTTTCGCCACCTCAGGGGGTTTCCTTCTTGTCTTGTCCAGCGCTGTCTCACAACCACAACTCTCATCACAGCGGCTCCCTAGATTTGAGGCTTGTTCTGGCTATGAGGTGTGACGCGAGGGATGTTGTCTCAGAGAGCTGTGAGTCGAGCAGAAGACGAAGAGGGAAAATAAAGTTTCTGTTTTGCATTCAGACAAGTCCCAGCTTGCTAGACAGAACTTTATGAGAATCATTAGAAATGTGCCTCCAATGGATTTCAGATTTCTTTGTGTTTTAAACTACTGTAAACATTGACTTACAGTAACCCCTTTGCAAAATCTCAGGTTACCCTAATATTGCTAGGTATAAAATGTATAGGAATGTCTATAATTCATCATTAAGGATGAATAGCAGTAGAATGTATTAGCCTAACATTCATTTATGTTCAGTCTTTTAATAATCATCCATGTTTCCAGAATTGAATTGTAGTGGTAATTTGACAACCCATAATGCCTGCAGGGACATATGAGTGGTTCCAGAGCATCCAGATCCCAGTCTATGGTCCATTAATTACTGCAGGGACATATGAGGGGTTCCAGATCCCAGTCTATGGTCCATTAATTACTGCAGGGACATATGAGTGGTTCCAGATCCCAGTCTATGGTCCATTAATTACTGCAGGGACAAATGAGTGGTTCCAGATCCCAGTCTATGGTCCATTAATTACTGCAGGGACATATGAGTGGTTCCAGATCCCAGTCTATGGTCCATTAATTACTGCAGGGACATATGAGTGGTTCCAGAGCATCCAGATCCCAGTCTATGGTCCACTAATTACTGCAGGGACATATGAGGGGTTCCAGATCCCAGTCTATGGTCCATTAATTACTGCAGGGACATATGAGTGGTTCCAGATCCCAGTCTATGGTCCATTAATTACTGCAGGGACATATGAGTGGTTCCAGATCCCAGTCTATGGTCCATTAATTACTGCAGGGACATATGAGTGGTTCCAGATCCCAGTCTATGGTCCATTAATTACTGCAGGGACAAATGAGTGGTTCCAGATCCCAGTCTATGGTCCATTAATTACTGCAGGGACAAATGAGTGGTTCCACATCCCAGTCTATGGTCCATTAATTACTGGGAATACAGTGCCTTCGGAAAGTATTCAGACCCCTTCACTTTTTCCACATTTTGTTACAGTTACAGCCTTATTCTAAAATGTATTAAATCGTTTTTTCCCTTATCAGTCTACACACAATACCCCATAATGACAAAGCAAAAACAGGTTTTTAGACATTTTTGCAAATGTATTATAAATAAATAACTGAAATATCACATTTACATAAGTTTTCAGACCCTTTACTCAGTACTTTGTTGAAGCACCTTCGGCAGCGATTACAGCATTGATTTTTCTTGTTGATGATGCTACAAGCTTGGCACACCTGTATTTGGGGAGTTTCTCCCATTCTTCTCTGCAAATCCTCTCAATCTCTGTCAGGTTGGATGGGGAGCATTGCTGCACAGCTATTTTCCTATTTCTCCTATTTCTCAGAGATGTTCGATCGGGTTCAAGTCCCGGCTCTGGCTTGGCGACTCAAGGACATTCAGAGACTTGTCCCGAAGCCACTCCTGCATTGTCTTGGCTGTGTGCTTAGGGTCGTTGTCCTGTTGGAAGGTGAACCTTTGCCACAGTCTGAGGTCCTGAGCGCTCTGGAGCAGGTTTTCATCAACGATCTCTCTGTACTTTGCTCCATTCATCTTTCCCTTGATCCTGACTAGTCTACCTGTCGCTGAAAAACATCCCCGCAACATGATGCTGCCACCACCATGCCTCACCTTAGGGATGGTGCCAGGTTTCCTCTAGACATGACGCTTGGCATTCAGGCTAAAGAGTTCAATCTTGGTTTCATCAGACCAGAGATCTTGTTTTTCATGGTCCGAATCTTTAGGTGTCTTATGGCAAACTCCAAGCGGGCTGTCATGTGCCTTTTACTGAGGAGTGGCTTCCGTCTGGACACTCTACCATAAATGCCCGATTGGTGGAGTGCTGCAGAGATGGTTGTCCTTCTGGAAGGTTCTCTCATCTCCACAGAGGAACTCTGGAGCTCTATCAGAGTGACCATCAAGATCTTGGTCACTTCGCTGACCAAGGCCCTTCTCCCCCGATTGCTCAGTTTGGCCGGGCGGCCAGCTCTAGGAAGAGTCTTGGTGGTTCCAAACATCTTCCATTTAAGAATGATAGAGGCCACTGTGTTCTTGGGGACCTTCAATGCTGCAGGCATTTTTTTGGTACCCTTCCCCAGATCTCTGGCTCGATACGATCCTGTCTCGGAGCTCTATGGACAATTCCTTCAACCTCATGGCTTGATTTTTGCTCTGACATGCACTGTCAACTATGGGACCTTATATAGACAGGTGTGTGCCTTTCCAAATCATGTCCAATCAATATAATTTACCACAGGTGGACTTCAATCAAGTTGTAGAATCATCTCAAGGATGATCAATGGAAACAGGATGCACCTGAGCTAAATTTCTAGTCTCACAGCAAAGGGTCTGAATACCTATGTAAATGATGTTCTTTAAAATACATTTGTAAAAATGTCTAAAAACCAGTTTTTTGCTTTGTCATTATGGGGTTTTGTATGTAGATTTCTGAGGATTTTTTTATTTTATTTCACCCATTTTAGAATAACAAAATGTGGAAAAAGTCAAGAGGTCTGAATTCTTTCCAAATGCATTGTAGATGTGTTTACTGCAACTCAGTTGACAGACCAACATTTACTGTAGGAATCTGCTTTGAAAGCTATTAATCAGTAATGTATCTTAAACTGTAGAAACATTTGACTTGTGTTCATGCCTGTGTGAGTTTCTGTTCTGAGACCTGCTTCTTGATGCGTGTCCGAGGATATGTCTGGGTGCTTTGGTGTGTGTCTGCGTTTTAGATGTGTGTGTGTGTGTGTGTGTGTATGTATGTATGTGAAGTATACATGTCTGTCTGTCTCTGTTATTCTGTGTTAGAATCTGTGTGGGTCTTTATGTGTGTGTGTTTGGGGGGGTCTTTCTGTGTGTGTGTGTGTGTGTGTGTGTGTGTGTGTTTGGGGGGGTCTTTCTGTGTGTGTGTGTGTGTGTGTGTGTGTGTTTGGGGGGGTCTTTCTGTGTGTGTGTGTGTGTGTGTGTGTGTGTGTCATTTCTAACAGCTGTTCCTGTGTATCCCTCTGGGATTCCAGGTGTCCAGCGACAGATTGTTCACTGTGTGGAGAGGACCTCTGGGATAGTAGAAGAGGGCTACTGTGACCCGTCGACCCGTCCTGACGATAAACGAGCCAGCTGCAATGAGGAGCTTTGCCCAGCCATGTGAGACCCATTGTAGGGCTTGCATGCTCTCTCACACACATACACCTTTGTAAACACACACACACGTACATGCACACACATGCACATACACACAAATCATACATGCGTTTATAAACACACCAGAAAGGCCTCCCGAGTGGCGCAGTGGTCTAAGGCACTGCATCGCAATGCTAGCTGTACTGCTAGAGATTCTGGGTTTGAGTCCAGGCTCTGTCACAGCCAGACACGACCGGAAGACCCATGGGGCGGCGCACAATTGGCCCAGCATCGTCCGGGTTAGGGGAGGGTTTGGCCGGCAGGGATGTCCTTGTCCCATCGTGCACTAGCGACTCCTGTGGCGGGCCGGGTGCAGTGCACGCTGACACGGTCACCAGGTGTACGGTGTTTCCTCCGACACATTGGTGTGGCTGGCTTCCGGGTTAAGTGGGCATTGTGTCAAGAAGCAGTGTGGCTTGGTTGGGTTGTGTGTTTCGGAAGACACACGGCTCTCAACCTTCGCCTCTCCCGAGTCCGTACGGGAGTTGCAGCAATGAGACAAGACTATAACTACCAATTGTATACCACAAAATTGGGGGGGAAAGGGGTAAAACATATATATATAAACACACCAGAAAGAATGCACCCTCTCAAACATACACTAAGCATAAACACACACACACAGCAAACACACACACATTACACTTTCTGTCTGTCTTTCTTCGTGACCGTTCCATTCAGATGGTGGGTGGGCGAGTGGCAGAAGTGCTCGGCCACGTGCGGTGAGAAGGGCTTGGCCAAGAGGACGGTGCTGTGCATCCAGGCCGTGGGTCTGGAGGAGAACAGAGCCCTGCAGCCCTCTGAATGTCACCACATGCCCAGGCCTGAGTCAGCGGCGCCCTGTAACGCTCATGTCCCCTGCCCCGCGGACTGGTCCACAGGCAACTGGTCAGAGGTGAGGAGGCCATTCAGGGGAATGTGATATGGCTCCAGCAGTGACTCACACAGAGAAGGGAGAGGCTAAGGAAGGAAGGAACATCTGGTCTCGTCTTGTTTAATGTGGAAAATGCTGAATTTTCTGCACTGGGAGTACAAGTTGAAACAGAGGCTAGTTTAACTCTGGTTCCACGATATTTGAGTGCAGTAGGCATGGGAAAGATTTTGAGGAAGCAGCTAACACACAATGTATAACCTAATTAAACTGTATACTCACTTAATTGTAAGTGATAACTCTTATGAGCACCATGAAGAGGAGAGGAGGTGGACAGGTCATGAAGAGGAGAGGAGGTGGACAGGTCATGAAGAGGAGAGGAGGTGGACAGGTCCTGGAGGGTAGAGGATGTGGACAGGTCCTGGAGGGTAGAGGATGTGGACAGGTCAGGAGGGGTAGAGGAGGTGGACATGTCATGAGGAGGTGGACAGGTCATGAAGAGGAGAGGAGGTGGACAGGTCAGGAAGGGTAGAGGAGGTGGACAGGTCAGGAGGGGTAGAGGAAGGAGGTGTACAGGTCAGGAAGGGTAGAGGAAGGAGGTGGACAGGTCAGGAAAGGTAGAGGAGGTGGACAGGTCATGAAGGGTAGAGGAGGTGGACAGGTCCTGAAGAGTAGAGGAGGTGGACAGGTCCTGAAAATTAGGTGTACAGTACCATGTTGTTTATGAAGTTGGCACTCAAACTGGTGTTTAGCGGTTATAAATATAAAGCTGTGTTATCGATCATTTAACAGTCTGTCCTAATCTGACCCTCCTCTGCTTCTCCCATAGTGCTCGCTGACGTGTGGCGGTGGTGTGCGGAGCCGTAAGGTTGTCTGTTCCAGAAACACAGGGGTAGACTGTGACCCCCGAAAGAATCCTAGTTCCCTTACTCCATGCTACCTCCAGGACTGTCCTCAAATCATCGACGTCTTCGGTGGCAGCAACGACTGGTCTGGCAGTGGCTCGTCCAGCAAGGAAATCAACGAAATCAATTCCATCCCTGACTCCAACCCCCTACCCAAACACAGTACGACTAGAACTCAGCCAAGGGCCCCTAACAATCTGAATAACATCATCCCCCACCCGAATCACATTGACAAGACTACTGACAACTCAGCCAAAAACAATGTACCGGTGGATGATTTTTACTACGACTACAACTTCATCAAATTCCACGAGGACATTTCCTATGACCTTGGCTTGGGGAACAACGGTAAAGACTTGGTGGATGATCTTGGACTAGATCCACAACAGGAGCCTAAACCAAGCTCTAGTGCAGAAGAACATGTTTACAGAGAAACTACAACAGATCCTCCCACAGCTGCCTCACCCATTTCTACCACTTTTAAGACGACTCCTTTCATTAGGGAAGTTGAGGAACCACAAGACCCTAACCTGGACAATGTAGAGGTTGATGGAAGACCACAGACGGCGAAGCCCAATGAAGTAGAGCGAGAGGAGGAGGATGTACTCCTTTCAGAGGACTATTTTCTACCTGTTTCCACCACACCCTCAGCACCAGTTATAGAGACCAGGTTTTCACAAAGCTGGAAAGGAACAAACGGTAATTTTGGTTGGCCTCATTACCTCAGCTCAGCAGCCAGCCCGGTGTCCACTAGCATGGGGACCACTGAGAACACACATGGGCCCCAGAGTGAAGAAAAGGATGATGAAAACACTGACATTTATGTCCATTTTGATATGGAAGACGGCAATGTTGGTACAACCATCGAATGTACCACCACTGCCCCTGTCAGCCATGACTATGAAGATGGCACCGTACCCACAACAATGGTAGAAGAGGTGAAAGAAGTGGGTGTTTTGGACTACAATTCCCACCAGGAGACTGCAATTGGACTACAATCCCCTGGCTACCAAGATGAAACGGAGAGCCCGGTTCCACCCCTTGATCCACCTTCCCCAGGCCCTGTGTTTGAGTTTGAAACATACGAGGACAGCTTTTTCACCACAACCCTGTCCCAATACGCGCCACCAGCCCCAGACTCCACTGAGGATTACAATGGCGTTTTCCCTGGTGAACCAGACTTTGATCAGCAGGACTTTGAAATTGAGCCCAAAGCTGATAGCGAAGTCAATTTAGGGGTCACCGACAGTGACTTCACCGTGTCCTCACGTCCTGTGTCTCAGGAGCCACATCTTCCACCCTCTCCTCCCCCACCTCTTTCCCATTCACTCTCAGGAAACCAGGAGAACATCAAACACAGCACATCAACAACTGGAAGTGACTCCTCTCCTCCTACTTATCTGGAAGGAGACCCTCAGTCTCCACCTCTGTCAATGTTAGCAGAGACAGAGCCAGCCACAGCCCAGTTAGAGACAGACATTTCAGCACAGTCCTCCACGACTGGGCCAACTCCATCTAAAGGGGCCAATGCGGGCCCTCCAGTCCCCTCCCCATATGGGTGGTCAGAGATTGACTATAATGAGATCCTCATCCCCCCCATGCTGAGATCCAGGGGCATGGACCCTCCCCTCACATACCAGCCCCCAGTGGATGTCACCACAACCACTCCCCAGGATGGCACGAAACCCATGCCCCTCACCCAGTCTGAGCCAGCCGTGTCCCCCACCCATTCCCCTGAGCCAGCCGTGTCCCCCACCCATTCCCCTGAGCCAGCCGTGCCCCCCACCCATTCCCCTGAGCCAGCCGTGCCCCCCACCCATTCCCCTGAGCCAGCCGTGCCCCCCACCCATTCCCCTGAGCCAGCCGTGCCCCCCACCCATTCCCATGAGCCAGCCGTGCCCCCCACCCATTCCCATGAGCCAGCCGTGCCCCCCACCCAGTCCCCTGAGCCAGCCGTGCCCCCCACCCATTCCCCTGAGCCAGCCGTGCCCCCCACCCATTCCCATGAGCCAGCCGTGCCCCCCACCCAGTCCTCTGAGCCAGCCATGCCCCCCACCCAGTCCTCTGAGCCAGCCATGCCCCCCACCCAGTCCTCTGAGCCAGCCGTGCCCCCCACCCAGTCCTCTGAGCCAGCCGTGCCCCCCACCCAGTCCTCTGAGCCAGCCGTGCCCCCCACCCAGTCCTCTGAGCCAGCCGTGCCCCCCACCCAGTCCTCTGAGCCAGCCGTGCCCACTCTGCCAACCCATTCTCCCACCACACTCTGGTGGACACCAGAGCCAACCCCAGTGCCAAGCCAATCTTCAACTCCAATCGCCACAGCTTCCTTCTGGAGAGCCGGCAACTGGAGCGCAGTGAGTTGCACCACTCTCTATGCATTCCACACATTCTCCCTGGTGTAAATGTAGTGTGTGGGAGGAACAAGGCCCAGCAGTGTGCCACTATTCATGTCCCCATCCCTTTATTATGCTGACATACTGTCACCCTGGCCTCAGGTTCCTACAGAAACAACCCAACTCTCCTATCATGCTGAATGGCTGCTCTCTGACCTTTTTAGATTGCCAGCAGGGAAATATATCAGCCCAACAGGTCATGAAACAGTGCATGCCACTTTCTGTCTGTGTTTTAACAGTGAAATCAAATATGACTTGCACTGTCTCTCAAAGTCAACCACATTCACTCTGTACAGAAAGACAGAACAGTCTCTCGTATTCCATTGTGTTGGGTTTTTAAATGAGAAAGTATTTTGTCCTCCGTGACTAATCTCTATGTATCTGAATGGGCTGTAACTCTTAGTGTATTACAAGACATTGAATGATGCCTGGTTCACTCCTCACTGCCTCCCCTTGTGTTGCAGTGTTCTACTAGCTGTGGTCTGGGGGCCATCTGGAGGCTGGTGGTCTGCAGCACGGGACTGGAGTCTGACTGTGACCTGACCAAGAGGCCTGTGCCGGCCCGGCGCTGCTACCTCCAACCCTGCTCCTCCTGGAGGATAGGGAACTGGACCAAGGTGAGGCCCCACACCAGGGAGGGGACGATAATGGAATGTTTTAGCGATAGCTCGGGATGATAAGGGAATGTTGTAGCGATAGCTCGGGGACGATAATGGAATGTTTTAGCGATAGCTCGGGGATGATAAGGGAATGTTGTAGCGATAGCTCGGGGATGATAAAGGAATGTTGTAGCGATAGCTCGGGGATGATAAGGGAATGTTGTAGCAATAGCTCGGGGATGATAAGGGAATGTTGTAGCGATAGCTCGGGGATGATAAGGGAATGTTGTAGCGATAGCTCGGGGATGATAAGGGAATGTTGTAGCGATAGCTCGGGGATGATAAGGGAATGTTGTAGCGATAGCTCGGGGACGATAAGGGAATGTTGCAGCGATAGCTCGGGGACGATAAGGGAATGTTGTAGCGATAGCTCGGGGACGATAAGGGAATGTTGTAGCGATAGCTCGGGGATGATAAGGGAATGTTGTAGCGATAGCTCGGGGATGATAAGGGAATGTTGTAGCGATAGCTCGGGGATGATAAGGGAATGTTGTAGCGATAGTTCGGGGATGATAAGGGAATGTTGTAGCGATAGCTCGGGGATGATAAGGGAATGTTGTAGCGATAGCTCGGGGATGATAAGGGAATGTTGTAGCGATAACTCAGGGATGGTTCGATAATGGAATGTTGTATCATGACTCATGTTTGGGATGATAATGAAATGTTGTGTCATGACTCAGGCATGGGATGATAATGAAATGTTGTTGTGATAACTCAGGGATGGGCCGATAATGGAATGGTGTAGCGATAACTCAGGGAAGGGACGATAATGGACTGGTGTAGCGTTAACTCAGGGATGGGCCGATAATGGAATGGTGTAGCGATAACTGATGAATGGGCCGATAATGGACTGGTGTAGCGATAACTCATGAATGGGCCGATAATGGAATGGTGTAGCGATAACTCAGGGATGGGCCGATAATGGAATGGTGTAGCGATAACTCAGGGATGGGCCGATAATGGAATGGTGTAGCGATAACTCATGAATGGGCCGATAATGGACTGGTGTAACGATAACTCAGGGATGGGCCGATAATGGAATGGTGTAGCGATAACTCATGAATGGGACGATAATGGAATGGTGTAGCGATAACTCAGGGATGGGCCGATAATGGACTGGTGTAGCGATAACTCATGAATGGGACGATAATGGAATGTTGTTCCATGACTCAGGCATGGGACGATAATGGAATGTTGTATCGCAATAACAATGATGGGACAATGGAATATTAATGCATTAGTAATAAATCAGTCAGTATAGTATCAAGCAACTTCTTATCACGATAACAGGATTGTTTAAGTCCCGTCCCTCTCACCCTCTTTCGCCCCAGTGTTCCAAGAACTGTGGTGGTGGGGTGACCCTGCGTGAGATCCAGTGCTTTGACACCAGGGACCAGAGGCCTTTGCGGCCCTTCCACTGTCAGACCGTGTCTACCCGGCCGGTGTCCCGCATGCCCTGCCTACCCCAGCCCTGCCTGGACTGGTACTCTTCTTCCTGGGGACAGGTTAGTTCAATCCTTTCCTCCCATCTCCTTCTCTCCTTACCTCTCTCCTTACTACCCATAGTTATGCCTAACCTCTCACTGTGATATTTGGGGTTATCTTCTGTGACAGTTCATTTGTAATAAGGAGTTATCATCACTGTGATAGTTGATGTGTAATAAGGAGTTATATTCACTGTGATAATTGATGTGTAATAAGGAGTTATATTCACTGTGATAGTTGATGTGTAATAAAGGGTTATATTCACTGTGATAATTGATGTGTAATAAGGAGTTATATTCACTGTGATAGTTGATGTGTAATAAGGAGTTATCACTGTGATAGTTGATGTGTAATAAGGAGTTATATTCACTGTGATAATTGATGTGTAATAAGGAGTTATATTCACTGTGATAATTGATGTGTAATAAGGAGTTATATTCACTGTGATAGTTGATGTGTAATAAGGAGTTATCACTGTGATAGTTGATGTGTAATAAGGAGTTATATTCACTGTGATAGTTGATGTGTAATAAGGAGTTATCACTGTGATAGTTGATGTGTAATAAGGAGTTATATTCACTGTGATAATTGATGTGTAATAAGGAGTTATATTCACTGTGATAATTGATGTGTAATAAGGAGTTATCACTGTGATAGTTGATGTGTAATAAGGAGTTATATTCACTGTGATAATTGATGTGTAATAAGGAGTTATATTCACTGTGATAGTTGATGTGTAATAAGGAGTTATATTCACTGTGATAATTGATGTGTAATAAGGAGTTATCACTGTGATAGTTGATGTGTAATAAGGAGTTATATTCACTGTGATAGTTGATGTGTAATAAGGAGTTATCACTGTGATAGTTGATGTGTAATAAGGAGTTATCACTGTGATAGTTGATGTGTAATAAGGAGTTATATTCACTGTGATAGTTGATGTGTAATAAGGAGTTATCACTGTGATAGTTGATGTGTAATAAGGAGTTACCCACATAGTTCCCCTCATGCAATGTTAAGTGCTTTGAGACTGTCTGAAAAGCACTACGCACAGTCATGGTTATCCTTAAAAGTGTGTGTGTGTGTGTGTGTTTCCCAGTGCTCTGAGGTGTGTGGGGGAGGGGAGCAGCAGCGTCTGGTTACCTGTCCAGAAGAGGATCGCTGTGACGAGGACCATCAGCCCAGCAACATCCAGACCTGTAACAGCCAACCCTGTACCCAATGGGTCACTGGCTCTTGGGGACAGGTAAGAGACACATACTGTACACACACACACACACACACACACACACACAGTCTACAGGTGTTGTGTGTATGTGAAGGATGTACCATTGTGCCTTCATTTACAGTAATGTTGCATTGTATTATGTACCTACCCACATGCACCCACACAGAGAAACAATCACAGACAATCACAGCACCATACAACGTGATTGTTTACGCTCTGCGGTAGTAGATGTTCTGTCTTCGACTTTAGTGTGTGAATCACAATACAGGATCAAAACCATTCAGGATTGTAAACAAAGCAATAGGAACTCCTAGGTGGGAGAATAGAATAGAATGGAACTCCTAGGTGGGAGAGTAGAATATAATGGAACTTCTAGGTGGGAGAATAGAATAGAATGGAACTCCTAGGTGGGAGAGTAGAATGGAATGGAACGCCTTGGTGGGAGAATAGAATATAATGGAACTCCTAGGTGGGAGAGTAGAATGGAATGGAACGCCTTGGTGGGAGAATAGAATAGAATGGAACTCCTAGGTGGGAGAGTAGAATGGAATGGAACTCCTAGGTGACAGAATAGAATATAATGGAACTCCTAGGTGGGAGAGTAGAATAGAATGGAACTCCTAGGTGGGAGAGTAGAATAGAATGGAACTCCTAGGTGGGAGAATAGAATATAATGAAACTCCTAGGTGAGAGAGTAGAATATAATGGAACTTCTAGGTGGGAGAGTAGAATATAATGAAACTCCTAGGTGGGAGAGTAGAATATAATGGAACTTCTAGGTGGGAGAGTAGAATAGAATGGAACTCCTAGGTGACAGAATAGAATATAATGGAACTCCTAGGTGGGAGAGTAGAATATAATGGAACTCCTAGGTGGGAGAGTAGAATATAATGGAACTTCTAGGTGGGAGAGTAGAATATAATGAAACTCCTAGGTGACAGAATAGAATATAATGGAACTCCTAGGTGGGAGAGTAGAATAGAATGGAACTCCTAGGTGACAGAATAGAGTATAATGGAACTCCTAGGTGGGAGTGTGGAATAGAATGGAACGCCTAGGTGGGAGAGTAGAATAGAATGGAACTCCTAGCTGGGAGAGTAGAATAGAATGGAACTCCTAGGTGGGAGAGTAGAATAGAATGGAACGCCTAGGTGGGAGAATAGAATAGATGGGAACTCCTAGGTGGGAGAATAGAATAGAATGGAACTCCTAGGTGGGAGAATAGAATGGAACTCCTAGGTGGGAGAGTAGAATAGAATGGAACTCCTAGGTGGGAGTGTGGAATAGAATGGAACGCGTAAGTGGGAGAGTAGAATAGAATGGAACACCTTGGTTGGGAGAATAGAATAGAATGGAACTCCTAGGTGGGAGAATAGAATAGAATGGAACTCCTAGGTGGGAGAATAGAATAGAATGGAACTCCTAGGTGGGAGAATAGAATAGAATGGAACTCCTAGGTGGGAGAGTAGAATAGAATGGAACTCCTAGGTGGGAGAATAGAATGGAATGGAACTCCTAGGTAGGAGAATAGAATAGAATGGAACTCCTAGGTGGCAGAGTAGAATAGAATGGAACCCCTAGGTGGGAGAGTAGAATAGAAAGGAACTCTTAGGTGGGAGAGTAGAATAGAATGGAACTCCTAGGTGGGATAGTAGAAGATAATGGAACTCCTAGGTGGTAGAGTAGAATAGAATGGAACTCTTAGGTATAGAATAGAATGGAACTCCTAGGTGGGAGAGTAGAATAGAATGGAACTCCTAGGTGGGAGAGTAGAATAGAATGGAACTCTTAGGTATAGAATAGAATGGAACTCCTAGGTGGGAGAGTAGAATAGAATGGAACTCCTAGGTGGGAGAATAGAATGGAATGGAACTCCTAGGTGGGAGAATAGAATGGAATGGAACTCCTAGGTAGGAAAATAGAATAGAATGGACCTCCTAGGTGGGAGTGTGGAATAGAATGGAACTCCTAGGTGGGAGAATAGAATGGAATAGAACTCCTAAGTGGGAGTGTGGAATAGAATGGAACTCCTAGGTGGGAGAATAGAATGGAATGGAACTCCTAAGTGGGAGTGTGGAATAGAATGGAACTCCTAGGTGGGAGAATAGAATAGAATGGAACTCCTAGGTGGGAGAATATAATGGAACTCCTAGGTGGGAGAATAGAATAGAATGGAACTCCTAGTTGGGAGAATAGAACTCCTAGGTGGGAGAATAGAATAGATTGGAACTCCTGGGTGGGAGAGTGGAATAGAATGGAACTCCTGGGTGGGAGTGTGGAATAGAATGGAACTCCTGGGTGGGAGTGTGGAATAGAATAGAACTCCTAGGTGGGAGAATGAATAGATTGGAACTCCTAGGTAGGAGAGTAGAATAGAATGGAACTCCTAGGTGGGAGTGTGGAATAGAATGGAACTCCTAGGTGGGAGAATAGAATAGATTGGAACTCCTAGCGGGGAGAGTGGAATAGAATGGAACTCCTGGGTGGGAGAGTGGAATAGATTGGAACTCCTAGGTGGGAGAGTAGAATAGAATGGAACTCCTGGGTGGGAGAGTGGAATAGAATGGAGCTCCTAGGTGGGAGAGTGGAATAGAATGGAACTCCTAGGTGGGAGAATAGAATAGATTGGAACTCCTAGGTGGGAGAGTAGAATAGAATGGAACTCCTAGGTGGGAGAATAGAATAGAATGGAACTCCTAGCTGGGAGAGTGGAATAGAATGGAACTCCTGGGTGGGAGAGTGGAATAGAATGGAACTCCTAGGTAGGAAAATAGAATAGAATGGACCTCCTAGGTGGGAGTGTGGAATAGAATGGAACTCCTAAGTGGGAGTGTGGAATAGAATGGAACTCCTAAGTGGGAGAGTAGAATATAATGGAACTTCTAGGTGGGAGAGTAGAATATAATGGAACTTCTAGGTGGGAGAGTAGAATAGAATGGAACTCCTAGGTGGGAGAATAGAATATAATGGAACTCCTAGGTGGGAGAGTAGAATGGAATGGAACTCCTAGGTGACAGAATAGAATATAATGGAACTCCTAGGTGGGAGAATAGAATAGATTGGAACTCCTAGGTGGGAGTGTGGAATAGAATGGAACGCCTAGGTGGGAGAGTAGAATAGAATGGAACTCCTAGCTGGGAGAGTAGAATAGAATGGAACTCCTAGGTGGGAGAGTAGAATAGAATGGAACGCCTAGGTGGGAGAATAGAATAGATGGGAACTCCTAGGTGGGAGAATAGAATAGAATGGAACTCCTAGGTGGGAGAATAGAATGGAACTCCTAGGTGGGAGAGTAGAATAGAATGGAACTCCTAGGTGGGAGTGTGGAATAGAATGGAACGCGTAAGTGGGAGAGTAGAATAGAATGGAACGCCTTGGTGGGAGAATAGAATAGAATGGAACTCCTGGGTGGGAGAATAGAATAGAATGGAACTCCTAGGTGGGAGAATAGAATAGAATGGAACTCCTAGGTGGGAGAATAGAATAGAATGGAACTCCTAGGTGGGAGAATAGATTGGAACTCCTAGGTGGGAGAGTAGAATAGAATGGAACTCCTAGGTGGGAGAGTAGAATAGAATGGAACTCCTAGGTGGGAGAATAGAATGGAATGGAACTCCTAGGTAGGAGAATAGAATAGAATGGAACTCCTAGGTGGCAGAGTAGAATAGAATGGAACCCCTAGGTGGGAGAGTAGAATAGAAAGGAACTCTTAGGTGGGAGAGTAGAATAGAATGGAACTCCTAGGTGGGAGAGTAGAATAGAATGGAACTCCTAGGTGGGATAGTAGAAGATAATGGAACTCCTAGGTGGGAGAGTAGAATAGAATGGAACTCTTAGGTATAGAATAGAATGGAACTCCTAGGTGGGAGAGTAGAATAGAATGGAACTCCTAGGTGGGAGAGTAGAATAGAATGGAACTCTTAGGTATAGAATGGAACTCCTAGGTGGGAGAGTAGAATAGAATGGAACTCCTAGGTGGGAGAGTAGAATAGAATGGAACTCCTAGGTGGGAGAATAGAATAGAATGGAACTCCTAGGTGGGAGAATAGAATAGAATGAAACTCCTAGGTGGGAGTGTGGAATTGAATGGAACTCCTGGGTGGGATAGTAGAATAGAATGGAACTCTTAGGTATAGATTAGAATGGAACTCCTAGGTGGGAGAGTAGAATGGAATGGAACTCCTAGGTGGGAGAGTGGAATAGAATGGAACTCCTAGGTGGGAGAGTAGAATAGAATGGAACTCCTAGGTGGGAGAATAGAATGGAATGGAACTCCTAGGTAGGAAAATAGAATAGAATGGACCTCCTAGGTGGGAGTGTGGAATAGAATGGAACTCTTAGGTGGGAGAATAGAATGGAATGGAACTCCTAAGTGGGAGTGTGGAATAGAATGGAACTCCTAGGTGGGAGAATAGAATGGAACTCCTAGGTGGGAGAATAGAATGGAACTCCTAGGTGGGAGAATAGAATAGAATGGAACTCCTAGGTGGGAGAATAGAATAGATTGGAACTCCTAGGTGGGAGAGTGGAATAGAATGGAACTCCTGGGTGGGAGAGTGGAATAGAATGGAGCTCCTAGGTGGGAGAGTGGAATAGAATGGAACTCCTAGGTGGGAGAATAGAATAGATTGGAACTCCTAGGTGGGAGAATAGAATAGAATGGAACTCCTAGCTGGGAGAGTAGAATAGAATTGAACTCCTAGGTGGGAGAGTGGAATAGATTGGAACTCCTAGGTGGGAGAGTAGAATAGAATGGAACTCCTAGCTGGGAGAGTGGAATAGAATGGAACTCCTGGGTGGGAGAGTGGAATAGAATGGAACTCCTAGGTGGGAGAGTGGAATAGAATGGAACTCCTAGGTGGGAGAGTAGAATAGAATGGAACTCCTAGGTGGGAGAATAGAATAGAATGGAACTCCTAGGTGGGAGAGTAGAATAGAATGGAACTCCTGGGTGGGAGAGTAGAATGGAATGGAACTCCTAGGTGGGAGAATAGAATAGAATGGAACTCCTAGGTGGGAGAATAGAATAGAATGGAACTCCTAGGTGGGAGAGTAGAATAGAATGGAACTCCTAGCTGGGAGATTGGAATAGAATGGAACTCCTGGGTGGGAGAATAGAATGGAACTCCTAGTTGGGAGAATAGAACTCCTAGGTGGGAGAATAGAATAGATTGGAACTCCTAGGTGGGAGAGTGGAATAGAATGGAACTCCTGGGTGGGAGAGTGGAATAGAATGGAGCTCCTAGGTGGGAGAGTGGAATAGAATGGAACTCCTAGGTGGGAGAATAGAATAGATTGGAACTCCTAGGTGGGAGAGTAGAATAGAATGGAACTCCTAGGTGGGAGAATAGAATAGAATGGAACTCCTAGCTGGGAGAGTAGAATAGAATGGAACTCCTAGGTGGGAGAGTGGAATAGAATGGAACTCCTGGGTGGGAGAATAGAATAGAATGGAACTCCTAGCTGGGAGAGTGGAATAGAATGGAACTCCTGGGTGGGAGAGTGGAATAGATTGGAACTCCTAGGTGGGAGAGTAGAATGGAATGGAACTCCTAGGTGGGAGAATAGAATAGAATGGAACTCCTAGGTGGGAGAGTAGAATAGAATGGAACTCCTAGCTGGGAGATTGGAATAGAATGGAACTCCTGGGTGGGAGAGTAGAATAGAATGGAACTCCTGGGTGGGAGAGTGGAATAGATTGGAACTCCTAGGTGGGAGAATAGAATAGAATGGAACTCCTAGGTGGGAGAGTAGAATAGAATGGAACTCCTAGCTGGGAGATTGGAATAGAATGGAACTCCTGGGTGGGAGAGTGGAATAGATTGGAACTCCTAGGTCGGAGAATAGAATAGAATGGAACTCCTAGGTCGGAGAATAGAATAGAATGGAACTCCTAAGTGGGAAGTTCACAAACGCATGCAAATTGTAACTCAATGGAAATGCAGCTGAAGCTCTGCTTTGAATAACACAGAAACCCATATTACCTTATGAGAACTCTACAAAGACTTCTCTTCAGCAAAGAATAGAATGACTGTGGTTTTGTTAACACCCGCAATACAACTCAATTTCTGAGTCTGAACTAGAAAACTACAAAAATGATTGACTTCAAGCTGCAGAAGATGAGCACCCCAACTTGTTTCAGACCTCATGCTGTTCAGCCAGCAATTACATGACTCTTCCAGAGCCCACACCTCCCCTATCACTCCTTCCATCCTCCCTCAGAAGTTGTAGCCAAACCAGTCTTTGATAGCAGCAAGTACTGCTTTAATCCCAAACCACGTCAAAACTGCAAGACACCCTTTACTAGGAGGGAGAGAGGAAGAGAAAAAAAAATGCACACACACCAAGTCCTCCACTAAGCCTTTGTATTGCCTCCCTCAAGCTAGTGTCTGACCTAGCTTAACACGAGCACACACACAGAGTCAGGCTCCCTATGGATTTGTGTGTTTGTGTGTGCCAGGCACGTGCCCACCTAAGGGGCTTGATGAGGAATGACTTTCACCATGATTAGAATGTGGGGGAGATGGAGCCATCAGGCCTGCTGCTGTGTAGCTGATGTGCTTTGATTTGCTCGGTGGTAATGGCCTTAAGAGGAGGGAGAGCCAGGCTGGTGTGGTACACTATAGGAAGCAAGGACGCTATTGACGAGGGTAGCCTAGGTTTGTGGCAGACGCTATGCATCTATTCTAATTACTGTGATCAAGAACACTCAATAAATGGACTGATGTCGTAGTTACTGCTCATTACCGACCGGATCAATCACCCCCTGTTGTCAATCAATGTTCTTGGTGAACTGTGATTAAAACTGTGTTTTCCTGTTCTTCTGTGGAATACACTTTGTCTTGTTACTGCCATAGGATTGGATCATTATTGAACCTTTTTGGAGGATTGCATTCCATTTCTTTATCTGTTAAGAGGGACACATAACACCAGTACATTATTGCAGCAGGTAGTCACATGTAGGGCTTTAGCGGTCACTGAATTTTGTCAGCTGGTGATTGTCAAGCAAATAACTGCCGGTCTCACGGTAATTGACCATTAATTAACATTAACACATTTAGCATCTTCTAGCTTCCACACATAGCCTACAAGCCACTAATGCAGACCTTTGGAACATCTACATTTTAAAAAGTCTAATAAATCCATGTAATATAGCCTACACCTTCTCAATAAATCCATTATTTATTACAGACAGGTCTAAAGAAACATGATATGAAGAAGAACAGAATAGCATACTCTGAGTTGTTCTTATGTTCGGTCCTGATCCGGCTATGTCATATGGCTGTGGGCTACACTAGTTCATTTAGCAGACAAGATTTGGTTAGAATGGGATTATTTTATATTACTTTATAGTATGAAGAATACCATTGAAGAAAGCTGAATAAAATAGTAATATTTTCTCAATGATTTGAGGAAGTGCGCATATGCAGCTATTCTGTGTTGAGCGGTTAACAAAGAAACAGGTACTCCTATATGCTTAATTTAAAGTTATTAATGTAACTTTGTTCTACAAACGTTGGGGTATATGTTTTGATTTTTTTATATATTGATGCGACTCTAAAATTATTTGTAAAAAATCGCATTAAAAAGCGTTTTTTGCACAGGCTGTACACACTTCATCAGTCTCTCCATTCACAATTTGACAAGCACTTGATAATGTCTCGATTTTCCCAGCGTCATCCCCATTATGTGGCCGTAATGCCCTCTAAAAAAATCTTTGCCTTTTGTGGCAGTTGTGCCCTTGAGCTGAATATAATAATTATAATTCCCTTCTCCCTACGTGCTCCGAAGCACCTCTCACTCACATAGCTCTCTGTCACGTGATCAGGTCTTTCTCACAGGCTACAAGTGAAAACAGACACATCAGGGACGCAACTGTGCATGTAGACATTGGAAGAACTGTCCACATTTAATTTTCGTCAGCCAACAAGATCAGTAGGCCTAACGAACATCAAAAGCACTAGCCTATGTCAATCTACTATCCCCCATTTGTACAAAGTTGACCTATTCTGTGCGAGAAATAAATATTTAAAACATAGTCTAAGACAGTTGTGGGATGCAATAGTTTGCAAATTAATACAACCACTAGCATCCAAATCCCTTTTTTACACAATGAGGCTAATGCAACAGATCAGAACGTTTAGCTTCAAATGTTGATAAACTATTAGGCTATTTCTTCACATTATAAGCACAGCAATGTGCACACAGCAATAGGTCATAAGCGTGAATGTTCCATTAACAGGAAAACGCCATTATCAAAAGTGACCGCAAATGTGATTATGCATGTCATGCTTTTATTAACCTCTCTAGGGTATGTGGGACGCTACCGTCCTACCTGACCAACATCCAGTGAAAGTGCAGGGCGCCAAATTCAAACAACAGAAATCTCATAATTAAAATTCCTCAAACATACAAGCATTATACACCATTTTAAAGATAAACTTCATGTTAATCCAATCACAGTGTCCGATTTCAAAAAGGCTTTACGGCGAAAGCATACCATGCGATTATGTTAGGTCAGCGCCGAGTCACAAAATAACATACAGCCATTTTCCAGCCAAAGAGAGGAGTCACAAAAAGCAGAAATAGAGATAAAATGAATCACTAGCCTTTGATGATCTTCATCAGATGGCACTCATAGGACTTCATGTTACACAATACATGTATGTTTTGTTTGACAAAGTTCATATTTATATCCAAAAATCTCAGTTTACATTGGCGCGTTATGTTCAGTAATGTTTTGCCTCTAAAATCCAGGGATTTTGCAGAGAGCTACATCAATTTACAGAAATACTTTCATAAACGTTGATGAAAGATAAAAACGAATTTTAATGGTAGGTTTATTTTAACAGTGAGAGACAGAATAACAACAAAGAAATCCAGAAAAATGCATGTCAAAAATGTTATAAATTGATTTGCATTTTAATGAGAGAAATAAGTATCTGACCACCTCTCAATCAGAAAGATGTCTGGCTCCCAGGTGTCTTTTATACAGGTAATGAGCTGAGATTAGGAGCACACTTAAAGGGAGTGCTCCTAATCTCAGTTTGTTACCTGTATAAAAGACACCTGTCCACAGAAGCAATCAATCAATCAGATTCCAAACTCTCCACCATGGCCAAGACCAAAGAGCTCTCCAAAGATGTCAGGGACAAGATTGTAGACCTACACAAGGCTGGAATGGGCTACAAGACCATCGCCAAGCAGCTTGGTGAGAAGGTGACAACAGTTGGTGCGATTATTCGCAAATGGAAGAAACACAAAAGAACTGTCAATCTCTCTTGGCCTGGGGCTCCGTGCAAGATCTCACCTCGTGGAGTTGCAATGATCATGAGAACGGTGAGGAATCAGCCCAGAACTACACGGGAAGATCTACAAAAATGAAAAACTACAAAAATGACTAAAATCTTGTCAATGATCTCAAGGGAGCTGGGACCATAGTCACCAAGAAAACAATTGGTAACACACTACGCCGTGAAGGACTGAAATCCTGCAGCGCCCGCAAGGTCCCCCTGCTCAAGAAAGCACATATACATGCCCGTCTGAAGTTTGCCAATGAACATCTGAATGATTCAGAGGACAACTGGTGAAAGTGTTGTGGTCAGATGAGACCAAGATGGAGCTCTTTGGCATCAACTCAACTCGCCGTGTTTGGAGGAGGAGGAATGCTGCCTATGACCCCAAGAACACCATCCCCACCGCCAAACATGGAGGTGGAAACATTATGCTTTGGGGGTGTTTTTCTGCTAAGGGGACAGGACAACTTCACCGCATCAAAGGGATGATGGACGGGGCCATGTACCGTCAAATCTTGAGTGAGAACGTCCTTCCCTCAGCCAGGGCATTGAAAATGGGTCGTGGATGGGTATTCCAGCATGACAATGACCCAAAACACACGGCCAAGGCAACAAAGGAGTGGCTTCAGAAGAAGCACATTAAGGTCCTGGAGTGGCCTAGCCAGTCTCCAGACCTTAATCCCATAGAAAATCTGTGGAGGGAGCTGAAGGTTCGAGTTGCCAAACGTCAGCCTCGAAACCTTAATGACTTAGAGAAGATCTGCAAAGAGGAGTGGGACAAAATCCCTCCTGAGATGTGTGCAAACCTGGTGGCCAACTACAAGAAACATCTGACCTCTGTGATTGCCAACAAGGGTTTTGCCACCAAGTACTAAGTCGTGTTTTGCAGAGGGGTCAAATACTTATTTCCTTCATTAAAATGCAAATCATTTTATAACATTTTTGACATGCGTTTTTCTGGACTTTTTTGTTGTTATTCTGTCTCTCACTGTTCAAATAAACCTACCATTAAAATTATAGACTGATCATTTCTTTGTCAGTGGGCAAACGTACAAAATCAGCAGGGGATCAAATACTTTTTTCCCTATCTGTACATTTGATGATCTTAATCGGATTGCACTCCCAGGAATCCCAGTTCCACAATAAATGTTGTTTTGTTCAATAAGGTCCATCTTTATGTCCAAATACCTTCTTTTTGTTCGCGCGATTAGTTCACTAATCCAAATGCACAAAGCGCAGGCACTATGTCCAGATGAAAAGTCAAAAGAAATTCCATTAAAGTTCGTAGAAACATGTCAAACGATGTATATAATCAATCTTTAGGATTTTTTTATCATAAATCTTCAATAATATTCCAACCGTTGTCATTAGAAAGGAAAGGGAACGGAGCTCGCGCTCACGGCCGCGCGCGATAAAGAACTAAAGGCTTTCAGCTGAGCCACTTACTGTGAGTGGTCTTATTCTCTCCCCTTTCACAATAGAAGCCTGAAACAACTTTCTAAAGACTGTTGACATCTAGTGGAAGCCTTAGGAAGTGCAATCTGACCCCATTTACACTGGATATTGGATAGGCAATCACTTGAAAAACTACAAACCTCAGATTTCCCACTTCCTGGTTGGATTTCTCTCAGGTTTTTGCCTGCCATATGAGTTCTGTTATACTCACAGACATCATTCAAACCGTTTTAGAAACTTCAGAGTGTTTTCTATCCAAATCTACTAATAATATGCATATCCTAGCTTCTGGGGCCTGAGTAGCAGGCAGTTTACTTTGGGCACCTTAGTCATCCAAACTTCCGAATACTGCCCCCTACCCCGAAGAAGTTAAAAAAGTGCATTTTTATGGTGACAATTATCTTTCTCCAAACTCGAAACTCCCGCATTGCGTATGTATGCTAGTTAGGCTCTACACCCACTATGAAGGTGATTTAATGTGCTTAATTTTAAGAAGTTATTTTTACACTTTAGTTGGGATACAAACCTTATCAAAACATATAGGCCTATGGGCTAGGCTACATGAGGTGTGTCACTATGATATGAAAAGTCGCAAAAAAAGATGGGCATCATTCACAAGTAATTATAATATAAATTACAAGTGATCGGCTAATGTTGTCACCCATCAGACTATTTTGTATTTAATCTTGTCATTACATATGCAAAATAATATAATTATGAAATGTATTTTGATTTAGAATGGACCATTATCATGCACCTGTCTCGATGTCATCTATGCACTTAAATAGCGAATGGAAGATGCTTTTCCAGCGGTTCATTTTCATGCCAGACAGGTAGGCTATACTCCTGTTGTAAAGAGAAGCAATGTGCTTAATATGAGGAAAGTTGTGAAATACATTTAGTAGGCCTAGCCTATAGAAAGCTGATGGGATCCTGCTTTTTTTAATAGAGGCCATCACTCTGTTTTTTCACACAATTGCATAGCCTATAGAAATGTTGAGCAGCATGAGCTCATGGGCTCTCATGAAGTGTTTGATTAGATTTTCGATCACATTTGCATTGATGTCAGAGTGATTAGAGGGACAATAGAGTGCTGAGTACTAGGCAGTTAGCAAGTTTGGTAGGCCTCTAATGACCAGCAGCAGCAACAGAGCTTGGAGAAGCCTAATTACCGTGACTAAACGGTCACGTGGAATTTGACTACCTTCATGGCTCGTGACTGCTGGTGTGGCGGTGACACGGTCACCGTAACAGCCCTAGCCACATTAAGCTATTCTTCATGTTACTTGTCCTGTCTTGAAGATGTGGTGTTTCTTTAAGTTTGCCTGTCTCTACAGTATAGTACAGAAGCAGTGATCTAATGTGTTAGTGTTTAGTTTCTGTTCTATGTCGTGTGTGTGTGTGTGTGTGTGTGTGTGTGTGTGTGTGTGTGTGTGTGTGTGTGTGTATGAGGTTGCATGCCTGTGTGCTTATGACTTAACGTGATGCAGCCTACAGCTTGTCTATCACTGTGTCCAAACAGCCCTCGGTATATCAGTTTGTGTCCCATCCCCAGTGCTCTGCATCCTGTGGTGGTGGCGTGCAGCGGAGGCTGGTGAAATGTGTGAACACCAAGATGGAGCCTGGGGAGGAGGAGGAGCATGCCCAGTGTGACCCTGAACCCTGGCCAGAAAACAGCCAGAAGTGTAACCTGAATGAGTGTGACAGCAGCCCCGCTGGTGAGTAAACCACGCAACAGCTTTCTGTCTTAAATAATCTATATGATAATATACACCATTTAGCAGATGCTTTCATCCAAAGCGACTTATTGTCATGCGTGCATACATTTGACGTGTAGGTCATGGGGGTCCCTATGGGTGGCCTTGGGAATGGAACCCACAGTCCTGAGGTATTAAACACCGTGCTCCACCAACTCAAATTTTCATTTCCCAGAAAATTCTACACTTCCTCTAGTTTTAGCTGAATGGATGGGTTAGATGGATAGACAGGCACGTAGGCAGTCACGCCGGAAGGCAATCGGGCAGAGAGAGAGACAGACGGAGAGAGAGAATCAAGAGAATCAAACAGACAAACAGACCAAGTTACAGACTCCATTACCAAGTTACAGAGTCCGGTACCAAAGATGTCGGTACAGTAAGCCAATAAATCATGAGAAGAACATCACCACTCTCCTTTCATGGCCAAATTTTTCTGTGCCGTCTTGTAGATTTGTGTAATACAAAGAACTAGTTTTGCAAGAACACTAAGACTTTCCTTGGTCTTTGTCAGTGTTCAAGGCTGTGGCTGTCACCACTTCCATACTCATAACTGACCTGTTCATGCTCTGTGTAGGAGAACTCTTATGTCAGTTATTTCACGGCCATACATTTCATAAAACATTTTCTTAAGTCACTTAGTATTAGATTTGGAATATACAGGTAACTGCCAGAATAAAGGAAATACCAGCATAAAGTGTCTTAATAGGGCGTTGGGCCGCCAGAACAGCTTCAATGCACCTTGGCTGTCAGGGATTTCTTCATCGTCAGACGATATGGCGAAATCATCGTCGGAAAATGAGGACCAATATGCAGCAGAGTTGAGATAGTTCATTTTGAACGTTTAATAAACTCAAAACGAACATACAAAAATAACTAAATAAACTCACGATTTACAGACAGTCCTGTTATGCTCACTCACGCTAAACAAGAAACAATCTCCCACAAATACACAGACAAACACACCCAACTAATTTAGGACTTCCAATCAAAGGCAACACCAAACAGCTGCCTTCAATTGGAAGTCCACCCCAATTAACTCAACATAGAAACAGATTACCTAGACTAAACATAGAATTACATATACAGTGCCCAAAAACCCCGGAATACATAAATCAAATGCCCTTTTTAGAAAAACCACCACCCCGAACCACATAAACCAAATACCCTCTGCCACGTCCTGACCAAACTACAATAACAATTAATCCTTATACTGGCCAGGACGTGACATTGGCATAGATTCTAGACGTGTCTGGAACTCTATTGGAGGGCTGCTACACCATTCTTCCACAAGAAATTCATTTGGTGTTTTGTTGATTTGTAAGTCGCTCTGGATAAGAGCGTCTGCTAAATGACTTAAATGTAATGTAATGTAATGTTGATGGTGGTGGAAAACACTGTCTCGGGCACCGCTCCAGAATCTCCCATTAGAGTTTAATTGGGTTGAGATCTGGTGACTGAGATACGCGCGCGCACGCACACACACACTCACACACGTTCCTTTGAGACCCCTCTTTCAAAGTCACTGAGATCTCTTCTTCTAGCCATGGTAGGCAAAATAATGGGCAACTGGGTATTTTTATGCATGACCCTAAGCATGATGGGATGTTAATTGCTTAATTAACTCAGGAACCACACCTGTGTGGAAGCACCTGCTTTCAATATACTTTGTATCCCTCATTTACTCAAGTGTTTCCTTTATTTTGGCAGTTAAATTTTGATTGTAAACTCATAAGGTGGTGAAATGCAATATTGTGTGCTAGCTTGTGAGGCATGCCAGTTAACTAAATGTGTCCTAGTAAGTTGAGAAAGACTGACTCAACAGCCATGTCTGATATAAGCAGCAAACTCAATGTTTCCTAGTTAGATGAGAAAGACTGATTCAACAATAACATGAAGAAGTTGGATGGCTAACTACATTTGACGTTTCAGTCATTTAGCAGACTTATCCAGAGCATCTTACAGAAGTTAGTCCATACATTTTAGTACTGGTCCCCCTTGGGAATCAAACCCACAACCCTGGAGTTGCAATTGCCATGCTCTACCAACTGAGCCACACAGGACTCGTTTATCGATCCTGTTTTGTGATATACACCTCTAATGTCGAGCCACTGTGGTTTCTGTATTGTTTATGTTATTCTCATCCTTACAGCTTGAAGCAGTTTATCTGACAATATCAATTATTGATTTTAGAGAGAGACCTCCCCAAGTAACATACTGTAGCCATGCTATCACAAGAAGCATGTTACACTACCTTATACAGTACCTGGAATCCAAGTCAGAGGAAGGTGTGCTAACTTGGTTGACTTGTGTGTGTACATGTTCGTGCCAACGTGTGTGTTCATGTGTGAATCCCTGGGGTTTAGTGGAGGGTCAGTCTGAATGCCATAAACAGCCTCCAGCAGGGATTGGACACTTCAACAGTTCTCTGACCCTCCTGTTCCTCCTTCCACTTCAGCCTCTCTCCCATGGGTCACTGGCTTTCTCGCACCCTAATTGAAGGGTGCCACCTGCTCCCCACCAAACACCACGCAAACAAGATTACACAGTGGAAAATCTGATCCTTGTAAAGAAAGGTGGCTGGCTCTTCTCTGTCGTGTGTAAAGCAAAGAGAGAATCTAACTGTGCTAAAGATTGACCTTTAGTATGTATCATGCTAATGCAACATGAAATATCTTATTATATATATTTGAAACATACAGTGAAATAAATTATATAGATTTTAAACATATAGTGAAATAAAATGGCCACATGTTAATTAATAGTCAATCAGTTTTTAGTGCTGACCCAAGTTTTGTACACTACAAGACTGTTAGCCCACTGAGCTAAAGCATTAGCTTGGAAAGCTAACACAAGTCTAACTAATCACGCATTTAGAGTTCACCGAACCACCTCTGCAACAGATGTGTCTAGAACAGTGGTTCCCAACCTTTTTGGAATTTTCCAGCACACCTAAAATGTCCCTATTCATTTATTTTGTGGTAATGACCTCCATCTCATCTGATCCATATTGAAAATCATCTATTTTCTGTGACACATTTTTTTAATAGATTAAATAGGGTTTATTTGAACTATTTTCATAGTTCCTTAGTCATGATTCATTTGTGTGTGTACCCCTTTAAGAGCGTCCCGCAAATCCCTGCTAGAAATATATTTTTTTAGATCTGGTAAAATATATATTTAGTTTTAAACCGTTTGGGCTACAGACGAGTGTTTTTCTGCATTGTAAAGCTGCAAACAGACCCAAAGACAGGCTCTGTTTGTTGTTTGTTTCTATGGAAGAGGCTGTGCTACAACTAAACCTAATCACTGTGCTAATGGATCTCACAGGCTAGGAGAAATGATACAAATGTAACCACAGCCTGAGCGCACTGGACTTGAAACAACCATACAGATGTATCCATGTGCCATTCAATGAATTATCTAAGAGGCTCTGGTGCTCCCAAGTACAAAATTCCCCCTACATTCCACAGGTCACGTTAAGAAGTGAGTGTTCCAAGAAATAATGAAGATTAGGAAAGGTTTCGCGGCACACCTGAGAGTTCCTCAAGGCACACCAGTGTGCCGTGACACCGGTTGAAAACTGCTGGTCTAGAGCTCCACTTAAAGTGGCATTCATTATTGGCCCAGCTTATCTCTCCCTCTATCAGCTGGTAACACAAATTACAACTTTAAAGACTGAGATTATCATCGACTCGTTTGACTTTCTAAATGAACGTTAGCCTTATTCTACCTTTCCAGTCACGTCCATCTCACTCCAATCACACAGGGACCTTTGTCTTGCGGTGCATAATTACCTTGGTCACCCTTGAAATGGACTAACTGAACTGTCATTTTAAAAACCCATAGAAAATTGCCTTGGCAGTATTAGCTAATTAAAACAAGATTTAAACTGATGGGTGCTGTGTCCATTTTAGGTCTCCCAGAAATATCTCCCCATACACTATCTTCTAAGGACATGTTTTTATGTGTTAAAATGGTGTTTTCTGAGACCGGTTATGGGGCTCACAGGAGGTACATTTAGACTCGTGGAAAGTTGTTTTAGGAGATACCCACTGGGCACACACATCAATCAGTTCAACAACTAGATTTGATTTACATTTGGTTGAGTTGTTAACTACCATGAATTCAACGTGAAAACAACCGAACAATGTCACCACATTATTGGATTTAGGTCTCTTACATTGATGACTTTTTACAAATCCAAATCTTTCCCCAAGATTCAACGTCAACACATTTGATTTTTTTTTTTTTTTAAATGACGTGAAAACGTTTATTCAACCAGTGTTTGCCCAGTGGGTAATAGGATAATAATACATAATAATTCCCTTCTTGATTCAAACATATCTGAACTATCCGCTGATGTCAGGTGCAGTCCTGAAATGATACCTTGATATCACAACATCTTGCATCTGATTGACAGTTGTTACCTCGTCTAACCTTTTACCGTTCTGTGTAAACCAATCTTCCAATGCCTGTCACTGTTGAAATTGACGGTAGACGTGAAAATCTTTTGAGATGGGCTTCTCATCCAGAATACATATTTTACAGGCATCATCCCTGTGCAACTACAGTTTATAATCCCTACGGCTCTTCGGAGACTGATACGTGTTGAAATTGATTTTACGAGACAGTGCAGTAGCGATTCAGAATATTTATGCGCAGTAATTTAGCGAAGAACCTTGATACTAAATCTTAGTGGGAATAACACCTATCCTGAAAGGATTTGATTGCTTGATATGGAATGTCATCACTTCTGCATTTTATTATCAAGGAGAAACCACAAGACAAAAAGGAGTGCGAGATCAGTGTCTGGGTTTTGTCTCTTGCCTTTGAGTTTGATTCGTAACGTAGTGAGAGAGAGAAGAATCCATCCACTCAGAGAAGGTCCAGTGCCAAGACTGTGGTTAATGGTGGCCATTTTGGAAACCACTGCCACACAAATTAGTTGTTGCTTTTAAAAACTGGTCAAGTACCAGATGTGTTAAGTTAAAGCGATAGTTCATCCATATTTCATTACAAAATGGCTTATTTGTTTCCTTACCCTAAAAGCAGTCTGGACAAAGAGAGACATTAACCCACTTTTGTTTTGTGTACGTAGCCACTGTCACCAACCGCTATCCTTAGCATTTTCTAACTAAAAACATTTACATTTTAGTCATTTAGCTTATGTTCTTATCCAGAGCGAGTGTTAGTTCACAAAAAAATTAACAATTTTGAGGTGCTGTGGAGTTATTAAAAATATTGTATGAATGTTATGACCAAGCTATATGATCCGTTTTTACTTAGTGAACACCCTGGCTGTATAAAGTGTCACAAAGAGAGATACTGAAAAGGAGAGCAAGGCAGACTGACTTCTTACCCATCCATCAACCAGACTGGTGCTTTATTGCTACAGCTGGTGAGTTCTGCTGGTATTGACTTGTTTGTATCCTAAGGCTAACAGAGGCGTAATCCCAGAGCCATCTGTTGAATAGGCTGCTGTATAGACAGTTCAACCTCAGATAATGGGAGGTTATGTTGTCTACTACTGTAAGAACGTTTTTAAAGACATGCATTGTTACTTGTTAAATATACCAGACATTGCACCATCCACGTCTGCCTTGGAGGGATATAAAAGGAAGAATATAGCAGACTGGGAAGTCCAGGAGTCAACCACATTTGAACCTACATGTCGACCACATTGTTCAGACCCTTCTATGCAAAAAAAACGCACCACAGTTTACCAGTCTCCCCCCCAAAAATGAGTTGCTCTAGTCACTATTGCTAATTATTTGATTTCAACACGTATTCAGAACAGGCCCACGCCGTTACATAGGAAGTACAGTATGCAGACTTATATTTTGAACATGTTTTGTATTAACATCACAGTTCAGGCCTTGTGGTAATCCACTATATAATCCACTATATTTAGTATAGTTGTCTACGTCCTGCTTGCTATGTTTTGATTTGAAGCTTCTGAAAGAGGTTGCTAAGCTATGAAAGATAACAGCATCAGCGTTGTAGAGACTTCTCTTCTAACCATTCCCCTAATGGTGTGGAATGTCTGTTGCTATTTCACAAAGCCTGTGGAATACCAGACAACAGTTTGCCACCATGAAAGCCTTTTTGTTTGGGCAGATGATGTTTGATCACAAGAATGAGATGTTTTGGAATGGTTGGCGTTTGAAAAGTGAAAGCAGAGAGTGAATAAGGGAAATGATCATGATGGCTGTCATGCCTCTGTCTTTAATGGAAGCCTTGAAGTCCATGACCCACATGGGTTTGGGCCTGGAGCTCCAGTTCTGTTGAAACAGAGGAAGGTTCTGACTCATGGCCAAGTCCACAACAACTCTTGGCTCTTGGCTGTGCATGTAATTCCATTTATATGGGTGTTGATAATGGCCCACTGTGTGTTAGTTGAATTGCATAAGAATGTCTCATTATTATTCGGCTGAGGACTCACACAGCTGATTGTGACATAGGGACCTTGCGTAACTCTGTTATCAACCCAGAAAAAAAACATTACTCTGACATAAATGTAACATTATTCGGAGACAAGTTATTTTGGCTCATTTGCGGTGTCTGTGGTATTTGGACTTGTGTGCTCCGTTGAGCAGTCCACATCTCTCTTGCAGTACAATTCTATTTTAGTGATCAATCAACAAGGCCTGCTTTTGCAGATTTCTTTCAATAAGATTTTGGCATGCAAAAGTTTTCCCTTCAAAAAACACTCAAGGCTAAGTTTTTTTTGCTCATTTGTGCTGTCTGTGAGGTTGGAACTCGCATGCCCTGTGAAGACAATTGGTTGGCTAGTACAAAGCTTCTATTTTTGTGTTTGCAGATATTTTATTATTTCTGTTTGTCTGACTTTAGGATGTTGACTGGAGAAGTTTTCCTGTCGCAATATTGCTGTGGCATTTGAAATGGTTCTATCCCCAGATAATGATCTGTGGCATGAAAGCATAATCTCTGTAATCCCGTCTCAGAGAGGGGTAGATGTGAGACAGAGGTGATGTGGTGCGCATCCTGTCTTAACTGCTGACATTCACAACTACCCAGAGAGGTGTTTCTTCAAATCACTGAGGCATGTCATGAGAATGGTGGCCATTTTGTCTTTTTAAAGTCTCTGTGTGGTCCATCTCCTGGAGGATTTGACCTTGATATGACTTGTCCTTGTCCAGATGACATCATGGAAATAACACTGGTTGAGGGCGGTTGTAAATCACTGTTTATTAAGCTTGCAGCATAAACTTTGTAGCTAACAATTCAAAACCACATTGTTATGTTGTGCTGAATACTTTAATATAGTGTTTTATAGTTCACGTTTTTTACTGCAGCAGTTAAATTTTTCCAGTGGGGTGAGGGTGTACAGTGTGTGTGTGCGCGTTAGAGGTCACCTGTACCCGAAGACACGATCCGGGACCCAGGCGTATCCAGAATTCTAAATAATGTCACGGGTCTGGGTTGGATCTGATATGATTGCCTCGGGTATGTGTAATTTTAACTGACTTGAGAGCAAACAGCAAAAACATATACATTATAAAATACAAATTAACTATCAACTATTAAAGACTACCAGAACCCACTGGATTCTCCAATTACATTGAATGAACTACAGGACAAAAACCCCCCCCTCCAACCCAAAAAGGCCTGTGGGGTTGATAGTATCCTAAATGAAATTATAAAATGTACAGACCACAAATTCCAATTGGCTATACTTTAACATCATCCTCAGCTGTGGAATCTTTCCCAATATTTGGAACCAAGGACTGATCACCCCAATCCACAAAAGTGGAGATAAATTTGACCCCAAGAACTACTGGGGGATATGCGTCAACAGCAACCTTGGGAAAATCCTCTGCATTATTAGAGAGAGAGAGCGAGAGGGAGCAAGAGGACCTAACTAAATTAATCAAAACAGGAACATTTTACATTTGGGTGGAAATGATCTCAGCAGAGAAAAATGTCATCCTGTGTGCTACCTATCACCCCACTAGAATCCCCATACTTTAATGAAGACAGCATCTCCATCCTGGAGGGGGAAATCAATCATTTCCAGGCCCAGGGACATGTACTAGTCTGTAGCGACCTAAATGACAGAACTGGATAAGAAACTGACAACCTCAGCACACCGGGACAAACACCCACCTGGAGGTGACAGCATTCCCCGCCCCATATGCTCCCCTAGACACAACTACGACATCATAACCAACAAAAACGGGTCACAACTCCTGCAGCTCTGTCGCTCGCTGGGTATGTACATAGTCAATGGTAGGCTTCGAGGGGACTCCTGTAGACTACTTTATCACTGACCTCAACCCAGAGCCTCTCAGCATTCAGTCAGTACACTGACACCCTTATCACATCACAGCAAAATTACAGTCTACATGAACAGAGCAATACTCAATCATGAGGCATCAAAGCCAAAGGAACTAAATAATATTAAGAAATGCTATAGATGGAAGGAAAGTAGATTGGAAACCTACCAAAAAACTATTAGGCAGCAACAAATTACATCCCTTTTTGACAACTTCCTGGACAAAATGTTTCACTGTAATAGTGAAGTTGTAAACTTGGTAGTAGAAAACCTGAACCATATATTTGACCTCTTAGCTTCCCTATCAAATCTAAACATTTCAAACAGAAAAAAAAGGAACAGCACATCAGAAATCAGCTCAATGTAATTGAAGAATCCATAGACTCTAACCACTTCTGTGAAAATTGGAAAACACTAAACAAACCTCAACACAAAGAGTTTCAGTTGAAGTTGGAAGTTTACATACACCTTAGCCAAATACATTTAAACTCAGCTTTTCACAATTCCTGACATTTAATTTGAGTAAAAATTCCCTGTTTTAGGTCAGTTAGGATCACCACTTTATTTTAAGAATGTGAAATGTCAGAATAATAGTAGAGAGAATGATTTATTTCAGCTTTTATTTCTTTCATCACATTCCCAATCAAAACTTTACATACACTCAATTAGTATTTGGTAGCATTGCCTTTAAATTGTTAAACTTGTGTCAAACTTTTCGGGTAGCCTTCCACAAGCTCCCACAATAAGTTGGGTGAATTTTGGCCCATTCCTCCTGACAGAGCTGGTGTAACCGAGTCAGGTTTGTAGGCCTCCTTGCTTGCACACACTTTTTCAGTTCTGCCCACAAATTTTCTATAGGATTGAGGTCAGAGCTTTGTGATGGCCACTCCAATACCTTGACTTTGTTGTCCTTAAGCCATTTTGCCACAACTTTGGAAGTATGCTTGGGGTCATTGTCCATTTCGAAGACCCATTTGCGACCAAGCTTTAACTTCCTGACTGATGTCTTGAGATGTTGCTTCAATATATCCACATGATTTTCCTACCTCATGATGCCATCTATTTTGTGAAGTCCCTCCTGCACCAGTCCCTCCTGCAGCAAAGCACCACCACAACATGATGCTGCCACCCCCATGCTTCACGGTTGGGATGGTGTTCTTCGGCTTGCAAGCCTACCCTTTTTCCTCCAAACATAACGATTGTCATTATGGCCAAACAGTAGTCTGACTTTTTTTATGACGATTTTGGAGCAGTGGCTTCTTCCTTGCTGAGTGGCCTTTCAAGTCATTTTTTATTTATTTATTACCTTTATTTAACTAGGCAAGTCAGTTAAGAACAAATTCTTATTTTCAATGGCAGCCTAGGAACTGCCTTGTTCAGGGGTAGAACGACAGATTTTTACCTTGTCAGCTCAGAGATTCAATCTTGCAACCTTTCGGTTACTAGTCCAATGCTATAACCACTAGGCTACCTGCCGCCCCATTATGTCGATATAGGACTTGTTTTACTGTGGATATAGATACTTTTATACCTGTTTCCTCCAGCATCTTCACAAGGTCCTTTGCTGTTGTTCTGGGATTGATTTGCACTTTTCGCACCAAAGTACGTTCATCTCTAGGAGACAGAATGCGTCTCCTTCCTGAACGGTATGGCGGCTGCGTGGTCCCATGGTGTTTATACTTGCATACTATTGTTTGTACAGACGAATATGGTACCTTCAGGTGTTTGGAAATTGCTCCCAAGGATGAACCAAACTTGTGGAGGTCTACAATTTGTTTTCTGAGGTCTTGGCTGATTTCTTTTGATTTTCCCATGATGTCAAGCAAAGAGGCACTGGGTTTGAAGGTAGGCCTTGGAATACATCCACAGGTACACCTCCAATTGACTCAAAAGGGGTCAATTAGCCTATCAGAAGCTTCTAAATCCATGACATAATTTTCAGGAATTTTCCAAGCTGTTTAAAGTCACAGTCAACTTAGTGTATGTAAGCTTCTGACCCACTGGAATTGTGATACAGTGAATTATAAGTGAAATAATCTGTCTGTAAACAATTGTTGGAAAAATGACTTGTGTCATGCACAAAGTAGATGTCCTAACCGACTTGCCAAAACTATAGTTTGATAACAAGAAATTTGTGGAGTGGTTGAAAAACAGGTTTTAGTGACTCGAAGCGTATGTACAAGTGTAGGTACATTTCATGCAAAGTCATCAAAGCGGCAATAGGCTACAGTCATAGAGATTCCGTGTGTGGAAAAAGTTATTTATTTAACTAGGCAAGTCAGTTAAGAGCAAATTCTTATTTACAATGATGGCCTACCCCGGACGATGCTGGGCTAATTGTGCGCCGCCCTATGGGACTCCCAATCACATCCGGATGTGATACAGCCTGGATTTGAACCAGGGACAGTTTGGTGGCATGACTATAGCCTGGTCCCAGATCTTTTTGTGCTCTTTCCAACTCCATTGCAGTCATTGTCAATGAGTGACAAGGAGTTGGGATAATAGCACAAACAGATTGGCATCAGGCAACTCCCACAACACTACAGTGTAATAATAATTTACAATCTGAGCATATTCCTCTTGCACTGAGATGCAGTGCCTTAGACCGCTGTGCCACTCGGGAGCCAGTTAGGAGTTAGGCGATGTCTAATCAGTGGAAGAGTTAAAGGAGAAGAATGGGGTACAATGACCAAGAGCCAAAAGGTAGGCTGCTCTTTATATTCTGAATGGTGTTGTTATTTGTAACTGAGAAAAGCACATTCATTGCAGCCTCAATTAGCCTATCTAGCTAATGTTAGCTCGCTTAACTAGCTTCGCCCTGTTTGATTCAGTCAAGACATGTACTATGCAATCATATTTGATGATAAAAAACCTAGCTATGGCAGCTATTAGACTAGTATAGTGCGACTCGGCTTGGTTGGTTGCTGTCTCTCCCTCCCTCCTCGCTGCTCTCCGTGTCACTCATTCACAGTACAGCCGCTCCCCCGCCTGCTAGAGCGGCATCTCTCTCTCCCTCCTCGCTAATACATTTTTTTAGCTTAAAATAATACTTTGCTGCTGCTTCCATCACTCGGATGGGATCGGGTACTGATACTATCAGGTCTATATGGAACGGGTCTAGTTGTCCTTGGGTCCGTTCGGAACAGGTCTCTATATTTCAAAAATATATACTCATGTATATCCGGTCCGGGTGTGAAAGCCGCAGGTCCATTTCGGAACGGGTCTAACTTAATGGACCCGTGAAGACCTCTAGCATGCGTGCATACGTTCATTCATATGTGTTCATGCATGCAAGTGTGTGTCTCTGTGTGTTCATGCATGTGAGTGTGTGTGTCTATGTGTTCATGCATGCGAGTGTGTGTCTCTGTGTGTTCATGCATGCGAGTGTGTGTCTCTGTGTGTTCATGCATGTGAGTGTCATGGCTATCCCCCCAGAGGGAAGTGTGTGTACCTGGGCTTTACCAAGTGTCAGGTGTGTCACGCCATCAAGGCCTTATGGGAGAGAACCAGTCCAGAACCAGTCCAGGGTCAGAAACAGAAACATACAATTCCCAAACTATGTCGATGTCACTGCCTGGCATGCCATTCTTCAGACGGACTGGGGGTACTGGTACTGACTGACTGGGGGGTACTGGAACTGACTGACTGGGGGGTCCTGGTACTGAGTGACTGGGGGGGTCCTGGTACTGACGGACTGGGTGGGTCCTGGTACTGACAGACTGGGGTTACTGATACTGACGGACTGGGGGGTACTGATACTGACGGACTGGGGGGGTCCTGGTACTGACTGACTGGGGGGGTCCTGGTACTGACGGACTGGGGGGCCCTGGTACTGACGGACTGGGGGTCCTGGTACTGACGGACTGGGGGGTCCTGGTACTAGGGTGTCCTGGCAATGACTAACTGGAGGGTACTGGTACTGACGGGCTGGGGCTACTGGTACTGACGGACTGGGGGATACTAGTACTGACTAACTGGGGGGGTCCTGGTACTGACTGACTGGGGATACTGTTACTTACTGACTGGGGGATACTGGTACTGACGGTCTGGAGGGTACTGGTACTGACTGAATGGGTGTTACTGGTACTGACTAACTGGGGGGTCCTGGTACTGATGGACTGGGGGGTAATGACGGACTGGGGGATACTGGTACTGACTGACTGGGGGGTACTGGTACTGACTGACTGGGGGATACTGGTACTGACGGACTGGGGGGTCCTGGCAATAACTAACAGGGGGGTCCTGGTACTGATGGACTGGGGGGTACTGACGGACTGGGGTGTACTGGTACTGACTGACTGGGGGGTACTGGTACTGACTGACTGGGAGATACTGGTACTGACGGACTGGGGGGTCCTGGCAATGACTAACTGGGGAGTACTGGTACTGATGGACCGGGGGGTACTGGTACTGACGGACTGCGGGGTCCTGGTGGGCACATGAATCTCATTATGGTTTGTTCATGCTACACAAGCAGCACAACAACACATCTAATAACAATAGCAACCTGATTTGAAGAATACTAAAGAATACTGGTGTGGTGACCGTTTTATGTAACGTGTAAAAGCTCTGTCCTCCACTGAAGTGCTCCACACCATGAATAAAAGTAGGGCAGTATGTTCATATGCACACAACATGGCCTCTCACTGACTCAATAACAGTTTGAGTGAACATCAGGTGTCTTCTACGGTAGTGCTGCTGGTGCAATGAATACGCTGTGCCTTGTTCTTCCATTAGCCCTGTATAGAGCCAGATGAAAGACCCCATCAGTGCTTCTTCCCTCAAATTGGACCAGTCCACACAAAGCCTTCTTCACATTCTATTACTGGACCTTGGATGAAATAGTTCATAATAGAGAATTCATGTGGTTTCTCTGCCTGGAACACCCAGGAGAAAAAGCTAATAAGACAGACAAAAGCTTATAGAAAAACATGTATAAACCAGGTTGGATTGGCACTGAGCAGGTCTGTGTTATCACACGTGTCCACCTGTCTGATACATGTGGTAGGGGACATTAATGGAGCTTCTCTGGTGGAAAGTCATTCATTCTGCTGTTGCCCCCTCTCTACCATGTGAATCATATAAGCAGACATAAGGACTAGTCAATAAGGGGCTAAGAATAAAACAAAATAAAATACAATTTAAAAGGCCATTTCCTTCAAACAGGAAGTGTGTGTGTGTGTGTGTGTGCTACATAGTGAAGAAGAGAGGTAAAGCATGAGCCAGCATGTGATAAACAGTTACATTTCTCGTCTATAATCCACTTACAGTAACAGGGAAATCAGTGTATGCTTCAGGCTTCCCTCATTATGCTTTATGCTTCAGGCTTCCCTTCCTAATGCTTCAGGCTTCTCTTCCTAATGCTTCAGGCTTCTCTTCCTAATGCTTCAGGCTTCTCTTCCTAATGCTTCAGGCTTCTCTTCCTAATGCTTCAGGCTTCCCTCATTATGCTTCAGGCTTCCCTCATGCTTCAGGCTTCCCTCCATTATGCTTCAGGCTTCCCTCATGCTTCAGGCTTCCCTCATTATGCTTCAGGCTTCCCTCCATTATGCTTCAGGCTTCCCTCCATTATGCTTCAGGCTTCCCTCCCTAATGCTTCAGGCTTCCCTCCCTAATGCTTTAGGCTTCCCTCCATTATGCTTCAGGCTTCCCTCATGCTTCAGGCTTCCCTCATTATGCTTCAGGCTTCCCTCCATTATGCTTCAGGCTTCCCTCCATTATGCTTCAGGCTTCCCTCCCTAATGCTTCAGGCTTCCCTCCCTAATGCTTTAGGCTTCCCTTCATTATGCTTCTGGCTTCCCTCCCTTATGCTTCAGGCTTCCCTCTATTATGCTTTGTACTATTTAATTGTTAACTCCGTTTGTACACTCCTCGATTCCTCATCTCTGTGCCTTTCTGTTTCTGTCCAGCACCGGACTATTGGATGTGTGCATGGGGCGGCAGGCAGCCTAGTGGTTAGAGCATTGGGACAGTAACCGAAAGGTTGCTGGATTGAATCCCCGAGCTGACAAGGTTGTTCTGCCCCTGAAACTGAGCTGACAAGGTTGTTCTGCCCCTTGCCTGGTTAAATAAAAAAAAAGGTTTCCTTTTTCTCTACCTGATTTATTACTATGGACAGTGAGGGGAGGCTGCCTCTCCTTGTTAATTACTATGGACAGTGAGGGGAGGCTGCCTCTCGTTGTTAATTGCTATGGACAGTGAGGGGAGGCTGCCTCTCCTTGTTAATTACTATGGACAGTGAGGGGAGGCTGCCTCTCCTTGTTAATTACCATGGACAGTGAGGGGAGGCTGCCAGGCCTTGTTTATTACTATGGACAGTGAGGGGAGGCTGCCAGGCCTTGTTAATTACTATGGACAGTGAGGGGAGGCTTCCAGGCCTGGTTTATTACTATGGACAGTGAGGGGAGGCTGCCAGGCCTTGTTTATTACTATGGACAGTGAGGGGAGGCTGCCAGGCCTTGTTTATTACTATGGACAGTGAGGGGAGGCTGCCAGGCCTTGTTTATTACTATGGACAGTGAGGGGTGGCTGCCAGGCCTGGTTTATTACTATGGACAGTGAGGGGAGGCTGCCAGGCCTGGTTTATTACTATGGACAGTGAGGGGAGGCTGCCAGGCCTGGTTTATTACTATGGACAGTGAGGGGAGGCTGCCAGGCCTGGTTTATTACTATGGACAGTGAGGGGAGGCTGCCAGGCCTGGTTTATTACTATGGACAGTGAGGAGAAGCTGCCAGGCCTGGTTTATTACTATGGACAGTGAGGGGTGGCTGCCAGGCCTGGTTTATTACTATGGACAGTGAGGGGTGGCTGCCAGGCCTGGTTTATTACTATGGACAGTGAGGGGAGGCTGCCAGGCCTTGTTAATTAGTATGGACAGTGAGGGGAGGCTGCCAGGCCTGGTTTATTACTATGGACAGTGAGGGGAGGCTGCCAGGCCTAGTTTATTAGTATGGACAGTGAGGGGAGGCTGCCAGGCCTGGTTTATTACTATGGACAGTGAGGGGAGGCTGCCAGGCCTGGTTTATTACTGTGGACAGTGAGGGGAGGCTGCCAGGCCTGGTTTATTACTATGGACAGTGAGGGGTGGCTGCCAGGCCTGGTTTATTACTATGGACAGTGAGGGGAGGCTGCCAGGCCTGGTTTATTACTATGGACAGTGAGGGGAGGCTGCCAGGCAAGGGGGAATGTGTAAATTCTTTGCATCCAGATGTGGGCTGTGACTGAGTGCAAAGCCTTCTGTCTCAGTGAACTCAGCAAGTCTAATGGTGTGTATCCCAATCTCACTTTCTCTTCTCCTCTAATTGTCACACCTCTTCTCTTATTTCGCTGTAATTTCTCTCTCTCTCTCTCTCTCTCAACCCCCCCACCCCACCCTCTCTCTCTCTGTCCCCCCACCCCACCCCCTCTCTCTCTGTCTCTCTCTCTGTGTGAAAGTTGACAGCGCTGGGCAGCTTCCACAAGTCAGTAATGAGGGGTACTCTGGGGAAGCCCCTGCCCAAGGAGAGACTCATTGATCCAGACAGACCGACAGGCCGGATAGTAGTTCCAAACCCCACAGCTCCCTCTCCAAAGCGCTTTTCCCCTGAGCACACACACAGGTTGGGTAGAAAGTTTGAGATTTAAAGTTGGAATTGATAGATCACAACTCTGGTTGTTACTTGGTAGGGAAAAAGGTACTTATAAACTTGGTGGTTCTAGTCCTGAATGCTGATTGGCTAACAGCTGTGGTATATCAGACCGTATACCACGGGTATGACAAAACATTTATTGCCTAAATATGCTTTGTCTGATATGTCATTGGGTTGTTTGGAAGGTGGTCATTCATATATCACTGTTCCTCTACATAGACTATATGCAGTATGCCATGGTTGAACCTTTAGTAATGGTCCTTGTTCATTTTGGTAGTTATTTTAGATTTAGTCTTAGTTTTAATCTTAAAATACCTTTTTAATCACATTTTAGTCATTTCATCCTTCCTTAGTTTTAGTTATCAGTTTTAGTCTAGCTTTAGTCAGACATTTTAGTCACCATAGTCAGTGTGTTTGTTTCTATTAAATAATGAATATTTAGGCTTCCTGTAACTTCCATCATGTGCACATTTCATATCAAATTAGATGTCCGTTACATTTTCATCTACTAAAATGTATTTGTAATAGTTATTGTTTTTTTTCCAGGGCGTCTCGTCTCGTTATCGTCATAGTTTTAGTCAGGAAAAGTAGGTTGTTGAGTTCTTTTCGTCATAGTTGTTGTTGATGTAGCTTTAAACCAGTGCGTTGTGATCCTCTTGCCAGGTCCAACCTCTCCCTGGTCTACTGGCCTGCATTTCCAATGTGAATGAGGTCATCCCATCTCTCCCGGAGTTATACCCCAGTAGTACGTCTAATGAACTCTGGGTTATATTCAGTCACTGTGAAGAGGATGCAAAGAAATGCACCCTCTTTCCAAACAGTGCAGTACAGTGGCATGGGACGAGAGTACGAGGTCTGTGAACAAGAGGCTTCCCCCCGGTGCTATAATAGTCCATGGATACTGCTGCTTCCAGTATAGTTTGAGAGTGGAAAGCCAGAGGAAGTCCACATAAAGCAGGCCTACAGGATGTGCCTCTCTCCCCCCTCTCTCTGTGTACTGTCATGTTGTTCCATGTGGGAGGGCTTGGACGGTTAGTGGGGTAGTGGATCATAACATAAGAAGGGGAGGTGGTGGGGGGAGGGGTGCAGGAAACAGTGTGGGCTAGCATTTCAGCTGTGACCTCTGACCCCTGTGATGTTAGGGCACTCTGTGATCTGGGGCAGCATAGGGAAATTATGTTGCGCTGACAGAAGCTTCTGAGGACTGTGAGATAAATTGGTTTCTCTGTGGTGGAGCTGGTGGTTAAGACAGGAGGGTAGTGGACTTGACTGAACCCTCTGTGGTGGAGCTGGTGGTTAAGACAGGAGGGTAGTGGACTTGACTGAACCCTCTGTGGTGGAGCTGGTTGTTAAGACAGGAGGGTAGTGGACTTGACTGAACCCTCTGTGGTGGAGCTGGTGGTTAAGACAGGAGGGTAGTGGACTTGACTGAACCCTCTGTGGTGGAGCTGGTGGTTAAGACAGGAGGGTAGTGGACTTGACTGAACCCTCTGTGGTCGAGCTGGTTGTTAAGACAGGAGGGTAGTGGACTTGACTGAACCCTCTGTGGTGGAGCTGGTGGTTAAGACAGGAGGGTAGTGGACTTGACTGAACCCTCTGTGGTGGAGCTGGTGGTTAAGACAGGAGGGTAGTGGACTTGACTGAACCCTCTGTGGTGGAGCTGGTGGTTAAGACAGGAGGGTAGTGGACTTGACTGAACCCTCTGTGGTGGAGCTGGTGGTTAAGACAGGAGGGTAGTGGACTTGACTGAACCCTCTGTGGTGGAGCTGGTGGTTAAGACAGGAGGGTAGTGGACTTGACTGAACCCTCTGTGGTGGAGCTGGTGGTTAAGACAGGAGGGTAGTGGACTTGACTGAACCCTCTGTGGTGGAGCTGGTGGTTAAGACAGGAGGGTAGTGGACTTGACTGAACCCTCTGTGGTGGAGCTGGTGGTTAAGACAGGAGGGTAGTGGACTTGACTGAACCCTCTGTGGTGGAGCTGGTTAAGACAGGAGGGTAGTGGACTTGACTGAACCCTCTGTGGTGGAGCTGGTGGTTAAGACAGGAGGGTAGTGGACTTGACTGAACCCTCTGTGGTGGAGCTGGTGGTTAAGACAGGAGGGTAGTGGACTTGACTGAACCCTCTGTGGTGGAGCTGGTGGTTAAGACAGGAGGGTAGTGGACTTGACTGAACCCTCTGTGGTGGAGCTGGTGGTTAAGACAGGAGGGTAGTGGACTTGACTGAACCCTCTGTGGTGGAGCTGGTGGTTAAGACAGGAGGGTAGTGGACTTGACTGAACCCTCTGTGGTGGAGCTGGTGGTTAAGACAGGAGGGTAGTGGACTTGACTGAACCCTCTGTGGTGGAGCTGGTGGTTAAGACAGGAGGGTAGTGGACTTGACTGAACCCTCTGTGGTGGAGCTGGTTAAGACAGGAGGGTAGTGGACTTGACTGAACCCTCTGTGGTGGAGCTGGTTAAGACAAGAGGGTAGTGGACTTGACTGAACCCTCTGTGGTGGAGCTGGTGGTTAAGACAGGAGGGTAGTGGACTTGACTGAACCCTCTGTGGTGGAGCTGGTGGTTAAGACAGGAGGGTAGTGGACTTGACTGAACCCTCTGTGGTGGAGCTGGTGGTTAAGACAGGAGGGTAGTGGACTTGACTGAACCCTCTGTGGTGGAGCTGGTGGTTAAGACAGGAGGGTAGTGGACTTGACTGAACCCTCTGTGGTGGAGCTGGTTGTTAAGACAGGAGGGTAGTGGACTTGACTGAACCCTCTGTGGTGGAGCTGGTTAAGACAGGAGGGTAGTGGACTTGACTGAACCCTCTGTGGTGGAGCTGGTGGTTAAGACAGGAGGATAGTGGACTTGACTGAACCCTCTGTGGTGGAGCTGGTTGTTAAGACAGGAGGGTAGTGAACTTGACTGAACCCTCTGTGGTGGAGCTGGTTAAGACAGGAGGGTAGTGGACTTGACTGAACCCTCTGTGGTGGAGCTGGTGGTTAAGACAGAAGTGAAGTGGACTTGACTGAACCCTCTGTGGTGGAGCTGGTGGTTAAGACAGAAGTGTAGTGGACTTGACTGAACCCTCTGTGGTGGAGCTGGTGGTTAAGACAGAAGTGTAGTGGACTTGACTGAACCCTCTGTGGTGGAGCTGGTTAAGACAGGAGGGTAGTGGACTTGACTGAACCCTCTGTGGTGGAGCTGGTGGTTAAGATAGAAGTGTAGTGGACTTGACTGAACCCTCTGTGGTGGAGCTGGTTGTTAAGATAGAAGTGTAGTGGACTTGACTGAACCCTCTGTGGTGGAGCTGGTTGTTAAGATAGAAGTGTAGTGGACTTGACTGAACCCTCTGTGGTGGAGCTGGTTGTTAAGATAGAAGTGTAGTGGACTTGACTGAACCCTCTGTGGTGGAGCTGGTTGTTAAGATAGAAGTGTAGTGGACTTGACTGAATGCTCTCAAGCCATGGCTTGTCTTCCAGCCCCCAGCTACATTAGGGGCGAAAAACACTGAGGCGGATTGTTAAGTACTTTCCGTGCGCCCATGTCTGTCCAATGATGAAGTACAGTAGGAGGATTACTGTGTGTGGAAGAGTTGTGTTGGAACATTTGACACAATAATGTACTTGTTCCTAACTTGTACAAGTCTGAACAACCGGAGTTCATCTCGCTGTTTATTAGCTCAAGATTGGCTGTAGACTGTTGTATTTGAGCAAGATGCTCTTTGTATGTTTTTGTGATCCATTTTAAAATGGAATAAAGTATATTGTATGTCTTGGATGTGTGTCAGTGGGGATAGATAGAAAGCCTGCAGCCGGCATATTCTGTCCCACATGCTTCAGTCGACCTCGCTTCACAATATACTGCGCTTTCTTTATTCCTATCACTGTGTATTGTGGAGCTGGCTGAGGAAACCATAAGGGAACAGAATATACTACTATCTCCTCCTTGACTACTATCTTGACCTTGACCTAGAATTCCCCATTTAAGATGGCTCATCTACCATGATTCAGATTCATGAGACACGGATATGTTCCTATACCACCACTTCATTGCTGGTTATTGTTTGTATATGTTTTGTATATTTTGTTCTGAATGTTCTTGCTGTTGGGCTCTGGTGGGGAAGATTTCCAAACTTGAAACGTACTCACCAGTGAGGAAAAAAAACATGGCTCCTCTAGATAATTAGTCTGCAATGAGATTTGCTTGTTGTGAGATATTTTGTGAAATGTACAAAATATTACCCTGGACTCTATAATTTAAGCAAGGAGTCAAATCAGGACTGCAGTGATGTTGGAATTTCAGCATTACAAATGACTCCAGTTCCTAGAATAGTTTCAGCAAATGGTCTGTGCCAAGAAAAGCATATTTATTTCAATCTCTATTGCTTTTCCTGGGTTTACTGTGATAACAACCCAGCTCTCTGGGGGGTCTCGCTACCTAGCATTACAGCAATATTAGAATTTGACTGGAGAAGGAAGCTTTGTGCACACTTAAAGCACACTGTAGACAGGATACCTCCACGAAATCGCTGCTGACAAAGGTGAGTCGTGGTTAAAAATAAAGCTTTGCTTTTTGGTGACTGTTAGTGTATGTGCGTATCCTGTCTGCTTTTATTCACAGGATTATGTCTTGTTTTTACTCAACACCACAGCAACTCATCCAAACTCACCTTCCACTGTCGCTACGCTAACTCACCCAGACTCACCTTCCTCCCAGTCTCTACTCTAACTCACCCAGACTCACCTTCCTCTCAGTCTCTACTCTAACTCATCCAGACTCACCTTCCTCCCAGTCTCTACTCTAACTCATCCAGACTCACCTTCCTCTGTTGCTACGCTAGCTCATCCAGACTCACCTTCCTCTGTTGCTACGCTAACTCACCCAGACTCACCTTCCTCCCAGTCTCTACTCTAACTCATCCAGACTCACCTTCCTCTGTTGCTACGCTAGCTCATCCAGACTCACCTTCCTCTGTCTCTACTCTAACTAACCCAGACTCACCTTCCTCTGTCTCTACTCTAACTAACCCAGACTCACCTTCCTCTGTCTCTACTCTAACTCACCCAGACTCACCTTCCTCCCAGTCTCTACTCTAACTCATCTGAACTCACCTTCCTCCCAGTCTCTACTCTAACTCATCCAGACTCACCTTCCTCTGTTGCTACGCTAGCTCATCCAGACTCACCTTCCTCCAGTCGCTACTCTAACTCATCCAAACTCACCTTCCACTGTCGCTACGCTAACTCACCCAGGCTCACCTTCCTCCCAGTCGCTACTCTAACTCATCTGAACTCACCTTCCTCCCAGTCTCTACTCTAACTCATCCAAACTCACCTTCCTCCCAGTCTCTACTCTAACTCATCCAAACTCACCTTCCTCCCAGTCTCTACTCTAACTCATCCAAACTCACCTTCCTCTGTTGCTACGCTAGCTCATCCAGACTCACCTTCCTCCCAGTCGCTACTCTAACTCATCCAAACTCACCTTCCTCTGTCGCTACGCTAGCTCATCCAGACTCACCTTCCTCCAGTCTCTACTCTAACTCATCCAAACTCACATTCCTCCAGTCTCTATTCTAACTCATCCAAACTCACCTTCCTCCAGTCGCTACTCTAACTCATCCAGACTCACCTTCCTCTGTTGCTACGCTAACTCATCCAGACTCACCTTCCTCTGTTGCTACGCTAGCTCATCCAGACTCACCTTCCTCTGTTGCTACGCTAACTCATCCAAACTCACCTTCCTCTGTTGCTACGCTAGCTCATCCAGACTCACCTTCCTCTGTTGCTACGCTAGCTCATCCAGACTCACCTTCCTCTGTTGCTACGCTAGCTCATCCAGACTCACCTTCCACTCAGTCCCTACGCTAACTCACCCGGACTCACCTTCCTCTGTTGCTACGCTAGCTCATCCGGACTCGCCTTCCACTCAGTCCCTACGCTAACTCACCCGGACTCACCTTCCACTCAGTCCCTACGCTAACTCACCCGGACTCACCTTCCACTCAGTCCCTACGCTAACTCATCCAGACTCCCCTTCCTCTGTTGCTACGCTAACTTACAGAGACTCACCTTCCTCTCAGCTCCTGGTTCTCAGGTAGTCCTGCCCCCAGAGCACCACTTGAGGTTTAGGAGAATGAGGCAGAGAACAGGAGAGGAAGGCTCCAGTTAAATCCTTCCCTCCACTCCCCTGCAGTGGGATGATAAAGGCAGTAGAACAATGAAGTCATTTCTAGTCCAGATGCTGAGAGGTTGGTTTTAAGAGACTATGGTGAACACTCTGAAAAACTGCTGAGATTTAGTACATCTGAGATCTCTCTTTGTGTACAGCAGAGCTCAAGACCATCTCAACTTGACTTTGTTACAGAATGGTCCTGTAAAGCATTCATAACTGTATATATAGCTTAGGATGGATTAATTCCATTGCACTTTCCCATCATTGCTGGCCTTGTATTTAGTTGGCACTTTAAACCAAATTGGTTACAGATTCATCACAATGTTCATGTAGCACTCAAGAAGACATCTAACTCCATCGCTTACTATTCATTTTTCAATTACATTTCTCTTTTCAATGCAAGAGGTGATCGATCATGCACAATCTTCCAAGAACTCAACGTCCTCATCTCTACTTCTAAGGACATATCCTTGTAACCAGTGTTGGGGATAACGTTACAAAAGTAGAGTGTTACGTAATCTGATACATTTTTATGAGTCACTAGTAATATAACGCTTTACTTTCCATTCAAAGTAATATTGTAAAGTAAGTAATATGTAATATATTGCTATTTCAAGTAACTAATCCCAACAACTGCCTTCATTTCTTTTCATTGTGATTCTAATCACTAAGATCTGGCCTTGCATTATCAGTTGAAAAAAATGTAAGATAAAAGATAAATCTTACTGTAGACTGGAAAAGACCGCTTGAGAGCAGAGTGTAGCTCATTATTGTTTTTATTTCTGTTAGTTAGTTTTCAATATAGTTTTCAATATACCTCTGGCAATGTTTTATTAATTGAATAACTTATTCCTTTTTCCATTTCATATTCACTGATGTGCTTTTAATGGTGCTGCGAGAGGATAAATATTCCAAAGAACTTCTGCCCTCAATTTCCCTCGGCAACCGTGGCTTCAATCTATTATTCCCACAATACATCTGCAGGCGCTGAAAACGTTTTCATCCATTACAGGAGGTTAGCTACAGTCACAAGCTACAGTCATTTTGCACCCAATGGGGATATTATTTGGTTATTAAACCCCACATTATCTTTTTTTTATCTGGGATTTCTCAGAGGAATTATTTGAAATGTTTTAATTATACAGTATTTGTCTAAATTTCCCAATGACAGCGAGGTATGATTTGATCTAAAGATATACTCTACTAAGTTAAAATCATACAGGGTTGACCTCTATCTCCCTTCCAAAGCACAGATGAATGGGGACGTATACCGCGTAACTATATTGTTCTTCATCACTTTTAATGTCTCATAAGTGTCTTTCATTTGTGTGTTTTTATTGAAAGGATCTGTATTGCTAGGACAAAATGGACATCGTCAGCAACACTCACTACTATCACTAAGATCTGGTACATGTCAGCCCTGAGGCCTCAGCAGACTTTAATTTCCCCTTTCTCTCTGTCTCAGATCAGGCCCCTATATGCTTTACATGTATATTTTAGCATAGGATTTGTCATTGTTAGCATCTCATACTAGCTATACCTTGTTTAAGTGACCTTGGATGACTGGTTAACTCCTCAAATGAGGTCTGTGACCATTAGTGATGAAAGATTATATCAGCTGATCTAAGAAGGGCTATATAAATACATTTGATTTGATTAGGAAAATTCCTCATCACCTTGTAAAATGCACAATAGCTGATTTGGTGATGATGATGTTTCTCATTATGTAACTTGTGAAATGTCATTATAATATTATGCCTTGAGCAAATCACATTATAATGAAGCAATCCCGTTATCATGAAGACTTGTTTCGTTGTGTCATTCCATCATACTCTTATGACATCCATGTAATGTGAACCATGTGCTGCTTCGCTAGTGGTATTTGTGGCTATAGCCAGTCGTCATGCTGGTAAGTCCCTCTCAGCTTTCCCTATATGAGAAAACCATGCTTGCATTTTGGTTATTTCACAATCACATAGTTACATTCTCACCACACATGTAATGTGAACCATGACTCTGACAACAACATACTGTATCATATGAGTGTTGCTAGTGTCTATGCTTTTGTATTGCTGCAAAGCTGTGACTTTCAGATTCCTTTAAGTTGTTGTCCCCATGGTGCACATCTCTGTTGAATTCAGACGTCCCAGTGCCCTGACCTGAAGGAGCCTGTCAAGCATTTATAACACAAACAACCTTCGTTAGCACGCCTCTGTGAGCCTTGTTAGCGATCCTCTGTGAGCCTCGTTAGCGCGCCTCTGTGAGCCTCGTTAGCGCGCCTCTGTGAGCACAGGGTAATAGAGCATGAGCAGGAATGCCTATGAGCCATCTGAGCAGTGACCTTTGAACTTAAGGGGCTCAGTGGTCCTAGTGTGTAGTTATTCAACCTTTAAGATCTCTTCATAGTACAAAGTCTGACTTGGGTCACAGTCTCTATTGGGCATAGGTAGCAATTATCTTTTCTATTAAGGGAACTTAGTTATGCAGAAGCTGTTGGTGTCCTTATTATGTCCTTATTATACGAAATTATTATACCGAATTGTCTCACAGTTAACTCTCTCTGTGTCTCTGTCTCTCTGTCTCTCTCTCTCAGGGCTCACGTGTCTTCGTGACCGCCTCACATTCCGTTTCTGTCAGACCCTCCAGTGGCTTGGCCGATGCCACCTGCCCGCCGTGCGGACGCAGTGCTGCAAGACCTGTGGCCGGCGTTCCCGTGGCAACGAGCGCACGTCCCGTCGCTGAGGTCAGCGATCAATATAGGGTGGACACGGTCACCCACACTCTTACACTCTCACACGCACAGACATGGACACACACACATGGACACGCACAGACATGGACACGCACACACATGGACACGCACACACATGGACACGCACACACATGGACACGCACACATGGACACACACACACACACAACACATACAGATGATCAGGTAACAGCTCTGGACTTGCAAAATTCCAGCATCCATCTTGTCTATCTGTCATTGAAGGGTGAATCTTGAGCTGGATACACACACACACAATTTCTCATACAGGGGTCTAGTGTCAAATTGGTAGCTACGCTCACCCTGCTGTCCTGGCTGCTGGGTCAGAGCTCCTCAGTGCTGTTGGGATAGAGCCACATTCTGGGGGGTAGGAAAACCATACCTGAGCTGTGCTTGATTAGTTTGCCTGGTATAATGGAACCAATGGAATAGTCCCAAAGGTGCTAATAGAATTATATCAAGCACTCCTCAAAAAAATGATTTAACACATAATAGGATGGAACCACATGTCACAACACAAATTCCTCCAAACTGTATAAAGAAGAAACATGGTTGTTGCTCTCTACTGTTGAGATAATGATGTGTTTGTTTGCACTTTTCTCTCTGATGGATCCAACTGTTATTCTGTTTTGATTGTGAGAAATGTTGCAGCTGGAACACATGGTTTAGTCATATGTCTGGTTCAGCCAGTAGCAACGTGGACTGGAACACGTGGTTTAGTCATATGTCTGGTTCAGCCAGTAGCAACGTGGACTGGAACACATGGTTTAGTCATATGTCTGGTTCAGCCAGTAGCAACGTGGACTGGAACACGGGGTTTAGTCATATGTCTGGTTCAGCCAGTAGCAACGTGGACTGGAACACGTGGTTTAGTCATATGTCTGGTTCAGCCAGTAGCAACGTGGACTGGAACACGGGGTTTAGTCATATGTCTGGTTCAGCCAGTAGCAACGTGGACTGGAACACGGGGTTTAGTCATATGTCTGGTTCAGCCAGTAGCAACGTGGACTGGAACACGTGGTTTAGTCATATGTCTGGTTCAGCCAGTAGCAACGTGGACTGGAACACGGGGTTTAGTCATATGTCTGGTTCAGCCAGTAGCAACGTGGACTGGAACACGTGGTTTAGTCATATGTCTGGTTCAGCCAGTAGCAACGTGGACTGGACCACGTGGTTTAGTCATATGTCTGGTTCAGCCAGTAGCAACGTGGACTGGAACACGTGGTTTAGTCATATGTCTGGTTCAGCCAGTAGCAACGTGGACTGGAACACGTGGTTTAGTCATATGTCTGGTTCAGCCAGTAGCAACGTGGACTGGACCAGCGTACTGATTTAGCATACAGTTGTTACACATTTGTTAACTACAAGATTACCTTGTAGCTCGTACAGTGCTTTGTCTTGATAGCAGCTGATGTAGCAACTAGTACATGTAGCGTAAGCAACACCACTTGTCAAGTTGGTTCCCAGCTTGTGAACAATGCTTTATAAAGCAGCTACGTAGTGTAATTAGAGTTTCATGAATGCTTATGAAGTGAGTAAAAAAAAAAAGACAAATTCTTTGACAATGGTGCTGCGAAAATAACCTGGTGCTAGAGGCGGCCTCGAGCTTCAAACTCCGTCAGGTGTTGGCTGACCAGTGCCTTTTCTACTTGAATCCTTCCTTCCATTAAAGTATTTGTCTCTAAATTGTGCCGTTTTAGTATTTGACATTTTAGTATTTGTCTCTAAATCTCAGTAGAATTCAGCTTTGACCTTACGTACAGTAATGGGAGAATTGTGTTCAGTGTACAGGGGAATAGAATCATTAGAGTAATGTTACTTTTAGCCATTCTCAGAGAATTACGGAGGACATAGAGGTTTTAGAACAACAGCAAGGGAGGAATATATGAATTGCTAATTTAAGTTATCAGTGCATTGCTTTTATAAATTAGAATGAATAATTTTGTATGCCTCCAAGTTTGAGTATTTCTTCTGTCATTTTGATGTAGTGAGTGGCTGTCATATTTTGTTTAGGCAATATGCAAACACTTGACCCGCCTCCCCTAATTTATGCACTCAGATGTGTAATTATTACTAATGATGATACATTGTTCTAAGAATTAATTTCCTGTCAAATGTTTCGCTTTTAAATTAGTTCTTTCAGAATTCCTTTGTTTTTGAGGATACTCTGTTAAAAAAACGACAATATTTTTTCTTATCATGGCACTGATAAATCATCAATACTTACAGTAGTTTCAACTCTGAGACCTTTATTCTTATTCACCTTTCTTTTAACCACTTTTTTTGACGACTTAGTTTATTTTGTAAATCTGTGACCACTGAGAGATACCGTATATGTGTCACTTTTGACTTTGAAATGTCTTTTTTTAGTTTGACCATACACATTAGAGTTGATAATGATGATAAACCTTCAGCAGTCCTTTACGAGACTCAGAAGCAGTTTATATCACTCCTGATTCAGGGATCCTTTTAGTCATGCAACCTGAGGAAATTAGGATTTACCACAAGGTTTGTTCTGACAGATGAGTGATTAGTCTTGTAAATGTTTTGCTTTATAAGTGATGTATCCTCTATGTACAGTCATGTTTTTCCAGCAGCTTCCCATTCCTGTAGTGGTGGGACAGAGGTTATTCTATGCTCTGGGCTATATTGGCACCATCTGTAAGTGCTGTGGTGAGGTTGAACTCTGACTTCCACCTGAGGTTGATGGTGAGAACCAGGGCAGAGTAGCTGCCTGAGGCTTTCCTGCAGTGGATATGTGGCATACTACTATTTGTGAAACAACGTTTGCATATTCATCTCTAAAGGGCACAGGGAAAGATCTCTTTTGTTGTTTCATCTTGCCTCTTAACAATGCTCAGCATGTTCAACAGCACTCAAACCCATCCACTTACAAAATCCATTTAGTCATGCTTTTTTGTGTTCATCAATAGTACATTTATTTTGTAACATAAATGTTTGTACTTTACATTTTGTATTTATACCACTTCAAATAAAATTGTTGAAAATAAAAACCCAGTTTGATGCGTTATTCTGCTGTGTTTCATGATTAAAAAGAATATTCCATGTACAGTGTTTCCATTCAAAGCTACAGGGAGGCCGGTTGTCAAGTATTTCATGTCTCCAGTCAGAAAGTCACAGATCTGAAACTCTTTATGCAGGCAGCTTTTCACTTGAGACGATTCAGAACAGAAGCCAACGTCCTCAGAGGAAGTAAAGCACTGCTGAGGGTTTTTATGTACACCACTTTCTTTTCTTCTTTTTTTGTAACAATACAAACGACAACATACAAGACACTCACAAACATCCACATCACCCTGCCCAGACCCAAGTGCTCACACCCTCCATCTCCAGCACCTCAAACTGCACCAGTTTGTTTCTCTCTGTCGCACAAGCACTTTCAACATTTAGATAATAAAACATCGCACCTTTCCATTGTGTTAACAATGGAGGATTGGTTGATTTCCAGTTTTGTAAGTATACGTTTTTTCAAGATGATTGATGAGAAAATTATCGTCCAACCCATCGGGTATCTCAATGCACCTTCATATGTCTTGAAATATGCAGACAGACAAATTAAAAGTACATTTACATTGTAATACAGCCAACAGCCAACTTTGTCCACCATTTTTTTTTTAAACACATCACTCTTTTCCACCCAGCCTTCGTTATCTCAGACACATGGACAGGAGGGTGATTTACGCTTTTTCAATTAACAATCATTTAGATAGGTAAAGAAGTGGTGGAGTTTTGGAGAAAGGAGCCCCCTCTGAGATGGGCAATAATAACTTCAGAGTTATGTTTTTACTGTTACTGCTTCATTCTGTAATCACATGGTGGTGTTTTGGGAGTTCTCTTCAGTAACAAAGCCTTGAAGATGAGCTAATAACCGTTATTTTGTTTGTTAACCGTTGATAGCATAAGTAAGTAAGCATTTCACGGTAAAGTCTACACTTGTTGTATTCGGCGCATGTGGAAAATAAAGTTTTATTTGATAAGCATTCATAACCATTGATTAAAAAAATGTTTCTCCAATTCCGTGGTATCCAATTGGTTGTAGTTACAGTCTTGTCTCATCGCTGCAACTCCCGTACAGACTCGGGAGTTGCCATGCATCCTCCGTAACACTGCTTCTTGACACAATGCCCATCCAACCCAGAAGCCAGCTGTACCAATGTGTCGGAGGAAACAACGTACACCTGGCGACCTGGTCAGCGTGCACTGCACCTGGGCCCACCACAGAATAGCTGAGATAAGGATATCCCTGCCGGCCAAACCCTCCCTAACCCGGACGACGCTGGGCCAGTTGTGCGCTGCCCCATGGGCCTCCCGGTCGCGGCCGGGTGCGATAGAGACTGGACTCGAACCCAGAATCTCTGGTGGCACAGCTAGCACTGCAATGTAGTGCCTTAGACCACTGCGCCACCCGGGAGGCCAAATTCAGAACCATTCATAACCATTGATAACATTCAGAACCATTCATAACATTGATAACATTCAGAACCATTCATAACATAACATTCAGAACCATTCATAACATTGATAACCTTCAGAACCATTGATAACATTCAGACCCATTCATAACATTGATAACATTCAGAACCATTTATAACATTCATAACCATTCATAACCATTAATAACATTCAGAACCATTCATTCATGTATGCAGTTAGACCCTCAAAGTCATACCAGTTAGTGTTACCAGATCAGTATGATTGCTACCCAGAGAATACCATGCTTTAGTTCTATCACTATGGACTCCAATGAGGCTTCACTAAGGGTCTTTTACAGCCTGGGGCCACAGGGACAGTTAAACCCCTTCCACTGGGCCTTGTTTTGTTATGGGTCTCAACAGCTTGTTAAAGGTCTCCCTTGTATAAGCACAGTGGAGCTAGTCTCTACTCTTTCACAGAGGATCACTTGGCCTGTGTCATGATACCCACAAACACAGTTCTATTCAATCTGGAAAGATGAACAGAAATGAAATAAAAAGCCGACATTTGCAGTCTCTGCTAAAGCAGGAACATGTCCTTTTAAATGTCATTTCTGCTGTAAAGCTGAATTTCTGCCATGCTGATTGAATAGAACCCAGTAAGATAAGGTGGGATGGTAATGTCTGTGTGGTGTCCGTATGTCCACAGTTCTGTCCATTACTTCTGAATCAAAGGAAACGGGATGTTAACATACACATACTGTAGTTCTGGGGTGGGATGAAGTAGGAGCGGCAGGACAATAACAGCTTTTGTTGACCAGATTCACAGCTTTGCACTGTGTTAACAATGACTTTGCACTGTGTTAACAATGACTTTGCACTGTGTTAACAATGACTTTTCACTGTGTTAACAATGACTTTGCACAGTGTTAACAATGACTTTTCACTGTGTTAACAATGACTTTGCACAGTGTTAACAATGACTTTTCACTGTGTTAACAATGACTTTGCACAGTGTTAACAATGACTTTGCACAGTGTTAACAATGACACGTGACTACTCTTGTTGATGCTGCTCCAGCTGACGACTTCATCACAATTGAATTCTTCAGTTTCCACCGACTTCCATTCGGGTTGCAGCAGGTATCTGAGGATTTCTTGAAAAGGACAGCGAACAAAATGTCACACCAAAAACATTGCTATCTGGTCATGCCGCAAAGCTTGCTGTCAAAATGTGTGTTTAACCAACCCTAACCTTTTAATCAACCCTACCTCTATCAACAGCCGTGTATCCCACAAACAATGCAAAGTGGTGTGATAATTGAAAACAAGCTTTATCTTCAACCTCAACGCTTAACCTTTACCATTTATCCACCTTGCTACCATGGTAACAGACACAAGGCTGTAAACCAATCAAAGCAATCAATGTCTGACTTTGAACGTTTACACAGTTCTCACTATAATCATGCTGCAACAAAGGAAATGTAGGTGTTTTATCTCTGTTTTATCTCTCCTGTTGCACCAAACATTAGTTTGTTTGTTGGTGATTTCCTGTTGAAAGATGTGGCTGATACAATCAACTACAGAACACATCTGGTTTCCAAATGTTACATAAGCTCGTAACAGGATCTGCTAACAATTAGAGGGATGCAGAGGAAAGAAAAGTGGATTTTATTGTCTATTGAGTGTAGACAAATTAATGCAGATTGTATTTTCCCTTGGGTGATTGCCGGGCTACACTGTTCACAGAAACTAATTTCATTAGAGAAGCTCCACAATGGCGCCGTTGCTGGTTGGCTTTATCTCTGGCCTGAGGGCATGGTGTCCCACTCTGAAGCTCTCTTAAATACGGATCAGTCACTCAGAACCGGACTAATGCCAGTCTCATTCTGATCCCACCAGTCTTGAGATGGACTTGATTACCAATAGGAAGGGTCTCTAGGTACACTGTACACAGCCTCAAATAAATATAGAGCCCTAGAAGTGGGTGTCTCCCTTTAAGCCAAGTTCAATCAATTCCTTCATTTTAAACTGCCATGAAGCCACATGAGATTGCTTGGAGGAGCTGGGTTCAATTTGGTGCTCAGACAAAGTGATTGTTGTTTTCTTGCTTTGGAAATGATTCCGCTGCCAGTAGAGCACAATTACAATACAACCATAACAACAGCTAAAAATATGAAACTGAATGGCTTTGTGTCTCTGAAGATTTAAAGTAATCAGTTATATTTGGCTGTGTCTAAGGCCTGTCTATTGTGCTTGTGACTTGTTTTTCTAGTATAAATGTAGCCTATTATCACTTTAATGTGAAATCCATCTATGGAATTTAATACTACTGATTACCTTGTTGTCCTCAGTGTGTTATGTAAAACTCCAGCATGTTGTTATGTCATCTTTTAACAACGCAATCGCAATTTGAGAGTTCTACGTTACAAATGATAGTGTATGATTGTACCGCAACTTAACTTCATTGTCGTCACATTCAATGGTTCATGAAAGAACCAGAAGTAGAAACACCATTCACACCAAAGCAACCCCTCCACTAGTCCAGAACAAATAGGTACTCTGTCACAGAAGATTTCTCCATTGGTACCATAACTTATCAAGCCTGTGGTAACATAGCAGGCCATCCCCACTGGGCACACACTGGTTGAATCAACGTTGTTTCCACGTCATTAAAATGAAAATCCGTTGAACCCTACGTGGAATAGACGTTGAATTAACGTTTGTGCCCAGTGGGTTCCTGCCATTACAATAAGATGTAGTAGGAGACCTACACTGCCTTCAGAAAGGATTCACATTACACTGCCTTCAGAAAGGATTCACATTACACTGCCTTCAGAAAGGATTCACACCCCTTGACTTTTTCCACATCTTGTTGTGTTACAGCCTGAATTTAAAATGGATTATATTGAGATGATGTGTCACTGACCTACACACAATACCTCATAATGTCAAAGTGGAAAAATGCTTTTAGAAATTATTACAAATTAATAAAAAATTAAAGCTGCATTGTCTTGAGTCAATAAGTACTAAATCCCTTTGTTATGGCAAGTAAAAATGTGCTTAACAAGTCACATAAGTTGCATGGACTCACTGTGTGCAGTATATAGTGTTTAATATAATTTTTTTATGATTACCTCATCTCTGTACCCTACACATACAATTATCTGTACGTTTCCTCAATCAAGCAGGGAATTTCAAACACTGATTCAACCACAAAGACCGGGAGGTTTTCCAATGCCTCGCAAAGAAGGGCACCTATTGGTAGATGGGTGAAAAAAATAATAAAGGGGTATGAATACTTTCTGAAGGCACTGTATGTTTAGAGAAGAGAAACAGCGCCCCTCACTGGCAAAATTAGTACATTACATGGCAAATGATAATCTCCAAGGTAACAGGAAAGACATCATAATGGGACCCATTGATCATAACCACTGTCTCTCTCGCTCTCTCTAGCTTTCTCTCTCTCCATCTCTCTCTCGCTCCAGTTCTCTCTCTCCATCTCTCTCTCTCCCCTCTTGTGTTCTTGTCTTCTTCCATCAGTTTTCCTAGGGGCCTTTAAGTGTTGAAATATTGTAGCCTTAAGCATCGCCTCAAGCACTGGTTTTCATCCCTGAGCATTGCTTTTCACAGTAAATCTGTGAAATCTGTGAAATGTTTTCAGGGAGATTAGAAGTGAGACTTTAATGGTCTGGTCTATAGGGTAATATCTTGTCTGACTTTGGGAACTAAGTGATGGTGGGTTAGGTGGGTTGTCATGTAAGGCTATATATAGAAATCACCTTAAACTGTTTTGCAGTAAATTGCCATTAGGTTTTAGCTCGTAGGCTATTGCAGTTTTAAAACACATAGACAACCTGATTCCTGGTCCCTGAACATAAACCAGATGGCACTTCTCTGTTTTGTTTCAATGTGTTTGTCCCCATCTCATTACCACCAGGTAGAGCATCTAGTCTCACGCTGCATTCATTTCAAAGTTCTCTAAGGTACACTATAACAATTAACTAAGCCCTTGCACTTGTGGGAATTGGCCTGTATGGATAGGGCTACATTGAAATGTTTCTTACAAAAGAAATATGGAACGCATAACCATGGTAACAATGAAAAGGGAACAGTTTGGCATTTATGGGAACATTATTAGACTAAAGGTGAGGACACAACAGTTCACCTAACACAAGACTGAATTCAAACCTTACACTGTTGATTTGATGTGCATTTTAAATTAACTGTACTTTTCGCCGAGAGGTCTAACTGGTGTTTCCAAGTGGCCACAGACCTCTCCAAAGTGTGCACATTTCTTTAAAGGAAAGATTCACCCATTTTGAGTGTTATATTGTATGTGTGCGTCCTTTGAGCGACATTCTATCGATTCCCGGAATAATTTCATGTTTTGAAGTGTATCGGAGCTATTCGCCATTCAAGCAGGCAGAAATACAGGCGGTATGATGACTTTTACATCCGTCTGCTTCAAGCATGCAGCAGTTTAATATTGGAAATGAGAGGAGCATGATTTTACAACGAACCGGAACAGAGCCCTAGGCACTAGATATGGTGAAGGAGATGTTTTGGGATCACATTGAATATCACAGTTCTGTTGTACATATTGGGATGTTGCCGACAGCCTAACTCTCGTTAGATGAATGAAAAGTCAGCTGAGGATTTAACCTCACGGCCAACAGCTCTACTTCTCCAGCTGATCTGTGCACTGTAGAATAGATACACTGTGTCAGCAGGTTTCAATAGTTCAATCGTGTCAAGATGAATGAGCGTACAGTACTGCTCTTAGATACGGTATAACAACCACAATATGATGGAGTATCATTTCTGTCTTGGCTGTGAAGACTGCAGTATGAAAAACACAAGGGAAGCAACATAAAACATGATGTATGAGATGTTCTCTACCGGTCTGCTCTAGTAAATGGTCTTACTGTTCCATTTCTCCATAGTTCAAATGCTTAACAATTTAGTTATTGTGGTGGGTCATTCTTGAATTGTGGTGGAAATGCTGTCCTTTGACTTTGGCACCATGTAAAAACACTTTACAATTACAAAAACATGACAAATACTAAATGTTCAGTTTTATTTAACTGTTGTTTAATAACAAAACATGTGTACATCCTTTATACTGCAACACATCTATTTGTATGCATTGTAGAAACTACTGGGGGCCAGCAAATTGGCTTGTGCCACTGGTGATGTGTAGTGACATGCTTTTGGGATTTAGAGCCAAGGAAGCAGATACTCTTCCTGGGGTCCAACCAGGCTTAAAGCAATTACATCGCAACAAAACACAACAGCAACCTACATCCTCAATAAAACAATACATCATAAAAAGGTATTATTCTAATGTGAGCCAGAGGTGTCAGGGAGGGACAGAACGATCGGTCAGTGATACACCAAAACACATTCCTGGTGTTGAAGTAAGGACACTACAAAAAGAAAAGCACTGTCCAAAAGGTCCAGTTGAACATTGTCCACAACTTGTATGCCCACCCCAACCAGCTCTTTAAAAAATCCTTAAAGGGGCAGTCGGCAGGTCCTACATCAATGTTTGTATAAATAAATACATTTCATGTACTCATTGATTCTTGAAAAACTTCATGAGCTTAGTTCAGCTGTCACACCCCATCAAAACCCAACATAGAAGCTTGTTTTACTCCTATGTTTGTAAACAATGAAAATGTAAACAAACACTGTAGCCTCAACTTGGTTAAAACTATCATTTTGATATCATAGATGGTCAGTCCTTTCATCCATAGCTCTGTCTATGAATTAGGTGGTTACATTTCTCCATCCCTCAGAAATACTTTTTTCAACTGCTGATTGCCCCTTTAACGTTGTAAAATTAATTCAATTATTTTTTTTACATCTACACACAATACCCCACAATGACAAAGCAAAAACAGGTTTTTAGAAAACATTTCACATTCATTAAATATAAAAAACAGAAATACCTTTATTTACGTAAGAATTCAGACCTTTTGTTATGAGACTAGAAACTGAGCTCAGGTGCATTCTGTTTCCATTGATCATCCTTGAGATGATTCTACAACTTGATTGGAGTCCACCTGTGGTAAATTATATTGATTGGACATGATTTGGAAAGGCACATTTGGAAAGGCATGGTCCAACAGTTGACACTGCATGTCAGAGCAAAAACCAAGCCATGAGGTCAAAGTAATTGTCCGTAGAGCACCAAGACGACAGGATTGAGTCGAGGCACAGATCTAGGGAAGGGTACCAAAACATTTCTGCACCATTGAAGGTCCCCAAGAACACAATGGCCTCCATCATTCTTAAATGGAAGAAGTTTGGAACCACCAAAGACTCTTCCAAGAGCTGGCCGCCCGGCCAAACTGAGCAATCAGTTATAGGTTTGAAGAACTCCTCAGGACATTTCCTCACACCATATTATAAACAGACCTTGATTTTCATCTCAAGAAAGCTTTTGATGTTTTTTTTCTCTCTGTCCATCCTTGTAGCCACATTCAAAGGGTAAGAAAGAGAACATTAGTGGTTGGTATTCCGCAAATACATATGCAAATACACTTCAATAATGAACACAAATAGGCCGCTCAATACATTATGGAAACAGAAGAAAACTGTAATTCTCTTGGACGATCACTAGATGTCACCTCATCTTTAAAATAGAATATCTGTATCTGTGTTCCCTTTTGAGCATACATTTATACATTATGTGTTGGGGTGTTGTCTGTGAATGGAAATAGAAGAAACAAATGCAGTTCTGTCCAGCTGATATGTCATAAGAGCAGATATGTCATCAGAGCAGATATGTCATCAGAGCAGATATGTCATCAGAGCTGATATGCCATAAGAGCAGATATGTCATAAGAGCAGATATGTAGATATGTCATAAGAGCAGATATGCCATAAGAGCAGATATGTCATAAGAGCAGATATGTCATAAGAGCAGATATGCCATAAGAGCAGATATGCAGATATGTCATAAGAGCAGATATGCCATAAGAGCAGATATGTCATAAGAACAGATATGTCATCAGAGCAGATATGCCATAAGAGCAGATATGTCATAAGAGCAGATATGCCATAAGAGCAGATATGTCATAAGAGCAGATATGTCATAAGAGCAGATATGTCATAAGAGCAGATATGCAGATATGTCATAAGAGCAGATATGCAGATATGTCATAAGAGCAGATATGTCATAAGAGCAGATATGCCATAAGAGCAGATATGCCATGAGAGCAGATATGTCATAAGAGCAGATATGCAGATATGCCATGAGAGCAGATATGTCATAAGAGCAGATATGCCATAAGAACAGATATGTCAAAAGAGCAGATATGTCATAAGAGCAGATATGTCATAAGAGCAAATATGTCATCAGAGCAGATATGCCATAAGAGCAGATATGTCAAAAGAGCAGATATGTCATAAGAGCAGATATGCCATAAGAGCAGATATGTCATCAGAGCAGATATGTCATCAGAGCAGATATGTCATAAGAGCAGATATGTCATAAGAGCAGATATGCCATAAGAACAGATATGTCATAAGAGCAGATATGCCATAAGAACAGATATGTCATAAGAGCAGATATGTCATAAGAGCACTAGCGGCAGAACTTTCATGAAGGTATCAGCATATGGAGGATGATAAGTGCCAGTTCGACAATGAAATAATTAAATGCTAAGTAGGAATGTGAATATGATAAAGGTGTTTATATTTTAATATTATTTTGCATGATGCAATCATGCCATAATTAAATTACAAAGTAAAAATTATATTGAAAATAGTTAATTGGAAAGGGTTAACAGAATTTCTAAATGAAAATTGTAATTCATAAATGGAAAATGCAAAATGGTATCAGAAAATCGTACTTGCAAAGTGAAATTGAAAGTGTCTGTTTTCATTTTCTAACTACCCATGTAGTATTTCCTGTTTTTAATTTGCCATTTACATTTTTAAAAGACTCCTGGAGGCGTGAACCAGGAGAGCAACACCACACCCCCATGTAGTAGTACATCCTAGCCATGTCAGGCTCTCTGTCACTTAATGTTAGACTGGTGAAACCAACAGGGTTAGAAACCCAGATCTCCTGCGCACCAGAAAATAGTTGGCCTGCTAAGCTGAAGCCTAGGCATTGACTCAGGGGGCCAATGCAACTCTTCAGGTTTCAGGCAAGGTTAGACCTATTCATCATACATGTGTGATCGCTGAACCACCTCAATTACAATTCACCATCCTTTGACCACCTTACAGAGATCCATCTGAGCCACGGCACAAATGACTGCCAGGGTTTGAACAAGGGTGTTCTGAACATCAGAAGAGATCATTATTTTGTATTATTTTTTTTTATTTCACCTTCATTTAACCAGGTAGGCTAGTTGAGAACAAGTTCTCATTTACAACTGCGACCTGGCCAACATAAAGCACAGCAGTTTGACACATACAACAACACAGAGTTACATATGGAATAAACAAACATACAGTCAATAATACAGTAGAACAAAATAAAAATCTATATACAGTGAGTGCAAATTAGGTAAAATAAGGGAGGTAAGGCAATAAATAGGCCATGGTGGCGAAGTAATTACAATATACCAATTAGATACTAGAGTGACTGATGTGCAGAAGATGAATGTGCAATTAGAGATACTGGGGTGCAAAGGAGCAAGATAAATAAATAAATAAATACAGTATGGGGATGAGGTAGTTGGATGGGCTGTTTACAGATGGGCTATGTACAGGTGCAGTGATCTGTGAGCTGCTCTGACAGCTGGTGCTAAAAGCTAGTGAGGGAGATATGGGTCTCCAGCTTCAGTGATTTTTGCAGTTCGTTCCAGTCATTGGCAGCAGAGAACTGGAAGGAAAGGCGGCCAAAGGAGGAATTGGCTTTGGGGGTGACCAGTGAGATATACCTGCTGGAGCTCGTGCTATGGGTGGGTGCTGCTATGGTGACCAGTGAGCTGAGATAAGGTGGGCTTTACCTAGCAGAGACTTGTAGATGACCTGGAGCCAGTGGGTTTGGCGACGAGTATGAAGCGATGGCCAGCCAACGAGCCAGCCAACAGGTCGCAGTGGTGGGTGATATATGGGGCTTTGGTGACAAAACGGATGGCACTGTGATAGACTGCATCCAATTTGTGGAGTAGAGTATTGGGTATGTTTGGCAGCATGAGTGAAGGATGCTTTGTTGCGAAATAGGAAGCCGATTCTAGATTTAATTTTGGATTGGAGATTCTTAATGTGAGTCTGGAAGGAGAGTTTACAGTCTAGCCAGACACCTAGATATTTGTAGTTGTCCACATATTCTAGGTCAGAACCGTCCAGAGTTGTGATGCTGGACGGGTGGGCAGGTGCGGGCAGTGATCGGTTGAAGAGCATGCATTTAGTTTTACTTGCATTTAAGAGCAGTTGGAGGCCACGGAAGGAGAGTTGTATGGCATTGAAGCTTGTCTGGAGGTTAGTTAACACAGTGTCCAAAGAAGGGCCAGAAGTATACAGAATGGTGTCGTCTGCGTAGAGGTGGATCAGAGAATCACCAGCAGCGAGAGCGACATCATTGATGTATACAGAGAAGAGATTCGGCCCGAGAATTGAACCCTGTGGCACCCCCATAGAGACTGCCAGAGGTTCGGACAACAGGCCCTCTGATTTGACACACTGAACTCTGAGAAGTAGTTGGTGAACCAGGCGAGGCAGTCATTTGAGAAACCAAGGCTGTTGAGTCTGCCAATAAGAATGTGGTGATTGACAGAGTCGAAAGCCTTGGCCAGGTCGATGAATACGGCTGCACAGTAATGTCTCTTATCGATGGCGGTTATGCTATCGTTTAGGACCTTGATCGTGGCTGAGATGCACCCATGACCAGCTCGGAAACCAGATTGCATAGCGGAGAAGGTACGGTGAGATTCGAAATGGTCGGTAATCTGTTTGTTGACTTGGCTTTCGAAGACCTTAGAAAGGCAGGGTAGGATAGATATAGGTCTGTAGCAATTTGGGTCTAGAGTGTCTCCCCCTTTGAAGAGGGGGATGACCGTGGCAGCTTTCCAATCTTTGGGGATCTCAGACGATACGAAAGAGAGATTGAACAGGCTAGTAATAGGGGTTGCAACATTTTCGGCAGATTATCCCGCTAAGCCAAAGCCTGTAGCAAATGCAACTCTTCAGGTATCAGGCAAGGTTACTCATCATGTGAACAACTAGTCAGGAAGAGTCATTACCAGAGGAAGCTGTGGGATTGTATTGTGATTGTAGTTGTCTTTCAGTGTGCCTGGTGCTAGTGTAATGGAGGCAGTTCGGTGGCCACGCACATGACGAGTAACTTTGCCTAGTGTTGAGTAACTTTCCCTGACACTTGAAATATTTCATTGGATCCCCAAGCTATACTGAACAAAAATATAAATGCAACATGTAAAGAGATGGTTTCATGATGTCATGACTTTGGCCTGTTGGGGGAAGTTTATGACCCCCATATATACCTTTCCCCTTTTCTCTCTCTCTACTTTATAGAGTTGACTCTTGTCAAGCCTTTGTAACATAGAGAGTCTAGTAACATCAAAACGTGGGAAACAGAACCATATTTCGGTAATCCAACCAGTTGAAAATATGCGTTGGTACTTAATGAATATGATCTAAGATCAGTTGTTGTCTGAGACATTACTACTAATGACAGGATGACATAAACTGTATCTTGGAAAGTCGACACATTCTAGTTATCAGATTCACATGGAATTGTTGTGCAATTTAAATGTTTAAATATGAAACTATTTGTGAAAAGATTAAATGTAATTTCAACGTGAAGATGATGATCAACACGCCGAAAGGATGAATTTCGACTATACCAGCCAGAATATAGCATGAGCTTAAAGTATGGCAACTTGGTGTAAACTTTGAACTCTTATTCACTAAAGAAGTGATACCTCCTAGCCGATTGAGTTAGCCGCAGCAACGGTAAACGTGGGTTAGGAGAGGACGGACAGAGTATCTATTCTACCATGCTTCAGTTCACCACTAGACATTCTTCAGAGGACAAGAGATCCTTGCTGGACAACCCAGCCTTCTATCTACGACCAATCTACCGAAGCGCAGCTCAGAGTAAATATTAATTGCATTTTCCTTTTCAAATGGACGGTTATTTAGAATGCATAAAATACTGTATTTACGATAGCATAGCTTCTCCATTTGTTACTCAGTCTTCCCCGTCTTTCACTCAAACCCAACCCCCTTTCTTTGTGTAAGCAGCCGTCATATCTGTTCTGTCCGTTAGGGACGTTTTGCTTTATGACATAATTAGTATTCAATGTATGATCTATTCTGTGTACATGTAATTCTGTGTGATTATTTAGGTATTTAGTAAATAAATAATTAAACCAAATTTTGCATTGCTGATTCAACTTGTGAGCCAGGGTTCGTGAAGATAACCAAGAATTTACAACTTTCAGATGAGACTGAATAAGGTGAGGATTAAATATTGAGTGCTACTGATGCAAAAGATTACTAGGTCTTTAAGAGTTTATTCGGAAGATAACAGCTCTATAAATAATCGTTCGTGGTGCCCCGACTTTCTAGTTAATTACATTTACCTGATTAGCTTAATCAGGTAATATTAATTACAGAGAAATGATTTTTTAGAATAGCATGTCATATCACTTATTCCGGCATAGCCAAAGACACGACAATGAGCAGAAATAAAAGATCCCAGACATTTTCCATACGCACAATGTAAAATTAGTTTACATCCCTGTCAGAAAGCATTTCTCCTTTGCCAAGATAATCCATCCACCCTACAGGTGTGGCATATCAAGAAGCTGACTAAACAGGATGATCATGACACAGGTGCACCTTGTGCTGGGTACAATAAAAGGCCACTCTAAAATGTGCAGTTTTGTCACACCACACAATGCCACAGATGTCTCAAGTTTTGAGGAAGCATGCAATTGGCATGCTGACTGCAGGAATGTCCACCAGAGCTGTTGCCAGTGAATTGAATGTTCAATTCTCTATCACAACGTCGTTTTAGAGAATTTGGCAGTACGTCCAACCGGCCTCACAACCACAGACCATGTATGCCCGGACCTCCACATCCGGCTTCTTCACCTATGGGATCATCTGAGACCAGACACCCGGACAGCTAATGAAACTGAGGAGTATTTCTGTTTGTAATAAAGCCCTTTTGTGGGGAAAAACTGGGCCTGGCTCCCCAGTGGGTGGGCTTGGCTCCCAAGTGGGTGGGCCTATGCCCTTCCAGGCCCACCCATAGCTGTGCCCCTGCCCAGTCATGTGAAATCCATAGATTAGGGCCTAATGAATTCGTTTAAATTTCCTTATATGAACTGTAACTCAGTAAACTTGTTGAAATTGTTGCATGTTGCATTTATATTTTTGTCTTAGCAGGCTAAAGTGTTGTTCTGGTGTACAGAACAGCAGGTTCCAACCCTGTCATTACACTAGTCTAAAATCAATGCGCAGAGAGCCCGACATGTCTAGGATGTACGGTGGTGCATGGTGGTGTTGTGATGCTGTCCTGGTTCATGCCTCCAGGAAGCAATTTGCATACATTAAACAAATTTAAAAAATGCTAAATTAGGCAGTTGGAAAATGAAAACAGGCACTTTCCATTTCACATTGCATTTGCCATTTTCTGTGTATCATTTACCATTTTAATTAAACATTTCACTTTACATTTTCCATTTTTCAATTAACCATTTTCAGTTTAAATTTTTAATTAAGTTTATTGTGGCAAAAATAATGACCACTAATATGAAAATATAAATACTTTTATCATTTTCACATTCCAATTTAGCATTTCATTTTCAAAGTGGCGCTGATTATCCTCCACATCAGCATGGTGTCAGAGAAAAATCCAATCAACTGCGTTACTGAAAGAAATCCGAAAACATTCAGAAACACTTCAGATGTCATGTTTTAATAGCCTGAACATTTACTTTTACATTTCCCTATTTGAAGTAACATGTAGACATCATTTGACAAGAAAAAGTGCTGTGCGTAAAGTTTGGCCACTGCAGCTATCGTCAACATTGCTGCGCGCATAAATTGTATAACTAGTCAGGTGGCACAATGTCTCCGGTATAGTGACAATGGTTTACTTTATTGCACTTTTGCGAAAGGCAACAGCAAGTCTGTCACTGCAGCGCAATGTGACAGACCCCTCTCTTGTCAAACATATTTAGTAGGAGGGGCGGCGGCTTTATCTAGGTCCCAGTCCCACTGCTGCCGCCTCCCCCGCTCACATCTCTTCCAGCCTTCACACTTCAGTGAGGAAGACTATAGAGGATGATCATTGATGTTTGATATTTTTATGAATTAAAATACATCCGGAGTTCAGTGGGTCTATGCCAGACACTTCTATTGAACGCAATGATGGGTCCATGGAATGCTCTCCTCTACATTGCAGTCACTGTCTGCCTATTGAAGGGTAAGAAGTAATGCATGTATTTTAATTGTATTGTTATGTGCATCCTAAATGTTCATTAGATGTGTTATTGGTGTTCAGTGCTGCTTTCAAATGAAGTTGTTGGTCAACATTAGTTGTGCACATGTACATACATGCAGGGGATACATTTTGACAGTTACTGTGCTGAACATACTGTATCACTCCATGTTTTCAATGCATGTATTCTAGCACCTCTGATCCTAATCTATCCATGTATTACTACTGTCTATTCACATGTTGAATCCCAGGACTGCTTCAACAGGCTTGATTCAGGCTGCTACTCAAAATCTAACATAAAAAGTTTTAAATGAATAAATCATATGACAGCTTGTAAATAGATTATAAATAGATGCTGTATTTACATCAGCAACATCACTATGCAGATGGCTTTGGCAGGCACAAAGAGAATGAACAATGACTTTCGTGCCATGCATTTACATGTAGTTATAACCAGTAAGCCTAGTTAGTTATTCCCCATTAGAACTGTGATGAAAGCATGCACTCCATAAAACAAGGTGTGGACATGATCTGCATATTCAAGACAGTGAGAAATAAATTAAGCAACAATCTATTGTGAGAAAATTATGAGAAACAACCTTTGTTTGGACAGATGTGTTATACACCTCAACTTAGATATGATATACACCTCAACTTAGATATATATACACCTCAACTTAGATATGTTATACACCTCAACTTAGATATGATATACACCTCAACTTAGATATATATACACCTCAACTTATATATGATATACACCTCAACTTAGATATATTATACACCTCAACTTAGATATGATATAAACCTCAACTTAGATATATATACACCTCAACTTAGATATATATACACCTCAACTTAGATATGTTATACACCTCAACTTATATATGATATAAACCTCAACTTAGATATATATACACCTCAACTTAGATATGGTATACACCTCAACTTACATATGATATACACCTCAACTTAGATATGATATACACCTCAACTTAGATATATATACACCTGAACTTAGATATGATATACACCTCAACTTAGATATGTTATACACCTGAACTTAGATATGATATACACCTCAACTTAGATATGGTATACACCTCAACTTAGATATGATATACACCTCAACTTATATATGATATACACCTCAACTTAGATATGATATACACCTCAACTTAGATATGATATACACCTCAACTTAGATATGGTATACACCTCAACTTAGATATGATATACACCTCAACTTAGATATGATATACACCTCAACTTAGATATGATATACACCTCAACTTAGATATGGTATACACCTCAACTTAGATATGATATACACCTCAACTTAGATATGATATACACCTCAACTTAGATATGATATACACCTCAACTTATATATGGTATACACCTCAACTTAGATATGGTATACACCTCAACTTAGATATGATATACACCTCAACTTATATATGGTATACACCTCAACTTAGATATGGTATACACCTCAACTTAGATATGATATACACCTCAACTTAGATATGATATACACCTCAACTTATATATGGTATACACCTCAACTTATATATGGTATACACCTCAACTTAGATATGGTATACACCTCAACTTAGATATGATATACACCTCAACTTATATATGGTATACACCTCAACTTATATATGGTATACACCTCAACTTAGATATGGTATACACCTCAACTTAGATATGATATACACCTCAACTTAGATATGTTATACAACTCAACTTATATATGATATACACCTCAACTTAGATATGATATACACCTCAACTTAGATATGGTATACACCTCAACTTAGATATGGTATACACCTCAACTTAGATATGATATACACCTCAACTTAGATATGGTATACACCTCAACTTATGTATGATATACACCTCAACTTAGATATGGTATACACCTCAACTTAGATATGGTATACACCTCAACTTAGATATGATATACACCTCAACTTAGATATGGTATACACCTCAACTTATATATGATATACACCTCAACTTAGATATGATATACACCTCAACTTAGATAGGTTATACACCTCAACTTAGATATGATATACACCTCAACTTAGATATATATACACCTCAACTTAGATATGATATACACCTCAACTTATATATGGTATACACCTCAACTTATATATGATATACACCTCAACTTATATATGATATACACCTCAACTTAGATATGGTATACACGTCAACTTAGATATGGTATACACCTCAACTTATATATGGTATACACCTCAACTTAGATATGGTATACACCTCAACTTATATATGATATACACCTCAACTTAGATATGGTATACACCTCAACTTAGATATGATATACACCTGAACTTATATATGATATACACCTCAACTTAGATATGATATACACCTCAACTTATATATGATATACACCTCAACTTATATATGATATACACCTCAACTTATATATGATATACACCGCAACTTAGATATGATATACACCTCAACTTGGATATGGTATACACCTCAACTTAGATATGATATACACCTCAACTTAGATATGATATACACCTCAACTTATATATGATATACACCTCAACTTAGATATGGTATACACCTCAACCTATAATCACACATAATAATAAGGAGATTAAGACCAATGACAATTTGAAGTCATAGGTCAATGAAATGGTCATTGTGACAAATATTACATCAGTATTGGCAAAGCATCATATTAATTTGCTTTCCAAGGTGATGTTTCCCATTGAGTGCTGCATTGTCATGGATGGTCACACTCCCATGTGGCTTGTAGCTCTTGTTTAAGACAAAGCTGTCACAAGATGTCATGACATTACATCCTGAGTAACAGTATTACACACTCCCCTTCCTGCCTGTGCTTACTCTGAAAGCATATATACTCTGTCTTTCCTTGTTCATGTTTGTTTATCAGTCATATATACAGTGCATTCGGAAAGTATTCAGACCCCTTGACTTTTTCTACATTTTGTTACGTTACAGCCTTATTCTAAAATTGATTAAATAGTTCGTTTTTTTCTCATGAATCTACACACAATACCCCATAATGACAAAGCAAAAACAGGTTTTTAGAATTGAATATCAAATTTACATAAGTATTAAGACCCTTTACTCAGTACTTTGTTCAAGCATCTTCGGCAGTGATTACAGCCTCAAGTCTTCTTGGGTCAGCTTGGCACACCTGTATTTGGGGGTTTTCTCCCATTCTTCTCTGCAGATCCTCTCAAGCTCTGTCAGGTTGGATGGGGAGCATTGCTGCACAGCTTTTTTTAGGTCTCTCCATAGATGTTTGATCGGGTTCAAGTCCGAACTCTAGCTGGGCCACTCAAAGACATTCAAAGACTTGTGCAGAGGCGCTGAAAAACAACCCCACAGCATGATGCTGCCACCACCATGCTTCACTGTAGGGACGGTGCCAGGTTTCCTCCAGACATAACACTTGGCATTCAGGCCAAAGAATTCCATCTTGGTTTCATCAGACCAGAGAATCTTGTTTCTCATGGTCTGAGAGTCCTTTAGGTGCCTTTTGGCAAACTCCAAGGGGGCTGTAATGTGGATAAGAGCGTCTGCTAAATGACTAAAATGTCAAATGTAAAATGATTGGTGTAGTGCTGCAGAGATGGTTGTCCTTCTGGAAGGTTCTCCCATCTCCACAGAGGAACTCTGGAGCTCTGTCAAACCATCGGCTACTTAGTCACCTCTGTCTCAAGGCCCTTATCCTCCGATTGCTCAGTTTGGCCGGGCGGCCAGCTCTAGGAAGAGTCTTGGTGGTTCCAAACTTCTTCCATTTAAGAATGATGGTGGCCACTGTGTTCTTGGAGACCTTCAATGCTGCAGATCTGTGCCTCGACACGATCCTGTCTCGGAGCTCTACAGACAATTCCTTTGACCTCATGGCTTGGTTTTTGCTCTGACATGCACTGTCAACTGTGGGACCTTATATAGACTTATATAGACAGGTGTGTGCCTTTCCAAATCATGTCCATTCAATTGAATTTACCACAGTTGGACTCCAATCAAGTTATAAAAAGCATATAAAGGATGATGAATGGAAACAGGCTGCACCTGAGCTTAATTTCCAGTTTCATAGCAAAGGATCGGAATACTTACGTAAATAAGGTATTTCTGTTTTTATTTTTAATACTTTTGCAAAAATGTCTAAAAACCTGATTTGTCATTATCGGGTATTGTGTGCAGATTGATGAGGGAAAAACATTATTTAATACATTTCTGAATACGGCTGTAACATAACAAAATGTGGAAAAAGGGAAGGGGTCTGAATACATTCCGAATGCATTGTATACATGGAATACACAGTGCAATGAAATGCTTACTTGCAGGTCCACATCTCATCAGGTCCACCTCTCGTCAGGTTCACCTCTCGCCAGGTTCACCTCTCGCCAGGTTCAACTCTCGTTAGGTTCAACTCTCGTCAGGTTCACCTCTCGTCAGGTTCACCTCTCGTCAGGTTCACCTCTCGTCAGGTTCACCTCTCGTCAGGTTCACCTCTCGTCAGGTTCACCTCTCGTCAGGTTCAACTCTCAACAGGTTCACCTCTCGTCAGGTTCACCTCTCGTCAGGTTCACCTCTCGTCAGGTTCACCTCCGGTCAGGTTCACCTCTCGTCAGGTTCACCTCCCGTCAGGTTCACCTCTCGTCAGGTTCACCTCCTGTCAGGTTCACCTCCCGTCATGGTTCACCTCTCGTCAGGTTCACCTCTCGTCAGGTTCACCTCTCGCCAGGTTCAACTCTCGTTAGGTTCAACTCTCGTCAGGTTCACCTCTCGTCAGGTTCACCTCTCGTCAGGTTCACCTCTCGTCAGGTTCACCTCTCGTCAGGTTCACCTCCGGTCAGGTTCACCTCTCGTCAGGTTCACCTCCCGTCAGGTTCACCTCTCGTCAGGTTCACCTCCCGTCAGGTTCACCTCTCGTCAGGTTCACCTCCGGTCAGGTTCACCTCCCGTCATGGTTCACCTCTCGTCAGGTTCACCTCTCGTCAGGTTCACCTCTCGTCAGGTTCAACTCTCAACAGGTTCACCTCTCGTCAGGTTCAACTCTCGTCAGGTTCACCTCTTGTCAGGTTCAACTCTTGTCAGGTTCACCTCTCGTCAGGTTCACCTCTCGTCAGGTTCACCTCTCGTCAGGTTCACCTCTCGTCAGGTTCACCTCTCGTCAGGTTCAACTCTCGTCAGGTTCAACTCTCAACAGGTTCAACTCTCAACAGGTTCACCTCTCGTCAGGTTCAACTCTCAACAGGTTCAGCAGCAAAAATAGAAGAAAGTAAAGAGTAATACAAAATGTAACTGTCTGCACTCCATTTAGTAAGACCTCCGCTCTGGAGTCTCCAGTCTATTTGCAATACCTAATTGAATTCTCGGAGGGAGAGAGAGATCGAGAGATTAAGAGTGAGATGTAGAGATGGAGAGAGGGGGGGAGAGAGAGAGAGTCTTGGCCAGCTCTCTGCTTTATCTATCTAACTGACATTGGTGGGTCTCCTAGATTTAATCAAGAAATACAGGAGATGCTTTGTCTCCGTCCTCTGTTCCCTAGCCACCCTTGGTATTGGAAAACATCAGAAAGCTACTTTGTATTACCGTCAGTAATATTACCAATGTACCCTGATGAATGACTGATACATCTTTACACAATAACACAGTGATGTTATCCCACTGATGGTAACACTGAAATGTGATTATGAAGAGGGCCCGCGATCCAGAGGGGAATCAGGCCGTAGACAAAGAACAAGCTTTTATCTGATCTTCCAGTTCTGAGAGCCTCTGTATGCGACCTGGGTAACTGATGAGGGACATAGATGTTTTCTTACAGAACTTAGAAACAATTTCAAAATAGACAGTGAACCCTTGAGCTCTCCGAGCAACCAAATCAATGGAGTAAAGTGCTTTCCCAGAGGTGTTTCTGGGTAATTGGGTTTTGGCTATTAGAAAAGTAAGTAGCCATCCGGCGTCTAAAGTGCCTTAAAATAGAGTAAGACCTTTTCAGAGAATTAAAGCGGGAGGACTCTGAATGAACTGAATACACTGTGTTGTTATGGTCCATGCGTAGCTGGTAGAAAACACCTGGGTTCTGTTCAGTGTAGCGCACCGTGACAATGTTTTGCAATAGTTAACAAAAATCTGTGATCTCACTGGACGTTTTTTTTCTGTACTGAACATCACCATGGACATGCATTCCAATGACTGGTACTGTAGAAGGGCTTAGTAAGACATGTCAGAGATTACTGAGGTATTGAGAGTTATAGGGTGTCAGTATGCTTCTAGCTGAATCTAGCTGGAGAACGTTTGATGAGGCTCTTGGATCAATAAGCAAGCATCCAAATGAGCTGGACCGGCTGTCCACCAGGTGGTTTATAGTCTCTCTCCCTCTTGCTCTTGCTCTTGCTCTCGCTCTCTCTCTCTCTCTCTCTCTCTCTCTCATTCTCTCTCTCTCATTCTCTCTCCCTCTCTCATTCTCTCTCCCTCTCTCTCTCATTCTCTCTCGCTCTCATTCTCTCTCTCTCATGCTTTCTCACATGCTCTCTCTCTCTCTCTCTCTCTCTCTCTCTCTCTCTCTCTCTCATTCTCTCTCTCATGCTCTCTCTCTCTCATGCTCTCTCTCTCTCATACTCTCTCTCATTCTCTCTCTCTCGTGCTCTCTCTCTCTCTCTCTCTCAAATTCAAGCTGCTTTATGAAAAACGTTTTGTCAATATTGCCAAAGCAATAATGTATACAATATACGTTGTAATAAAATAGTAAAGAATAAAGAATAATAATATAAAATGGTAGTAAATAATAATACAAAACAATTCTAAAAGTAACAACAATAAAATGGTAACAGTCAATAGTAGAATAGATATAATACATAGAAAAGGCTAAACATGGAAAATGAAACTAGAACTAACTTAGAACTAACTGTCATCCTCACCATTACATCAATACTACAACTACCATCATCATTACTACTACCACCACCATTACATCAATACTACAACTACCATCATCATTACTACTACCACCACCATTACATCAATACTACAACTACCATCATCATTACTACTACTACCACCACCATTACATCAATACTACAACTACCATCATCATTACTACTACCACCACCATTACATCAATACTACTACTACCATCATCATTACTACTACTACCACCACCATTACATCAATACTACAACTACCATCATCATTACTACTACCACCACCATTACATCAATACTACAACTACCATCATCATTACTACTACTACCACCACCATTACATCAATACTACAACTACCATCATCATTACTACTACCACCACCATTACATCAATACTACAACTACCATCATCATTACTACTACTACCACCACCATTACATCAATACTACAACTACCATCATCATTACTACTACCACCACCATTACATCAATACTACAACTACCATCATCATTACTACTACCACCACCATTACATCAATACTACAACGACCATCATCATTACTACTACCACCACCATTACATCAATACTACAACTACCATCATCATTACTACTACCACCACCATTACATCAATACTACAACTACCATCATCATTACTACTACCACCACCATTACATCAATACTACAACTACCATCATCATTACTACTACCACCACCATTACATCAATACTACAACTACCATCATCATTACTACTACTACCACCACCATTACATCAATACTACAACGACCATCATCATTACTACTACCACCACCATTACATCAATACTACAACTACCATCATCATTGCTACTACTACCACCACCATTACATCAATACTACAACTACCATCATCATTACTACTACCACCACCATTACATCAATACTACAACTACCATCATCATTACTACTACCACCACCTTTACATCAATACTACAACTACCATCATCATTACTACTACCACCACCATTACATCAATACTACAACTACCATCATCATTACTACTACCACCACCATTACATCAATACTACAACTACCATCATCATTACTACTACTACTACCACCACCATTACATCAATACTACAACTACCATCATCATTACTACTACCACCACCATTACATCAATACTACTACTACCATCATCATTACTACTACTACCACCATTACATCAATACTACAACTACCATCATCATTACTACTACCACCACCATTACATCAATACTACTACTACCATCATCATTACTACTACTACCACCATTACATCAATACTACAACTACCATCATCATTACTACTACCACCACCATTACATCAATACTACAACTACCATCATCATTACTACTACTACTACCACCACCATTACATCAATACTACAACTACCATCATCATTACTACTACCACCACCATTACATCAATACTACAACTACCATCATCATTACTACTACTACCACCACCATTACATCAATACTACAACTACCATCATCATTACTACTACCACCACCATTACATCAATACTACAACTACCATCATCATTACTACTACCACCACCATTACATCGATACTACAACTACCATCATCATTACTACTACCACCACCACCATTACATCAATACTACAACTACCATCATCATTACTACTACCACCACCATTACATCAATACTACAACTACCATCATCATTACTACTACTACCACCACCATTACATCAATACTACAACTACCATCATCATTACTACTACCACCACCATTACATCAATACTACAACTACCATCATCATTACTACTACCACCACCATTACATCAATACTACAACTACCATCATCATTACTACTACTACCACCACCATTACATCAATACTACAACTACCATCATCATTACTGCTACTACTACCACCACCTTACATCAATACTACAACGACCATCATCATTACTACTACTACCACCATTACATGAATACTACAACTACCATCATCATTACTACTACCACCACCATTACATCAATACTACCACCACCATTACATCAATACTACTACTACCATCATCATTACTACTACTACCACCACCATTACATCAATACTACAACTACCATCATCATTACTACTACTACCACCACCATTACATCAATACTACAACGACCATCATAATTACTACTACTACTACCACCACCATTACATCAATACTACAACTACCATCATCATTACTACTACCACCACCACCATTACATCAATACTACAACTACCATCATCATTACTACTACTACCACCACCATTACATCAATACTACAACGACCATCATCATTACTACTACTACCACCACCATTACATCAATACTACAACTACCATCATCATTACTACTACCACCACCATTACATCAATACCACAACGACCATCATCATTACTACTACTACTACCACCACCATTACATCAATACTACAACTACCATCATCATTACTACTACCACCACCATTACATCAATACTACAACTACCATCATCATTACTACTACTACCACCACCATTACATCAATACTACAACTACCATCATCATTACTACTACCACCACCATTACATCAATACTACAACTACCATCATCATTACTACTACCACCACCACCATTACATCAATACTACAACTACCATCATCATTACTACTACTACCACCACCATTTACATCAATACTACAACTACCATCATCATTACTACTACCACCACCATTACATCAATACTACAACTACTATCATCATTACTACTATCACCACCATTACATCAATACTACAACTACCATCATCATTACTACTACCACCACCATTACATCAATACTACAACTACCATCATCATTACTACTACCACCACCATTACATCAATACTACTGTCACGCTTGTGTGTAGTGGGTGAGGAATCAAATGCAGGAAGCTGCGATGCAGGGTAGTGGCTTTAATAAGCACAACGGAAAAAATACAAGCCTTCCCAAACACAGCGATCAAAGCGCACAACAAAACAAGGTGCCCCAAACACGGGGGACAAAACACTGTTGGTGCAAACACACGCACTACTGAAAATTACAAAATCAGAGTGTCACCAAGCAAGCAAACAGAGAAACACAATCACTTACAAAAAACCATACATCCTACGCTAACCTAAATAACCCCCCCACTAATGACTAACCCAAAACAGGTGCGTGCCTACCTAGACCTAACCAAACGAAAGTGAAACAAAACAAGGATCGATGGCAGCTAGTAGTTCGGCGACGACGACCGCCGAGCCCCGCCCGGCCGAGGAGGGGCGCCACCATCCGTCACAGTCGTGACAGTACTCCCCCCCTGACGCGCGGCTCCCGCAGCGCGGCTCCCGCAGCGCGCCGTCGCCGACCTCGAGGACGCCCCGGAGGGCGAGGCGCAGGGCGATCCGGATGGAGGCTGTGGAACTCCCGGGTGAGCGCTGGGTCCAGTATGTCCTCCACCGGTACCCAGCACCTCTCCTCCGGGCCGTACCCCTCCCAGTCCACGAGGTACTGCAGGCCCCTCGCCCGGCGTCTGGAGTCCAAGATGGATCGAACTGTGTACGCCGGGGCCCCCCCGATGTCCAGGGGGGGTGGAGGGACCTCCCATACCTCATTTTCCTGCAGCAGACCAGCTACCACCGGCCTGAGGAGAGACACATGAAACGAGGGGTTAATACGATAATAAGAAGGAAGTTGTAATCTGTAACACACCTCGTTTATTCTCCTCAGGACTTTAAATGGCCCCACAAACCGCGGACCCAGCTTCCGGCAGGGCAGGCGGAGGGGCAGGTTCCGGGTCGAGAGCCAGACTCTCTCCCCTGGGGTGAACACGGGGGCCTCGCTGCGGTGCCGGTCAGCGCTCGCTTTCTGTCGCTCCCTGGCTCGTCCCAGGGATTCCTGCACAGCGTTCCAGGTCTCCCTTGAGCGCTGCACCCATTCCTCCACCGCAGGGGCCTCCGTCTGGCTCTGATGCCATGGCCCCAGGACCGGCTGATAACCCAACACACATTTGAATGGTGACATGTTGGTGGAGGAGTGGCGCAAAGAGTTCTGAGCCATTTCGGCCCATGGCACGAACCTTGCCCACTCCCCTGGCCGGTCCTGGCAATAGGACCGCAGGAACCTGCCCACTTCCTGGTTTACCCTTTCCACCTGCCCATTACTTTCGGGGTGAAACCCCGAGGTCAGACTGACCGAAACCCCCAGCCGCTCCATAAACGCCCGCCACACTCGGGACGTGAACTGGGGGCCTCGATCTGAGACGATATCCTCGGGCACCCCGTAGTGCCGGAAGACGTGGGTGAATAAGGCTTCCGCAGTCTGCAGGGCCGTAGGAAGACCGGGTAACGGAATCAGACGGCAGGACTTAGAAAACCGGTCCACAACGACCAGGATCGTAGTGTTGCCCTGAGACGGCGGGAGATCGGTCAAGAAATCCACCGCCAGGTGGGACCATGGTCGTTGTGGAACCGGGAGGGGTTGTAATTTCCCTCTAGGCAGGTGCCTGGGAGCCTTACTCTGAGCGCACACCGAACAGGAGGAGACATAGTGCCTCACGTCCTTCACCAAGGTGGGCCACCAGTATCTCCCACTAAGACCACGCACCGTCCGCTCAACCCCTGGGTGACCCGCGGAGGGAAGCGTGTGAGCCCACCGAATCAGCCGATCGCGAACACCGAGCGGAACGTACTTACGACCCACTGGACACTGCGGAGGAGTAGGCTCCGTCCGTAACGCCCGCTCGATGTCCGCGTCCACCTCCCAGACCACTGGTGCCACCAGGCAGGAGGCTGGAAGGATAGGCGTGGGCTCGGTGGACCGTTCCTCGGCGTCATGGAGACGAGACAGTGCGTCGGCCTTAGTGTTCCGGGAACCTGGGATATACGAGATGTTAAACCGAAATCTCGTAAAGAACATCGCCCACCTGGCTTGACGCGGGTTCAGTCTCCTCGCCGCCCGGATGTACTCCAGATTGCGGTGGTCAGTCCAGATGAGAAAAGGGTGGCGCGCCCCCTCAAGCCAATGTCTCCACACCTTCAGGGCTCTGACCACAGCCAACAGCTCCTTGTCCCCCACATCATAGTTACGCTCCGCCGGACTCAACTTCCTAGAGAAGAAGGCGCAGGGGCGGAGCTTGGGGGGGGCGCCCGAGCGCTGGGACAGCACGGCTCCTACCCCAGCCTCGGACGCGTCCACCTCCACTATGAAGGGCAAAGAGGGGTCCGGGTGCGCCAGCACCGGGGCGTCGGTGAACAAAACCTTCAGACGACTAAAGGCCCTGTCCGCCTCCGCGGACCACTGCAACCGCACCGGGCCCCCCTTCAACAGTGAGGTAATGGGAGCCGCCACCTGCCCAAAGCCCCGGATAAACCTCCGGTAGTAATTGGCAAATCCCAAAAACCGCTGCACCTACTTACGCACGGCTGATTACGGCCAATTACGCACGGCTGAGACGCGGTCACATTCCATCACTACCCCTGATGAGGAAATGCGATACCCCAAGAAAGAGACGGCTGGTTTGGAAAACTCACATTTCTCAGCCTTGACGTATAGGTCATGCTCCACCAGTCGCCCAAGCACTTTACGCACCAGAGACACATGCTCGGCGCGTGTAGCGGAGTAGACCAGAATGTCATCGATGTACACCACCACACCCTGACCGAGCAGGTCCCGGAGAATCTCGTCCACAAAAGATTGAAAGACTGCGGGAGCATTCTTTAACCCATACGGCAAGACGAGGTACTCATAATGGCCAGATGTGGTACTAAATGCAGTTTTCCACTCGTCCCCTCCTCGGATACACACCAGATTATATGCGCTCCTGAGATCCAATTTCGTGAAGAAGCGCGCCCCGTGAAATGACTCCATCGCCGAGGCGATGAGAGGTAGTGGGTAACTGAAACCCACTGTGATGGCATTTAGACCTCTATAGTCAATGCACGGGCGCAAACCTCCCTCCTTCTTCTTCACGAAAAAAAAGCTCGAGGAGACGGGTGAGTGAGATGGCCGAATGTATCCCTGCCTCAAGGATTCAGTGACGTATGTCTCCATAGCCGCTGTCTCCTCCTGAGACAGGGGATAAACGTGACTACGAGGGAGGGCAGCGCCCACCTGGAGGTTTATCGCACAGTCTCCTCGTCGATGAGGTGGTAATTGGGTCGCCTTCGTTTTACTGAAGGCGATAGCCAAATCGGCATATTCTGAGGGAATGTGCACGGTGGAGACTTGGTCTGGACTCTCCACCGTAGTCGCACCGATGGAAACTCCTATGCACCTGCCCGAGCACTCATTTGACCACCCCTTAAATGCCCTCTGTCCCCACGAAATCTTAGGGTTGTGAGTGGCTAGCCAGGGAATCCCTAGAACCACTGGAAACGCTGGGGAATCGATGAGGAAAAGACTAATCTGCTCCTCATGACCCCCCCGCATTACCATGACCAGAGGTACAGTGACCTCCCTGACCAGCCCCGACCCTAGTGGTCGACTGTCTAGGGCGTGTATGGGGAAGGGTTGGTCCAACTGGACCAAGGGAATCCCTAACCTAGCCGCGACCCCACGGTCCATAAAACTCCCTGCTGCGCCTGAATCGACTAGCGCCTTAAACCGGGAGTGAGGGGAGAAACAAGGGAAAGACACTGACACATACATGTGACGTACAGGGGGCTCTGGGTGAGGCTGGTGCTGACTCACCTGAGGTGTCAAAGGAGCGCTCTGCCTGCCGTCTGGACTCCTAGGGGAGTCTCCCCAGCACCGGTCCACAGTGTGCCCTCTGCGACCACATGAGGTGCAGGAGCGACCCCCCCCCTCCAGTCTTCCTGGCTGCTGCCCCCCCTATCTCCATAGGCGTGGGAGCAGGAGGGCTGGAGGGTGGAATGAGCAGGGCCCGGGTCGGACGTCCGCGGGCGGCCAGCAGATTGTCCAGTCGGATGGACAGATCCACCAGTTGGTCCAGTGTGTGAGTCGTGTCCCGACAGGCTAATTCCCGGCGGACGTCCTCCCTCAAACTACAACGGTAGTGGTCTATAAGGGCCCTCTCATTCCACCCTGCTCCCGCGGCCAGGGTCCGGAACTCGAGAGCGAAATCCTGCGCGCTCCTCGTCTCCTGCCTCAGGTGAAACAGCCGCTCACCCGCCGCTCTCCCCTCCGGGGGATGATCGAATACTGCCCAAAAGCGGCGGGTGAACTCTGGGTAGTTGTCCCTGGCTGAGTCCGGACTGTCCCACACGGCGTTTGCCCATTCCAGGGCCTTACCCGTGAGACAGGAGACGAGGACGCTGACGCTCTCCTCCCCCGAGGGAGGGGGACGAACGGTCGCCAGGTATAACTCCAACTGGAGTAAGAAGCCCTTACACCCAGCGGCCGTTCCATCGTACTCCCTGGGGGGGGCGAGCTTCACCCCACTGGTACTGGGAGCTGTGGGTGCTGGGGGGGGGCGCAGGCTGTTGGACTGCCGCGTTCGAGGGGCCGAGAGCGCGTCGGTCCCAGCTCTCCAGGCGCGCCAACACCTGATCCATGGCGTTACCCAGCCGGTGGAGCAGGGTAGAGTGTTGATCCACGGTTTCCTCCATGGACATGGCTGGCGCTGAAGCTCCTGCTGACTCCATTACGTTTTGGGTACGTGATTTCTGTCACGCTTGTGTGTAGTGGGTGAGGAATCAAATGCAGGAAGCTGCGATGCAGGGTAGTGGCTTTAATAAGCACAACGGAAAAAATACAAGCCTTCCCAAACACAGCGATCAAAGCGCACAACAAAACAAGGTGCCCCAAACACGGGGGACAAAACAAGGATCGATGGCAGCTAGTAGTTCGGCGACGACGACCGCCGAGCCCCGCCCGGCCGAGGAGGGGCGCCACCATCCGTCACAGTCGTGACAACTACAACGACCATCATCATTACTACTACTACCACCACCATTACATCAATAATACAACTACCATCATCATTACTACTACCACCACCTTTACATCAATACTACAACGACCATCATCATTACTACTACTACTACCATTACATCAATACTACAACTACCATCAGCATTACTACTACCACCACCATTACATCAATACTACAACTACCATCATCATTACTACTACCACCACCTTTACATCAATACTACAACTACCATCATCATTACTACTACTACTACCACCACCCTACATCAATACTACAACTACCATCATCATTACTACTACTACAACTACCATCATCATTACTACTGCTACTACCACCACCATTACATCAATACTACAACTACCATCATCATTACTACTACTACCACCTTTACACCAATACTACAACTACCATCATCATTACTACTACTACCACCACCATTACATCAATACTACAACTACCATCATCATTACTACTACCACCACCATTACATCAATACTACTACTACCACCACCATTACATCAATACTACAACTACCATCATCATTACTACTACCACCACCATTACATCAATACTACAACGACCATCATCATTACTACTACTACCACCACCATTACATCAATACTACAACTACCATCATCATTACTACTACTACCACCACCATTACATCAATACTACAACTACCATCATCATTACTACTACCACCACCATTACATCAATACTACAACTACCATCATCATTACTACTACCACCACCATTACATCAATACTACAACTACCATCATCATTACTACTACTACCACCACCATTACATCAATACTACAACTACCATCATCATTACTACTACCACCACCATTACATCAATACTACAACTACCATCATCATTACTGCTACTACTACCACCACCTTACATCAATACTACAACTACCATCATCATTACTACTACCACCACCATTACATCAATACTACAACTACCATCATCATTACTACTACTACCACCTTTACATCAATACTACAACGACCATCATCATTACTACTACCACCACCACCATTACATCAATACTACAACTACCATCATCATTACTACTACTACTACCACCACCATTACATCAATACTACAACGACCATCATCATTACTACTACTACCACCACCATCATTAAACTGCTATCATTACCATCACCCTACTACCCATACCACTACTATTTGGAATAATAATCACAACAATAATAATAATAGTAATAACAATAATACCAGTAATAATAATAATAATAGTAATAACAATAATACTAATAATAAGTAAGTTACTGTTTACTATGCAGATGTTATTATTCAGTGTCCCTCAAGGATTAGGCTGTCAAATATTTTGGTCCAAATTCAAATTGGGATGTCGATTTTTTTATAATAACATTTTTATTGCCTACAATGCTTTTTCTTTGAGTGCATTCATTGCCATATAAAACATTTCCATATAAAAAATTTGCTCTCATTCTCTCTCTCTCATTCTCTCACTATATTGGAGATTAAACGAAAAAGTGTATGGTCCATCTGCTGATCTAGTTTACAGCATTATCTCATTCTGCTGCTCTAGTTTACAGCATTATCTACTTTTGTTGCTCAAGATTACAGCATTATCTAATCTTGCTGCTCTGGTTTGCAGTGTTATCTCATTATGCTACTCTAGTTTAATGTATTATCTAATTTTGCTGCTCTAGTTTATAGCATTATATCATTTTGTTGCTCTAGTTTACAGCATTATCTTATTTTGCTTTGGGTCATGCATGTGACAGAGATAGTGAAAGGAATTAGTAAAAAAGCATGACCATTTTTTACCACACTGTGGTTAACAAGACATGTTATTTTCGACTGTACAACAGGGACTACACATCTACGCAAAGTCTATCGATCTTCAGAGAAGACCAAGCACATTTTAAAACAGAGGCTCAAATGTCTACATCTGTTGTGTTTTTTCCCCTGGCAGTGTCCCTCCAAGGGGAGCCCCAGCGGAGGCTGTACAAGGATCTTATGGCCAACTACAACCCACTAGAAAGGCCAGTGTTCAATGACACCCACTCCCTCACCGTCAACTTCAGCTTTAGTTTGATGCAGATCATGGACGTGGTGAGTTACTGTGGTACGCAAGTTAACAGAGCTGAGATTTTTGTGCTAGCCCAACACTAACAGCCGTGATTCAACTCAAATCAAGGGTGATTAGTTGTCTTGTATTATCAGATGTGTTAGCCCTGGGCTAGAACAAAAATGTTCACCTCTGGGGTCCTTCAGGAATGGATTGAGTAACACTGGGTTGTTGTATTACTTTATTCTCTGATGATACAAACTGACATGTTGATCTATCTCTCTCTGATGATACAAACTGACATGTTCATCTATCTCTCTATCATGTTACAAACTGACATGTTCATCTATCTCTCTATCATGCTACAAACTGACATGTTCATCTATCTATCTCTGATGATACAACCTGACATGTTCATCTATCTCTCTGATGATACAAACTGACATGTTCATCTATCTCTCTCTGATGTTACAAACTGACATGTTCATCTATCTATCTATAATGATACAAACTGACATGTTCATCTATCTCTCTCTGATGATACAAACTGACATGTTCATCTATCTCTCTCTGATGATACAAACTGACATGTTCATCTATCTCTCTCTGATGATACAAACTGACATGTTCATCTATCTCTCTCTGATGTTACAAACTGACATGTTCATCTATCTCTCTGTCATGTTACAAACTGACATGTTCATCTATCTCTCTCTGATGATACAAACTGACATGTTCATCTATCTCTCTCTGATGATACAAACTGACATGTTCATCTATCTCTCTCTGATGTTACAAACTGACATGTTCATCTATCTCTCTCTGATGATACAAACTAACATGTTCATCTATCTCTCTCTGATGATACAAACTGACATGTTCATCTATCTCTCTCTGATGTTACAAACTGACATGTTCATCTATCTCTTTCTGATGTTAAGTATTGACATGTTCATCTATCTCTCTCTGATGATACAAACTGACATGTTAATCTATCTCCCTCTGATGTTACAAACTGACATGTTGATCTATCTCTCTCTGATGTTACAAACTGACATGTTCATCTATCTCTCTATCATGTTACAAACTGACATGTTCATCTATCTCTCTCTGATGATACAAACTGACATGTTCATCTATCTCTCTGTCATGCTACAAACTGACATGTTCATCTATCTCTCTCTGATGTTACAAACTGACATGTTCATCTATCTATCTCTGATGATACAAACTGACATGTTCATCTATCTCTCTCTGATGATACAAACTGACATGTTCATCTATCTCTCTCTGATGTTACAAACTGACATGTTCATCTATCTCTCTATCATGTTACAAACTGACATGTTCATCTATCTATCTCTGATGATACAAACTGACATGTTCATCTATCTCTCTCTGATGATACAAACTGACATGTTCATCTATCTCTCTATCATGTTACAAACTGACATGTTCATCTATCGCTCTCTGATGATACAAACTGACAAGTTCATCTATCTCTCTGTCATGCTACAAACTGACATGTTCATCTATCTCTCTCTGATGATACAAACTGACATGTTCATCTATCTCTCTCTGATGTTACAAACTGACATGTTCATCTATCTCTCTATCATGTTACAAACTGGCATGTTCATCTATCTATCTCTGATGATACAAACTGACATGTTCATCTATCTCTCTCTGATGATACAAACTGACATGTTCATCTATCTCTCTCTGATGTTACAAACTGACATGTTCATCTATCTCTCTGTCATGTTACAAACTGACATGTTCATCTATCTCTCTATCATGTTACAAACTGACATGTTCATCTATCTCTCTCTGATGTTACAAACTGCATGTTCATCTATCTCTCTATCATGTTACAAACTGACATGTTCATCTATCTCTCTCTGATGTTGCAAACTGACAAGTTCATCTATCTCTCTCTGATGATACAAACTGACATGTTCATTAATCTCTTTGTCATGCTACAAACTGACATGTTCATCTATCTCTCTCTGATGTTACAAACTGACATGTTCATCTATCTCTCTCTGATGTTACAAACTGACATGTTCATCTATCTCTCTATCATGTTACAAACTGACATGTTCATCTATCTATCTCTGATGATACAAACTGACATGTTCATCTATCTCTCTCTGATGATACAAACTGACATGTTCATCTATCTCTCTCTGATGTTACAAACTGACAAGTTCATCTATCTCTCTCTGATGATACAAACTGACATGTTCATCTATCTCTCTCTGATGTTACAAACTGACATGTTCATCTATCTCTCTGTCATGTTACAAACTGACATGTTCAGCTATCTCTCTATCATGTTACAAACTGACATGTTCATCTATCTCTCTCTGATGTTACAAACTGCATGTTCATCTATCTCTCTATCATGTTACAAACTGACATGTTCATCTATCTCTCTATCAGGTTACAAACTGACATGTTCATCTATCTCTCTCTGATGATACAAACTGACATGTTCATCTATCTCTCTATCATGTTACAAACTGACATGTTCATCTATCTCTCTCTGATGATACAAACTGACAAGTTCATCTATCTCTCTGTCATGCTACAAACTGACATGTTCATCTATCTCTCTCTGATGATACAAACTGACATGTTCATCTATCTCTCTCTGATGTTACAAACTGACAAGTTCATATATCTCTCTCTGATGATACAAACTGACATGTTCATTAATCTCTTTGTCATGCTACAAACTGACATGTTCATCTATCTCTCTCTGATGTTACAAACTGACATGTTCATCTATCTCTCTCTGATGTTACAAACTGACATGTTCATCTATCTCTCTGTCATGTTACAAACTGACATGTTCATCTATCTCTCTCTGATGATACAAACTGACATGTTCATCTATCTCTCTCTGATGTTACAAACTGACAAGTTCATCTATCTCTCTCTGATGATACAAACTGACATGTTCATTAATCTCTTTGTCATGCTACAAACTGACATGTTCATCTATCTCTCTCTGATGTTACAAACTGACATGTTCATCTATCTCTCTCTGATGTTACAAACTGACATGTTCATCTATCTCTCTATCATGTTACAAACTGACATGTTCATCTATCTCTCTCTGATGTTACAAACTGACATGTTCGTCTATCTCTCTCTGATGATACAAACTGACATGTTCATCTATCTCTCTCTGATGATACAAACTGACATGTTCATCTATCTGTCTCTGATGATACAAACTGACATGTTCATCTATCTCTCAATGCAACAGGATGAGAAGAACCAGGTTTTAACAACCAACATATGGCTGCAGCTGGTAAGACATTTTTCCATTTGCTTGTTTTAACACGTTTAATTTACACTATATACTATACTGTACTATACTGCACTATACTATACTGTACTGTACTGTACAATACACTAGATTACACTACACTATACAATATTATACCATACTGCACTACACTACACCTCCATCTATCTTGCAAATTGGTCAACTCAGGAACAATAACTAAGCTACTCAGTCACACAAAACTGAATGAAGATGACGTTTATGTTTTATGACAGTAAGCCCTCTCCCGCTCTCGCCTCATCAGCAAACTGTATGAATGTTGTGTTGGCTGTTTTAAATCACCTTAACGAATGGACAAGCTCCAGACAGTCAGTCCTTCATAGAGCCACTCCATAGACCTTATAGATAGATGTGACCTTACTCAAGAAATAGGCTATTATAGCATCCCTCTGATAACTATCCATTGTCTGTGGCTCAACCCCCTGGTGGGGAAGACAAAGTTACATTAAGACAATGAAATCTATACAAACCAACATCCATCTCTAGACTCGGAGGTAATCTGTATGAGCACCCAGGACAGCTTGCTAAAGAAAGTCATTGAGACCGTGTTGATATTGCTACACTTACAGTACACTCATAAGGTGGTGTAACCTCTATCTGTTATGTCTGCTAACACTTATTGATTACAACATGACTGCCAACCTCCCATATAAAGAATGAAAACTGACAATACACTGGCTAAAAAGCATGAACATGTAATTATTTGACAGGGTATGCTTAGTCATGCTCCATACTAGGGCTCCGTTTGTTGTGATGTGTCATGGCATATCAAACATGACGTATGGAAACCTCACCTTGCTACACCAGGCAACAGTCTGGTGTTGTTGAAATGATAAACAGTCCACGCTACCCATCTCAAATCTCAAAGTATGATACAGGATGTGTAGGCCATTGTAAGATTCATTACCTTTTCAAACCAATCATTTACAACCCTCAAACTGATTGATAATGGTCACTATGTCCATGACTTGTTTAGTCATCCACATTTGGATTAGAATTGGAATATACATGTAACTGCCAGAATAAAGGAAACACCAACATAAAGTGTCTTAATAGGGCGTTGGCCTGCCAGAATAGCTGCAATGCACCTTGGCATAGATTCTAGAAGTGTCTGGAACTCTATTGGTGGGATGTGACACCATTCTTCCACAAGAAATTCCATAATATGGTGGTGGAAAACGCTGTCTCAGGCATCGCTCCAGAATCTCCCATTAGTGTTCAATTGGGTTGAGATCTGGTGACTGAGACACACACACACACACACACACACACACACACACACACACACACACTTTAAACCCCCAATGCTCCTTTGAGACCCCTCTTTCAAAGACACTGAGGCATTTTAATACATGACCCTAAGCATGATGGGATGTTAATTAACTCATGAACCACATTTGTGTGGAAGCACCTGCTTTCAATATACAGTACTTTGTATCCCTCATTTACTCAAGTGTTTCCTTTATTTTGGCAGTTAAATGTAGATCTTAGAAAAGATTGGAACATAGCCTTAATCCTATAAAATGTTTATTCCTTGATACAGTTGTTTATTATAGACTGGGACAGATTCTGATCTGATCTGCTCTGTGTGTTTAATAAAGACTGGGACAGATTCTAATCTGATCTGCTCTGTGTGTTTAATAAAGACTGGGACAGATTCTAATCTGATCTGCTCTGTGTGTTTAATAAAGACTGGGACAGATTCTAATCCGATCTGCTCTGTGTGTTTAATAAAGACTGGGACAGATTCTAATCTGATCTGCTCTGTGTGTTTAATAAAGACTGGGACAGATTCCAATCTGATCTGCTCTGGGTGTTTATTAAAGACTGGGACAGATTCTAATCCGATCTGCTCTGTGTGTTTAATAAAGACTGGGACAGATTCTAATCTGATCTGCTCTGGGTGTTTATTAAAGACTGGGACAGATTCTAATCTGATCTGCTCTGTGTGTTTAATAAAGACAGCAATACCCTTAGAGTCCCACAGGAGGCTGCTGAGGGGAGGACGGCTCACAATAATGCATTGCATTTAATGGAATGGTATCAAACACATGGAAACCAGGTGTTTGATGTGTTCGATAACATTCCATTTATTCCATTCCAGCTATTACTATGAGCCCGTCCCCCCCAATTAATGTGCCGGCAGTCGCCTGTGCCTTAAACATAACAAGCAGTAATACAAACAGTTAGTCATGACAAACAGCTATAGTTAACACTCCTACACTTCTTATACCCTTTAAAGATGTTCCTTTTTAACAGCTTCTCAATTGTTGCTATGCAATGTCTGATTTCCCCAGTTACCACAAAACTTTTACCATTTCCATTTTCAGATTAATCTGCATAGATGGATACATTGTTTATCAAACCATGATTAGGTTCAACAAGCGATGTGTGGCCACAGAACCTCCCACTAATGGATTTAGCTTGTCTGGAAAGGTGTGTGGAGGAGTGGTGAGAATATGATGAGTGTGTTATGTTTCTCTCTCCAGTACTGGAATGATTATTACCTGCAGTGGAATCAGTCTGAGTACCCTGGGGTGGCCAATGTGAGATTCCCTGATAGCCAAATCTGGAAGCCAGACATCCTGCTGTATAACAGGTTAGTACTATACCAGTAATCTTGGACCCCATAACCAATTATTGCTCTATACAGCTGACCAACTCCATTATTATGGCCTCTAATGTATTACCAAGCAGGACTTATATAGTTTGTAAGACAGGTGTTGAGCTCATAGCTCTTGTACATGAAATGCTTTTGGACATATTGCCATATGACAGTGTTGATTTGAGGAAATAAATTGGAAATGGAAATGTACAATACACAGATTATAATAGCATGAACTGCTTCTTTAGGAGCCAGCCTGATCTCGTGAGCTCACAGAATGATGTGCATTTTAAGTAAGGCTGGCCAGCAAGGCTATTCTTCATGTAAATAAAGTCAGAAAAAAGCAAAAGAGTATTTCACCAAAAATGCAGATTTCCATATGCTATTGTATACCATTAACCCTCATAGGCTTTCTTCAAGGACAATCACAGTGATGAAAATGTAAATAAATGTAAATAAAATGGTAACAGCAGAACCCCCTGCCTGTTTCCCCCTGCAGAAAACAACATTCTCACCCCTATCTGTCACTGTTCTATTGAACAAAGCCTTAGCTTCACCCCAGTCGATTACATTCCACTATGGTGACTTTTTGCCTCCCGTGGAATGGCAACTCTTTTAACTTGAGCTCACCTTCCTCCATTCCTATTGAAACCGCTGGGAGTTCATTTGGAGGAGTGCATTATGTGTTGCGAGAGACAGAGCTCTACACTGACTAGGCCATCTCTAGGGGAATGTAGCTGTTGCTATGCTGCAACAAAGGAACCATACTTCAGGTCTTCTATCACACTGTAACCTAGAAAATAATGAGACAGGAATACTAATTTCGAAGGCAGGCATATCTTTTTAACGTTTTAACACCAGCTACAGTATTAGAATTGATACAGTACATTTTCTTTGCCATGTAATCCTTTGTGAGTAGTATGAATGGAAGTGGAGCTACATCATGATTAACAGTCTATGTTGCTCTAGTGATTTATAGCCGTATGATTCATGATCATGGTTTTCACAGCTCAAGGTCATACTACCACACCAATAAAAGACTGTTGTGTTGCTGTCTGCACATTAATGTAGTGGGTCCCAACCCTCTTGTAAGGAAGGACCTGTCTATACATTAATGTAGTGGGTCCCAACCTTCTTGTAAGGTCCTGTCTATACATTAATGTAGTGGGTCCCAACCCTCTTGTAAGGGCCTGTCTATACATTAATGTAGTGGGTCCCAACCCTCTTGTAAGGGCCTGTCTATACATTAATGTAGTGGGTCCCAACCCTCTTGTAAGGGCCTGTCTATACATTAATGTAGTGGGTCCCAACCCTCTTGTAAGGGCCTGCCTATACATTAATGTAGTGGGTCCCAACGCTCTTGTAAGGGCCTGCCTATACATTAATGTAGTGGGTCCCAACCCTCTTGTAAGGGCCTGCCTATACATTAATGTAGTGGGTCCCAACGCTCTTGTAAGGGCCTGCCTATACATTAATGTAGTGGGTCCCAACCCTCTTGTAAGGGCCTGTCTATACATTAATGTAGTGGGTCCCAACCCTCTTGTAAGGGCCTGTCTATACATTAATGTAGTGGGTCCCAACCCTCTTGTAAGGGCCTGTCTATACATTAATGTAGTGGGTCCCAACCCTCTTGTAATGGCCTGCCAACCGCTCCGTGCAAGCACACCTAATTCCACTAGTCAACCAATCAGAACATCTAATTCCACTAAGCAACCAATCAGCACACCGAATTCAACTAGTCAACCAATCAGCAAGGCAATCATTAGTTAAATCAGCTGTGCTACTGTAGTGTTGTAATGTAACTCGTATTTGGGATGGCTGGGCATCCCCAAGGAGCGGGTTTGGGAACGACTGCACTAACGCCCACTTACTGAATACATCCATGTTCTCCCATAGTGCCGACGAGAGGTTTGATGCTACCTTCCATACCAATGTGTTGGTCAACTCCTCTGGGTCCTGCTCCTACTTGCCTCCAGGTAAGTATAGCTCAAGTACCATCCCTGGATATCTATATTCAATACCTTCCACATTAACTCTGTTTTCCCAAGTCAGTTCCACTGAACCATAAAAGCTCACCTTCTATGGTTTTGACCTGTTCAGTTGGCTGGGTTCTAAGCTAGATGCCCTCAATCTCACCCAAATGATCATGGAACCTACCAGGTACAACCCCAAATCCGTAAACACGGGCACCCTCATAGATATCATCCTGACCAACCTGCCCTCTAAATACACCTCTGCTATCTTCAACCAGGATCTCAGCAATCACTGCCTCATTGCCTGTGTCTGTAATGGGTCCGCGGTCAAACGACCACCCCTCATCACTGTCAAACGCTCCCTAAAACACTTCAGCGAGCAGGCCTTTCTAATCAACCTGGCCCGGGTATCCTGGAAGGATATTGACCTCATTCCATCAGTAGAGGATGCCTGGTTATTCTTTAAATGTGCTTTCCTCATCATCTTAAATAAGCATGCCCCGTTCAAAAAATGTAGAACTAGGAAACAGATATAGCCCTTGGTTCACTCCAGACCTGACTGCCCTTGACCACCACAAAAACATCCTGTGGCGTTCTGCATTAGCATCAAATTGCCTCCGTGATATGCAACTTTTCAGGGAAGTTAGGAACCGATATACACAGGCAGTTAGGAAAGCAAAGGCTAGCTTTTTCAAACAGAAATTTTCATCCTGTAGCACAAACTCCAAAAAGTTCTGGGACACTGTAAAGTCCATGGAGAATAAGAGCACCTCCTCCCAGCTGCCCACTGCACTAAGGCTAGGAAACACTGTCACCACCGATAAATCCACAATAAATGAGAAATTCAATAATCATTTTTCTACGGCTGGCCGTGCTTTCCACCTGGCTACCCCTACCCCGGTCAACAGCTCTGCACCCCCCACAACAACTTGCCCAAGCCTCCCCTATTTCTCCTTCACCCAAATCCAGATAGCTGATGTTCTGAAAGAGCTGCAAGTTCTGGACCCCAACAAATCAGCTGGGTTAGACAATCTGGACCCTCTCTTTCTAAAATTATCTGCCGCAATTGTTGCAACCCCTATTACTAGCCTGTTCAACCTCTCTTTCGTATCATCTGAGATCCCCAAAGATTGGAAAGCTGCTGCGGTCATCCCCTCTTCAAAGGGGGAGACACTCTAGACCCAAACTGTTACAGACCTATATCTATCCTACCCTGCCATTCTAAGGTCTTCAAAAGCCAAGTTAACAAACAGATCACCGGCCATTTCGAATCCCACCGTACCTTCTCCGCTATGCAATCTGGTTTCCAAGCTGGTCATGGGTGCACCTCAGCCACGCTCAAGGTTCTAAACGATATCATAACCGCCATCGATAAGAGACATTACTGTGCAGCTGTCTTCATTGATCTGGCCAAGGCTTTCGACTCTGTCAATCACAACATTCTTATCGGCAGACTCAACAGTCTTGGTTTCTCAAATGACTGCCTCGCCTGGTTCACCAACTACTTCTCTGACAGAGTTCAGTGTGTCAAATCGGAGGGCCTGTTGTCCGGACCTCTGGCAGTCTCTATGGGGCTGCCACAGGGTTCAATTCTTGGGCCAACTCTTTTCTCTGTATACATCAATGATGTCGCTCTTGTTACTGGTGATTCTCTGATCCACCTCTACGCAGACGACGCCATTCTGTATACTTCTGGCCCTTCTTTGGACACTGTGTTAACTAACCTCCAGACGAGCTTCAATGCCATACAACTTTCCTTCCGTGGCCTCCAACTGCTCTTAAATGCAAGTACAACTAAATGCATGCTCTTCAACCGTTCGCTGCCGCACCAGCCCGCCCGACTAGCATCACTACTCTGGACGGTTCTGACTTAGAATATGTGGACAACTACAAATATCTAGGTGTCTGGCTAGACTGTAATCTCTCCTTCCAGTACCTTTACTTGCACATTCATCTTCTGCACATCTATCACTCCAGTGTTTAATTTCTAAATTGTAATTATTTCCCCACTGTGGCCTATTTATTGCCTTACCTCCCTAATCTTACTTCATTTGCACACACTGTATACAGACTTTTCTATTGTGTTATTGACTGTACGTTTGTTTATTCCATGTGTAACTCTATGTTGTTGTTTGTGTTGCACTGCTTTGCTTTATCTTGGCCAGGTCGCAGTTGTAAATGAGAACTTGTTCTCAACTGGCCTACTTGGTTAAATAAAGGTGAAACAAAAATTAAAATAAAAAAGTTTTCCGTAGGAACAGTGGCTTGCGAAAGTACTCACCCCCCTTGGCATTTTTCCTATTTTGTTACCTTACAACCTGGTATTAAAATAGAACTTTGGGGTGTTTGTATCATTTGATTTACACAACATGCCTACCACTTTCAAGATTTTTTTATTGTGAAACAAACAAGAAATAAGACAAAGAAACGGCAAACTTGAGCGTGCATAACTATTCACCCCCCCAACGTCAATACTTTGTAGAGCCACCTTTTGCAGCAATTACAGCTGCAAGTCTCTTGGGGGTATGTCTCTATAAGCTTGGCACATCTAGCCACTGAGATTTTTGCCCAATCTTCAAGGCAAAACTGCTACCGCTCCTTCAAGTTGGATGGGTTCCCCTGGTGTACAGCAATCTTTAAGTCATACCACAGATTCTCAATTAGATTGAGGTCTGGGATTTGACTAGGCCATTCCAAGACATTTAAATGTTTTCCCTTAAACCACTCGAGTGTTGCTTTGGCAGTATGCTTAGGGTCATTGTCCTGCTGGAATGTGAACCTCTATCCTAGTCTCAAATCTCTGGAAGACTGAAATACGTTTCCCTCAAGAATTTCCCTGTATTTAGCGCCATCCATCATTCCTTCAAATCTGACCAGTTTCCAGTCCCTGCCGATGAAAAACATCCCCACAGCATGATGCTGCCTTCACCATGCTTCACTGTGGGGGTGGTGTTCTCGGGGTGATGAGAGGTGTTGGGTTTGCGCCAGACATAGCGTTTGCCTTGATGGCCAAAAAGCTACATTTTAGTCTCATCTGACCAGAGTACCTTCTTCCATATGTTTGGGGAGTCTCCCACATGCCTAATGGCAAACACCAAATGTGTTTGCTTATTTTTTTATTTAAGCAATGGCTTTTTTCTGGCCACTCTTCCGTAAAGCCCAGCTCTGTGGAGTGTATGGCTTAAAGTGGTCCTATGGACAGAAAGTCCATTCTCCGCTGTGGAGCTTTGCAGATCCTTCATGGTTATCTTTGGTCTCTTTGTTGCCTCTCTGATTAATGTCCTTCTTGCCTGGTCTGTGAGTTTTGGTGGGCGGCCCTCTCTTGGCAGGTTTGTTGTGGTGCCATATTCTTTCCATTTTTTAATAATGGATTTAATGGTGCTCCGTGGGATGTTCAACATTTCTGATATTTTTTATAACCCAACCCTGATCTTTACTTCTCCAGAACTTTGTCCCTGACCTGTTTGGAGAGCTCCTTGGTCTTCATGGTGTCGCTTTCTAGGTGGTGTCCCTTGCTTAGTGGTGTTGCAGACACTGGGGCCTTTCAGAACAGGTGTATATATTCTGAGATCATGTGACACTTAGATTGCACACAGGTGGACTTTATTTAACTAATTATGTGACTTCTAAAGGTAATTGGTTGCACCAGATCTTATTTAGGGGCTTCATAGCAAAGGGGGTGAATACATACACACGCACCACTTTTCGTATTTATTTATTTATTTTTAAACAAGTAATTTTTTTTCATTTCACTTCAGCAATTTGGACTATTTTGTGTATGTCCATTACATTCAATCCAAATAAAAATCAATTTAAATTACATGTTTTGCAACAAAATAGTAAAAATGCCAAGGGGCCACTGTACATATCCAGGATCAGCTTTCATAACCTTAAACATTAACTTCACTCTACTCCTGGAAAGAAAGTGTACACAAACGCGCTTTAGCCCAGCTTGAAAAAATGTATTGACCCGTTGAAGTATCCTGGTGTAAGGAATGATTTTTGGATTCACTCTACTCGTTTCAGTTACCTTGAGTTAATGTCAGGTTTCAGGGAAGATGACGCCACAGCGTGAGGCTAGTCTTGCGAGGACTATCTGACCTCCACTGCACAAGCCAAATGCACAGTCAGTCATTAGATCAATATCGTGGTAGGAAGGATGTTTTGGCTTTCAAAGCACTTTATTTATTGTTTCGTCCAACATCCCGGAACCATAATCCAATTTCATCTTTGATATCAGATGATTCTGAAAGCTCTACCACTATGTTCAATTGACCATCTGTTCTTTAAAGGGGTAATCAGCAGTAGCTACATCCATTTTTGGACTTATGAAATAAATATATGTATCCATTGATTATTTAAGAATATAACTTATAAATGCCCCATGAGCTTAGTTCAACTGTCGTACCCCATTGTAACCCAAAATATAAGTTTGTTTTACTCCAATGTTTGTAAACAAACACTCTATAGCCTCGAAACATGGTTTAAACTATAATTTTGATATCATGGCTGGTCAGTCCTTGCATCTATAGCTCTGTATATGAATTTGAGTGGTTGCATTTCTCTAGCCCCATCCCTCAGCTTTTTAGCGAAACAGTGGCTGGGAGTTTGCTTTGTTATTGTTTCAACTGCTGATTGCCGCTTTTAAAGATGTGTCCAGAGATGACAATAAACCATTCTCAACATTTAACCCAGCGTGAGAAAGAAATGCAATTGATTTTGGTTGAGCGGTATTTTTATACAGTACTTATACTGTAAATTAAATTAACCCAGTTAACCCAATCTAATATTTTCGGACATTTGATATCCATACTAAGCAGATTTTTAAACAGCTTTTCTGAAAACAACTCTGGGCATTTTCACAATTTCACAGTATTATTCCAAACTCATAGTGTGGAAATATATATTTAAAAAAAGTAGAAAATCACATTTTTGACTGCACTGGGCCTTTAAACTACATTTTTAACTGTGGTTGGGTGAGGAGTAGATTTTTTTCAGTTGCTACAATCTTCAACACTGTCATTCTTATTTTGTCTTCAGACAACACAATAACTCCAAGTATTTTTCCGTTTCTGTTTTACTTTGTACGACAGTCTGATTCCCGAACAAACTAGTTTTATTAATTGGATTACTTCGTATCCATCGAGTGTTTCCTCCGTTGCATTGATGTTCATTTGTGATGTGTTTAAAATGCATTCTACATTTTAATTCCACATCAGTGCTGCTTGGTTCATAAGATTGGCTCTGTTCATTCTGTAGAATAACATGCGTAGTTTTGACATTGGCTCTGTTCATTCTGTAGAATAACATGCGTAGGATTGAGATTGGCTCTGTTCATTCTGTATAATAACATGCGTAGGGTTGAAATTGGCTCTGTTCATTCTGTAAAATAACATGCGTAGGATTGAGATTGGTTCACTCTGTTTTTGTCAGAGGTCTGGGAAGTGGGAAGATACTGTAGTGTAAGTGAAGTCTGACCAAGCACTTAATATACTGTAGTGTAGGCAGAGCCGGTCCTGTCCTCCCTGGGGCCCTAAGCAACATTCTGCTAAGGGGCCCTCCTACCTGACCCGTGAGCCATGTAAACCGTTTACCATTGCCATACAGTCACACCTGACACCTCAGTGCTCCCACTACAATCCTCCCTCCTTTAAAACTGTTTGCTCCATCTGTCAGTCTAAGAATAAGTAAACCTATACAGAACAGACTGAGGTATAAACAAGCAATATTTATTTAATATAATATTTTCTATAGAATCTTAAGATAAGTGTATATTTACATTAACATAAATAATAAATTGTAGAAAATATAAAATATATAAAATAACAAAATATAACACTGAGCTTTGGCTCTGCTGTTTGGTAATTAGTCCAGTCCTCATAATATTATACAATTAGCTTTGTCTAAACAATGTAAACATAAGTCTATGGGCTATGGCTGCATCTATATGTCTCAAAATAGTCAAATAAAACCTACAGTTGAAGTGGGAGGTTTACATACACTTAGGTTGGAGTCATTAAAACTCATTTTTCAACTACTCCACACATTTCTTGGTAACAAACTATAGTTTTGGCAAGTCGGTTAGGACATCTACTTTGTGCATGACACAAGTCATTTTTCCAACAATTGTTTACATGACAGATTATTTCACATATAATTCAATGTATTACAATTCCAGTGGGTCAGAAGTTTACATACACTAAGTTGACTGTGTCTTTAAACAGCTTGGACAATTCCTGAAAATTATGTCATGGCTTTAGAAGCTTCTGATAGGCTAATTGACATCATTTGAGTCAATTGGAGGTGTACCTGTGGATGTATTTCAAGGCCTACCTTCAAACTCAGTGCCTCTTTGCTTGACATCATGGGAAAATCAAAAGAAATCAGCCAAGACCTCAGAAAACAATTGTAGACCTCCACAAGTCTGGTTCATCCTTGGGAGCAATTTCCAAATACCTGAAGGTACCACGTTCATCTGTACAAACAATAGTACGCAAGTATAAACACCATGGGACCACGCAGCCATCATACTGCTCAGGAAGGAACTGCGTTCTTTCTCCTAGAGATGAACGTACTTTGGTGCGAAAAGTGCAAATCAATCCCAGAACAACAGCAAAGGACCTTGTGAAGATGCTGGAGGAAACAGGGTCAAAAGTATCTATATCCACAGTAAAACGAGTCCTATATCGACATAACCTGAAAGGCCACTCAGCAAGGAAGAAGCCACTGCTCCAAAACCGCCATAAAAAAAGCCAGACTACGGTTTGCAACTGCACATGGGAACAAAGATCGTACTTTTTGGAGAAATGTCCTCTGGTCTGATGAAACAAAAACCCAAAATTGGGCCAAAATTGGCCAAAATTCACCCAACTTATTGTGGGAAGCTTGTGGAAGGCTACCCAAAACGTTTGACCCAAGTTAAACAATGCTACCAAATACTAATTGAGTGTATGTAAACTTCTGACCCACTGGGAATGTGATGAAAGAAATAAAAGCTGAAATAAATCATTCTCTCTACTATTATTCTGACATTTCACATTCTTAAAAAAAAATGTTGATCCTAACTGACCTAAGACGGGATTTTTACTAGGAATTGTGAAAAATGAAATGTATTTGGCTAAGGTGTATGTAAACTTCCGACTTAAACTGTATACAGCTATGTGATTATCTTTGGTTCACTCTACAGCCTGGGCATTTTCATTATCAGCATGGGCACCAGTCTATCTGGACTGTCTGGAAGAAATTGAGAAAGTATGTCACATAGTTAGTTAAGAAGTCATTTACACAAATGCACTTCTGCTATACAATCTTAAATCTTACTACGTGTGTAAACATTTGAATGTTTGAATTAAAATCTTACCATCAAAATATTCCTCTTCTGCACTTTCTTGAGGGAAAATCATCAACGATGTCATAATCGGACATGTGATTCCCCACGTCATGATTTATACTCATGATGGCCAGACCAATCAAACATTCCTGTGACATGGAAGACCTCAGGTAGCTTTTGATGAGCTTTAATTTTGAAAAGGTTAGGATAGAGTTCCTCCAGGTTTTTCTCACCAAGAAAGGAAAGCAGCTCAAAGGCAGTCGTCTTGTCTGATGGCAGATCAGGTCAATTCTGAATCTCGTGTGCCAGATCCATTCCACTGATGTCACAGTCATCTCTGACGGTTAGAGTGTTTTCAACGTCCACGCAGTGAGCCTTTAAAGATTCACTGGACATCTGAGAGGCAGTGCTGAAGTTCAGCAGCACTCCATATTTGGTTTTCACCTGGTTGAGTGTTTCAAATCTCTCATCCATGGATGTCACAGCAGAGTCGACCACAATGTTGAAGTAGTTGACTTCAAGGTTTTTCAGTGCATCAGTCCCTGGTTCATCAGGAGCATCATAGCTGAAATGCCTCTTGCTGTTTCTCAGTCTCTTCTCTTTCAGAAAAGCCTCCACATTAATTTCTTCACAAATGCTTTTGGCTGTTGTCTGGGCCTCAGAGAATCCAGTTTCCCGGTATGTAGTGAGGGAGGCCTTTGCATTTGAGATTAAATTCACTGTGATATCCAACTGCATTGAGGCGGATTGGAGCTTGTTCGCCTTCTGTGTCATTGTCAGTATCTCACACCATAGGACACGGCAAATCAACAAGAGGTAGGATCCAACTTCCTCTGCAAGTGCTCGTGCCTCCACTTTGGCCACAGGATCATTGATCATCTGTCTGGCTTGCAGTAATGCCTCCCGAACCTCAGAAGCCTGATACCTGATTGCATGAACGCTTTGGAGCCTACTCTCCCATCTTGTGTCACTCCGTGACTTCCCGGTTATGTTCACGTGTTTCTTCAAAACACTCCATCTTTGTGTGCCAGCTGAAAAGAAGATGAAGAACTTTCGCTAATGCCCAAAAACCCCAACTGCATCTTTTGAAGATTTGGCAGCATCTGCAATGACAAGGTTTAGAGTATGTGCTCCACATGGGACGAACACGGCTCTGGGATTTTTTTTTAGCAGTCTGGCTTTACTCCTTGGTGCTTGACCTTCATGTTGGCCCCATTATCATAAGCTTGCCCTCTGCAATCTTCAAATGGAATCTTCAGTTCGTTCGGGTTATCTAAGATGACAGTGGACATATTCAAGCCTGTTGTAACCTCAACATTCACAAAGCCGAGGAAGTGATCCTTGATCTCTGGCCTTCCCTTTAAAGCCACGCTTCTCAGAATAATGGACATTTGCTCCTGGTGACTAATGTCAGGTGTACAGTCCAAGATAATGGAGATGTACTTTGCGTCTTTCTTTCAGCCTCCAAAACTGTCATTTGTTTCTGGTCAAGAGTCTGTCCCCAACTTAGGCGCAGATCAAGTTCTCTCCACTTAATTATATTGTTTGTGTTCAGGACTACCCTCATGGTGTTTCAGAATGGTGTTGATATTTGACTAGTCATTCACGCCTTCCTTTATTATTTTGTAGTCTTTGGTAGAAAATAGCTTATAGCAAAAACAATACACAGCGTTGTTTTTGATCATCTTTTCCCATTTGACAGCTGTCTCTATAATAAGCCTGAATGGAAACCTCTTCTGAACTTGTCTATAGGGTAAGAAAAATCCAGTCCTGGTTTCAATGGACCTCTAACTCAGTCCTCATAAAGTCTGTTAAGACTGGGGGCCAATCTGCTGGGTCATTTGGTGGAGCAGCAACTGTTCTATTAGGGTCTGAGCTGCTTGTATCTGATGCTGGCTGTACACCTCTGGTTGTGTTAGTACTGGCTGAGGCTGCCTGTACTTCACCTGGGTCTGCGTTAGTACTTGCTGAAGACGGCTGTATTGGGTCTGTGTTAGTACTTGCTGAAGCCGGCTGTACTGGGTCTGTGTTAGTATTTGCTGAAGCTGCCAGTACTGGGTCTGTGTTAGTACTTGCTGAAGCCAGATGTACTGGGTCTGTGTTAGTACTTGCTGAAGCCGGCTGTACTGGGTCTGTGTTAGTATTTGCTGAAGCTGCCAGTACTGGGTCTGTGTTAGTATTTGCTGAAGCCAGATGTACTGGGTCAGTGTTAGTATTTGCTGAAGCCAGATGTACTATGTCTGTGTTAGTATTTGCTGAAGCCAGATGTACTGGGTCTGTGTTAGTATTTGCTGAAGCCAGATGTACTGGGTCTGTGTTAGTATTTGCTGAAGCCAGATGTACTGGGTCTGTGTTAGTATTTGCTGAAGCCAGATGTACTGGGTCTGTGTTAGTACTGGCTGAGGCTGGATGTGGATCAACTGAGTCTGTGCTTGTACTGGCTGATGACCCAGCATCTCCTCTACTGACAAACTTAAGCATAGCACCTGTAAATTATAGATAACAATACTATTTTATCAGCTGCATCAGGCCCATTCAAACTGGCTCCCCCAGATTTCCTTTTATACATTTTCAAGTATAATATACTATTTATTCTATGGCTTGGCTGAATACTTGATGGTTATTATTTACTGAGAGATGTGCATCCATATTGCCCAGTATTCCCAGCTAATCAACTTTTAAATTCAATATATAAATCAATAGACAATCCATTGCTTTCCATCTTACATTAGTCCAGAGTTGTAACTAAACCTTGATTGAGAGACTAGATAATCATTGTCTTGTTTTAAAATGATGTGAGCCTGTGAGGAGTGCCATCACGCCCATATTTTGTCTGGACTGGTCCCCACAGAGGTTGCTGCTGGAAAGTGCGAGTTTCATTTCGTGCACGCGCATATGAACGCATGTTCACGCGTGACACGGTTATCTTTGCCGAGCTGGAGTTTATAAACACAGTTGCCTGTTGGCGTTTATCAAACGTAATAAATAGTTGTATTTCACTCTCACTTTTGTCAGGCACAAAGTCACAGAACACAGCCCTGGAAGTGGCTGGCAAGCAAACAAGACACAGACAGACCAAGAGATGCACTGCCCAGCTAAGTTAGCAAGACAGACAGACTAGAGAGAAATGCACTGCAAGCTAGCACATCTACTTAACGTTACTGTTATCTGCTGACAAACTTGAAGAGGAGAGAACACAGGTTTACCTGATTGCTATTCCCGCAATTCACTCACATGGTGTTTTTTTTCGTGACCAGAAGGAAAGTTCCGCTTCATCCTCATCGAAGTTGTAAACATTGACACCCGCTTTGACACGAGGGGGAGGCAGGGCCCTTGCGTAATTTGTGGGGCCCTACGCAACTTGTGTAGTGAGCATATGGGGCCGCCCGCCTCTGAGTGTAGGTTCTGTCTGCCCAAGCCCCTTAATATACTGTAGTGTAAGTGCTGTCTGAACAAGCCCCTTAATATACTGTAGTGTAAGTGCTGTCTGACCAAGCCCTTAATATACTGTAGTGTAAGTGCTGTCTGACCAAGCCCTTAATATACTGTAGTGTAGGTGCTATCTGACCAAGCCCCTTAATATACTGTAGTGTAAGTGCTGTCTGCCCAAGCCCCTTAATGTACTATAGTGTAGGTGCTGTCTGACCAAGCCCTTAATATACTGTAGTGTAGGTGCTATCTGACCAAGCCCTTAATATACTGTAGTGTAGGTGCTATCTGACCAAGCCCTTAATATACTGTAGTGTAAGTGCTGTCTGACCAAGCCCTTAATATACTGTAGTGTAGGTGCTGTCTGACCAAGCCCTTAATATACTGTAGTGTAGGTGCTGTCTGACCAAGCCCTTACATACATCTATCAAGACACACAGCGTCAAAAGAGCCATGACACTGTCTTATCAACTCCGCTCCTCCGACACACACACACACACACACACACACACACACACACACACACACACACACACACACACACACACACACACACACACACACACACACACAGACACGTGCGTTTACCATGTGAGTACATCCTCAACCTGTCAGTGTGGGTGATTACTGTTCTGTTCCCTCTTACTTTTCCCTTACTGTAAGACAATACTGGGTCTCTGTACCTCAGCATCCAAATCAACATGGCTGGAAATAGCCCATTACTAGATTTCCTCTGAATTGATAGTGGCATTGTGGACAAATTGCCTCCTAACTTTTCAAAATGAACACTTGTTCAATCAGACAAACCATTATGGCACAAAGATTTATCAATGCTTTACTGCACAAGAAAGCCATCGGGTAAGACCACAATGGTTGAGCAATATGAGTGAAGAGGCAGGCAGAAACGTTGTAGAGAAGATCAGTGTTCAGAACCAAATTACATTTTCGGGCATTTGTCTTCGTGGGCCGGTCTCCATTGCATGTAAATGGAAAACCATTTTGCACTGCCTTCTCTTTTATGGCCTTTGTCTCCCGCCAGAGAGTTGTTTTCTCATCCTCTAATAGATGTATTTAATAAAGATGAAGATGTTTTATGCCTGTCTTTCTCATGATGGATTACTGGGCACTCATTCCTATTTCTCTGATTTGAGTTCTCTGTTGTGGTGTATAGGACTGTCTTTACTGTTGTTGTGCTGTAAAGGACTGTCTTTACTGTTGTTGTGGTGTATAGGACTGTCTTTACTGTTGTTGTGGTATATAGGACTGTCTTTACTGTGTTGGTGGTGTATACGACTGTTGTGGTGTATAGGACTGTCTTTACTGTTGTTGTGGTGTATAAGACTGTCTTTACTGTTGTGGGGGTGTATAGGACTGTTGTTTACTGTTGTTGTGGTGTATAGGATTGTCTTTACTGTTGTTGTGGTGTATAGGACTCTGTCTTTCATATCTTTATACCCTCTGAAAATTATCTCTCTAGCTCTAACTTTTGTTTCTCTCTCTCTCCCTCTCTCTCTCTCTCTCTCAATCCCTCCCATTTATCTCCCTCTCTTTCTCTCATCTTTCATGTTCCAACACAGGCATCTTCAAGAGCACCTGCTACATCGATGTGCGCTGGTTTCCCTTTGATCTCCAGAGGTGTGACCTGAAATTTGGCTCTTGGACATATGGGGGCTGGTCTCTGGACCTACAGATGATTGAGGCAGATATCACAGGTTACATCCCCAACGGAGAGTGGGACCTAGTGGGTAAGAGTTAGTGGCTGGCCAGTATTGGACAATATATTGTCACCACAAAACCTGGATTCTGATGGCAAGGTTGTTTGGAAGACTGCTGCCAGTCCTGTATGGGCCATATACCGGTTTTCTTCTTACAGTATGTGTTTTGGATAAAAGTGTCTAAATTACAATATTACATAAAATTGTTATTACAATAACTGTTTTGAACAAGCATGGAAGTTTGGGATAACTCACAAATATACCCAGACTATTATTTTTTTATTTTGAGTTTAACTTTCAAACTCGATGGTCAAACTATAAAAGCTAGGTCCTGTATGTACGAGTGATCACATTCAAATAAAGTAGGAGAATTAATTCAAAGGGCTTTTCCTCAGCAGTACAGATCTTTAGTGAAATTGGCTTCTACAGAATCCCTGGCAAATTGACTAATGTATTTACAAGAGAGGGGTTGTAATGAAATGCCATCCCAGTGCTGGCAGCCAGTGGTAGGCTTTACTCATTTCAATATAGTTTTTCTTGCATGTTGGACTGCTTATAAAGAAAAATGGCAAACACTATTACTGCAATGGGGAACTGATGAAAACTAACAGGACCATTTGATTCAGGGTCAGACTCTCAACACCCTTAACTTACAAAGGTTTCCTTATTGTGAAACACCATTAATTTGCCTGGGGGATAAAAAGACATCCATTACTGTGAATCATTTAGGTACAACCCAAATTGAGTCCTCAAACTGTAATTGACTTCCTATATTGTTGTCTTCCTGGTGTATGATACAGAAGTGCCGGGGCGCAGAAACGAGCGCTTCTACGACTGTTGTAAGGAGCCTTACCCTGACGTAACCTTTACTGTGGTGATGCGTAGACGTACCCTCTACTATGGCCTCAACCTCCTCATCCCATGTGTTCTCATCTCCACCTTGGCCCTACTCGTCTTCCTGCTGCCTGCAGACTCTGGGGAGAAGATATCACTGGGTCAGCTCCGTGGGTGGGTGGGTGGGTGGGTGGGTGGGTGGATTACTACTATTGGACATTAAACATAAATAGGTTATTAAATCAACAACTGTAACTAGGGGTGTGGGGTTGTTCTTGTTGTGACAAATTCTAAAATGAAAGTACAAGCATCATGATATTCATTGATGTCAATGGGAGATTTGTGTGGCAATTAAGCGTATATTTCAAGCTAGGATCAACCTACATGCCAGGCAAGACACCCTATACTTCTCACAAGGTAATGCACTTATTATTATTATTATTATTATGAGTTTATGACTCAGTATTCACTCAATACTCACTGAGGGAAACCAGCCACTGGAAAAAATATTCATGAAAAGCTCCAGCAGTTGGTCATCAAGAAAATTCTTATGCACCTCTCAGAAGTCAGGCTTCAGTCTCCAGATTACTCTGATTTATCATTCAGTGCTAAGAGAATCATATTGAAAATCCTATTTCCATCTCTCAGAACCTGGCTGAGTGCTGACTGCTGGCTTCGAGCTGTAAAAGGCATCAAGGCATGCCGGGCGATTTATGTATGTCTACACGTCTCGTTGGAAAGATTAGGAGCCTACAATGGAGATGGTTTCCTTAATTAACCCAGTGTTTCTCCAAAAGAGCTGTGTGTGTGTGTGGCAGCTGTTTGGGTGTCTGGAGGGGTGATGGGGAAAGCAGGAAATGTATTTGATGTAGTCAGTCAAACTTCAAACGAAGAAAAATACATCTTTCTGTAATGTATATGATTTAATACTGCCATGTTGTTTTTAGTACAGTATTTACACACTATGCAACATGAAAGATTTATGAATCAAACTTAGTTGAAAGTGTGACCATCACAAAACACCTGCCTTTATGATCAAGACTTACTGTATCAACCAACCAACACCATTATCTGTCAGCTTTTTTAGAAGTGATCAATGCACAACAGAAGATGTATTCAGATTCAGTTCCTTCTGAGGAAACTGCCGTGGCTGACTTGAACAGAGACAGGGACTGTTGATCTGGGGAAAGAGAGACATGAATATCCAGGCAGGGTCAACACTGCTGTTGTCTTTATGGTCCTTGGGTGTGCAGTGAACACACATGCCAACAATATCTTGTGTCTCAAATGGAACCCTATTCCCTTAATGGTGCACTACTATTGACCAGAGCCCTATGGGTAAAAGGGTTCCATTTGGGACATACCTGACATCCCTGACAGTGAGTCACAGGTCAAGCCTCTACGATCAATAGCTGTCGGAAATTAAATCAGCGAGCTGTCTGCTCAGTTTAAGTCTTATTTTAGACATGCCTGGCTGATGTTTTTTATTTAGCGAGGAGAATTGTGCTTCAATCTGAGAACGCATCGAGTGAGTCATGGCCGTTAATAATTACATTTCTACTGTCTTTAGTTTTTAGTCTTAGTTGTTTTATTTTCTTAGTTCAACCATGCTCAGACTCTGGGTGGATTAGATAGAGATATTTTCAACATTTCCCTTTTGTAATGTGTCAATTGATAGCCTATATGCCATTCAGCAGATGCTTTCATCCAAAGTGATTTACAGTCATGCGTACATAGATTGTTTACGTATGGGTGGTGCCGAGAATCAAACCCAATATCCTTGCGTTGCAAGCGCCATGCTCTACCAACTGAGCTGCAGAGGACCTACTTAGGATATATGGCTACTATTTGTCTAAGATTGAAATAATTTAGCTACCAAGCACCTTATTTACTGAGTTGTTACCTGGCTGACAAGTTTGACATTTGGGAAAAGTAGCTGTTGCTATGGTTATTGTCAGGAACACACAGAAGAGAAGTTCCTAGCAAGTGAAAGGTGAGCCAGTGTGCTTTGAGATACCCAGGAATTGACACCTAATCACTTAGAGATATTCATTCCCCTTCTATCCCTGGAATTCAGTGGCTTAGAGACCCAGCCAGCTCATTAGCAAGCTTCAGGGGGGATTGCCTTAAATCTCCACCCACAGGTGTTTGATGTCGTTCCCACATTTCCACTCGAACCCTGTAAGCCTCAAGGCAGTATGATGATGAACCACAATAGTAGATGTTGCTATTTCAGATCCCTTTGTCATTGTAGGCTGAAACCCAGTGAAGCAGCACTGGATTCTGACAAAAGCAGGAAACGGAAGACTGTGTAAATTAATAATAAAACAGAATACTGTTTGATTACATGGATGGGATAAACAATAGAACACAGCACAGTGAAATGCAGACAAGAATAGAACAGAATACAATGCCACTCAATATACCTTGGTGAAATCCAGTTGAACCCATTGGGCACACAGGGATAATATGCTGCATTGTGACACAATACAGCAGATGATTCCACCTGAATAAATTAGAGATTGGTATTCATAGCAAGCTATTTTGTTAAATGTGCAAAATAATGGTAGGCCTATGTGTAAAATGGTGTTTGTTAAAATGTGTAATGTCTGTTTAACCCCTTCCTGAGTGCTAACTAATTTATGTTTTGTTCCAGGGATAACAGTGCTGCTCTCCCTGACCGTCTTCATGTTGCTGGTTGCAGAGATCATGCCTGCAACCTCTGACTCAGTACCTCTAATCGGTAAGATTGTCTATTTTTAAATTGGAAATTACAATTGTAATGGCTGTCATTTTGAAAAGGCCAACAGTATAATTTAATCATCTTCAGGAGAGGAAGAGCTATTGGAGGCTTGGAAGTGACTTAGTGTAAATTCCGAATCTCTGTATTTATCAAACCACTCAATTTGGTGGGGGGCTATTTCTCAACCTGAAAGATATTGATTCGGAAGAGTGACAAATGAGAACCTCTCATTGAGATAAAATTATGCCCATTTCAGTAACTTATGGTATGGGGAGTTCTGTCATTTAGCCACTAGTCCTCTGTCCACATTCATCTCTTTTCCTCTACGTCCTCTCTTTCTCTCTATCTTTCTCTCTCTCTCTCTCTTGCTCTCTGTATTGTAGCTCAGTACTTTGCCACCACCATGGTCATTGTGGGTCTCTCTGTGATCGCTACGGTTCTGGTCTTACAATATCACCATCACGATCCTGATGGAAGCAAGATGCCTAAGTGGGTGAGTGTATTTTTACACAAACCCATTATCTGAAATTACAATGAAATCTTATTAGTTACTCACTATTTCTACATCCGGACTCCCATTGTTGTGATTCTGCCAAAGAAAGCCTTTCAGTGGTAGAGTGCTTTATAATAGGTCTCAAAACCCTTTGCCTGGTAAGGGGGAAGTCATTCACTGACAATGTGTAGCACCAATCTGAGTGATGCCCAGCAGCCATTTTGTGCTAGAACATTGGCTATCATAGTGGAGGGCTGAGGAAGACATTTGGACAATTAGAAGCAGGGGAGGATTAGGCAGCCATGATAGCGTGAGGGGCCAGGGAACACTGTTGCCGTGCGATCGTCACCGCTGACCACTGAGTGTCAGAACACCTCATTCAAAGGAATCATGCAGGGAGGATTTGAGTAAAAGTTTCATATTCTCTCTCTTAGTATCTCCAGTCAGTACACTGCCCTGCACAGTACATTCATTCTGGTTTTCCTCTCTGATTGTGTGAAGACTCGGGTGATTCTGCTCAACTGGTGCGCCTGGTTCCTGCGTATGAAGCGGCCCGGTGAGGACCGTGTACGCCTGGCCTGCCACAACAAGCATCCCCGGGGGAGCCTCATCAGCATGGACCTGAACGCCAGCGCCTCGGCACCCCACTCCACCAACGGCAACATGCTCTACATCGGCCTGGAGAACATGCACTACGCTACAGCTGCCACCTCCCCCGACTCCGGGGTGCTGTGCGGCCGTCTGGTGTGTGGTGGGGGGGAGGACGAGGTGCTCTTGCCCACGCGGCCCACCTCTTCGGCAGGGAGCCTGGAGCCCGATCTGGCCAAGATCCTGGATGAGGTGCGCTACATCGCCAAGCGTTTCCGTGACCAAGATGAGGATGAGTTGGTGTGCAACGAGTGGAAGTTTGCTGCGTCAGTGATCGACCGGCTCTGTCTCATGGCCTTCTCTCTCTTCACCATCCTCTGCACCATCGGTATCCTCATGTCGGCACCTAACTTTGTAGAAGCCATTTCCAAAGACTTCTTTACCTGAGAGCTTGAAACGTTCACATGCTTTAGCCAATAAATACACTACATTGTTTTTGAACATTACATGACACATAGATTACTTATATCAAATTATTGAATATTTGTCTGTGATATAGAGAGAGAATACATTATGTCTGCATAAATATTCAATTTACAAGATGTACAGTTTTTTCACATTCAACTATTTCCCTGCAGGATGCTGCAGGATGTCATCTGGTGGAAAATCGTGTTGTATGTAACTGGCTTAAAGGAATCTAGGCCTTAGATGTTACAGCCAACCAACACAGAAGAGTTAATAGCCATGCCTTGTATAGCTTTATAAATACCAAGGTTACTTCAATTGAATCCAATGTGTTTTTGTCCACTTGAGTAATTGCTTATTGGCTACCCTTTATAACGCACTCAGTTCAAAACGTTTTAAACGTTTTCTCTTATGTGGTGTAAAGAAAAATTGATGGATACCTTTGGGTTCAAGGTTTCTGTCAAAGTTATTGTTGGATTTGTGTTTGTAGATCATGTGGTGATATGTAGTGCGCAGTTTTCTGTGATTTGAAAATATCCATCACAAAAACACCTTTTGAGTTTCGGCAACTTTATTGCATCATCATTATGTCTACAAGAACAAAACACAATACTCCATCAGAATTATGTTTCCACCTGTACATTTAAAAAAAACGAAAACTGATTTAATTGCCTTTTTGTTTATTTACTGATCATTTCCATACGTCGTAGTGCTTGGGCTTATAAAGCATCCCTAGAAGATTTGTAACAGGTGCAGCATGTCCTCCATCAGCCTGGTCTCATAGACTAGACGTAACATAGTAAATATAAATCCGGGACTCTCAAATTAGTATATTTTATGTTTGGTATGGTTACATAAGACAGAAGGTTACTTAAGGCAAAAAGAAAAGGAGGGTGGTTGGACGGGGTCGATGGGTAGGTGTATAATGCGAATGTCTAACAACGCAAAGGTTGAATGTTCAAATCTCATTATGGACAACTTTAAAATTGTAGCTAATTAGCAACTTTTCAACTACTTGCCACTTTTTAACAACTTTGTAACTACTTAGCATGTTAGCTAACTCTAACCTTAACCCCTAACCCCTAGCCTAGCTAACGTTAGCCACAATAAATTGGAATTCGTAACACATTGTACATTTTTTAAAATTCGTAACACACTGTACGTTTAGCAGATTCGTAACATATCATGCGAATTGTAATTTGTAACATAGCATACGAAATGGATGATGGACATCCACAAATTAATACAAACCATACGAAACGTAACATATCATACTAAATCAAGTGTCTTGGATTTACGTAAATAATAATATGAAATGCTCTGTGACCAGGTGGCCTCCATTCATGACATTCTCACTAAAGTGTTTGTTAGTGCATACTCCCTCTCTAAAACACATGAATGGAATTGAACCTGGTTTGATTTAACCTGTTTTTATTCTATTATCAAGTATGTGTGCTAATTTAACCTGTTTTATTCTATTATCAAGTATGTGTGCTACATACAGTATATGTTTTGTGGACTCTCACAAATAAATGTATTTTTCTAGATGTGAACTACAATGTATCTCGATTTAATTACAATTTCGTTATCATTTACTGAGTATGTGTAAAGTGGGATATTTACACAGTATATTGCAGTTAATATTGCTATACTTTCAGCACTTCAGTTCATCAATAAGAGCATACACTTTATTACAGTATCACCTACATAACATATAATGTCCATATTGTCTTCAAACAGCAAGAGCAAACCTGATATGGTGATCCCTCAGAAATGTAGTCATTGTTTATATGGGTATTCAAGAGCAGAAATAATGATCAGTAAGATATACATTTACTTTATAATGACTTGATCTCCCATTTTAGGCTAATATTACAATGTTATGATTATGAATAGATAAAGCTGTTGGCAATCTACTTTTTGCAGTATATAGGATGGAAACATATTGCTATAAGGCTGTTGTTATTTTCTATTGCAATCCATTTTAAGAATCAGACTAAGCATAATGATTCTGAAATACAGCTCTTAAATGCCATTGTTTACAACATTGGGATGTCATTTGTAGCCAGCAGCACATTATTTATTACATATAATCCACCTTTGTCAGATAGTCAGTGCTTAACTTGGGCAGGCGCTCACCTGAGCTGAGGACCGGCACCTGCATTTTTCTACTGCTGGAGCTCCTGTTCCTCTTAAAGAATATTAGCCTAAAAGTACTGTGGAGCTCTTGCACCTAAATATAAACAGTACCGGCACCCAACATTAGTACTGACACCTATTTCAGTCCAAGTCAAGCACAGCAGATAGTCAAGATTTCATTTGGAGCTCATTCAACAGAGCCATTATGCTGAAAAGGAAACTAAGTGGATTGTGCTAAATATTTGCTGAGTGTGACAAACCACCGACACCCATTTCTTAAATAAATCTTTGTTATCAAAAGAGCATTTGAGCACTAGATAATTTAATGCTGCAGTAATGGATAGGCATATTCCACTTAGTATTTTGGCAACCCTTTCCATATTCATACTGGCAGTATAATGTTGAACAAATCAGACTTGAGGTATTGGAACTATGGCTCATAAAAGGCATTGTAAAGAGTATTTGGTATCTACTATATAACAATGATGCGCCTATAAAGTTTTATTCTCCCTGCAAGTACAATGAAGTTGAAATTTTGTCTATTGATTTCAGATTGAGGCCTAGGTGGGTCTACAACTAACAGACTTCTGAAAAAATCTTTCTGATTAGGGCATTTATATAGGCCTAGTTGCTTACTGTATAAACATTTATAAAGGCTGATTTTTAAAATTACATTATTTGTGGCTATTTGATGTTCTCCGGTTAACTTTAGATGAGCTAAACTTCTACATACGCTAGAAATGTGTATCTAACTACACCTAACTCAACTTTCAGGGAAAGTAGGCTATGCTTATTGCATAGTCTCCCTAGGCAGACGGGTTGCCTCCCAGGCTCCCACATGCCCTAGGTCTTGGATTGAGAATACCTATTGCATACATTTGATACCAGTTCACTGAGATGTTCATTCCATATAGATGTATAGAGGACTCTAGTGCCCAGAAGCCTGGTAATTCTCTCTTTCTCTCTCTCTCTCTCTTTCTTTCTTTCTTTCTTTCTTTCTTTCTTTCTTTCTTTCTTTCTTTCTTTCTTTCTTTCTTTCTTTCTTTCTCTCTCTCGGAGGACCTGAGCCCTAGGACCATGCCTCAGGACTACCTGGCATGATGACTGCTTGCTGTCCCCAGTCCACCTGGCCTTGCTGCTGCTCCAGTTTCAACTGTTCTGCCTGCAGCCATGGAACCCTAACCTGTTCACCGGATTTCCTATGGGTTAAGGAAGGATCACATAATTCCATCCAGGTCATGAGGAGGGATCAGCCAAATAATTATACTCCTGAGCAAAAATGTCATAACTGCAGGTGGCACTAAATTGCCAACCTTGACTGTATACCTGTTGAGACAACACACTCCAGGTGGCAGTATGCACCCTTTCAGTTTATTTACCAACAGTTTATTTGCCCATGCTCTCACAGATGCCATAATGGGGCAGATACAATGTTGCAATCTCAATACATCTCTATAGTTCATTCTCACAGAGGTTTTGTCTATTCCTAAACTGCCACCTAGTGACTGTAATGCTGAATCAAGCTTATAGGCAGAAGAGGCACGTGGCTTGCTGTAATAAAGGTGGGGTGGCTAAAACCTACATTGTTGTTGTACTGTATGATTGAAATGTTCACCTTGCGTGTGAATTGATTATATGCTGACATTTTATAATGCTTCGTATTGTATGAAGTCATTGACATAATTTTCTGTCAAAGTTGGGAGGAACCTTCAGAATCCTTCAGTACACTGTTTCTGGTGGGAAGGAATTATTTGTTGCACTCTGCGTGCGCATTTGTTATGCAACCGGCTTACAACAGGAGTAGCTAACATCCTTATCTTGAAATTGCTATATTAAAGTTGTTTTAACTTTCATAATGTCGGATGCCTTGCTTCGATGGTGTGTGGACCAGTTGCACCACAACTTTGGCTTGGAGGCCAGTGAAGACATAGTCCAGTAAGTAGCTAACGTTAGCTAAATGTTGATTTAAAATAGTGAGCTAGCCATTGCTAGCTGTCTGTTTTTTGACAGTTGCTCCTCTCTTGTTAAAGTTAACACAACTGTCAACGACATCATTATTACTATTAGGTCTGTGAACTTGTCAATCTTTCCAGTTCATTCAGCTAGCACGATATGTAGCCATTTGCACTTGCCTGCTAGCTAGTTAGCTTTTTCAGGTGGCCATATCTTAATGTCACGTCGTCAAAATCATGGTATAAGTTACTAAGCCAAAGCATGACTGACTGACTATGAGATGGACGTAGATCAAGGCTTACCAAAGTAGGCCTAGCTGTCATAGGGCAACCTTTCAACAACGAGTTCCACTATCTAGGCTAGCTATAAAAGCGTATCATTGACATTCTTCTCACTCTCAACAGGTATATTCTGTCCATCGACAATGCGGTCGAGATAGCGGAGTATGTTGGGGACCTCCTTCAGGGCACTGATGGAAGGAAGAAGCAGTTTATAGATGAACTCCTGGACAGATGGCAGCGGTCTCAGACACTGACTCCTGACAGCACTGGCCTGTTCCCCATGAACTCTCTGTCAGGAACAGGTAGGATGCCTTCTTCCACTGCCACATTGGCACTGACCTGTTGTCTTATTGTTTGATATGTTTATTTTTTAAAGTTTTATATATATATATATATATATATATTTTATAAATAGTTTTCTTGTCAGGCTATATGGTTCCTAATGCACAATGCCAACAGTACAATGGGTGTTAGTCTGAAGACTTGTAATGTCCATCCTGTCCTTGTTAAGTGACTGTCCAAACACAGTAACAAGTACATGCATGAGAGGGAAAGCTAACCAGTATATGCTTCTCTAGATGCTCAAGACATATCCAAGGACACCCAGAAGAAATCCAAGCGCAAGGGTAGGAACAAGCAAGAGGTGATGGCTGTTAGCCAAGCAGAGCCTGAGCCTGAGGTGGTGAAAACTCCCATTGACCTAATGAAGGCCCAGGAGAGCGGCAGCACATCGTCACAGAAGAAGAAGAAGAACACGTTTGTGAGCCTCTACAATAAAGAGGGCCAGGACAAGCTGGCTATCCTGCTGCCCGGGCGCCATTCCTGCGAATGTCTGGCCCAGAAGCACAACCTCATCAACAACTGCATGAGCTGTGGACGCATTGTGTGTGAGCAGGAGGGATCAGGGCCCTGCATCTTCTGCGGCAGCCTGGTGAGAAAACGACCCGTTTTAGATCACCTGACCTCTAACTTTATGCTTGTTTTATGTTTCCTCAGTAAGTTATTAGAATGCATGTTACTAATACAAATTAAATTTGGCCTCTTCCCCTGGTTTCGCATGTTCTTCTACGAATTAACCAGGTATGCACCAAAGAGGAGCAAGAGATTCTGCAACGAGACTCCAACAAAAGTCAGAAACTGCGCAAGAAACTTATGGGTGAGACAAGCCACCAGTAGTATCTATCTACATAGCATATTAGAGTTGTTGAAGTCGGAAGTTTACATTCACCTTAGGCAAATACATTTAAACTCAGTTTTTCACAATTCCTGACATTTAATCCTAGTAAAAATTCCTTGTCTTAGGTCAGTTAGGATCACCACTTTATTTTAAGAATGTGAAATGTCAGAATAATAATAGAGAGAATGATTTATTTCAGCTTGATGATGCCATCTATTTTGTGAAGTACACCAGTCCCTCCTGCAGCAAAGCACCCCCACAACATGATGCTGCCACCCCCGTGCTTCACGGTTGGGATGGTGTTCTTCGGCTTGCAAGCCTCCCCCTTTTTCCTCCAAACATAACGATGGTCATTATGGCCAAACAGTTCTATTTTGATTTCATCAGACCAGAGGACATTTCTCCAAAAAGTACGATCTTTGTCCCCATGTGCAGTTGCAAACCGTAGTCTGGCTTTTTTATGGCGGTTTTGGAGCAGTGGCTTCTTCCTTGCTGAGCGGCCTTTCAGGTTATGTCAATATAGGACTCGTTTTTACTGTGGATATAGATACTTTTGTACCTGTTTCCTCCAGCATCTTCACAAGGTCCTTTGCTTTTCTTCTGGTATTGATTTGCACTTTTTGCACCAAAGTACGTTCATCTCTTGGAGACAGAATACGTCTCCTTCCTGAGCGGTATGACGGCTGCGTAGTCCCATGGTGTTTATACTTGCATACTATTGTTTGCACAGATGAACATGGTACCTTCAGGCGTTTGGAAATTGCTCCCAAGTTTGAACCAGACTTGTGGAGGTCTACAATTACTTTTCTGAGGTCTTGGCTGATTTCTTTTGATTTTCCCATGATGTCAAGCAAAGAGGCACTGAATTTGAAGGTAGGCCTTGAAATACATCAACAGGTAGACCTCCAATTGACTCAAATGATGTCAATTAGCCTATCAGAAGCTTCTAAAGCCATGACATCATTTTCTGGAAGTTTCCAAGCTGTTTAAAGGCACAGTCAACTTAGTGTATGTAAGCTTCTGACCCACTGGAATTGTGATACATTGAATTTTAAGTGAAATAATCTGTCTGTAAACAATTGTTGAAACAATTACTTGTCATGCACAAAGTAGATGTCCTAACCGACTTGCCAAAACTATAGTTTGTTAGCAAGAAATTTGTGGAGTGGTTGAAAAACGAGTTTAATTGACTCCAACCTAAATGTATGTAAACTTCTGACTTCAACTGTATCTACATAGAATTCAACAACTCTCTACTATGCTATGTAATGTCTGTGTGCCTGTCTGTGTCTCTCAGAGGGGGCATCGGAGAGGGGCTATCTTCCACACCAAGAGGCAAAGATGAAGGCAGGGTTAGAAAAGGCCCTTCAACATAAAGACAAACTGCTGGAATACGATAAGAACAGGTTGGGATGTAGTGTGCTTGTAGCATTGATGTGATTTCTCTCTCTGTTTAAAGTCAAATTCTTTATACTTTCTTCCTGATGCATTTGGAGGCTATGTCCTTTATATTTGGAGGCTATGTCCTTTATATTTGGAGGCTATGTCCTTTATATGCCGATGACAGGAGTGAGATTACCTTCATATCCCCTCCCCCTGTTTACATCGACAGTACGCGACGAACGCAGGTCCTGGATGACGAGTCAGACTACTTTGCCACTGACTCCAACCAGTGGCTGTCGCCTAGCGAGCGCGAGCACCTGAGGAAGAAGGAGGAGGAGCTACGGGAGCTTCGCCACGCCTCCAGGAAGGACAGGAAGATCACGCTGGACTTCGCAGGCAGACAGGTGCTTGACGAGGGAGAGAATAACAGTCATTACTACAACAAGTGAGTGAATGACTTGAGAACATCTCAATTCACACCACAGGAGGTTGGTGGCACCTTAATTGGGGAGGACAGGCTCGTGGTAATGACTGGAGAACAATAGGTGGAATGGTATCAAACACATGGTTTCTGTGTTTTAATGCCATTCGCTTGGTTCCAGCCTTTATTGGGAGCGTCCTCCCCTCAGCAGCCTCCACTAATTCACACCCTACTCCTCATATAGTTTACTACTGCAGACCGGAGCACCATGGACTTGCTGATAGGACAACATGTTAGGTAGAGCAGAAACAGACTTAGTCCCAGGCTTAGTTCTGTGAGTGCTTGGGTTACATAAACAAGAGTAGGTTATTAATACACCCTTCAGACATTCACAACACAGTGATAACCTCCATTTCTCCTGGTAATGTATCCACACTGTTACAGCTAGAGGGTTCACGTGTGTGTAGTTTGAAACAAGGCATCTAAAAAGCATCGGAATGACTACACTCCTTGGTGTTTTTAGGTTTGATGAGACGGTCAAGGCCCTCAACACAGGCACCAAGGGGAAAGCTCCCCAACGCCTTGAGGGACCAGCGGGACGGCAGCACCTGAGAGAGCTGGTCAACCCCAACATCATACAGGCTGCACCAAAGGTAGGACACACACACACACACACACACACACACACACAGTATTTTCTCATGATGTTGTGGCGTGTCTATTTACCCTGGTAAATCCCTCTACAATTGTTAACATTTTGTCAACATAATTGTGTGAATCTCTACTCATATCTTTCTTTCCATGCATCTCCAGTGGGTGGACGTGGGTAGTGGCCCTCGGAGATCTCAGGATAAAGGGGTTGTTGGTACAGAGGGGGACAGCGCTGTAGGCCCAGAACGCTCCAGACTCCGGCTGCAGGACAGAGAGCTGCAGGAGATGGCAGACGGGGGCTGGTGCCTCAGCATGCACCAACCATGGGCCTCGCTACTGGTCAAAGGAATAAAGAGGTACAGAACACTCTAATGGGCCTCGCTATTGGTCAACAACATCCCTACTGGCCATGCTATTGGTCAAACGCATCCCTACTGACCATGCTATGGGTCAAACGCATCCCTACTGGCTATGTTATGGGTCAAAAACATCCCTACTGGCCATGCTATGGGTCAAACGCATCCCCACTGGCCATGCTATGGGTCAAACGTATCCCTACTGGCCATGCTATTGGTCAAACGCATCCCTACTGACCATGCTATGGGTCAAACGCATCCCTACTGGCCATGCTATGGGTCAAAAACATCCCTACTGGCCATGCTATGGGTCAAAAACATCCCTACTGGCCATGCTATGGGTCAAACGCATCCCTACTGGCCATGCAATGGGTCAAACGCATCCCTACTGGCCATGCTATGGGTCAAACGTATCCCTACTGGCCATGCTATGGGTCAAACGTATCCCTACTGGCCATGCTATGGGTCAAACGCATCCCTACTGGCCATGCTATGGGTCAAACGTATCCCTACTGGCCATGCTATGGGTCAAACGCATCCCTACTGGCCATGCTATGGGTCAAACGCATCCCTACTGGCCATGCTATGGGTCAAACGTATCCCTACTGGCCATGCTATTGGTCAAACGCATTCTTACTAGCCATGCTATATCAGGAAGCACATAACACACTATTAAAAGGCCCTGCAAAGGCATTGAGTAGGAACACAACAAACAATGGACTATGTTATTTGTAAAAAGCATCACTATTGGCCTTATTGGTCAAAAGGCAGCCTTTTTGACTAGCCATTACAAAGAAGGGGTACAAACTGATATATGTAGTCGTCTGTAGCTCAGTTAGTAGAGCACGGTCCTCTGTAGCTCAGTTAGTAGAGCACTGTCCTCTGTAGCTCAGTTAGTAGAGCACGGTCCTCTGTAGTTCAGTTAGTAGAGCACGGTCCTCTGTAGCTCAGTTAGTAGAGCACGGTCCCCTGTAGCTCAGTTAGTAGAGCACGGTCCTCTGTAGTTCAGTTAGTAGAGCACGGTCCTCTGTAGCTCAGTTAGTAGAGCACGGTCCTCTGTAGCTCAGTTAGTAGAGCACGGTCCTCTGTAGCTCAGTTAGTAGAGCACGGTCCTCTGTAGCTCAGTTAGTAGAGCACGGTCCTCTGTAGCTCAGTTAGTAGAGCACGGTCCTCTGTAGCTCAGTTAGTAGAGCACGGTCCTCTGTAGCTCAGTTAGTAGAGCACGGTCCTCTGTAGCTCAGTTAGTAGAGCACGGTCCTCTGTAGCTCAGTTAGTAGAGCACGGTCCTCTGTAGCTCAGTTAGTAGAGCACGGTCCCCTGTAGCTCAGTTAGTAGAACACGGTCCCCTGTAGCTCAGTTAGTAGAGCACGGTCCCCTGTAGCTCACTTAGTAGAGCACGGTCCCCTGTAGCTCACTTAGTAGAGCACGGTCCCCTGTAGCTCACTTAGTAGAGCACGGTCCCCTGTAGCTCAGTTAGTAGAACACGGCGATTGCAATGCCAGGATAGTGGGTTTGATTCCCGGGAACACCTGTATGTTAAAATGCATGACTAAGTCAGTCTGGATAAAAGCGTCTGCTAAAAGGAATATGATGTGTGTCCAGGGTGGAGGGGAGGAGCTGGTACTCATCCCACCGCGGGATCCTGTGGATAGCAGCTGCAGCCAAGAGGCCCACCCCTGAGGAGGTCACTCAGGTGGAGAACATGTTCCTTCAGATCTACAAGAGAGGTACACACACACACACTGTTACCCACACACACTGTTACACACACTGTTACACACACACACACACACACACACTGTTACACACACAGTCTACCACTTTCTCTACACCACACACACACACACACTGTTACACACACACACTGTTACACACACAGTCTGCCACTTTCTCCACACCCCCCCACACACACACTGTTACACACACACACAGTTACACACACACACACTGTTACACACAGACAGTCTACCACTTTCTCTACCCCCCCATACACACACACACCAATCAATTAAAATATTTATTAGGATGTATGTAAACATTCTGTTGACTCTCACGGACCACCCTCCTCTCCCCAGATCCTAAGTTTCCTAAAGACTACCCCACCAGCTGCCTGCTGGGCTGTGTCAACATGACCGACTGTCTGTCTCAGGAGCAATACAAGGAGCAGGTTAGTGTGACCACGCACCTTCCTACGCACATGCTTCTGTACACTGGTACGCGTACGAACATGCCCGGACACTTAGCTCTCTGTGAAGGCTATGTGATGTTCTCCTGGTTAGTGTAGGAACCACAGAGACTTCTAACAGACAGACAGGACATAGTTTCAGCCTGGCTGGCGTGACACGCCCAACACGTCTCACGTCTTTTCCCCTCCCTCTCAGCCAAGAAAACACTCCAAGAGATAAAAACCCAGAGTCTGGAGAAATGGATGGAATTTTAAACTGTCTGTTCCCGCAATATTGTTTCTGACTGCCGAGTGGCTCTTGTTCCAAGCGGTAGTCATCCTCTTAGATTAAACTGGGATGAAATGCTTTGTTCCAAAAAAATCCTGTCATTATTGTTTGGAGCAATGCAGAAATGGATTTTCAAAGTCAACGTAATTACAAGGTAATAGGTGTCAGGTAACAGTTCCTGTGCCCCAGAACACTAAGGTAACCTGCCTGAATGACTACCGCCCCGTAGCACTCACGTCTGGAGCCATGAAATGCTTTGAAAGGCTGGTCATGGCTCACATCAACACCATTATCCCAGAAACCCACTCCAATTTAAATACCGCACCGACAGATCCACCGATGACACAATCTCTATTGCACTCCACACTGCCTTTTCCCACCTGGACAAAAGGAACACCTATGTGAGAATGCTGTTCATTGACTACAGCTCAGCGTTCAACACCATAGTGCCCTCAAAGCTCATCACTAAGCTAAGTACCCAGGACTGAACACTTCCCTCTGCAACTGGATCCTAGACTTCCTGAAGGGTCGCCCCCAGGTGGTAAGGGTAGGTAACAACACATCCGCGACTCTGATCCTCAACACGGGGTCCCCTCAGGGGTGCGTGCTCAGTCCCTTCCTGTACTCCCTGTTCACTCATGACTGCATGGCCAGGCACGACTCCAACAGCATTATTAAGTTTGCTGATGACACAACAGTGGTAGGCCTGATCACCGACAACGATGAGACAGCCTTTACGGAGGAGGTCAGAGACCTGACCATGTGGTGCAAGGACAACAACCTCTCCCTCAACATAACCAAGACAAAGGAGATGATTGTGGACTACAGGAAAAGGAGGACCGAGCACGCCCCCATTCTCATCGACAGGGCTGTAGTGGAGCAGGTTGAGAGCTTCAAGTTCCTTGGCATCCACATCACCAACAAACTAGAATGGTCCAAACACACCAAGACAGTTGTGAAGAGGGCACGACAAAGCATATTTCCCCCTCAGGAGACTGAAAAGATATGGCATGTGTCCTCAGATCCTCAAAAGGTTTCACAGCTGCACCATCGAGAGCATCCTGACGGGTTGCATCACTGCATGGTATGGCAACTGCTCGGCCTCCGACCGCAAGGCACTACAGAGGGTAGTACATACGGCCCAATACATCACCGGGGTCAAGCTTCCTGCCATCCAGTACCTCCATACCAAGCGGTGTCAGAGGAAGGCCCTAAAAATTGTCAAAGACTCCAGCCACCCTAGTCATAGACTGTCCTCTCTGCTACCGCACGGCAAGCAGTACCGGAGCACCAAGTCTAGGTCCAAGAGGCTTCTAAACAGCCTCTACACCCAAGCCATTAGACTCCTGAACAGCTAATCAAATGTCTACCCAGACTATCCCCCCCACGCTGCTGCTACTCTCTGTTTATCATCTATGCATAGTCACTTTAATAACCCTACCTGCATGTACATAATTACCTCAGTTACCTCGACACCGGTGCCCCCGCATATTGACACATTGACTCTGTACTGGTACCCCTGAATATAGCCCCGCTATTGTTATTTACTGCTGCTCTTTAATTATTTGTTTTTCTTATCTCTTACTTTATTTTCTTAACTGCATTGTTGGTTAAGGGCTTGTAAGGAAGCATTTCACTGTAAGGTCTACAACTCTTGTATTCGGTGCATGTGACTAATAACATTTGATTGAACACGGATAGTTAATATAATCTAATTCAGTTAGTTACTGAATTAACATGTAACTTTAGATTGGTGTTAATAGGTACGTAGCCTAGCGGTTAAAGCGTTGGGCCAGTAACCAAAAGGTCAGTGGTTCGACTCCCCAAGCCGACTATGTGAAAAATGTGTTGTTGTGTCCTTGAGCAAGGCACTTAACCCAAAATTGCTCCTGTATATCGCTCTGGATAAGAGCGTCAGCTAGATGATTTAAAGTGTAAATGTATCTGGTACAAAGCATATCTTTTTTATAGCTTTGTTTGCCTTTTCCAGTCTTTACACATGTTTTTATTTCATCCCAGCTCTAGCACATCTGATTCAAATAGTCTGCTAATAATCCAGTTGAAGTAGAACACTTGTTCAACAGCTGGGCATCCCATAGAGAAACAGATTGGTAGAGGTAGAAAGTAACTAATTATAACTACTCTTGTTACTGTAATTTAGTAGCTTTTCAGAGTACTTGTAAACATTTTTTTTGTAATTTTAGTTTTATTTCCCAGAGAGGAACAGGTTGGTGACTTAGGCTAGGGTGTAATCATTCTACTACAATGACATCATTGGCTTTCCTCTTTTCCTCCCTACTGCTATACAACTTCTAACCAGCAGAGGGTGTACTGCACCACTTCAGCATCAACCCACAGCCAGCCATTTTACACTGACTGGAGGCTGCAGCACAATCACCATAAAGCACTGCTGAACCACAACACAATTCAACCCACATTACTCCCCGTCTCTATCATCTAAAACACAAACGTGATCAACCAAACCCACATGGTATTAAGTTAACCCACGTTCCCATTACGTCTAGAGCAGTTAGATGAGATAGAGAGAAACGCTGTATTTCAGGGAGGCAGATTGACTCGCATCACCCTTTGATGTATAATGAATCAATCGGGTGCACTGGTGCTCTCGGTGGTCTTTAATCTTTTGCCTTTCATGCTGTTTAAATGTGGAGATGCCTCAATGCCTGGATGGCCCAGTAAGGCAGTACCACTCCACCCCAAACCACTATGACTAAGGCTGCCAGCAGCTCTTTGAACATTGTAGTCTTTCTAACATGGATTGATTGAAAGCTATGTCTGTTTTGTTTTAACCATGAGCAATGGGGATCTTTGTTGTTTTGGTTAGGTTTATTTAGAATGGTTTGGTGGTGGTGGTGGGGGGGGATTCCATCTGCTCCCTGTTCCTATGGAGGTTTACCACAGAGCTGGTTCTTTTCTATTGTGTCAGCCATTATGTTGACCAGCGAAATCACTGTCTTGGAAAAAAAAAAGGAAGCATGTTGTTTTGTGTTCCGTGTGTGTCTGTCTCCAGAGAAAGAGTGTTTGGGTGATTCCTAGAACAGAAAAGACCCTGAGTTTAGGGATATATTTTTAGATTAGGTAATTTGTGTGTGTGTATGTATGTATGTGTGTGTGTGTGTGTGTGTGTGTATATATATGTGTATATGTATGTATGTATGTATATATATATATATATCTCACATACATGTTTACATACACCTTAGCCAAATACATTTAAACTCAGTTTCACTATTCCTGACATTTAATCCTAGTAAAAATTCCGTCTTAGGTCAGTTAAAATAAAGTGGTGATCCTAAGAATGTGAAATGTCAGAATAATAGTAGAGAGAGTTATTTATTTCAGCTTTTATTTCTTTCATCACATTCCCAGTGGGTCAGAAGTTTACATACACTCAATTAGTATTTGGTAGCATTGCCTTTAAATTGTTTAACTTGGGTCAAACTTTTCGGGTACAAGCTCCCACAATAAGTTGGGTGAATTTTGTCCCATTCCTCCTGACAGAGCTGGTGTAACTGAGTCAGGTTTGTAGGCCTCCTTGCTTTTTCTGTTCTACCCACAGATTTTCTATTGGATTGAGGTCAGGGCTTTGTGATGGCCACTCCAATACCTTGACTTTGTTGTCCTTAAGCCATTATATATCGCAACATATAAAGTGTTAGTCCCATGTTTCTTGAGCCTAAATAAAATAAAACATTTCCATACACACAAAAGCTTATTTCTCTCAATTTTTTTACACAAATGTGTTTACATCGTTGACAGGAATATGCACCACAGCTGTGGCCAGAGAATTTAATGTTCATTTCTATACCATAAGACGCCGCACACATCGTTTTAGAGAATTAGGCAATGCGTCCAACCGCCCTCACAACCTCTGACCAGGTGTATGGCGTTGTGTGAGCAAGCGGTTTGCTGATGTCAATGTTGTGAACGGAGGGCCCCATGTTGAGGTTATGGTATGGGCAGGCATAAGCTACAGACAACGAACACTTGCATTTTAGCGATGGCAATTTGAATGCACAGAGATACTGTTACCTCATGTTTCAGCATGATAATGCACAGCCCCGTGTCACATGGATATGTACACAATTCCTCAAAGCTGAAAATGTCCCATTTCTTCCATGGCCTTCATACTCACCAGTCATGTCACCCATTAAGCATGGTTGGGTTGCTCTGGATCGACGTGTACGCCAGCATGTTCCAGTTCCCGCCAATATCCAGCAACTTTGCAAAGCCATTGTACAAGAGTGGGACACCATTCCACAGGCAAAAATCAACAGCTTGATCAACTCTATGTGAAGGAGATGTCACGCTGCATTAGGCAAATGTCAGTCACACCAGATACTGACTGGTTTTCTGATCCACTCCCCTATCTTTTTCTAAGGTATATGTGACCAACAGATGCATACTGTATGTACAGTGGCTTGCAAAGTATTCACCCCCCTTGGCATTTTTCCTATTTTGTTGCCTTACAACCTGGAATTAAAATAGTTTTTTTGGGGGCGGGGTTGTATCATTTGATTTACACAACATGCCTACCACTTTGAAGATGCAAAATATTATTCAAAGCAAAACTGCTTCAGCTCCTTCAAATTGGATGGGTTCCGCTGGTGTACAGCAATCTTTAAGTCATACCACAGATTCTCAATTGGATTGAGGTCTGGGCTTTGACTAGGCCATTCCAAAAAATGTAAACGTTTCCCCTTAAACCACTCGAGTGTTCCTTTAGCAGTATGCTTAGGGTCATTATCCTGCTGGAAGGTGAACCTCCCTCCCAGTCTCAAATCTCTGGAAGACTGAAACGGGTTTCCCTCAATAATTTCCTTGAATTTAGTGCCATCCATCATTCCTTCAATTCTTGCCAGTTTCCCAGTCCCTGCTGATGAAAAACATACCCACAGCATGAGGCTGCCACCACCATGCTTCACTGTGGGGATGATATTCTCGGGGTGATGAGAGGTGTTGGGTTTGCGCCAGACATAGTGTTTGCCTTGATGGCCAAAAAAATCAATTTTAGTCTCCTCTGACCAGACTACCTTATGTTTGGGGAGTCTCCCACATGCCTTTTGGCGAACACCAAGCGTGTTTGCTTATTTTTTTATTTAAGCAATGGCTTTTTTCTGGCCACTCTTCTGTAAAGCCCAGCTCTGGAGTGTACGGCTTAAAGTGGTCCTATGGACAGATACTCCAATCTCTGCTGTGGAGCTTTGCAGCTCCTTCAGGGTTATCAGTCAAATGTATTTTTAAAGCCCTTCTTAGATCAGCTGATGTCACAAAGGGCTGTACAGAAACCCAGCCTAAAATCCCAAACAGCAAGCAATGCGGGTGTAGAAGCACGATGGCTAGGAAAAATTCCCTAGAAAAGCCAGAACCTAGGAAGAAACCAGGCTATGAGGGGTGGCTAGTCCTCCTCTGGCAGGGCCTGGTGGAGATTATAACAGAACATGGCCAAGATGTTAATGCTCATAGATGACCAGCAGGGTCAAATAATAATCACAGTGGTTGTAGAGGGTGCGACAGGTCAGCACCTCAGGAGTAAATGTCAGTTGGCTTTCAGAGTATCTCTACCGCTCCTGCTTTCTCTAGAGAGTTGAAAACAGCAGGTCTGGTCTGGGAAAGGTAGCACGTCCAGTGAACAGGTCAGGGTTCCATAGCCGCAGGCAGAACAGTTGAAACTGGAGCAGCAGCACGACCAGGTGGACTGGGGACAGCAAGGAGTCATCAGGCCAGGTAGTCCTGAGGCATGGTCTTAGGGCTCAGGTCCTCAGAGAGAGAATTGGAGAATGCATACTTAAATTCACACAGGACACCGGATAAGACAGGAGAAATACTCCAGATAACAGACTGACCCTAGCCCCCCGACACAAACTATTGCAGCATATATACTGGAGGCTGAGACAAGAGGGGTCACTATGGCCCCGTCCGACGATACCCCCAGACAGGGCCAAACAGGCAGGATATAACTTTGGTTATCTTTGGTCTCTTTGTTCCTTCTCTGACTGTTGCCCTCCTTGCCTGGCCTGTGAGTTTTGGTGGGCGGCCCTCTCTTGGCAGGTTTGTTTTGGTGCCATATGCGTTCCATTTTTTAAAATAATGGATTTAATGGTGCTCCTTGGGATGTTCAAAGTTTAGAGAAAAAAATGTGTAACCCAACCCTGATCTGTACTTCTCCACAACTTTGTCCCTGACCTTTTTGGAGAGCTCCTTGGTCTTCATGGTGCTGCTTGCTTGGTGGTGCCCCTTCCTTAGTGGTGTTGCAGACACTGGGGCCTTTCAGAACAGGTGTGTGTGTATATATACTGAGATCATGTGACACTTAGATTGCACACAGGTGAGCTTTATTTAACTAATTATGTGACTTCTGAAGGTAATTGGTTGCACCAGATCTTATTTAGGGGCTTCATAGCAAAGGGGGTGAATACATATGCACTCAACACTTTTTCGTTTTTTAGAATTTTTTGAAACAACAAATTTTTTTTCACTTCACCAATTTGGACTATTTTGTGTATGTCTATTACATTAAATACAACGCCAAGAGGGATGAATACTTTTGCAAGGCACTGTATTCCCAGTCATGTGAAATCCATAGATTAGGGCCTAATTTATTCCAATTGATTGATTTCCTTATATAAAGTAACTCGGTAAAATATTTTGAAATTCTTGCATGTTGCGTTTTATATTTTTGTTCAGTATATATTGTTGAACATCATATATTCTACTACGGGCATGCCAAAGTTCCAGAGTGGGTTTTCTGCTACTTTTCGCATTAACAGAGTGAATGTGAAAATGGATTCAAAATGGTCGCCCTCTGCTGGGGATTTGCAGGATGTGTAATGATACAATTAAAAGGAGGGCTGTGATTAGTTATATTGACTACTATGCTCATAACTTTAGAGTATATTATCTTCAACCATATATAGAAAAATGTGGCATATCAAAAATGATGTATTTTCAATATTCATTTTTCTCAATTATGCTTCCTCCATCGGACTATGGATTACATTTTGTGAAAATCCCCCAAAATCCTGTTTATTTTTTATCTAGTTTGTTGAAGAAGCACCCTGTCTCTAATTGACCTGGCTGTTTGTTTTATTTCCCCGGATGCGATCGGGACAGTGAAAACATCTGTGACTGCATCTCTGCCACCCCTCCTCACACACACACCACCCTTCACACACACACACTCTCACTCACCCCTCATACACACACACATTAGCTCTAATGAGATATTGACACAGTTGGGAAATTGGCACGCTTATTTTTTTTATGAGATATATAAACTGTGCTGGTGAAATGTAATTGGCTCTGATTACTTTGCTGTACGGGTGATTCTGAAGTCCGTGTGTGTGGGAGGTGACTAGACAATGGCAACAAATCACTCTTATTGTTTTCACTTTTCCAATCAAATTATACATTTTTCCTGTATTTTTCCTGTTTTAAATGGTTCGGTTTACCTGGAGTGACCTAATAGGCGTCGTACATGGAAATAGGATAACCTACATCTGGGAAATGCACTAAACCTTGAGACCACTATAGGCTTACTGTGTGACCCTGACTACTAGGACTATTTGAATAGGAATCTTTTCCTTTGTTCAGTCTACTTTCTCTCACCTACCCAACCTTTTCAGGGCCATAAAATCATGTCGGGGGCTGTGTGACCGCCTTTTCATGTGTGTGTGTGTGTGTGTGTGTGTGTGTGTGTGTGTGTGTGTGTGTGTGTGTGTGTGTGTGCTTGCAGAGAGGTTCACAAGGCAGCCTTAAATAAAAGCCCCTTTCAATGTAGCCTTTCAGGAGAGGGAGAAGAGAGGGAGCATAAAGTAGAGACCAGCTAGAAGCTACACAGGACTAGAGTATAGCCTAAATACTGTATCATCCTTCGAGTAGTGTAAGTAAATACGTAGGAGTGTGTGAATCGCTCTCCATTTCCTTCACGCTAGCCATTTAGCCGTAGCTGCCTGTTTTCCCATGTTAGATAATGGGAGTTAGCATAACGTCGCTAGCGCTGTAGCTAGCCCGCTCCCTAGAGCCGCCGTGTGTGAGGCAGGCAGGGGATTTACTGTACTGTAGGGCTGGGAGTTGCCAGGGTCCTCGCGATACGATATTATCACCATACTCAGGTGCAGATTCGATATGTATTGAGATTCTCACGATTATATATGTATTGCAACTCCATGTTCCAAACATATTGCTGTTGCAGAGGGAAAAGGAGCTATTAGAAAACCAGTTTTGATCAGTCCTGGAAATAAAAGTGCTGAAAACAAATTGCCTCCGTATTTAAAAAGATGATAGATAACAAGCTAAGTAAAATACTGGAATATTGGTGCAGGTACAGCAAACTAGCACAAAAATAATATAGTGATAATGTCAATACAATATATCATCAAACATAATATCCCGATATGTAACTGTGTCAATGTTTTTCCCCCGTCGCTACTGCCGTGGCAGGAGGTGAAATGATGCCTCCTAAGTCCACACAAGGCTTACCGCCCACCTCTCTGTAACCTGCTCCCGGCTATCATCAGCCTGCGGAGGGAAGTGGAGAGGGAGGGAGGATTGGGTTGGGAGAGAGGTGGGGGGGTCGAGGGGGAGGATGTGGAGAAGGAATTAGGGAGAGGTTGACTAAGGTGGTTGAAGTGACAAGGGTGAGGGAGATGGAGGATGGAGGGGTGGATGGAGGGAGAATAGAGAGAGGAGGAGTGGATGGACAGGGGGAGGTGGGGAAGTGAGAAGAGGGAAATATGTATGGGATATGTATTTGCATTAAATATGTATAAAGGCGTTATAAGTCCGTATGGACAGGGTTGTGAGTGAGGTAATGACAAGGTAAGGAATGAAGTAGGGGGTGTGTTTATTAAGGACAGAGAGGGAGACAGAGAGAGGATAAAAGGGAATTTGATTGAGAGAAAGAGAACAGGCGAGTGGTTTTGAGTGATTGAAGGAAGGAGTAGGTTCTAACATATAATTGCCAGTTATTACCACTGTGCAGCAAGCATTCATGTAGGGCTGTGATGGTCATGGAATTTTGGGTGACGGTAATTGGCCACAGTAAAAAAAAAAATAAACAAGCCCACTTTCTCATCTCCTCCGCTCCTGACTGCATGTGCTGCCATAGAAATAGAAGGAATAGAACGGTCATCCCCATTCAAGTCAAAGATGGCATAATGGCTGTACTGGCGGCCATTGTAAGTGTACCCTTTAGGAGCAAACCAGGAAGTAAAGTATGTGCTGTGATCTGTTGATTCAACTCAATTTGAGAGCGAGGGAGAGACTGACTTTCATATGCACAAAAAGCTTATTTCTCTCATTTGGTGCACAAATGTGTTAACATCCCTGTTAGTGAGCATTTCTCCTTTGCCAAGATAATCCATCCACCAGACAGGTGTGGCATATCAAGAAGCTGATTAAACAGCATGATCATTACTGTTATGTGAATTAAGTTATCAATGTTCTTAAACCGAACTTCAATGAAACTACTCAGTCTGCCCCCCCAGAGTGTGTAAGATTCTGGTTGAATGAAGCAGACGGATACCCAGTCTACAAGGGTCAAAACGTTTATTTATGAAAGTTCTCCAATTCATACAATGCACACAGCCTTTTATATTACCACACACACACACAAATGAACTTACATCAGTAGAGAACTCCACCCAGCTTTAGGCGGCTGTATTTTTCCACAGTACCCAGACCACCTGTCTCCTTATCTTTTGCCAGCCTAGCCGTTTTCAGGCAGTTGTTCCCCTCCCTAACTTAGGGAGGCCCTGTTCCTGTTCCTCTCACAAGGTCGTCTTATCAACTATGTCCTGTTCATTTTGAAATAGTAACAGTGTCTTACTCACACACAGTATTGGAATATAATTTTTAACCCATTATTATAGCCTTATTTCGAATACATTTCAACAGGTTATATGGTTTCTGAGTGAAATCATTTAGTCAAACCTTTAATCATATAATTTCCATTACAATTACACAGGTGCAGCTTGTGCTGGGGACAATAAAAGGCCACTCTGAAATGTGTAGTTTTGTCACACAATGCCACAGATGTGAGGGAGCATGTAATTGGCATGCTGACTGCAGGAATGTCCACCAGAGCTGTTGCCAGAGAATTGAATGTTAATTTCTCTACCATAAGCCACCTCATGTCGTTTTAGAGTATTTGGAAGTACGTCCAACTGGCCTCAACTGCATACCACATCTAGGTCGTAGCTAGATGTTGTATACTTAAACAATAAGGCCAGAGGGGGTGTGGTATATGGCCAATATACCACGGCTAAGGGCTGTTGTTACGCGCAATGCGGAGTGCCTGGATACAACCCTTAGCCGTGGTATATTGGCCATACATCACACCCCCGAGGTGCCTTATTGCAATTGTAAACTGGTTACCAATGTAATTAGAGCAGTAAAAATAAATGTTTTGTCATACCTGTGTTATGTGGTCTGATATACCACGGCTGTCAGCCATTCAGGGCTCGAACCTCCCAGTTTATAATACTGTATGTATACCCCAGTATATAGAAAGAACTAGAGATGGAGAGATGACTGTTGGCTACACTATTTCATTCCACTTCAAAAATATATTCACCCCACAGTTGCTGACAAATAAAGTATTTTTAGAATCACATCAAGTTATTTAGACAAAGCAGTTTAACATAATGTCCCACATCTATATACACTATGCATAAATGTCATGGGTGCGTTTTCAGATTCACTGCTAATTCATAGCCTAGGACACCCCAAGCCCTAAACCGCACACCCACAATCTACCCCGCCAAATAGATTGGATCGAACCAAGCTCTTAATAAGAGCCAGATTTTTCACACCATTCCCTAGCTTAGCCTGCCTTAGCGCTGTGTTAGCGACCGCAGGGCAGGTAGTCTAATCTGGCATGGTTAAAGGAGATATATGCAGAGACAAAGCTGGCTCCTATTTCTCCTTTTAGTGGAGCTGAGTGCTCTATTGATCTCTATTGGCTGACCACGGGCCGGGTCATGTGGACTTGCAATTTGTGTTTCAGCAGAGGTTCCACAGTGTGTGTGTATGATGTGTAATGGGTGTGTGAGGAAGAAAGAGAGTGTGTGTTTGTCTTTATGTGGCTAATGTATCATAAGAAGATCTAAGTATTCAGACATTCATATGTTACAATGTGAATAGCTACCTAGCGTGTCATTAGGTTAGTCGGTATAACCACAAGTCATGTAGCTTTTATCAGGGCTGTTCATTATGTTATAGTTGTTATGACTTATTATAATCAGTTAGAACAACAATTGGTCTCCATTTGGGATTTTCCTGTCTGTGTCCTATAGCGTTTCCAGGGCTGACCTCCGGAGTGTCTCTGTCTGTGTCCTGTAGTGTTTCCAGGGCTGACCTCCAGAGTGTCTGTGTCCTATAGCGTTTCCAGGGCTGACCTCCAGAGTGTCTGTGTCCTATAGCGTTTCCAGGGCTGACCTCCAGAGTGTCTGTGTCCTATAGCGTTTCCAGGGCTGTCCTCCAGAGTGTCTGTGTCCTATAGCGTTTCCAGGGCTGACCTCCAGAGTGTCTGTGTCCTATAGCGTTTCCAGGGCTGACCTCCAGGGCTGACTTCCAGAGTGTCTGTGTCCTATAGCGTTTCCAGGGCTGACCTCCAGAGTTGCTCTCCTCTCCTTGTTAGTGTGTCCGCAAGCTCCAACTGATGCCTACGTTTCCATGTGCGGTAATGCAGTATTTATATGCTGAAAAGCCTTCCTGCCAGACACACACACACACACACACACACACACACACACACACACACACACACACACACACACACACACACACACACACACACACAGTGGATATATGGGAGACAGGTTAAAGGAAGTCACGCTATCCTATTTTTTGCCCCCTCTCTGTTTCTGTAACGTTGTGTGAATCTTCAGTCGCCCCGCTGTCTTTCCCTGTCTTCTCCTTTATCAGCCTCCGGAAAATATTGTTGTTCCTGTCGCGGCTGTGAAGGTGGATGTGGTCGTTAAGAATTACATTTCACTAGGAACAGGCTTCATTATCTTTTGTATGTGTGTCTCCACATGCGTGGGCGCGTGAGGGAGAGGCTTTGAACACTCACCCCAATTTGTAGCCACACGCGCACACAAACACACACACACACACACACACACACACACACACACGTCCTCCCTCCGCTCTGTTTCCATGCTAGGCAGTTTGCCATGGCAGAGAGAGGTCAGACAACATGTGATGCTGCAGTGGTGGTGTGGAATGCATTCAGCCCCAGTCCCCAGGCTCTGAAAGACGCCCAGCCAGCCCAGCCAGACAGCCAGCCAGCCCAGCCGCCCAGGCCAGCCAGCCCAGCCCAGCCAGACAGCCAGCCCATCCAGCCCAGCCAGCCCAGGCAGCCAGCCCAGCCCAGCCAGACAGCCAGCCCAGCCAGCCCATCCAGCCCATCCAGCCCAGGCAGCCAGCCCAGCCCAGCCCAGCCAGCCCAGCCTAGCCCAGCCCAGCCCAGCCCAGCCAGCCAGCCAGCCAGCCCAGCCAGCCAGGCAGCCAGCCACAGGTCTACAACACCATGAACAATACATATGTCCATCTGATGGACTAAATGGTTGCACTACTTACAATTTCACTACTGTTTTCAGAACCACTTAATTACATGCCTTTCAGTTTCAGTGAGGAAAGTCAGTTAGTGTTTGGTCATTTGCCCAGTTTGGTTTTTGTTTGTTAGTGCACTAAACCAGACTAATAGTAATTGATGTATTTTGCTCACTGTGTCCTTCCTACCTCAGATATCCAAAACCGTCACATCAAATGAGTTGTCTTTGAATGCTGAAGACTATTATACACAATCAAAGAGAAGTAATTGAATTCCAAGATAGATTCTTTATACTCATCCCTGTAAGTATTCTAGTCCACTGTTACTCAGTTGTTGAAGAAATGCCTGGACTAATAGCTATCTGAGTATTAAATTAGGATATCATTGTTAGAAAAATCTAAGCCCTTCATTTAACACCACAATCTCAGTGCCTTCCCAGAAATCAATGTTCCCCTTCTCTCTAATAAGCTTTAAAGAAGCAAAGAGACAGTTGCCATTGTTTTCAGTCTCCACGTCTGGTGTTCACGATGGATGCCCCAAAAATGACTCCCTGTGAGGCCTACGTCTTTGCCAGTTTTCTGCTTGGAGTTGGGAAAGGAATGGTCCCTGACCCAGTCCAGACACAACCCCGAGCCTCCACCAACTAGACACTTACTGTACATCTGAAAATAATTGGATAGATATAAGCAATATGCTAGTTGGGTCCACCTTGCCCTCTGATTCACTAAGTGCAATTTCCGCTATATAGCTAACACCCATCCAATCTTCTCAGATCATACACATATGCCTCTGTTAGGGGCTGTTTCTAGACTTGGCCTAATGCCTCTGTTAGGGGCTGTTTCTAGACTTGGCCTAATGCCCCTGTTAGGGGCTGTTTCTAGACTTGGCCTAATGCCCCTGTTAGGGGCTGTTTCTAGACTTGGCCTAATGCCTCTGTTAGGGGCTGTTTCTAGACTTGGCCTAATGCCTCTGTTAGGGGCTGTTTCTAGACTTGGCCTAATGCCCCTGTTAGGGGCTGTTTCTAGACTTGGCCTAATGCCTCTGTTAGGAGCTGTTTCCAGACTTGGCCTAATGCCTCTGTTAGGGGCTGTTTCTAGACTTGGCCCAATGCCCCTGTTAGGGGCTGTTTCTAGACTTGGCCTAATGCCCCTGTTAGGGGCTGTTTCTAGACTTGGCCTAATGCCCCTGTTAGGGGCTGTTTCTAGACTTGGCCTAATGCCTCTGTTAGGGGCTGTTTCTAGACTTGGCCTAATGCCTCTGTTAGGGGCTGTTTCTAGACTTGGCCTAATGCCCCTGTTAGGGGCTGTTTCTAGACTTGGCCTAATGCCTCTGTTAGGGGCTGTTTCTAGACTTGGCCTAATGCCTCTGTTAGGGGCTGTTTCTAGACTTGGCCTAATGCCTCTGTTAGGGGCTGTTTCTAGACTTGGCCAAATGCCCCTGTTAGGGGCTGTTTCTAGACTTGGCCTAATGCCCCTGTTAGGGGCTGTTTCTAGACTTGGCCTAATGCCTCTGTTAGGGGCTGTTTCTAGACTTGGCCTAATGCCTCAACCTCTACGGGCTAGTATTGAGAAATTTTGAAAAAAATATGTGCCCATTTTTAACTGCCTCCTACACCAACTCAGAAGCTAGGATATGCATATTATTAACACATTCGGATAGAAAACACTCTGAATTTTCTAAAACAGTTTGAATGGTGTCTGTAAGTATAACAAAACTCATATTGCAGGCAAAAACCTGTGAAAAATAGATTTAAAAAAATGTGAATTTTGTGACTGTACTATTTAGTGTCATTGTGTTATAGATACCACAGTTAGAAAGGATTCATTTCGCAACTCCTACGGCTTCCACTAGATGTCAACGATCTTTATAAAGTTGTTTGAAGCGTCTGTGATGAACAGGGAGCAAATTAGAATGCTTCATTTTTTCACGCCTGCGCATAAATCTGAGAAGAGTGCATTTGTCATAATGGTTTTTCTAGACAAAGAATAGGTTGTGTGAAAATATTACTGATGTTTACTGATGTTTGACGTTAAAAATGGACCAAAAGATTGATGCTAAACAACGTTTGACATGTTTGAACGAACGTAAATAGATTATTTACTAGGTTTTTTTTAGCTTTTCGGCGTGATTTTACACCCTCCCCCACACGTGTTGTGGGAGCCTACTGAACGCAAACTACTAGGTGTTATTTGGACATAAATTATGAACTTTGTCAAAAGAAACCACATTTGTTCTGGACCTCGGATTCCTGGCAGTGCCTTCTGATGGAGATAATCAAAGGTAAGGGGATATTTACAATGTTATTATGATATTAGATGCTGCTAACTGTATAGCCTAGCATGTTGTTATTAGCATAGTACCCCGTTTATTGCAAAATGTGATTTCCCAGTAAAGTTATTTTGAGATCTGGCCATTCGGTAGCAATTACGAGATGATAATATATTATTCTTTGAATGACAATATTATAATTTACCAATGTTTTCGAATAGTAATTCCGTGATTTGTAACGCTGGATTCACTGGGAGCATTCGAGCCGAAAAAAATTCTGAATTTCACCGCGACTGTAAATGCTGTTTTTGGATATAAATATGTACTTGATGGAACTAAAAATGCATGTATTGTATAACATAATGTCCTATGAGTGTCATCTGATGCAGATTGTCAAAGGTAAGTGCATAATTCTAGCTGGTTTTCTGTCTCAGTTGATGCCCTTCTTTATATTGACTAAACATTACACACAGCTATTGTCAATGTACTCTCCTAACATAACCTAACTTTATGCATTCTCCGTAAAGCCTCTTTGAAAAACGGACAACGTGGTTAGATTTAGGAGATGTGTATCTTTCAAATGGAGGAAAATAGTTGATTATTTGAGTATTTGAAATGATTAGACTCTTGCAGTTTTGAATTCCCCGCCATGGTCACATGACAATGAATCCCAATACCGGGCAGGGATCCTCAACAGGTTTAAGGGCTGTTTCTAGACTTGGCCTAATGCCTCTGTTAGGGGCTGTTTCTAGACTTGGCCTAATGCCTCCGTTAAGGGCTGTTTCTAGACTTGGCTTAATGCCTCTGTTAGGGGCTGTTTCTAGACTTGGCTTAATGCCTCTGTTAGGGGCTGTTTCTAGACTTGGCCTAATGCCTCTGTTAGGGGCTGTTTCTAGACTTGGCCTAATGCCTCTGTTAAGGGCTGTTTCTAGACTTGGCCTAATGCCTCTGTTAGGGGCTGTTTCTAGACTTGGCCTAATGCCTCTGTTAAGGGCTGTTTCTAGACTTGGCCTAATGCCTCTGTTAGGGGCTGTTTCTAGACTTGGCCTAATGCCTCTGTTAGGGGCTGTTTCTAGACTTGGCCTAATGCCTCTGTTAGGGGCTGTTTCTAGACTTTGCCTAATGCCTCTGTTAAGGCTGTTTCTAGACTTGGCCAAATTGTGGTGTAGTCGGCAGGTGTTTGGCAAGGTCTGGAGGACGGCCATCTTGCTTGCTGGGACAGTGGAGGAATAAGGTAGGTATGCTTATGTGGAGGTGCTGCCATTCCAGAATGAACTCTGTTGGAATGATAAAAAATAGCCGCCATGCCTGGAGCTTTTTGAGCTGGTTTATTGTATTCACTGTGAGGCTGGTCCTGTCACCCAGGCTGGTCCTGTCACCCAGGCTGGTCCTGTCACCCAGGCTGGTCCTGTCACCCAGGCTGGTCCTGTCACCCAGGCTGCTGCTTGTCCCCGTGTCACAGGATCAGGCCCCCAGTCTTACATCTGTCTGACATTTAGCTCCTTTGTTTGTGTCAGCGTTCCGTGGGTGCGTCATGACATCATTTCAGCTCAGAGGACAGGGCTAGACAGGCTGTGTGTGTGTGTGTGTGTGTGTGTGTGTGTGTGTGTGTGTGTGTGTGTGTGTGTGTGTGTGTTTTGGCACATGGCGTGCATGCGCACACGTGTCTCTGTATATATAATGTCCATGTGTGTGTGTAATGGAGCAGGAGGCATCACCTTGTCAGACCTCCAGCTAAGCAGCATCACTGCTACAGGCATCTGTCTTCATGACTGAGAGAACGAGGGAGGGAGCTGGCTGTACCGCTGCTGCAGGGTCAAGAGATTACAAACTCAATTGTGCTCCTCAGGCGAAGGTTTGTCTGCTCAGCAACTTCCTCCCAGTGACAGATGAGAGCGAAGGAGGGAAAAGGAGGAGAGGATGCCCCGCTGCCAAGTCCTCCTCCAGTCATCCTCTCTCGCCCTGTGTGTGTCACAATCTGAGGCTTGATGACCAGACAGCTTCTCCTGTACCACCTCCACTCCAACACAGCTTTTCTTGTACCACCTCCACTCCAACACAGCTTCTGCTGTACCACCTCCACTCCAACACAGCTTCTCTTTTACCACCTCCACTCCAACACAGCTTCTCCTGTACCACCTCCACTCCAACACAGCTTCTGCTGTACCACCTCCACTCCAACACAGCTTCTCTTGTACCACCTCCACTCCAACACAGCTTCTCCTGTACCACCTCCACTCCAACACAGCTTCTCCTGTACCACCTCCACTCCAACACAGCTTCTCCTGTACCACCTCCACTCCAACACAGCTTCTCCTGTACCACCTCCACTCCAACACAGCTTCTCTTTTACCACCTCCACTCTAACACAGCTTCTCTTTTACCACCTCCACTTCAACAACAGCCTGTGGGAAGAGCTCTCAGTCAAACCAAGAGCCTCTATGTAACCTGGACACTTAATATATTTGTTTCTCATTTTCCATAATAATAAAAAAATCATAGAAAATATATTGTAACTTTACAGTATTACTAGTGCCACAGTACAATATTATTTTAACTATGGGATAGGTGTTCTTGTATTTTCACATGTATAGATTCACATAGCCCACAGGGGCTGAGTGAACACAGATGGGGGACTCTTTTCCATCGGCCCACTATCAAAGCTAACACTCACCTCAGGAGAGAGACGCGTTCATAAACTCCCTCTCTGTCTCCATTTCCCTATTATCAAATCAAAATGCAGCCATGAAACGGTTTGTTAGCTGACTGAAATCCAATCCATTTCGCTGACAGTATTGCCACTAAAGGAGCTGGATTTGTGATGGGGATAAAGGGAGATTGTGGAAGAAAATAACAAGTTTTAATGCTTAAGATTCCCTGGAGTTCTTTGAAGTCTGGTTTTGAAAGCAGACATTGTAATTGTCCCTGAGGGAATTCATGTGTGTACGTGCGTGCGCGTGTGTAAAGTTGGGTAAAGCCGTGTGCTAGGTAAAGAGGTTGTCTAATGCAGTGCACATGTACAATAGTCTGCCCACTAACACAAATGTACATTCAACACATGTACAATAGTCTGCCCACTAACACAAATGTACATTCAACACATGTACAATAGTCTGCCCACTAACACAAATGTACATTCAACACATGTACAATAGTCTGCCCACTAACACATTCAACACATGTACAATAGTTTGCCCACTAACACATTCAACACATGTACAATAGTCTGCCCACTAACACAAATGTACATTCAACACATGTACAATAGTCTGCCCACTAACACAAATGTACATTCAACACATGTACGATAGTCTGCCCACTAACACAAATGTACATTCAACACATGTACAATAGTCTGCCCACTAACACAAATGTACATTCAACACATGTACGATAGTCTGCCCACTAACACAAATGTACATTCAACACATGTACAATAGTCTGCCCACTAACACAAATGTACATTCAACACATGTACGATAGTCTGCCCACTAACACAAATGTACATTCAACACATGTACAATAGTCTGCCCACTAACACAAATGTACATTCAACACATGTACGATAGTCTGCCCACTAACACATTCAACACATGTACGATAGTCTGCCCACTAACACATTCAACACATGTACGATAGTCTGCCCACTAACACAAATGTACATTCAACACATGTACAATAGTCTGCCCACTAACACAAATGTACATTCAACACATGTACAATAGTCTGCCCACTAACACAAATGTACATTCAACACATGTACGATAGTCTGCCCACTAACACATTCAACACATGTACAATAGTCTGCCCACTAACACAAATGTACATTCAACACATGTACAATAGTCTGCCCACTAACACAAATGTACATTCAACACATGTAGGTGCAATGATTCCATGATTTTATGGTGTATTATTTATTACACTGTAGTTCTATATTTCCTCTAGCATTTTTGTCCAAGTGCTATTTGATAACCTTTTGTGAAGTGGTATTTAGATGTTTAGTATAGGTTTACTGAGACAATTTTCTCAAGTGCATCGTTATTCCCTAAATAGTCAAAAGAAGAGATGTCGAATTTACAAATATTCTACACAGAGTAGGTTAAACACGGTATTTTCCTTCTCTGTCAGAACCTAGTAGACTTCAGACAGAGAGGTAACTGTAGGCTTATACTGTATATCAGACCCAATGCCAGGAACGTTCCAACAGTGGGAAAAGTTGTTGAGTCTAAAAACACTGTGAGTGTTGTGAGGCCGTCCTGTTTTCTTGCCGCTCGAGGCCCACCACAGGAGGTGAAGTCATAAACATGGCTGGGAAAATGGGACTTTGCTATGCGAGGCAACCGGTGTAAATCTTCCTGCGCAAACACATGACTTCATTACACCTGTCATCACTAAAGCTAAATTGCTAATGTGTATCTTGCTAGCTCTTCACTGAGGCTCTCTGCGATTTGAATCGTCATGTTTGTGAAGCCCTGAGGTAAAATAAATAAACCATGATGCTCTGACCCACTTGTCAAACTGCAGGAGCTTTAAAGTCCCAGTGCAGTCAAAAATGAAATGTTGTTGTGTTTTCTATAGTTGTTCACATTGAGGTTGAGATATTACTATAACATTTTGAAAATGATGATAATGTGCTTTTAGTGTAAGAGCGGTTTGAAAAGACCGCCTAAAATGTCAGCCTGTTTAGGTGGGATGGAGCTTTGGCCTGACTGGTGACATCACCAGGCAGTAAATGAGTTAATAGACCAATACGAGAGTTCCAGACCTCTCTGCCAATAACAGCTACTTTTCACTTTTCCCCTCCCCACTCAGAACACTCACAGACAGTTCTAGATAAATTATTGCTTGAGCAATCTTTGCTAAGAAGTTATTTTTGCTTCTTTTTGACCATTTAATTGAGTACAATTTACATTTACATTTAAGTCATTTAGCAGACGCTCTTATCCAATCACAGTAAGGTACTTTTTTACCCAGAAATGATTTGATATTGAGATAAAAATGACTGCATTGGACCTTTTTAAGCTTTAATCTTTCATTAAAACAATAACAAAGTGGTTTTGTTAAAAAGCTGAGGGATAGGCCTGGAGAAATGTAACATTGGAGTAACATTGGAGAAACAAACATTGGAGGTCATATGTTGGGTTCTGATGGGGTGTGACAGTTGAACTAAGCTCATGAGAAATAAGTTATGTTCTTAAACAATTGTATAAAATGTGTATATAGCATTTAATGTATAAGTCAAAAAATGTATGTAGCAACTAAGGATTTTACAAACACTTATCCACAGCGACTGACAGTTAGTGCATTCATTTTAAGATAGCTAGGTGAGACAACCACATCACAGTCATAGTAAGTACATTTGTCGTAAATAAAGAGATTATCAGCCAACTCAGAGCTAGTAGGAAAAGTAAGTGCAATGTTGTTTTTGGGGGGGATGTAAGACTGAGATGTGTTATTTAAGATACTGAAGAGGGAGGATTTCAGATGTTTTCAGAAGATTGGCTGGGAGGCTGCTGTCCTAGCATCAGGGGGAAACTGGTTCCACCAATGGGGTGCCAGGACAGAAAAGACCTTTGACTGGGCTGAACAGGAGCTGTTTCAGTTGACAGTGTTTCAGTTCAGCAGTTGAAAAGGACAATGTTAGCTTTCATTATCAATTGTGTCATAGTTACAACTCGGAACCATGTCTTGCGTGCGCTAACTAGCTACTCCATTTATGTTAGCGTTAACAGTCAGTCTGCCAGGAGAGACTATGTAATAAGTCCTTTTATAATTATCCACATAAAACAGCCTTTGTTCTTCAGATAAACGTAAAGCAACACCAGAGGTCCCAGTATGGCTGTATTGGAAAGAAAAGTCCTCATGTTTAGCCTGGGTATGTAGCTGTGTTTTAGCAGTCGAGGGGACTGACACAATGGAATAATTGAACGACCCTCCTTGCCAGCTCGGAGCTCCTAATAAGCAGACATGTCTTTCCTCGGCTTGAGGGTATTAATAATGTAAAAAATAAATGAGTCGGTGTTGGACACTTAGATAATTCATGTGCACTCTCCTACTTGACACCGGTTGATTCTGTGGGTGAAGGAGAGTCTAATACAGCAGTTTCATATTGATTTGGATTACTTTCTCACAATGTTCTTGTGGTGAAAGTTGTGGCAATGAAGATTTTCAGCCATTTAACAGAAATGTGTTGTTATGTTACTGAAGGAGTGTTGTCAGCTTCTTGGCAATTTCAGACTTGTTTGGGTGCTTCGTGTTACTAAAGCAAATGGTTTATAAAGCTAGAATCCTGAAGGTGGTCAGTCACTTTGTTCTTCAGGATGTCTGCCCTCTCCAAATACTTCTCTTTACTAGTTTTTCCACCACTCCTCGACTTTGTAATTTGTTCAAAACATTAAATGTAACACATTTTAAAAGATTTCCTAGGAGCAGTCCGAATAAACGGCTACAAAGCTACAATCAGCTGGATGAGAATGAATGGGTGGAACAAGAATTACTATATTGAAGCTCAGTGATCTGAAAAGCCACCCTCCACCACCATCATTTCTTTTAGCTTGAAGTGGATTTGCAGTGAAGACACAGGTCGCTGGGGCCTGATGTCTGGAGAGTTAACACACTCACCTCCAGACATGACCCATCAACGGGACTCAGACCAGTCTGTTTCTTTATTCTCAGTGTGAAACCAGCCTTGACATGCCTCTACTTAGTATTTGGTGTTTTTCACCCACTCTCTCTTTTTCTGTCTTTGTCTCTCTCCGTCTCTCTCTGTTTCTATCTTTTTCTTCTGATTTCTCTGCCTCTTCTCTCTCTCTCTATCTATCTCTGTCTCTCCCTCTTCCCACCCTCCCTCTTTTTCCCACCCTTTGTTAAAAGCCTCCTCCACAGCTCCCTGCTCCTGTGGCTCAGTAGCTCCCTGCCAATGAAGGCCTTTTATTGGGCTGAGATTGAGTGCAGCCAAGCGGGGCCCGACCAGGCAGGGCCAAAGCCACAGCCACACAGGCCCATTACCACCACCGCTGCCGCGCTGTGCCTGGCCTCAGAGAGAGAGAGAGAGGAGATTGCTTGTCTCTGCCTCCCCTAATTGCAGACAGCAGCTGAAAAGGACCAGGGAGAGTGAGAGGGGGGAGGCAGAGCAAACAGTATTGGTTTGTTCACCAGTCATAGACAAGCAGCATGGACCCATATAGCTTATAGGGCTCTTGCTGTTCTGTTAGAATCCTAGAGCTGTGTTTTTCTGTAGTTTTGGGCCGTGCAGGTTGGAGTTCACGCTAGTTGTTGATCTGAAGTCACTTTAGCAGTTACCCACTTGTGATTGAGGTTTGTGTTTGACGAGGGTGAACTGCTCCTAGATCTGTGCTGAGGGCCAACTTCTATCCCGTGTCTTTGTGAGGGGACATAGGGGGGCGCAGCCTTTGTGGGGCCTTGGTACACTTTCTCTGCCCCTCGAATGATCCTGTAATATCCTCCTCACCTGCCAACATCCCCATCCTGCAGAGTATGTCTCTTGTCTCCAATGGACTCTGTGAATTTCATATTATTACAGGCGCTTATTGTTGCAGCCCGCTGGCAATATCCCAGCAAATTGAAAAGAATGGGCCGTTTATTAACTTGGCTGAGGCGGATGGCGAGGCTGCTAGCCATTTTTTTTCTTTCCTTTTTTCCCACTGTGTTTATAGGGGGTTGTGTTTTCATTCAAGAGCCTCTCTTCTGAAATGTCTGTACTGTAGGGAAGGTGGCTAACCCACCACTCAACACCTGAGAAACTATTATTAAAGAGCTGCAGTACATTGAGCCGCGGAATCCTTAGCAGACTGAAGACTCTCAAAGAAGAGCTAGCTAGTTCACTGTGTCCTCTCCTTGAACACGCAAAAACACTTTTTTAATGAGGGTATCATTGCAAAACTAAAAGAAGGTGCCTGTAACATTGCTGAGAGAGTTGCCATTGTCAGTGAAACCATAGCAACATTGGCAGCAGTCAAACCTGGCAGTGCCCGCTTGTTAACGATTTGGAAATTCTCCAAACTGTTGGAAGAGTTGCACATATTGGACACATCTTCCCAGTGTTTGTGACTGTGAGAGAATTAGCACAAAACTAGCAATTGAAAACTTGAACCAGTTTGAGGTCCAATCTGCCCTCATGTTTTCATCAACACTAAGACATTTGCATGATTTGAGACAGAAGATTTCGAGAACCTAGACTCAACCTCAATGTTTTTTTTATATACTTCCTTTGTTGGGGTGCAGTTTAATTTAAAACATTAGGGCAAACTGTACAAATGTGGTTCTTAATTAAAAATGTTAAGCTTTTAATGATGTCAAACCTTCAGTGTGTGCATTATCAGAGGTTTTGGAATATGGAACAATGAAGGCTTTTATTGAGTCAGTTTTATCCCTTTGTTAGCGTGTGTATTTTGACCTCATTAGATCATGCCTGATGCATTTGGAGTGTTTGAGTGAGCCGCGGCACTGCTATGGCCCAATGTTTCATGCCTTTTTGATTAACATGGTATGGAAACAATTAGACTCGGGGAGGGGAGGCAAAGCCGGCTCGATTCAACAGCTTTAAATGCTAATTGGCTAATGGAGGATGAAAGAGCGGGCGACCGGCTGTGTTTTTGACATGAGCTCACTCAGACGCTGGATTCAGCTACTCTCAAAAGTTTAGACGGACCACCACAACCACCATTTTGTTTTCCTTTCAAAACCTGGAAAAATACTACTACTGCTGAATGTGCTTACAGACTCCCAAGTTAGCTTTATGTGAGAATATTCAAGCACGCATCACAGCAGGCGAAAACACATGTAAGGGAAGCATTTAACGTCTTCTGTAAGGGACTGGCTGCACCGGTCTTGAAAATACACCTCCCCCATAGCCAAGTGAAACAAGGAGGCCTCTCTTCCTCAAAACTGCCGTTCATAATTGCCATAGTGGGATGCTTGCTTTAGGATATGGACTATTTCCGCTGACTGAGATGATAGAAGAGTTTAGCTATGCAGTATGATATAGGACTTCCATCTTTTCTGTGGACAACCCGTGTTCGCTAACCACCGTAACCACTCGGAATGTTGCAAAATTGGTGAGAGATTTACGGCGCTACTCTCCCACTTTAAAAGAGAAGCACTCAAAGGGTGAACCTCACACTTCGCTACCGGAGTGTCTTTCAGAGTCGGACTGCAAGACACCATCACCACTAGTGTGTTTCTATCGGGTTCTACAACAAGCCGCCACTGTGGAATCCCTGTTGAGCTTCAGAGGGTGTTCAATGATGTTTCATCATCACATGCGGTTATTACAGTCAGTTCAGCGTTGACTGGGATGTGTAATAAGCAGCCCCATCACCTCTCCCAGTTTGTCAGGAACCACACAAACTGTCTGTCTTGTCCATTCTCCTAAAAGCCCTGGATTTGTCACAACCTTCAGTGCTGCTCTTAAGAGAGACAGAGGGGGTGTAGAGGAAAGAAGCGAGCCGTCATGAAAAGCCGCCGCTTCCTGATTTCGCAGAGATGCAATCACAGCACTATCTGATAGACGTGCTGGAGGAAATTGGATGAGCTGAGAGCTGCTACACCTGGACAGATTGGAAAGATGACTCCTTTGTCATGAAAGTGTCAGTCAATTCCCCCTACTGTCACCTGAACAACCATTCAGAGGGAGGGAGAGAGGTTTCTTCTTTTCAGGGCTCCATGCTTTGCAGTGAGAGTGTTAATTAACAACAAAACATAAGATGTTTTATTGTCGCATACACCTGACAGGTGCAGTGAAATGTGTTGTTTTACAGGGTCTTCCATAGTAGTATGGCGCACCTGGAGCAAATGAGGTTTAAGTACATTGCTCAAGGGCACACCGGCAGAGTTTTTACCTCGTTGACTCTGGTTTTCGAACCAGCAACCTTTTGGTTACTGGCCCAACGCTCTAACTGTTAGGCTACTTGCCATCCTATCTACGTATCTACAGTACTGTACTGTCTGGAGCTAGGGCCTGAAAGAGATGTCATATGGTGGAAATAATAAAGCGGTCACAGTGGAGATGATTACAGCTGTAATAACAAGCTACAACATCATAATACCTATTTGGTAACACTTCATTTGAAGGATCCATACTAAACCATTTGTAAGGCATTTACAGTTTGCTCACCATTTCTAAACATTACTCCCACATGTGTAAATGTTAGTAAGCTAGTTATTCAGACATGAATATATATTTCCTTTAACATCCTGTGTTGTGTGCTTGTTTTTGTTTTTGACCAGGTACTGCTGGAATGTCCACCAATGACGTGTCCTTCTTTTTGTGAGAAATTACACTGGTCACTCAATAGATTTATGAAGTATTTTTAAAGTATTAATAGGACTCAATTTAGATTAGGGACTGCAAAAATAATTTACTAATGATTAGAAAATGTTTTAATAATGTGGGAGTAATGATTAATAAATGATGAACACACAATTTATAAATGCCTTCTAAATGGTTTATTATGGAACCTTATAATAAAGTGTTACCAATGATTTAATTTCCCCCACATCCAACCCCTCCCTCTTTTCTCAGACGATGTCCTTTTTAAATCATGTTACATAGAACAGATGAAGATGTATGTAGAATGATGAAGATGTATGTAGAATGATGAAGATGTATGTAGAATGATGTCATGTTGCATAACCTCTTTGGTGACAGTGGTGTCTCAGTGTCGTGTTTGTTTCATAGAATGTCATGACAAGTTATAAGGTGTTACGTCACCCTTTCGACAGGGATGTAGAGATTCCATGTGAACATGCTTCACTTAAAAACGGAACCCTTTATAGCAGGTTATATTGCTTTCAGGTCTATGGTATTACTCTGATAATAACAGGTTCTATCTACCTGTAGGTTCTCTGTCATTACTGACCAGGATGTATTGGTCTAACAGCAATGAAGGTTCCCAGTGTCACCACTCCTGTCTGTCCTTAGGAAAAGCAGTGCTCTGACTGTTTCTGTCTTGTGTTTCCCGCAGTTTCCTCAGACCTGCGAGGAGTCTGGCTCTCCGTTCGTCTTCGTCTGCACCAATCCTCAGGAGCTGCTGGTGAAATTCCCCATGAAAGGGAAACATAAGATCTGTAAGTGCTGCGTCTTTCTGTGTCGCAGAGTAGATTCCAACGAGTCTGGTTTAGCTTTCTGTGTCGCAGAGTAGATCCCAACGAGTCTGGTTTAGCTTTCTGTGTCGCAGAGTAGATCCCAACGAGTCTGGTTTAGCTTTCTGTGTCGCAGAGTAGATCCCAACGAGTCTGGTTTAGCTTTCTGTGTCGCAGAGTAGATCCCAACGAGTCTGGTTTAGCTTTCTGTGTCGCAGAGTAGATCCCAACGAGTCTGGTTTAGCTTTCTGTGTCGCAGAGTAGATCCCAACGAGTCTGGTTGAGCTTTCTGTGTCGCAGAGTAGATCCCAACGAGTCTGGTTTAGCTTTCTGTGTCGCAGAGTAGATCCCAACGAGTCTGGTTTAGCTTTCTGTGTCGCAGAGTAGATCCCAACGAGTCTGGTTTAGCTTTCTGTGTCGCAGAGTAGATCCCAACGAGTCTGGTTGAGCTTTCTGTGTCGCAGAGTAGATCCCAACGAGTCTGGTTGAGCTTTCTGTGTCGCAGAGTAGATCCCAACGAGTCTGGTTGAGCTTTCTGTGTCGCAGAGTAGATCCCAACGAGTCTGGTTTAGCTTTCTGTGTCGCAGAGTAGATCCCAACGAGTCTGGTTTAGCTTTCTGTGTCGCAGAGTAGATCCCAACGAGTCTGGTTTAGCTTTCTGTGTCGCAGAGTAGATCCCAACGAGTTTGGTTGAGCTTTCTGTGTCGCAGAGTAGATCCCAACGAGTCTGGTTTAGCTTTCTGTGTCGCAGAGTAGATCCCAACGAGTCTGGTTTAGCTTTCTGTGTCGCAGAGTAGATCCCAACGAGTCTGGTTTAGCTTTCTGTGTCGCAGAGTAGATCCCAACGAGTCTGGTTTAGCTTTCTGTGTCGCAGAGTAGATCCCAACGAGTCTGGTTTAGCTTTCTGTGTCGCAGAGTAGATCCCAACGAGTCTGGTTTAGCTTTCTGTGGGTGAACAAAATTCTCACACAAGCGCTGCATGTACACACACACATACACACACACACACTGTATACACACAAACAAACATAGGTCTTGTGCAAAAGATTAAAAAAAGATTAATGCGCTCACAAAGTCTCTCAAAGAGCAATCTGTAAAGACAAGATGTTGATGTCAGGTTGCCCAGGGGATGTGGGAGACTGTAGCTACTGTAGTGTCAGTGTTGTCAGTGTATGGTGTGATTTCTAATAGGTCAGAGCACATTCCCCCGCTGTAGCTGGGACTGTAAAGTGATGTACCTGCAAGCTCTTTTGTTCATATTTCACAAACTCCTGAGACATGAAGGGTTGTTTATGTCCCCCTCTCCCATCTCCGGTCCTTCAAGATGGATGGCGGGTCTTTGGGAGATTCAAGGTAAAAGACTAGCACTGCCCTTGATCAGAAGGGGAGGATTTCAGTTGTATTGTGAAGGGGTGAACTCAAGCAACAGCCCAGAGGGTTAAGGTGCTTTTGCTCATAAAAAACAACAGTAGATATAAAATCTGAGGAAACCATTTAGTCATAATTCTGTATTTGCTAACTGGCTACCACTCCCATTGATTTGCACTGAGTTATGCTAATGCTAAGCTGTGAGCTAACTGCACTAACTCAAATCTTAGATCCCTGACTTTGAGTCCATAGACCACTAAGTCTAGGCATCCATTCTAAACAGTAACATTTATATTTTGGATGCACTATCCCTTTAATAATGAAATAATGCCTTATTACCTTTATATTGAGTGTAACCTATAAGGTATCCTTCTAGTCCCCAGACAGTTAATTTCTAGCACACTATTGGACCTGTCATCTCCCCTTTTATATCCAGCTAGTATTTCACCCTCTATTACTCTGCAGCCTCTGTAGGCTCAGAACCATCTCCAGGGAGACCACCTGTGAACCCCACACAAGCGCTGGTGGGGGGGTTCTGTGTGTGTCTGTGAGTCAAAGGGGGGGAACCTGCTGTTAGAAGCTGGCCTAGTATTTAGAGGGTTAGCTGCTGGAGCCAAGCGGACATTCTGTATCTATTCACAGTGAAACTCTCTGTCAGTCTGTTTCTGTCTCTCCCTCCCTCGCTCTCTCAATTCAATTTAATTACATTTCAATTCTCTCTCTCTCTCAATTTAATTCAATGTAAATTCTCTCTCTCAATTTAATTCAATGTAAATTCTCTCTCAATTTAATTCAATGTAAATTCTCTCTCTCAATTTAATTCAATGTAAATTCTCTCTCTCTTTCTCTCTCTCTCTCTGTGTGTCACTCTTTCTCTGTGTGTCACTCTTTCTTTCTTGTCCTCCGCTTGGGTTCCCTCCCTAACACACAGTGTCAAGGGGCTACTGCCGCCACTCTCGTTCAGGGAGGCCGAGTGGAACTGTTCGTCACCCCTCCACTGTGTTAGACAGGAAAGGACCTCTTCTCTTGTCCAGCTAGCTGCCTCAGACCTGACAGGGCAGCAGAGCAGTGGAAGGATTAGCCAGTGTTGACACTTTACTTGAAGGTCTGCTTACTTAAAGGTCTGCTAGTAAACTGTTTATGAACATCGTTGTATACTTTGACTTATTTAGAAACAATTTACTAATAAATAATTTCCTATTAAACGATTTACTAATGAAAACTATTTACAATTAAACTATACAATTATTTACTATTAAACTATTTACTAGTAATCTATTCACTATTAAACTATTTACTTTTAAACAATTTACTAATGAAAACGATTTACTATTAAACTATTCACTATTACATGATTTACTATTAAACTATTTTCTATTAAACAATTCACTATTAAACTATTAAGTATAGCAACCTATTTACTATTAAACTATTCACTATTAGTTGACTACTATTTTATGACTAAACTATTTAGCTTTATAATGACCCCCTGTCCACCAAGCAGTATTGCATTCATAGCTGGTACCCATGGAGAGAGGAGAAGTGTTGTGGTAAATATGGGATATAGGAACCAAGAGAGACGGGTCATTAGACGGGTCACTAGACTGGTCACTAGAGTGGTCATTAGGGAGAGACTGGTGATTAGACTGGTCATTATGGAGAGACGGGTCATTAGACGGGTCACTAGAGTGGTCACTAGAGTGGTCATTAGGGAGAGACTGGAAATTACACTGGTCATTAGACTGATCTTTAGGGAGAGGCTGGTCATTATGGAGAGACTGGTCATTAGACTGGTCATTATGGAGAGACTGGTCATTAGACTGGTCATTATGGAGAGACTGGTCATTAGACTGGTCATTATGGAGAGACTGGTCATTAGACTGGTCATTAGACTGGTATTAAGGGAGAGACTGGTTATTAGACTGGTATTAAGGGAGAGACTGGTTATTAGACTGGTATTAAGGGAGAGACTGGTCATTAGACTGGTATTAAGGGAGAGTCTGGTCATTAGACTGGTATTAAGGGAGAGACTGGTCATTAGACTGGTCATTATGGAGAGACTGGTCATTAGACTGGTCATTAGACTGGTCATTAGACTGGTATTAAGGGAGAGACTGGTTATTAGACTGGTATTAAGGGAGAGACTGGTCATTAGACTGGTATTAAGGGAGAGGCTGGTTATTAGACTGGTATTAAGGGAGAGGCTGGTTATTAGACTGGTCATTATGGAGAGACTGGTCATTAGACTGGTATTACGGGAGAGACTGGTCATTAGACTGGTCATTATGGAGAGACTGGTCATTAGACTGGTCATTATGGAGAGACTGGTCATTAGACTGGTCATTAGACTGGTATTAAGGGAGAGACTGGTCATTAGACTGGTCTTTAGGGAGAGACTGGTCATTATGGAGAGACTGGTCATTAGACTGGTATTAAGGGAGAGGCTGGTTATTAGACTGGTCATTATGGAGAGACTGGCCATTAGACGGGTCACTAGAGTGGTCACTAGAGTGGTCATTAGGGAGAGACTGGAAATTACACTGGTCATTAGACTGATCTTTAGGGAGAGGCTGGTCATTATGGAGAGACTGGTCATTAGACTGGTCATTATGGAGAGACTGGTCATTAGACTGGTCATTATGGAGAGACTGGTCATTAGACTGGTCATTATGGAGAGACTGGTCATTAGACTGGTCATTAGACTGGTATTAAGGGAGAGACTGGTTATTAGACTGGTATTAAGGGAGAGACTGGTTATTAGACTGGTATTAAGGGAGAGACTGGTCATTAGACTGGTATTAAGGGAGAGACTGGTCATTAGACTGGTATTAAGGGAGAGACTGGTCATTAGACTGGTCATTATGGAGAGACTGGTCATTAGACTGGTCATTAGACTGGTATTAAGGGAGAGACTGGTCATTAGACTGGTATTAAGGGAGAGGCTGGTTATTAGACTGGTATTAAGGGAGAGGCTGGTTATTAGACTGGTCATTATGGAGAGACTGGTCATTAGACTGGTATTACGGGAGAGACTGGTCATTAGACTGGTCATTATGGAGAGACTGGTCATTAGACTGGTCATTATGGAGAGACTGGTCATTAGACTGGTCATTAGACTGGTATTAAGGGAGAGACTGGTCATTAGACTGGTCTTTAGGGAGAGACTGGTCATTATGGAGAGACTGGTCATTAGACTGGTATTAAGGGAGAGGCTGGTTATTAGACTGGTCATTATGGAGAGACTGGTCATTAGACTGGTATTAAGGGAGAGACTGGTCATTAGACTGGTCATTATGGAGAGACTGGTCATTAGACTGGTCATTAGACTGGTATTAAGGGAGAGGCTGGTCATTAGACTGGTCATTATGGAGAGACTGGTCATTAGACTGGTATTAAGGGAGAGACTGGTCATTAGACTGGTCTTATGGAGAGACTGGTTATTAGACTGGTATTAAGGGAGAGACTGGTCATTAGACTGGTATTAAGGGAGAGACTGGTTATTAGACTGGTATTAAGGGAGAGGCTGGTTATTAGACTGGTCATTATGGAGAGACTGGTCATTATGGAGAGACTGGTCATTATGGAGAGACTGGTCATTATGGAGAGACTGGTCATTAGACTGGTATTAAGGGAGAGGCTGGTTATTAGACTGGTCATTATGGAGAGACTGGTCATTAGACTGGTATTAAGGGAGAGACTGGTTATTAGACTGGTCATTATGGAGAGACTAGTCATTAGACTGGTTATTATACTGGTCATTATGGAGAGACTGGTCATTAGACTGGTCATTATGGAGAGACTGGTCATTAGACTGGTATTAAGGGAGAGACTGGTTATTAGACTGGTCATTATGGAGAGACTGGTCATTAGACTGGTATTAAGGGAGAGACTGGTTATTAGACTGGTATTAAGGGAGAGGCTGGTTATTAGACTGGTCATTATGGAGAGACTGGTCATTAGACTGGTATTAAGGGAGAGACTGGTTATTAGACTGGTCATTATGGAGAGACTAGTCATTAGACTGGTGATTAGACTGGTCATTATGGAGAGACGGGTCATTAGACTGGTCACTAGAGTGGTCACTAGAGTGGTCATTAGGGAGAGACTGGAAATTACACTGGTCATTAGACTGATCTTTAGGGAGAGGCTGGTCATTATGGAGAGACTGGTCATTAGACTGGTCATTATGGAGAGACTGGTCATTAGACTGGTCATTATGGAGAGACTGGTCATTAGACTGGTCATTATGGAGAGACTGGTCATTAGACTGGTCATTAGACTGGTATTAAGGGAGAGACTGGTTATTAGACTGGTATTAAGGGAGAGACTGGTTATTAGACTGGTATTAAGGGAGAGACTGGTCATTAGACTGGTATTAAGGGAGAGTCTGGTCATTAGACTGGTATTAAGGGAGAGACTGGTCATTAGACTGGTCATTATGGAGAGACTGGTCATTAGACTGGTCATTAGACTGGTCATTAGACTGGTATTAAGGGAGAGACTGGTTATTAGACTGGTATTAAGGGAGAGACTGGTCATTAGACTGGTATTAAGGGAGAGGCTGGTTATTAGACTGGTATTAAGGGAGAGGCTGGTTATTAGACTGGTCATTATGGAGAGACTGGTCATTAGACTGGTATTACGGGAGAGACTGGTCATTAGACTGGTCATTATGGAGAGACTGGTCATTAGACTGGTCATTATGGAGAGACTGGTCATTAGACTGGTCATTAGACTGGTATTAAGGGAGAGACTGGTCATTAGACTGGTCTTTAGGGAGAGACTGGTCATTATGGAGAGACTGGTCATTAGACTGGTATTAAGGGAGAGGCTGGTTATTAGACTGGTCATTATGGAGAGACTGGCCATTAGACGGGTCACTAGAGTGGTCACTAGAGTGGTCATTAGGGAGAGACTGGAAATTACACTGGTCATTAGACTGATCTTTAGGGAGAGGCTGGTCATTATGGAGAGACTGGTCATTAGACTGGTCATTATGGAGAGACTGGTCATTAGACTGGTCATTATGGAGAGACTGGTCATTAGACTGGTCATTATGGAGAGACTGGTCATTAGACTGGTCATTAGACTGGTATTAAGGGAGAGACTGGTTATTAGACTGGTATTAAGGGAGAGACTGGTTATTAGACTGGTATTAAGGGAGAGACTGGTCATTAGACTGGTATTAAGGGAGAGACTGGTCATTAGACTGGTATTAAGGGAGAGACTGGTCATTAGACTGGTCATTATGGAGAGACTGGTCATTAGACTGGTCATTAGACTGGTATTAAGGGAGAGACTGGTCATTAGACTGGTATTAAGGGAGAGGCTGGTTATTAGACTGGTATTAAGGGAGAGGCTGGTTATTAGACTGGTCATTATGGAGAGACTGGTCATTAGACTGGTATTACGGGAGAGACTGGTCATTAGACTGGTCATTATGGAGAGACTGGTCATTAGACTGGTCATTATGGAGAGACTGGTCATTAGACTGGTCATTAGACTGGTATTAAGGGAGAGACTGGTCATTAGACTGGTCTTTAGGGAGAGACTGGTCATTATGGAGAGACTGGTCATTAGACTGGTATTAAGGGAGAGGCTGGTTATTAGACTGGTCATTATGGAGAGACTGGTCATTAGACTGGTATTAAGGGAGAGACTGGTCATTAGACTGGTCATTATGGAGAGACTGGTCATTAGACTGGTCATTAGACTGGTATTAAGGGAGAGGCTGGTCATTAGACTGGTCATTATGGAGAGACTGGTCATTAGACTGGTATTAAGGGAGAGACTGGTCATTAGACTGGTCTTATGGAGAGACTGGTTATTAGACTGGTATTAAGGGAGAGACTGGTCATTAGACTGGTATTAAGGGAGAGACTGGTTATTAGACTGGTATTAAGGGAGAGGCTGGTTATTAGACTGGTCATTATGGAGAGACTGGTCATTATGGAGAGACTGGTCATTATGGAGAGACTGGTCATTATGGAGAGACTGGTCATTAGACTGGTATTAAGGGAGAGGCTGGTTATTAGACTGGTCATTATGGAGAGACTGGTCATTAGACTGGTATTAAGGGAGAGACTGGTTATTAGACTGGTCATTATGGAGAGACTAGTCATTAGACTGGTTATTAGACTGGTCATTATGGAGAGACTGGTCATTAGACTGGTCATTATGGAGAGACTGGTCATTAGACTGGTATTAAGGGAGAGACTGGTTATTAGACTGGTCATTATGGAGAGACTGGTCATTAGACTGGTATTAAGGGAGAGACTGGTTATTAGACTGGTATTAAGGGAGAGGCTGGTTATTAGACTGGTCATTATGGAGAGACTGGTCATTAGACTGGTATTAAGGGAGAGACTGGTTATTAGACTGGTCATTATGGAGAGACTAGTCATTAGACTGGTTATTAGACTGGTCATTATGGAGAGACTGGTCATTAGACTGGTCATTATGGAGAGACTGGTCATTAGACTGGTATTAAGGGAGAGGCTGGTTATTAGACTGGTCATTATGGCGAGACTGGTCATTAGGGTTCCTGCAGAGTAGTGACATTTAGAAGGGGAGAATGATGGGAATTCTTCATTGTAGTTTGGATGGATGTTCAATGTAATATACACTGGACAGAGCCCATTGTGGTGTGGATGGATGTTCAATGTAATATACACTGGACAGAGCCCATTGTGGTGTGGATGGATGTTCAATGTAATATACACTGGACAGAGCCCATTGTGGTGTGGGTGGATGTTCAATGTAATATACACTGGACAGAGCCCATTGTGGTGTGGATGGATGTTCAATGTAATATACACTGGACAGAGCCCATTGTGGTGTGGATGGATGTTCAATGTAATATACACTGGACAGAGCCCATTGTGGTGTGGATGGATGTTCAATGTAATATACACTGGACAGAGCCCATTGTGGTGTGGATGGATGTTCAATGTAATATACACTGGACAGAGCCCATTGTGGTGTGGATGGATGTTCAATGTAATATACACCGGACAGAGCCCATTGTGGTGTGGATGGATGGATGTTCAATGTAATATACACTGGACAGAGCCCATTGTGGTGTGGATGGATGGATGTTCAATGTAATATACACTGGACAGAGCCCATTGTGGTGTGGATGGATGTTCAATGTAATATACACTGGACAGAGCCCATTGTGGTGTGGATGGATGTTCAATGTAATATACACTGGACAGAGCCCATTGTGGTGTGGATGGATGTTCAATGTAATATACACTGGACAGAGCACATTGTGGTGTGGATGGATGGATGATCAATGTAATATACACCGGACAGAGCCCATTGTGGTGTGGATGGATGGATGTTCAATGTAATATACACTGGACAGAGCCCATTGTGGTGTGGATGGATGTTCAATGTAATATACACTGGACAGAGCCCATTGTGGTGTGGATGGATGTTCAATGTAATATACACTGGACAGAGCCCATTGTGGTGTGGATGGATGTTCAATGTAATATACACCGGACAGAGCCCATTGTGGTGTGGATGGATGGATGTTCAATGTAATATACACTGGACAGAGCCCATTGTGGTGTGGATGGATGTTCAATGTAATATACACTGGACAGAGCCCATTGTGGTGTGGATGGATGTTCAATGTAATATACACTGGACAGAGCCCATTGTGGTGTGGATGGATGTTCAATGTAATATACACTGGACAGAGCCCATTGTGGTGTGGATGGATGTTCAATGTAATATACACTGGACAGAGCACATTGTGGTGTGGATGGATGGATGATCAATGTAATATACACCGGACAGAGCCCATTGTGGTGTGGATGGATGGATGTTCAATGTAATATACACTGGACAGAGCCCATTGTGGTGTGGATGGATGTTCAATGTAATATACACTGGACAGAGCCCATTGTGGTGTGGATGGATGTTCAATGTAATATACACTGGACAGAGCCCATTGTGGTGTGGATGGATGTTCAATGTAATATACACTGGACAGAGCCCATTGTGGTGTGGGTGGATGTTCAATGTAATATACACTGGACAGAGCCCATTGTGGTGTGGGTGGATGTTCAATGTAATATACACTGGACAGAGCCCATTGTGGTGTGGATGGATGTTCAATGTAATATACACCGGACAGAGCCCATTGTGGTGTGGATGGATGGATGTTCAATGTAATATACACTGGACAGAGCCCATTGTGGTGTGGATGGATGGATGTTCAATGTAATATACACTGGACAGAGCCCATTGTGGTGTGGATGGATGTTCAATGTAATATACACTGGACAGAGCCCATTGTGGTGTGGATGGATGTTCAATGTAATATACACTGGACAGAGCCCATTGTGGTGTGGATGGATGTTCAATGTAATATACACTGGACAGAGCACATTGTGGTGTGGATGGATGGATGATCAATGTAATATACACCGGACAGAGCCCATTGTGGTGTGGATGGATGGATGTTCAATGTAATATACACTGGACAGAGCCCATTGTGGTGTGGATGGATGTTCAATGTAATATACACTGGACAGAGCCCATTGTGGTGTGGATGGATGTTCAATGTAATATACACTGGACAGAGCCCATTGTGGTGTGGATGGATGTTCAATGTAATATACACCGGACAGAGCCCATTGTGGTGTGGATGGATGGATGTTCAATGTAATATACACTGGACAGAGCCCATTGTGGTGTGGATGGATGTTCAATGTAATATACACTGGACAGAGCCCATTGTGGTGTGGATGGATGTTCAATGTAATATACACTGGACAGAGCCCATTGTGGTGTGGATGGATGTTCAATGTAATATACACTGGACAGAGCACATTGTGGTGTGGATGGATGGATGATCAATGTAATATACACCGGACAGAGCCCATTGTGGTGTGGATGGATGGATGTTCAATGTAATATACACTGGACAGAGCCCATTGTGGTGTGGATGGATGTTCAATGTAATATACACTGGACAGAGCCCATTGTGGTGTGGATGGATGTTCAATGTAATATACACTGGACAGAGCCCATTGTGGTGTGGATGGATGTTCAATGTAATATACACTGGACAGAGCCCATTGTGGTGTGGATGGATGTTCAATGTAATATACACTGGACAGAGCCCATTGTGGTGTGGATGGATGTTCAATGTAATATACACCGGACAGAGCCCATTGTGGTGTGGATGGATGGATGTTCAATGTAATATACACTGGACAGAGCCCATTGTGGTGTGGATGGATGTTCAATGTAATATACACTGGACAGAGCCCATTGTGGTGTGGATGGATGTTCAATGTAATATACACTGGACAGAGCCCATTGTGGTGTGGATGGATGTTCAATGTAATATACACTGGACAGAGCCCATTGTGGTGTGGATGGATGTTCAATGTAATATACACCGGACAGAGCCCATTGTGGTGTGGATGGATGGATGTTCAATGTAATATACACTGGACAGAGCCCATTGTGGTGTGGATGGATGTTCAATGTAATATACACTGGACAGAGCCCATTGTGGTGTGGATGGATGTTCAATGTAATATACACTGGACAGAGCCCATTGTGGTGTGGATGGATGTTCAATGTAATATACACTGGACAGAGCCCATTGTGGTGTGGATGGATGTTCAATGTAATATACACTGGACAGAGCACATTGTGGTGTGGATGGATGGATGATCAATGTAATATACACCGGACAGAGCCCATTGTGGTGTGGATGGATGTTCAATGTAATATACACTGGACAGAGCCCATTGTGGTGTGGATGGATGGATGTTCAATGTAATATACACTGGACAGAGCCCATTGTGGTGTGGATGGATGTTCAATGTAATATACACTGGACAGAGCCCATTGTGGTGTGGATGGATGTTCAATGTAATATACACTGGACAGAGACCATTGTGGTGTGGATGACTGCATGTGTGTGTGTGTGCATAGATCAATGTGTGTTTGCGTGTGTCTGTGTGTATGTTTACAAACTGGGGACTTTCCTCTGATTGTACCCATTCATCCACACACTGTAACGACCCCGGCCAACCACTTCTGTCAGCGCTGAAGGTCGCTGAAGGTCACCCCGGCTGTTCAGAGCTATCAAACAACCTGACATGTGTCGTCCCCCCCTCTCTCTCTCTCTCTGTCATTCTTTCTCTCGCTCTCTTTCCTCCTCTCTCCCTCCCCTCTTTCTCTCTCTATTTCTCTTTCTCTATTTCTCCCCTCTTTCTCTCTCTCTGTCTCACTCTCTCGTGAGATACTGCGGAGTGCTGATCCAGACCCTTCATCTGCTTGCTGGTTACGGCACATGTTCCAGTCTCTCCAGTTACCAGCCTTTAGTGTCTAACTGATCTCCTTAAAGAGTGTGACCCAGTCATCCTGAACACCTCTCCGTTTCACTTGGTTTCATTAGGACACTATTCACTTAGCTTTATGTGCTTCGGAGGACATGTGAGGTGAAAATCTGGTCTATTCTCTCTCTTCGCTCTTTCTCTCTCTCTCTCTCTTTCTTTCAAACACACACACACACACACACACACATCATATAAGTAGCTACATCAGATTTCTCACAACACTTGCGTTTGCGATGAAATGCGTTTGGATACTTTACATGCCCGGGGAAGAAAAATGAACAAGTTTATTTGTACATTGTATCAGCGAGGTGTGAGTGAGTACCACAGACAACTGTCTCTGAGAGTACGCTTCCTTGTTTGCCCTGCGTTTACTGCCGTGTACACAAAGAGCCCCTTCCAGCTGTCTTGTCACAATGCCATTTGCATCCATGTTGGTGAATACATTGACAAGCACTGCACTATGTATGGCTGCCACCCCCCAGGTTACACATACATATGGAAGTGGTTTGATAATCCCACTGAAGTGAAGTGGGGGGGGGGGGGGGATTTGCTCCAGTAACCATCCTACCTCGCGGTTAGCTCTTTGTTTTACCACGTTGAAAACACAGTGCCATGGGATTGAAACAGAGAAAGCCAATTAGCTTAACCAGCGTCCAGCTTTTTCTCCCGAGGTGGTCCTTGCATTTTTTACCTCTTTTTACTCCTCCGCCAGGAGACTGAAGAGGTTAGCGAGAGAAGAAAGTCCTCTTCTTTTGGTTATTTATTTATTCATGGAACCATTTAATATTCATGATTTTTCCAGGACTATCTGGCTGCAAAGGGGAATTTACTGCTCTGGAGGCGACGGACTGGGGACAAAATCAAGTTTTAGCTCCATTGAGCTTTGTGGTTGAAGGGAAGGGAAAAGGAGAGAGGGGGAGGGAGAAAGAGAAGGAAAGGAGGGTTTATGTGCTCTCCAGTAAATGGGAGGTAGGCCTGTAAGGTGACAGGCTGTGTTTATTACTGATCTGTCAGCCGGTTAATAGGTAGAGGAGAGTGGAGCAGAGCAGCTCATATAGAGGCCAGGCTGTAACTGCATGGCAGGCAGAGAGTGAGCTCTCAGCAGTGGTCTGGATTCATAGTACTACTTCTGGCAGACCCAGTCTTCAAGGTTGCTTCCACAGTCCCAAAATAATAACCCCATCGCTTTCTCTAGATTCTCGACCGACATTCTCTCCCAGACTTTATTTTCAGTTTCCCCCTCTCCCTCGTATAACAGGCAGAGAGAGCTCTTAACAATGGGACTCAATGATAGTACTATTCTAACAGAATCAAAGATAGTACTACTCTAACAGAGCCAATGATAGTACTACTCTAACAGAGCCAATGATAGTACTACTCTAACAGAGCCAATGATAGTACTACTCTAACAGAGCCAATGATAGTACTACTCTAACAGAGCCAATGATAGTACTACTCTAACAGAGCCAATGATGGTACTACAAACAGAGCCAATGATAGTACTACTAACAGAGCCAATGATGGTACTAGTAACAGAGCCAATGATGGTACTACTAACAGAACCAATGATGGTACTACTAACAGAACCAATGATGGTACTACTAACAGAGCCAATGATGGTACTACTAACAGAACCAATGATGGTACTACTAACAGAGCCAATGATGGTACTACTAACAGAACCAATGATGGTACTACTAACAGAACCAATGATGGTAGTACTAACAGAGCCAATGATGGTACTACTAACAGAACCAATGATGGTAGTACTAACAGAGCCAATGATGGTACTACTAACAGAGCCAATGATGGTACTACTAACAGAGCCAATGATGGTACTACTAACAGAACCAATGATGGTAGTACTAACAGAGCCAATGATGGTACTACTAACAGAGCCAATGATGGTACCACTAACAGAGCCAATGATGGTACTACTAACAGAGCCAATGATGGTACTACTAACAGAACCAATGATGGTAGTACTAACAGAGCCAATGATGGTACTACTAACAGAACCAATGATGGTAGTACTAACAGAGCCAATGATGGTACTACTAACAGAACCAATGATGGTAGTACTAACAGAGCCAATGATGGTACTACTAACAGAGCCAATGATGGTACCACTAACAGAGCCAATGATGGTACTAGTAACAGAGCCAATGATGGTACTACTAACAGAACCAATGATGGTAGTACTAACAGAGCCAATGATGGTACTACTAACAGAGCCAATGATGGTACTACTAACAGAGCCAATGATGGTACTACTAACAGAACCAATGATGGTAGTACTAACAGAGCCAATGATGGTACTACTAACAGAACCAATGATGGTAGTACTAACAGAGCCAATGATGGTACTACTAACAGAACCAATGACGGTACAACTAACAGAACCAATGACGGTACTACTAACAGAGCCAATGATGGTACTACTTTAATACCAATGATGGTACTACTAACAGAGCCAATGATGGTACTAGTAACAGAGCCAATGATGGTACTACTAACAGAGCCAATGATGGTAGTACTAACAGAGCCAATGATGGTACTACTAACAGAGCCAATGATGGTACTACTAACAGAGCCAATGATGGTACTACTAACAGAGCCAATGATGGTACTAGTAACAGAGCCAATGATGGTACTAGTAACAGAGCCAATGATGGTACTACTAACAGAGCCAATGATGGTACTACTAACAGAACCAATGATGGTACTACTAACAGAGCCAATGATGGTACTACTAACAGAGCCAATGATGGTAGTACTAACAGAACCAATGATGGTACTACTAACAGAGCCAATGATGGTACTACTAACAGAGCCAATGATGGTACTACTAACAGAGCCAATGATGGTACTAGTAACAGAGCCAATGATGGTACTAGTAACAGAGCCAATGATGGTACTAGTAACAGAGCCAATGATGGTACTAGTAACAGAGCCAATGATGGTACTAGTAACAGAGCCAATGATGGTACTAGTAACAGAGCCAATGATGGTACTAGTAACAGAGCCAATGATGGTACTAGTAACAGAGCCAATGATGGTACTAGTAACAGAGCCAATGATGGTACTAGTAACAGAGCCAATGATGGTAGTACTAACAGAGCCAATGATGGTACAACTAACAGAACCAATGATGGTACTACTAACAGAGCCAATGATGGTACTACTAACAGAGCCAATGATGGTACTACTTTAATACCAATGATGGTACCACTAACAGAACCAATGATGGTACTACTAACAGAGCCAATGATGGTACTACTAACAGAACCAATGATGGTAGTACTGACAGAGCCAATGATGGTACTACTTTAATACCAATGATGGTACCACTAACAGAACCAATGATGGTACTACTAACAGAGCCAATGATGGTAGTACTGACAGAGCCAATGATGGTACTACTGACAGAACCAATGATGGTAGTACTGACAGAGCCAATGATGGTACTACTAACAGAGCCAATGATGGTACCACTAACAGAACCAATGATGGTACTACTAACAGAGCCAATGATGGTACTACTAACAGAGCCAATGATGGTAGTACTAACAGAGCCAATGATGGTACTACTAACAGAGCCAATGATGGTACTACTAACAGAGCCAATGATGGTACTACTAACAGAGCCAATGATGGTACTACTAACAGAGCCAATGATGGTAGTACTAACAGAGCCAATGATGGTACTACTAACAGAGCCAATGATGGTACTACTAACAGAGCCAATGATGGTACTACTAACAGAGCCAATGATGGTACTACTAACAGAGCCAATGATGGTACTACTAACAGAGCCAATGATGGTACTACTAACAGAGCCAATGATGGTACTACTAACAGAGCCAATGATGGTACTACTAACAGAGCCAATGATGGTACTACTAACAGAACCAATGATGGTACTACTAACAGAGCCAATGATGGTACTACTTTAATACCAATGATGGTACCACTAACAGAACCAATGATGGTACTACTAACAGAGCCAATGATGGTACCACTAACAGAGCCAATGATGGTACTACTAACAGAGCCAATTATGGTACTACTAACAGAGCCAATGATGGTACTACTAACAGAACCAATGATGGTAGTACTGACAGAGCCAATGATGGTACAACTAACAGAGCCAATGATGGTACTACTAACAGAGCCAATGATGGTACTACTAACAGAACCAATGATGGTACTACTAACAGAGCCAATGATGGTACTACTAACAGAGCCAATGATGGTACCACTAACAGAACCAATGATGGTAGTACTAACAGAGCCAATGATGGTACTACTAACAGAGCCAATGATGGTACTACTAACAGAGCCAATGATGGTAGTACTAACAGAGCCAATGATGGTACTACTAACAGAGCCAATGATGGTACTACTAACAGAGCCAATGATGGTACTACTAACAGAGCCAATGATGGTACTACTAACAGAGCCAATGATGGTACTACTAACAGAGCCAATGATGGTACTACTAACAGAACCAATGATGGTACTACTAACAGAGCCAATGATGGTACTACTTTAATACCAATGATGGTACCACTAACAGAACCAATGATGGTACCACTAACAGAGCCAATGATCGTACTACTAACAGAGCCAATGATGGTACTACTAACAGAGCAAATGATGGTACTACTAACAGAGCCAATGATGGTACTACTAACAGAACCAATGATGGTAGTACTGACAGAGCCAATGATGGTACTACTAACAGAGCCAATGATGGTACTACTAACAGAGCCAATGATGGTACTACTAACAGAGCCAATGATGGTACTACTAACAGAGCCAATGATGGTACTACTAACAGAGCCAATGATGGTACTACTAACAGAGCCAATGATGGTACTACTAACAGAGCCAATGATGGTACTACTAACAGAACCAATGATGGTACTACTAACAGAGCCAATGATGGTACTACTTTAATACCAATGATGGTACCACTAACAGAACCAATGATGGTACTACTAACAGAGCCAATGATGGTACCACTAACAGAGCCAATGATGGTACTACTAACAGAGCCAATGATGGTACTACTAACAGAACCAATGATGGTAGTACTGACAGAGCCAATGATGGTACAACTAACAGAGCCAATGATGGTACTACTAACAGAGCCAATGATGGTACTACTAACAGAACCAATGATGGTACTACTAACAGAGCCAATGATGGTACTACTAACAGAGCCAATGATGGTACCACTAACAGAACCAATGATGGTAGTACTAACAGAGCCAATGATGGTACTACTAACAGAGCCAATGATGGTACTACTAACAGAGCCAATGATGGTACTACTAACAGAGCCAATGATGGTACTACTAACAGAGCCAATGATGGTACTACTAACAGAGCCAATGATGGTACTACTAACAGAGCCAATGATGGTACTACTAACAGAGCCAATGATGGTACTACTAACAGAGCCAATGATGGTACTACTAACAGAGCCAATGATGGTACTACTAACAGAACCAATGATGGTACTACTAACAGAGCCAATGATGGTACTACTTTAATACCAATGATGGTACCACTAACAGAACCAATGATGGTACCACTAACAGAGCCAATGATCGTACTACTAACAGAGCCAATGATGGTACTACTAACAGAGCAAATGATGGTACTACTAACAGAGCCAATGATGGTACTACTAACAGAACCAATGATGGTAGTACTGACAGAGCCAATGATGGTACAACTAACAGAGCCAATGATGGTACTACTAACAGAGCCAATGATGGTACTACTAACAGAGCCAATGATGGTAGTACTAACAGAGCCAATGATGGTACTACTAACAGAACCAATGATGGTACTACTAACAGAGCCAATGATGGTACTACTAACAGAGCCAATGATGGTAGTACTAACAGAGCCAATGATGGTAGTACTAACAGAGCCAATGATGGTAGTACTAACAGAGCCAATGATGGTAGTAGTAACAGAGCCAATGATGGTACTACTAACAGAGCCAATGATGGTACTACTAACAGAGCCAATGATGGTACTACTAACAGAGCCAATGATGGTACTACTAACAGAGCCAATGATGGTACTACTAACAGAGCCAATGATGGTACTACTTACGTAGCCAATGACCGTATTACTCCAACAGAACCAACGATAGTACTACTTACGTAACCAATGACAGTACCACTAACAGAACCCATGATAGTACCACTAACAGAACCCATGATAGTACCACTAACAGAACCCATGATAGTACTACTCTAACAATACCAATGATAGTACTACCCTAACTATACCAATGATAGTACTACTAACAGAACCTGTGATAGTACTACTAACAGAACCTGTGATAGTACTACTAACAGAACCTGTGATTGTACTACCCTAACAGAACCTGTGATAGTACTACTTACCTAACCAATGATAGTACTACTAACAGAACCTGTGATAGTACTACCCTAACAGAACCTGTGATAGTACTACCCTAACAGAACCTGTGATAGTACTACCCTAACAGAACCTGTGATGGTACTACCCTAACAGAACCTGTGACGGTACTACCCTAACAGAACCTGTGATAGTACTACCCTAACAAAACCTGTGATAGTACTACCCTAACAAAACCTGTGATAGTACTACTTACGTAACCCATGACAGTACTACTTACCTAACCAATGATAGTACTACTAACAGAACCGGTGACGGTACTACTAACAGAACCGGTGACGGTACTACTAACAGAACCGGTGACGGTACTACTCTAACAGAACCGGTGACAGTACTAGTCTAACAAAACCGGTGACGGTACTAGTCTAACAGAACCGGTGACGGTACTACTAACAGAACCGGTGACGGTACTACTAACAGCACCGGTGTCGGTACTACTAACAGAACCGGTGACGGTACTACTAACAGAACCGGTGACGGTACTACTCTAACAGAACCGGTGATGGTACTACTCTAACAGAACCGGTGACGGTACTACTCTAACAGAACCGGTGACGGTACTACTCTAACAGAACCGGTGACGGTACTACTCTAACAGAACCGGTGACGGTGCTAGTCTAACAGAACCCGTGACGGTACTAGTCTAACAGAACCCGTGACGGTACTAATCTAACAGAACCCGTGACAGTACTACCCTAATACCAATGATAGTATTACTAACAGAACCCATGATAGTACTACCCTAACAATACCAATGATAGTACTACTCAAACAGAACCAACGATCGTACTACTGAACAGAACAGAACCAGTGTCCAAGGCTCCTTTGCAGTACATCCACTTCTCTCTCCATCTGCTAAACCCTTCTGTAGTATTGATCGGGCTCAACGCTGTGCTGTGTAGGCGGTGTGATTAATATCCTTGATTAGGAAGAGATTACCCTGGTGTGGGGAGTTAGCGCTGGCCCTGCTACAATTCATTGCACTTAGACTGCTGCCTTGTTTTTGTTCATTTGTCAGGTCAGAAATCAAGGATCAATCGCTGGTTTATTTGCCTAGTTCAAGTAGCAATGCGGGGTGGGGATGTTATTATGGACACTTTCAATCTGACTGGTCACAGTCGTTGACATTGAGTGGGCAGCGATTGGCGTCATTTGTTTACAGATTCTGTGTCTGATTGTGAAGAATTGTGTTGTTACTGTGAAAAGGGTTGTGTGACATGATCCACTTGGAACCGTGATTGCCGTATCGTAATATATTTTCTGTCGTGGTATGTATTGTGAGCTTACAATACTTATCCCTACTATTTCATGCACCCACCTTTTTTTAAAGCAATTCAATTCATGTATGTATTATTTATAGAGTTGTTTTGATTCACGCGTAGTGTGGAAATGTTCATGTACAAACTGCATGTTGTGTTATTTACAGCGGACTGTGTTGGCCCCACTGTGTAGCCAAAGCATCAAAATCCAGACTTCAGTAAACTGTTTACCCAACATGCTCATTCACCACATCTGGCAGAAGGATCAACATTACTCAAGTCCTTCATCAGCTTTCTGTCTCCAACCTGCCTGTCCTGAATACAAAAAAACATGTGGCTACTTGTGATTCTCACTCACTTAAAGCCTCTTCTCCATTTTGAGAAGACCAACGCAATAGCTATTGTTGTCATGGAGACCGCACAGTCCATGTTTAACGGGCTGGTTTTTTTACAGTCCAAGAGAAGACTATGCAAACAGTGAGCTGTGTATGCCCTGTGTGGTTGAGCAGTGATCCAGCAGTGACTCCAAACAGACCATGACTCCAGTCCTCATTATAACAGTGGGACGGACCACCTGAGGACCGAACATAAATAATGCAGAGAGAACCAGAGTTCTGCCGCCACCACCTCGCTGACGAACCCTTCCCCCTCGACCACATGGTTGAACCCCTAGCCCTGGAGGGCATGGTAAAGACATCCCTTACGACACCATACCACACCGTTATGACACTCTATTCCTGTGAGTGACGTATTTTCTACCTCTCCACGGGGCTCTATATGGGGTTTCCTATGGATGTGGGCAAGGGCCAGCAGCTTTGGCTCTGAAAAATAACCAGCAGCAAAAAAATCGAATTCTTTATCTAAATTTGCTCATAATTTCCTCCGACAGTCGCAAAGAAAAGTGTGAGATGAAAGAGTTGAAATTCCAATGAAGAGGTAATGACCACGGCGAGTCGATAGTGATATTGGTCTTTCTCTGCTGTGTGTTTTCCCCATCTCCCGTCTGTATGTTTAGCTTGGTCTCTCTTAAAATGTAGACTGTTTCCTACTTTGTTACCAGAGGCAAGGGCCCTTGACTCACTGCCACCAGCCTCTGCCAAGACAGCCTTTTTAAGCTGTGATAAAACATTTACGAGAGAGAGAGAATGCTATGGTGGAGAACAGAGGCCACATTCGGAGTGAAGCAGCTGCTCCCTGATAGCGGTTGGAAGGTCTCCTCAGTACTCGGCAGTGTTCTGCTCTCCCATGCCCACCATGAATATTGCATTAGCCCACTACAGGGCCCCTTGTGTTTGCCCCCCAAGAGAGGAGAGGAGAGCAGCCATGGTACTGAAGCGTACGAGGAGTCAAGCCCACACTCCCCCACACCGCCAGGCCCATACACATTTAGCTTGCACAGGCAGACGCTCCAAACTCCAGACCAGCTTTCCATCAGCATAATCTCCCAGACTGACTCAGAGGACTCCTGTCTCATAATGTGTCAACCTCAATTATATTAATGTGCACACCTGAGAAAAATGTCTGACATTTGCTGGCATTTACAGGACGAGTAACTGTTTTCTGGCTGGTGTTTTTTGCTCAAGCTGAGTCGTCTTAGAGGCCCTTTTGAAATGAATAAACCACATATTGGCTCTGTGATGACCCGTCTCCCACTGATTAGCTAAAGAAACAAAGCTATGGTCAATAGCAGCACCGAGGCCACAATTATGTCAAAATACAATTTTTTTGTTCATATAATCTCCACATCAATTGAAAATTGGCACCTCTTTGAACAAGGTCAATGATGGTACAAGTGAAGAGGCCATTTTGAGAGGCTAGCCTAGCTGGCTGTTATTAGCCATTAGCTTAATTCCCTGGCCTTTAAACACAAACACCTGGAGGCCAGGGGCAGTCCTGACCGTGAGGTCAGCCCCTGTTAAGCTGAAGCTTTCGTCTCGCGAGCTCCCTCCTTCCCCCCCTCCTCCATAGTGTTTCATTAGTGTTTCACCGACTCCATTACCCTGCTGTAATGTGCACTTAGCTGCCTAATCTCCATGCGGCTGACATGTGACTCCCCCAGTGCACTTTGCACACCTTCTCTCATTTGATCAGGGGACATCCTCTGAGAATGCCAATTTACTGGTTAATGCAGAAGAGGCATGTGTTCCTTTCTTGCTATCACTCAACCTTCCTGTCGCTGCACTCTATCGCACCCCCGCCTTAATTCTTACGTAATTTTTAAAATTCTGTCCCATTTCCTCATTGCTGTTTCTGCTCAAGGTGTTATTTTCAATGCTAATGAGGCACAGCAGCGAGCAGCGGTTTGTGGCGAGGCAAGCTGAAAAGATGGTGATATGCTAATGAAGACGGTTCAAACACGAGCGATTCTCCTCAATAAAGCTAAAGCGCTACATGCTGTTATGCTTGAGGTCAATGTGTTCACTTCAGCACCGTTCTTCACTTTTTCCTACAACCCATGAGACCTGCAAATGGAGGACCAGTAATTGAAGAAAGCGCATACTTTCTCAAGACTAGCACTTAAAAACAGTTCAAGGGTTCAAACTACCTTGAAGAGGTAAACAACTTGTTCTGGGTTTTTGTTGAAGGCATAGGTTTTGCCTGTCCATCTGTGTTTACCTCAAGGGCTTATGTTGTCTCTATGCATCATGCTTGCTAGCACTGCTGCACTTTGCCCACTCTCACTGTGAGCACATGCCCAGCCACTAGCCATAACTCTCTCTGGTAGTCTAGGAGATGTGCTGATCTGTCCAAGCTCTTGGATAGGTTTGGAATTCCATTTGTAAGGGTGGCAGGTAGCCTAGCAGTTAGAGCGTTGGGCTAGTAACCGAAAGGTTGCTAGTTCGAATCCCCGAGCACCAGGGTTGACGTTGATATTGGCAGACCCTGGCCGTGACCCCACTCTCCAAGGGTGTCTCGGGGGGAGTTGGGATATGCACAAAACACATTTCCATTCCACACCTGCCTGTATATGTACATGTGTGAAATAGGACAAATATAAGCACCTAATTATTATTATAAGCCCCCAGCAATTAGGCCAATGTTTCTGGCATTCCCTATCGCTAATTAACTGGAACCAGCAAAGCTTTCCTCTGAATCTCGACTGGGTTGTGTGTCTTCCAACAGATCTCATGTCCCAGTTTAGTATCCCACACAGTTTTTCACACCAGAGATATAGCCGCAGATCGAGACCGTAATCACTGGGAAATATCACATCTTTTCCCTCCATTTTGACAGTTCACATTGCAGAGATGTACAGCTCACCAGCCTGTGCATCTGAAAATAATCTCCTTCGTCTTGACTTGTCAGAACAAAATGTGAGAACCCAGAGGGGTTCTCCACTGAGTCAGCGATGAGGGAGGGAGATGTCAAAGACGTTGTGGCTCTATTTCAAACCAGTTCCACCTGCAGGCAGCTTTCGCTAAGTAGTTCCTGTTGTTTAGCTCGCCACAGCTAAGGCCAATGAAAAGAATGCCGTGACAAGAGCTAAAGCAACGACTAAGTAAACTGATTAATGCGTAACTGTGAGCAAAGTTGGCCCCAGGTAGTAAGCTACATCTGTTACAAATGACTTCATAGATCTATGGAGAGAGACTGGCATGATGTCAGCTAGCCTCACTGCAGGTGTTTAGCTTCAACGTTATGTTATTAGCTTCACTGTTTTGCTAATGGGAAGAATTTATTCAAGTAATCCTTTTGCTTGTAGTCTGTAGTCACCCACTTCTTTTTTAATTATATGGATATGCATGCATATACTATCTCAGTCGGTAGAGCATGGCACTTACCATGCCAATGGTCTTGAGTTGGATTCCCGCTGGGGCCACCCATATGTACAAATGTATGCATGCATGACTGTAAGTTGCCTTGGGGAAAAGCATCTGCTAAATAACATATTATACTACTATAGCATCTACTTTCCTTTCCCAGATTATTCCATTATTATTATTATTATTATTATTATTATGATTATTATACTATTAAGTAGCACAACTTGTCACCAAAGTTTCATCATATAAACGAATATATCAACTTTAGCCCTAAAGACTCTTTAGTTCTACTTTACACTTGTGGTGTTAGGCTAGTTGTTGCATTGTTCTGACCAACATGTTATCTCTGCTAATGTCTGTTCTAACCAACTTAGCCCAGGATCAGGGACCTGAGCAGGATAATCCCTCGTCTGGCTCCACCCCCCCCACACCCCCCTCCACGTTGGGCCAGCAAGCTGTCTTTGTGCCATGCATCCTGAGTTGGCCTGAGGTGTGGTGGGGGTTCTACTTAATATAAATGTCTTAGAAACAACACCCCTTTCCTCACTTTATGGCTATGCTAACATCTTTTAAAGCTAGAATCCTTGGTTGCTACATCCACTTTTGGACTTATAAATGAATGATATATACCCATTGATTCTTGAAGACTATAACGTGTACAGTAAATGCCTCATGAGCTTAGTTCAACTGTCTTACCCCATCATAATCCAATATATAAACTTGTTTTACGCCAATGTTTGTAAACAACGTAAATGCAAACGAACAATGTACAGCTTCAAAACATGGTTAAAACTATACATTTGGTATCATGGATGGTCAGTCCTTGCATCCATAGCTCTGTCTATTAATTTGAGAGTGGTTACATTTCTCCAGCCTCATCCCTTAGCTTTTTAGAAAAAACAAGGGGTACAGAGCACGCTTTGTTATTGTTTCAATTAAGGATTCTAGCTTTAAGCTAGCAATTAGCTATGCAGCGAACGTCTAACAATTGTAACTGTTACTTACCGCAAGTGATCTGGTACGTGCTTCCTTTCTTCCTGCCTTCCTTGAAGCAATCACTGATCCAATATTATTGGAATGGTGAAAGCTACATAGAGGAATACTTGCTTTCACCCATACTATCGGGTAAGATCTGTGAATACATGAAGAAAGATCATTTTGGGGGGTCTTTAAAAAGCTTCAGATTGTGAATTTGTTTGCTTACCCTACAGTAACTAACACATAAACCTCCATTGATGTGACTTGTAGACAAGAGCTAGCTTTATGAAGCAGGCTAGTTGCTACACTCTAAGAACAACAAGTGCTATCTACAACCAAAAAGGGTTATTGGGCTGTCCCCATAGGAGAACCCTTTGAAGAACCCATTTTGTTTCCAGATATAACCCTTTGAGGTAGAACACTTTTGGATTCTATGTAGAACCCTCTCCACAGAGTATTGTACATAGAACCCAAATGGGTTCTGCCTGGAACCAAAGAGGGTTCTACCTGCAATCAAAAAGGGTTCTCCTATGAGGACAGCCTCAGGAACCCATTTCAAACCCTTTTTTCTAAGGGTGTAGATAACCTACAAATCATACCGTGTGCAACAATTTCCTAGTCCAATGAAAAAAAACACTTCTTGGCTTTCTTGTTTGAAGTGTGTTCTTCCAACGTTAGAGTGCTACCAAGACTGGTGTACAGTACATGGGAATAGATTAGAGAGAGAACTGAAGACAGAGGGATTTTAGAGAAGGCAAGGTGAGTTTTAAAGACAAATGGCAGTAATAAAGAGATATGAGTCATAAGAGTTCAGAGTATTTCCGTTGTATGAACTTTGTTAAAAGTCAAGGAATTTAAAGTAATAGAGGAAGCTGGAACAATCTAATAATGAATGTATCCATTGAATTTCAGTTGTCAAAAAGGGATATTTGTTCTTGGGAAAAGTGGATGTAAAACAGGTGGAACTGGTTATATAAGATATGTCTCTGGTGAACTCAAAATAGTTGTGGCTTTGGAATCTGCTTCAAATTCCTCACAAAGAGTTATAGCCCACACCTTTGTATTTGAAGTCGGCTGAGAAGACTGAAGACAACTCTTAATGTTTCAATAAATGGTTTATTTGGAAAGGTGGCTGGGGGATTATAATAATCCTGCAGCCTATGTTTTATTATTAATGGCATGCATTTCCTCTGTGCCATGAACATTCATCTCACTCATTACTGGATTCCTCCTCCCTGATTTTTCAGCAGACATATTTATTCCGACCGGGACTATACCAGTATCACGATGCTTGTTAGTATCATGGCAAGGAAACAAAACACAAAGCGGATTTAACTTCTTTAGGAAAACAGACGTGATGTTGGAAACAAACATCATTATGTTCTCATTCAGAGTCACATGTATTTATTTTCTATCTATAGCTCACAATATTTTACATACAGCAGGTGTTTAAAGGACTAAAGAGTTTGATCTGCTTCGTGTTTTCATTTTTCCCATGGATTTTTTTTGGCAACACTGGTATCGTCACATTGCTGATATATTAAACAATATTAAGAAAAATGTTCTTTCACATTATAAATTGGCTCTATTCTTTATAAATCCATCATTTGTTTTTAGTAATCAATTATCTTTAGTGTTATGACATTTTTGTCATTTAGCAGACGTTCTTGTCCAGAGCAACTTACAGTTGCTGTATTGACGTAAAGATGGCTAGGTGAGACAACCACACATCAGATACATTTTCCCTCAATAAAGTAGTTATCAGCAAAGTCAGCGCTAATAGGAGGAGGTAAGTGCAGGGTTAGATATATTTTAATATTTCAACTTTTAAAAATGCAAATTGGTGGATCATCACTTCAAACCGATGGTTGAGAATCTTCCATCTCATGTCAGACACCAGGCACATGATCCCACCAGCACTTATTTAGTGCTTGGGCATGGAATGTTTAGGCTAATGTTCATATTGAGTGATTTGGTCATTGGCTGTACGTTGGGTGCATCTTGTCAAGTAGTTAATGCATTGACATATTGCATTCTATTATGTAGGGCCGGGACGATACTAGTAACGCTCTATTGTTTCCATGGCAAAAATGAAAACACGAAGAAGATCAACCTCTTTGGTCCTTTAAAAACATGCTGTATGTAAAATATTGTGTCCTATAGCTTGGAAAATATATAAATACATGTGACTCTGGATGACATCATGATATTTGTTTTCAACATAAGGGCTGTTTTCCTAAAGAACTTAAATCCGCTTTGAGGTTTGTTTGCTTGCCACGATACTAAGGAGTATCTCGATACTGGTCTGGTCCCAGCCCTACTGTAGTACTATGGTAAACTGACGTTTGTGTCCCCCCAGTATGACTTGTTTAAAGACAGTAATTGGCTTACGGAAGATATTGTACACAATCCGACTGCTTGCTTCAAACCAAAACCAGTCCAGAACCAGCTGAGTAGACAAGTAACAGCAGATTGACCTTGGGGTCAACGTTGATTAAGCAGGCTTATGGAGCGAACCAGTTAACTCTCAAGCATATGTTCTGCCTCAGCCTGTTTTTGCTGCATCAAGCAAAAACAATTAACCAACCAACTGAAATTGTCACAGCGATACAGTACCTCCCATCTGTTTCCTCCTCCTGCGTGATACTTCCTTACATGCTTTTTCACCACATAATGTTAGCCTGCACAGTCCGTGTTTGTAGACGGATGTCGGCTTCTTTTTGTAGACCATATACAGTACCACGTGCCACTCTAAACGTTTCTGACATGTGGCAGGCAGGACCCTTGGGGTTGCCCTCTGAAGTTTTACGTTGCTAGCTACCTAGCTAACTGTGTTGGCTGCCCTCTGCCTTGCGTCACCGGTTTGTTCTTCTTCACACACCACCTAAGAGCAACTGAGCTTCCGGAATACTATGTACGCAAGTGTCAGTCCCAGCTGAGCCTCTCTTACAGTGGGCTAAATGAGCTACTTAACGCCCCCAGGCTTGCAAATAACCTGATTACCAATGACTGTAAAATGATGTCGCTACTGATGCTGACAGTCCTTTATATTGTTTTGGATTTTGGTCTTCAGCTAGGCTCTACATTTAAAATGTTCCCCAATCAGCCCACACCAACCTCACTCTTCATAATTATGGAGCACGCCGTCTTAAATCCTCTGGCTGCTCGTTAAGCTCTGGAGGAGCAGGGTTGACCCACTTTACATGGGAGCCTATGGAACCCCTGGTGAACAGACAAGCCCCTCCTGCACCAGGAAGCTCTCTCTCCTGACAGAATATAATATGACGTTTAGCAGACACTTTTATCCAATGACACTTAGTCATGCGTGCATACTTTACATACAGGTGTTCCCGGGAATCAAACCCACTATCCTGGCGTTGCAATCGCCATGTTCTACTAACTGAGCTACAGAGGACCGTGCTCTACTAACTGAGCTACAGGGGACCGGGCTCTACTAACTGAGCTACAGAGGACCGTGTTCTACTAACTGAGCTACAGAGGACCGTGCTCTACTAACTGAGCTACAGAGGACCGTGCTCTACTAACTGAGCTTCAGGGGACCGTGCTCTACTAACTGAGCTACAGGGGACCGGGCTCTACTAACTGAGCTACAGAGGACCGTGTTCTACTAACTGAGCTACAGGGGACCGTGCTCTACTAACTGAGCTACAGAGGACCGTGCTCTACTAACTGAGCTACAGGGGACCGGGCTCTACTAACTGAGCTACAGAGAACCAATCAGGTTTTTAGAGCCACATGCAAAAAAAATTATATGAGTCTTATGCATTATAACCATTGATGCATTTATTCAGGCTTTCATAAGGGCCTTTTATGATAGTATGTTTTTGATGCCTAATGTCTGTATGTGATTAATTCTGAATGCATCTGTAGCGTAAGGGCTGTTCAAAGGAGCTGTGGGCTGTTAGCCAGTCTTCTCATGCACTGCTACTGGGTGATAGAAGGTACTATACATTAATTCACTATGCATTATACACAGGTGGTTCTGGTAGAGAAGTTCTGCCCGTACTGTGGTCCACTCACTGAATAACAGAGGCTTTTAAATAACTCTCTGTGCCTGGCTTTGCAGGTTGATCTCTGACACAATCGATCACTGTTAGAATGTAAGATTTAGTTAAGCAATAAGGCACGAGGGGGTGTGGTATATGGCCAATATACTACGGCTAAGGGCTGTTCTTATGCATGACGCAACGAGGAGTGCCTGGATACAGCCCTTAGCCGTGGTATATTGGCCATATACCACAAACCCTCGAGGTGCCTTATTGCTTAATTAAATCTTACATTATAGTTATTTAAAAGCTATTATAAACTGGTTACCAATGTAATTAGAGCAGTAAAAATACATGTTTTGTCATACCCGTGGTATACGGTCTTATATACCATGGCTGTCAGCCAATCAGCATTCAGGGCTAGAACCAGTTTATAATAAACCATATTCCATTATTGTATTTGAGGGAGCTCCATGCTGTAATGTTTATACACCCCTCTGACGTGTACAAAGTAATGAAAGTGTAACGAGCTCTGAAATTGGACCATGTAGATATTCAGACATTGACTCCTCTGATCTTATTAGCAATGTATCAGTGATGAAGAATGGGGCTTCCATCATGTAGGCAGTGCACACACACACACACACACACACACACACACACGAGTGTCAAGCAGAGCTCTCACACAGAGAAGCCAGCGATACAATACACAACGTTAATTATCCATTTAAAACCATGGCCCATTGGCAGTGCTGAAGCACCGCTGCTGGAAAAGCCTCTCAGAGAGCCATAATTGCTTCTTATCTTTTGGAGGTCACACTGTGTCCAGTAGAACTAATCAATCTCTGGCTCAGACCTGCTGTTAGCCCCAAAGAGCTCCATAAAATAACATTCTGAACATTTGGACCATTTTAGATACCCCACCTTCTCCTAAAAGAAATCAATAGCTGCTCATGGCGGGTGGGTAAGTCTGCTCTGTTGCTAAGGAATAGTGATGGGGAGCTGGCCGGTGGGTAAGTCTGCTCTGTTGCTAAGGAATAGTGACGGGGAGCTGGCCGGTGGGTAAGTCTGCTCTGTTGCTAAGGAATAGTGACGGGGAGCTGGCCGGTGGGTAAGTCTGCTCTGTTGCTAAGGAATAGCGACGGGGAGCTGGTCGGTGGGTAAGTCTGCGTTGTTGCTAAGGAATAGCGAATGGGAGCTGGCCGGTGGGTAAGTCTGCTCTGTTGCTAAGGAATAGCGACGGGGAGCTGGCCGGTGGGTAAGTCTGCGTTGTTGCTAAGGAATAGCGACGGGGAGCTGGCCGGTGGGTAAGTCTGCTCTGTTGCTAAGGAATAGCGACGGGGAGCTGGCCGGTGGGTAAGTCTGCGTTGTTGCTAAGGAATAGCGACGGGGAGCTGGCCGGTGGGTAAGTCTGCGTTGTTGCTAAGGAATAGCGACGGGGAGCAGGCCGGTGGGTAAGTCTCCTCTGTTGCTAAGGAATAGCGACGGGGAGCTGGCCGGTGGGTAAGTCTGCTCTGTTGCTAAGGAATAGCGACGGGGAGCTGGCCGGTGGGTAAGTCTGCGTTGTTGCTAAGGAATAGCGACGGGGAGCTGGCCGGTAAGTCTGCTCTGTTGCTAAGGAATAGTGGTGGGAGCTGGCCGGTGGGTAAGTCTGCTCTGTTGCTAAGGAATAGCGACGGGGAGCTGGCCGGTGGGTAAGTCTGCTCTGTTGATAAGGAATAGCGACGGGGAGCTGGCCGGTGGGTAAGTCTGCTCTGTTGATAAGGAATAGCGACGGGGAGCTGGCCGGTGGGTAAGTCTGCTCTGTTGATAAGGAATAGTGACGGGGAGCTGGCCGGTGGGTAAGTCTGCGTTGTTGCTAAGGAATAGTGACGGGAGCTGGCCGGTGGGTAAGTCTGCTCTGTTACTAAGGAATAGCGACGGGGAGCTGGCCGGTGGGTAAGTCTGCGTTGTTGCTAAGGAATAGCGACGGGGAGCTGGCCGGTGGGTAAGTCTGCTCTGTTGCTAAGGAATAGCGACGGGGAGCTGGCCGGTGGGTAAGTCTGCGTTGTTGCTAAGGAATAGCGACGGGGAGCTGGCCGGTGGGTAAGTCTGCTCTGTTGATAAGGAATAGCGACGGGGAGCTGGCCGGTGGGTAAGTCTGCGTTGTTGCTAAGGAATAGTGACGGGGAGCTGGCCGGTGGGTAAGTCTGCTCTGTTGATAAGGAATAGCGACGGGGAGCTGGCCGGTGGGTAAGTCTGCTCTGTTGATAAGGAATAGTGACGGGGAGCTGGCCGGTGGGTAAGTCTGCGTTGTTGCTAAGGAATAGCGACGGGGAGCTGGCCGGTGGGTAAGTCTGCTCTGTTGCTAAGGAATAGCGACGGGGAGCTGGCCGGTGGGTAAGTCTGCTCTGTTGCTAAGGAATAGCGACGGGGAGCTGGCCGGTGGGTAAGTCTGCTCTGTTGCTAAGGAATAGTGACGGGGAGCTGGCCGGTGGGTAAGTCTGCGTTGTTGCTAAGGAATAGCGACAGGGAGCTGGCCGGTGGGTAAGTCTGCTCTGTTGCTAAGGAATAGCGACAGGGAGCTGGCCGGTGGGTAAGTCTGCGTTGTTGCTAAGGAATAGTGGTGGGAGCTGGCCGGTGGGTAAGTCTGCTCTGTTGCTAAGGAATAGTGACGGGGAGCTGGCCGGTGGGTAAGTCTGCTCTGTTGATAAGGAATAGTGACGGGGAGCTGGCCGGTGGGTAAGTCTGCTCTGTTGATAAGGAATAGCGACGGGGAGCTGGCCGGTGGGTAAGTCTGCTCTGTTGATAAGGAATAGTGACGGGGAGCTGGCCGGTGGGTAAGTCTGCTCTGTTGATAAGGAATAGCGACGGGGAGCTGGCCGGTGGGTAAGTCTGCTCTGTTGATAAGGAATAGCGACGGGGAGCTGGCCGGTGGGTAAGTCTGCTCTGTTGATAAGGAATAGTGACGGGGAGCTGGCCGGTGGGTAAGTCTGCTCTGTTGATAAGGAATAGTGACGGGGAGCTGGCCGGTGGGTAAGTCTGCTCTGTTGATAAGGAATAGCGACGGGGAGCTGGCCGGTGGGTAAGTCTGCTCTGTTGATAAGGAATAGTGACGGGGAGCTGGCCGGTGGGTAAGTCTGCTCTGTTGATAAGGAATAGCGACGGGGAGCTGGCCGGTGGGTAAGTCTGCTCTGTTGATAAGGAATAGTGACGGGGAGCTGGCCGGTGGGTAAGTCTGCTCTGTTGATAAGGAATATCGACGGGGAGCTGGCCGGTGGGTAAGTCTGCTCTGTTGATAAGGAATAGTGACGGGGAGCTGGCCGGTGGGTAAGTCTGCTCTGTTGATAAGGAATAGCGACGGGGAGCTGGCCGGTGGGTAAGTCTGCTCTGTTGATAAGGAATAGCGACGGGGAGCTGGCCGGTGGGTAAGTCTGCTCTGTTGATAAGGAATAGTGACGGGGAGCTGGCCGGTGGGTAAGTCTGCGTTGTTGATAAGGAATAGCGACGGGGAGCTGGCCGGTGGGTAAGTCTGCTCTGTTGATAAGGAATAGCGACGGGGAGCTGGCCGGTGGGTAAGTCTGCTCTGTTGATAAGGAATAGCGACGGGGAGCTGGCCGGTGGGTAAGTCTGCTCTGTTGATAAGGAATAGTGACGGGGAGCTGGCCGGTGGGTAAGTCTGCGTTGTTGATAAGGAATAGCGACGGGGAGCTGGCCGGTGGGGTGGGTCAGATTGATTTAGTATTACGCCGCTCGCTTTTTTGAAATGAAGGGTCCTCAGTCCGACCGCTCGCCTCTGCTGCTCCCATTTCTTGGGGTGATGGCCAGTGTGATGAGGTTACCAGTATCACGTTAAGTAGGGGGGGAAACGTTTTGAAATAGCACGATCTGAAAAGGTCATTTTGGTTGCCAAGAAAGAATTCCTATGGCTTCAGTTCCTACTAATTTGTGTGACGGGAAGTAATGCTTTGCCAAACAGGAATATGAGGGCGCTAGTTGTGTGTTGTGACACGTTTTCCATAATTATCAACCCCCCACCAAAGCCTGCATTTAATTGTTAACCCTCTTAAGTGTTTCAATAGGAAACATAACAGCAAACCGTTAATCAGAAGGGGCTTTATTACCCCCTGTCGGTTTCCTCTTCCCCTCCCCCCACCTCTCCCTATTCATTTCATAGCCATGCAGGCATTTGATGTGCTAGTTTGCTGCCTGAGGAACAGAGGAATGTAGTAGTATCTAGGGGAGGACATAGGGAGGTGGTAGGCTTTGAATTGGTCCCGTCGTTTAAATGTCACCAGGACAGCTCTGTGGGAGGTAGGGGTGAGGAAGGTCGGGCGGGGAAGGTGAGACGATAGCTGCTGGTAGTGTGTGTGTGTTGTGTGTGTGTGTGTGTATGTGTGTGTGTGTGTGTGTGTGTGTGTGTGTGTGTGTGTGTGTGTGTGTGTGTGTGTGTGTGTGTGTGTGTGTGTGTGTGTGTGTGTGTGTGAGAGAGTGATAGCAGCATGGCTCAATTTCCATTTTTATTAACAATCCAGTTACCTCTTCATGGAGAGGGATGGAATGGGCCCGGCAGATCAATGTCATCGTGCCTCCAGCATGCCAAGGAGCCTGGCCGCGGTGTTAACCACTTCCTCCCCCCCTCTTTACACACACTGCCCTCTCCCACCAATCAGTAGCCTGAATAGAGATTGGCAGGCCCATCAACACTGCACTCCCCACTCTGAAGACCGACATGGACATCCACAGCCCCTGGAGACTGCATCGTAACCTTGGGCTAACATAACCTTGGGCTAACATAACCTTGGGCTAAATGGACTACTTAACCAGACCACTTGATCTTCCTGTTAGCAGCAATGTCACATTCACAAATACCATTGACTCCTTTAAAAATGGCAAGCTACTGAACTGTAAAAGACTTGTCAGAAGAAAATCCAGACATTTCTAGTCATAAATATGGCTATTAAATGATGTCAGAAGTGTGTTTTTTAAGCCATTGACGAGGCTCAGAGAAAGTGTTGCTCTAAAACACAGCTTGTCCAACCTAAGAATGAAGTCTCTGACGCCATATTAGACAGCTCAGAGGAGATAGAATATCCTGTGGTGTGACTGTCACAAAAACACATTCCCCTGTGTCTGCTTATAACTGTCAAAATTCCAAAACAACAATTCCATGTTCTCTAGTCTACTTTAAGTTGTCATTCTTTGGCACCAACAACATCTCGCCAACACAATGGCCAACGTCTTTCGACGGACATTTCAATTACCAACGTTTTCATAGCTCAAATGGGTAACAAACAATGTGAGAGCTGTAAGAGTCATTTGGGAAATGGCAGTCAGATGAATATAATGGGATTGAATAGATAAGATGCTTAGATAGGGGACATTGGACATTGTTTAGCTAGCAGTGTAGTGCTCCTACAGTACTCTCACCAGAGTGGGAACACAGAGGCTCTGTATGGAGAATGGTTGCTGAGTTAACATGAACTGGGGCTGGTGTTGGATACAAAGCATTGCTCCTCTTTCTCCTCACCATTGGTCCTTTTAAAGCCATGTGTGCATGTCATAACAACAGTGTATATATCTATTAATAGTTTTGTTGTGGAAGTGGAGCAACCCAAATATTCATCCCCATGTAGGTAAAAAGTCATGTTATATTTATAAACCAAGCTATAGAGGGGAATAAGCTACTGTAGGGATTTAGATCCTGACTACATAATGTTTCTCTTGTTATGTCTCTAGCTTACTCTCTCAGTTTCACACACACACACACACACACACACACACACACACACACACACACACACACACACACACACACACACACAGATGTCTCCGTGTGCATGGAGGCACTTCACTGGGGCTTTTCCCCAGAGATGAGCCTTGCACTTGAGCTGACCGTTAAACAAACGCTACTGTACACAGTCACGTGGGAACACAGCAATCCTCCCACCTGATGTCTGTTGTGTGTGTGTGTGTGTGTGTGTGTGTGTGTATCAGAGGGAGCCTGAGAGAGCGCCTGCAGGGGTGTCAGTGAAGGTTTAAGATATTCAGCTTGCTGTCAACGCTGACACATTTCTCCCTCTGCTCCGCTGCACTGATATGCAAATGAAGCCTCCTCAGAATGCGGAGCACTAGATCAGCATAAACGTATTCCCCCTCTGCTCTCTCTACCCCTCTCCCTATCTCTCTCCCCTCTTTACCTCTCTCCCCTCTCTCTTCTCTCTTTCTCTTTCTCTCTCCCCTTTCTTCCCTCTCTTCTTGCTCTCTGAGACTCACTCTTTCTCTCTCTCTCTATGAGACTCTCTCTCTCTGAGACTCTCTCTCTCTGAGACTCTCTCTCTCTGAGACTCTCTCTGAGTCTCTCTCTCTGAGGCTCTCTCTACCTCTGAGTGTGTCTCTCTCTCTCTGAGTGTGTCTCTCTCTCTGAGACTCTCTCTCTCTCGGAAACTTTCTCTCTCGGAAACTCTCTCTCTCTGAGACTCTCTCTCTCTCTCTCTCCCTGAGACTCTCTCTCTCTGAGACTCTCTCTCTCTGGGACTCTCTGTTTGGTCTTGACTGTTCTGTTCTTGACTTATGCCCCTGATAAAGGATTTGATTGTTTCTCTCAAAAGAAACTGTGATGTATAGGCAAGAGAATTGGTCTACACACACACACAAGCGTTCTGAAGGTTGGTGTGTGTGTGTGTGTGTGTGTGTGTGTGTGTGTGTGTGTGTGTGTGTGTGTGTGTGTGTGTGTGTGTGTGTGTGTGTGTGTGTGTGTGTGTGTGTGTGTGTGTGTGTGTGTGTGTGTGTGTATAACCCCTCTCCAAATCCCAAATGATAGAACAATGACAGCCCCTTACCGCCAATGTAGAGATACAATTAGTCTTATCATCAAAGCCTCTGAAATAAGCTATCTCCCCAAAATACTGTGTCATCAGTAATCTAGTCCCGACACAATGTCATCTAAATGCCAATGTCTGTCCCCAGTGATCCATTCAAAGCCCACGCTACATTTCCATTCTAATTAGATGTGGGCAGTCAACAGGCTTCTTTATAGGAACAATTTTTTAATAACCAGCAGTATTGACTTTTTCAGAGTCCCTCATTGGCTGTTAGAAAGAAGTTCCTGTTGATATGTTGTCCCTTTGACATTGGGGCTGCAGGGGAACGAAGTCTCTGTCTAGAAACCCAGCGTAAACACACGCCTATCGCTAAAGCCTGTCATGCTGTTTCTTTGGGCTCTCTGTATTTGCAGTGGTGTGTGAAATATACATCAAAAGAAAGCTGTCCCTGCAGGACTTTACCACTGACCCTATTCTTATGACCGGTTAATTAACACGCAGAGAAAAATAGAATAATCTTGATTGAATGACTTCTTTTAATTCATTACAAAATGATTGTCACTTACCATTAGAAGAGGGTTGAATATAACCCAGCTTCCTGATCCACCATGATGGGGCAGTATGTCATTCTTACAACTTTAATACAGGCATTGTGATATGCCACTCAAGTTATATCAATGTCTTATTATGATTGAAATAATACAAAATATGAATTTGTGTTGCCCCCTCAGCGGTTTAGCTGATTTGATGATTTTTATAGCCGGGCCAATGTTTCTGAGGCATTTGACTACCTGAGGAGACATGGGGATTTTAGCGACGGCACTTTGCGTTAACCAGAGTGCCATGATGGAAGCTAATGAGAAAGGAATGAAATGTCTTCTGGACACGTGCCCTCGCTGCAGCAGCATTGCCTTGGGGGCGTTTACTTCACACGAGGTCGTGGTGATTCAGCATTAGCACAAGGCGATCCCACTGTATCTAACACACTGCGTCGCTGCTGCACCAGTCACTCTGGCTCTCACTGTAAGAGCCCAGGGTGATTGATAACCACTGGGGAGCTGGCTCCATACTGGAATTACTCATGTACACAGGAGGAATCTGTTTCCCTCGGTTGGGGCACATTAGTATGGGTGACCCTTGTCACTGGGAGATTTTTCACTGGAAAACCCCCAGTCAATGTTATGTGAGTAGGTTATAGAGTTATTAGACCAGAATGTGCTCTCTCCTTTTCTCCCTCCCTCTTTCCCCCTTAAACATGTCCGTTCTGGGCATTCTGTCCATTCTGGAAGTGGCCAAATATCCGGGAGTAGATTTCTGAAATGCTTCTTGATTATTTAAACCAACTCATTTGAACATGGTGCCATTTTACTGGCCAATCTCCTGGAAAGAGATGCTGTGAAGCAGGATTAATACGATGATGAAGTCATAGAAGAAACATGGACGCCACACATGGCAGCCAGACTGATTCCCTCCTTTTCGGCTCATTCACTTCCATTGGCTTTAGCTCCCCCATGTAGCAGGGTAAACCTCCAGGAGAATAGTTAAATATGATTCCACAAAGCACTTTTCTATTTCTCTCTATCTCATTATTGTCTCACTTCCCCTCTTTCCAACCCACCTGAACCCACTCCCTGGGCAAGGTGCACAGCAGCAGGTGCGATCGACGGAGCGTCAGCCCCTATTTGGGACAGCGGCGTAAACACGCTGTCACCCTGCCTCAGAGTCGCTAGCTACCCACGCTCTGTCATTTGTCCTTCCCTTCCTGACCTGCCAGACTCAGGCTGCCGGCCCGGTTAGCCTAGCCTGTTGTGTGCCTGACTAAAGCAGCGCTGCAGCAACAGTAGAAATCATTCAGCCATTTCAGCCCCTCGGTGTCTATGAAAACAGCTTGAGGGGGAGAATGGAGAATGGAGAATGGAGAATGGAGAATGGAGAATGGAGAATGGAGAGAGAGAGAGAGAGAGAGAGAGAGAGAGAGAGAGAGAGAGAGAGAGAGAGAGAGAGAGAGAGAGAGAGAGAGAGAGAGAGAGAGAGAGAGAGAGAGAGAGAGAGAGAGAGAGAGAGAGAGAGAGAGAGAGAGAGGAGAGAGAGAGAGAGAGAGAGAGAGAGAGAGAGAGAGAGAGAGAGAGAGAGAGAGAGAGAGAGAGAGAGAGAGAGAGAGAGAGAGAGAGAGAGAGAGAGAGAGAGAGAGAGAGAGAGAGAGAGAGAGATATCCTCCAAGGGGAAGCTGCCTGCAAGTCGACTCACACAGCAGTACAACCCCCACTTGTAAATCTACCAGCCAGGGCTGAGGAAGAGAATGTAAATTAGGTGTGACTAACACCGGGATGAGAATCCAGGCAGGTTTCTTTCTTTTCCCCTCCCTCCTGCTGAATGATGTGTACACATCTACTTGGCTGCAGTAGTCAGTGTAGAGCCAGGAGATGTAGTCTAGGTCTGGCAGGTAGGGATTCTCTTGAGGCTCACTGAGTACGAGCTCTATTGGAAAAACCAGAAACAAGATGGATGCCATAGTGTCATCCCCATGCCTTGGCTTTAGGCCCTATCTAAACATAGATTTATACCCTGGGTATTCTCATGCCCGGTTGTATTCCCAAGCAACATTAGAATGTAGACTATTCTTTAATAGGCCATCATTGTAAATAAGAATTTGTTCTTAACTGCCTTGCCTAGTTAAATAAATATAATAATGCATTTGTATGCTTTTACTCTCCTCGTCCTCATCACAATCCTCTGTTGGTGTGGAGTAATTGCCTGTAGTCTGAGTGTATCAAGCTTTGGTTATATTTGCACAGCAATCGTAAATCACCTTAGTGAATGGGGATTATCATTCTCCAATACAAGGTATGAATACAAAGAGCTCCCTAGCTGATTCATTGATTGGCATATCGGATATCCATTATTCCTTGTTTACGCCTAGAATTATTCCATTATCCCTCAATCGACAGTGAAGTGTTGCCTTTCAGTGTTTATGATCATCTCAAGGCCATTGTATTTAATTGGTGCGGTTGTCAATGGTCCTCCATTACAGGGTAGTAGTATACAGACAGACCTCTTGGCTCCATCTCTTGGGTTCTGAGGCTGGATGTGAATGTTTATCAGAAACGATTTGGGCTCCTTCCCATCGGGCTGTAATGAGAACAGTGTGTGTATAGTATAGGGTCAGAATAGTGGTGTGGAGTGTGGACACATATCAACTGGTTAGTCTGTGTCCATAAGGAAAAAGGCTATTTTAAGCTTAGGTTCAGGGTTACGATTAGAGTAAACAGGGTTGGGAGTTTGGGTTAAGGTTTAGGGAAAATAGGATTTAAATGGAAATTAATTTTAGGTCCCCATGAGGATAGAAGAACATAACGTGTAGGGGTGTATTTTACAGGCTTGATGATGTAGCGCTAGCCCTCTGCAGACACACTGCACCTATTATTGGGCCTCCCCAGCTGTAGTGTGTGGGTAATAAACCTCTCTACAGCAGCCCCCAAACAGACCAGCAATCAATGGGAAATTATCTCACCGATCGATGTGACAGCCTCTCTCTTTCTGTCTCTATATCGCTGTCTCCCTTTCTCTTGCTCTCTCTCTTCTCCCCATCTCACGCTTTCAGCATCCAGTCTGAAATGCTGTTGCTCAGCAGCCCACTCAGCAGCCCACTCAGCAGCCCCTTCAGCCATTAACAGAGAGGATCTAGACTGAGCTGGCATTAGCACTTCCCAGACACAATCAGCCGAGCTGGCCAAACGCTAACTCTTAATTACGCACTTGACAAGTGAACTATCAGCTTGCCATGTCTGGCTTGTTGTTGTTTAGCTCCGTGGGTTTCATGGTAAATCGTTTAGGGGGGAAATACTAGTTGATTTTATATTGATGCAAAGAAGCAGTCAAATACTATTCCTGATTTGGTATGAGTGAAACTAGTGTACATGTTCTGTTAAAACCAGTCACCTGGTTTGGATTAGCCTATGCAAGAACACAAGTTTTCTGCAAGAATTCATGCTAGATGTACAGTATGTACACAACTTCAGGGGAAATGTTATTTTCACTCAGCCCAGAAACAAAGTCCTCTGTGTGGTGCAGGGCATTGGTCTGTGACATAAACATTCCCAAGCACTCAACATTGTCACTTGGGCAACCACTGTATTTTTAGCTAGTTGCCAGAATCCAGAGGCACTCCCTTTGCTGTGGAGATTTGGCTTCAGGCATAACAGAGAGACACACAAATAATACATGTCAGTATTTGAGGCAAGTTTGGAAATGGTGAGCAAACAGCACTTCTCCTTAATACCGTGCTTACACAGCCACTACCAGGGCATGGAGTTGAGCTCTAATGTGACGAGACAGATAGAAAAACAAACAGAAGTGACAGCCACTGCTGCCTGTTATACATACATCATGTTTGTCCTACCTCAGCCCCTTGGATAACCAACCTCAGTGCTAACTGTCTGAATAGTATGAGTGTTTCTGGGCTCTGCCGTGCTAGATTACAATGTGTTTAGCTGTTAACTGCTGCTTCCACACAGACGATCTAACCTAATATGGCTTGTAGTGGCCAGGGATCGCTTGAGGGGCCTATGTGATGTCAATGACCTGTGTTGGGGGAATAGAGATGCTTATTTTGGCACTAGCTACAGTATTAACGTTTTGCAAGGGCTTTGAGAATAAGTAGGTAGGGTTATGTTAAATGTCGAGCCAGGTGACTGGTTGAATAAAGAATAAATGGATGGGCTATGTTGGCGCTAAACTCCCAGATGGCTTCGATACGGCAATGAATAAGTACTGCTGAGAAATAGCCATATTAAGAGCAACGCAAATGCTAATTCAAGACTTGCAAAGAGTTCAATGTCACCAGAGGGCCTACAAAGCAGAGACCAGCGTACAGCCAACTCTTGATACCTGTTGTGCTGCTTGAATATCCACAGAGCTTTCTAGGTCAAACAGCCGCTGCTACATTTCAATTTGAGTGATTTAGGAGACGCTCTTATGCAGAACAATTTACATGAGCAATTAGGGTCAAGTGCCTTGCTCAAGGGCACATCGACAGATTTCTTTACCTTGTTGGCTCGGGGATTCAAACCAGCGACTGTACCCACCTGGAGAGAAACAGAACCAGGGTTAAAACACTACACTAACCCTCCAACGCTCTTAACCTCTAGGCTACCTGGCTGCTAGCCTGCCATTGCAGATTAACTTGAGAGTTTTCTGCACAGCGTGCCATCTGCAACTGGCCCAGGGTTGGCTTTCAACTGCTTAGCTTGTTTGTGTTAACAAGCTAACTAGTAAACATTGCTTAACCTGCGATTACAAGATATCATGACTATGCTGCGGTCCTGATTGGCGTCAAAGTCTTGGCTGTTCAAATAATCCAGTCATACAACTAGGCCTACTTCAACATAAAACTCTGCTGCTGTTTTGTACAATCTATCCTTGCCAGCAGCAGTCATATTGAGCCCTGTCATCACCCAAAGAGGAAAGTCTGCTTAGAGAGCTTCTAGTGGACGACTGTAACTTGAAATGGTTGGGTAGGATGAGAAAAGGCTGGTACTCACTACTCAGATATACTTCAGAAAAGCAATCAGACTCATGTTTGCAATGGAGGAAGGGACAGGATCTGCCGGACATGTCTTGAATTGATGGTGTCAAAGACCTGTGGAAAGCTTCTATTAGGCTCTTATCTCCTCCATTGCAGGCTATGAGGCACGTTAGTGTATGTATGGGGGGTTTCTTTGCCACTTTGACTGGTCCATAAAGCCTATTAGGAAGTCAGTCAGTGGTGTAAAGCTGGGTTAACACTATGCTCTGTATTGATGGTCCTTTGAATGTAATGTGCTGTCACCGTAGTAGCCTAGCGCCCTGTGAGGACACATCAAATATTTAAACATTTTTATTGATTTTCCACTGCAAAGGAATTGATCCCCACTCTGATAATGTAATGCAAATTATATGATTAAAGGTTTGACTAAATGATTTCACTCAGAAACCATATAACCTGTTGAAATGTATTCGAAATAAGGCTATAATAACGGGTTAAAAACTATATTCCAATACTGTGTGTGAGTAAGACACTGTTACTATTTCAAAATGAACAGGACATAGTTGATAAGACGACCTTGTGAGAGGAACAGGAACAGGGCCTCCCTAAGTTAGGGAGAGAAACAACGGCCTGGGAACAGCTAGGCTGGCAAAAGATAAGGAGACAGGTGGTCTGGGTACTGTGGAAAAATACAGCCGCCTAAAGCTGGGTGGAGTTCTTTACTGGTGTGTGTGTGTGTGTGTGTGTGTGTGTGTGTGTTAATATAAAAGGCTTTGTACATTGTAAGGATTTTCAGAGCTCTCATAAATAATCGTTTTGACCCTTTTAGGCTGGGTATCCGTCTGCTTCATTCAACCAGAATCTTACACACTCTGGTGGGGTAGACTGAGTAGTTTCATTGAAGTTCGGTTTAAGAACATTGATAACTTAATTCACGTAACAGATAACCATCCAGTATATATTCTTAATTATGAACTGGGTGGTTCGAGCCCTGTATGCTGATTGGCTGACAGCCGTGGCATATCAGACCGTATACCACGGGTATGACAAAACATGTATTTTACTGCTTTAATTACATTGGTAACCACTTTATAATAGCAATAAGGCACCTCGAGGGTTTGTGGTATATGGCCAATATACCACGGCTAAGGGCTGTATCCAGGCACTCCTCGTTGCGTCATGCATAAGAACAGCCCTTAGCCGTAGTATATTGGCCATATTGCTTAAAAGTAAACCACCTCGTATAGGAATGGTTCTGTCCAAATGGCTACTATAAGCAGGGGCTTATTAGACCTAGTTAAAAGTGTAGTGTGATGTAGCCTAGAAAGACTTGACTAGATGTACCCAGAACAAAAAGCTGAAGGCTAGTCTGTGGTAGCAGCAGGATAAACAGCCTCGCTGGCCTTTTCCCTCCTATCTGCCCCGGACGCCTCTAATCAGCAGGCCTTGAGCTCTCTGAAAGGTCATTCTGTCCCTTTGATGGTGTTTTGATTCATTCCTTCCTCCTTCTCTTCCCTCTCTCCTCCCCCTCCCTTCCTCTCTGCTTTCCCCCTTTCACAGTCAAGCTGGAGAGTCAATATCATAGGGGTGCGAAGATGGGACTGGTTCCGTCGGCGGCCGTGTGACGTTGGCGAGAGAGAGCGAGAAAGCAAAGAGAGAGTGTGGACCAGCTGGAGGAGAGGCGGAGTTTGACGAGAACATCCAGAGAGGGTCATATTCTGACTACTGTGTTTTATCAGGAGTTCCAGCAAAAAATAAATATGGACACACTGGCTATACATGGCATCCTCTCAAGGGATTTACAGTTTAAGGACGATGACTAAGCAGACATTCACCACACAGGAAAGTTATTACCAGATTCTCTACATTCTATACTGTGTACTCTTGAACAGTTGTATTTTCTGCAATAAACAATGTTGAAATTTAATTTCGGTCTTTTATTTTATTTTGACCATAGACAGGTTGGTTGTTTAGCAACAAAACCGAGGCGTTTGCAAATATGGGGAAAAACAGATGGGGTTGGCTTAGATTTTTGACCGCTTGTAAACTACAGTATATTTTGTCTACAATGTTTATTTAAAACATAAATACATTTGCACAATGAGCACTTGTCTTTCAAATACGCTGTTACAGTTGTTGGTTAGCTAGCCAGCTATTTTTTTGTTGTTGCCATATTGACATAAAATCAGTCAAAACAGAACAAGATAATACGAGCTGAAACGAGCCACTTACGATTCCCTGCATGTTAGTTTCTTGTCATTCTTGCTAGCAATCTGGCCATCCATAATCACAACAACCCACTGACTTGTACACCATGGAGACATCGTCTCATGACGTTGTCAGCTAACCCATCTATAATGAGAGGGGAAATCCAAACGAGAAAATGAATCTAAAAGAAACGTCAACCATAGCATCAAGCTCTCTTGTCCTATCAGTCATCCTCTTGTTCACTCATTCAACCGTCATTCAACCGTCACCATGCATTTTTTGTACATTTGTGAAATATAACTCTTTCCAGAAAAAACACTCCTTTCAGATGTAATGGGGTGGTGGAGGCCGAACAGGGAATTCCGTGGTGACTGACGGACCAATTGGCCACAAGCGATTAAGTTCCTGTTCTCGCTCTCCATTATATAGCTGTCAGAAGCAGGCCTCTTGAAGTCATGTCAGGCTGGCCCTCGGTGGGATTGAGTGTCCTCTTGGTGACAGGAGCATCTTTACCTCAGTAGGAGATTAACAAAGGTGCCAACCGAGCATCATGACCACACAGAGGCCCAGTCATTGAAAGCCAGCAGCGCTGGAGCCCATTAAATGACTCTTATTTAGTCTGATTTGCACCGTTCTCACCTTCAAGAAGTCACTCAATTGTCATTTTCTTCAAAGCGTGTGCTGTTTTTACAAGTTTTGATTTGTTTTTGTGTCGATGCATAGTAATTATGTGCTTCTGTGTTTTAACCACTTTTGCTCGGCGGTATGGTTATTTCCATCAAGATGTTTTGTTTGAGTGGTTGTTTGACTAAGCCCTTTCTTGCCCGAGGGGGTTCTTTGCCATGAATCACCTCACACACACACATTGCAAGTTGTAATGTGTTTGTGTATCCATGCCTAGCATTGTAATTGGCCATTGATTAGCCTAGATTTTCTCTTGTTTGAGTTGCAGATTAAGCCACAGCCCTCCCATAGACAGCCTTTACCATGAGCCTACCTAATTGCACCAATCCTCCCAGTCATCTTTGCCACCCAGAGAGCGTAAGCGCTCTCCTTTGTAAAAGTTCCCCCCCACAAGGGTGTACAAGAATTCTCCAAATTTCAGCCTGACTGAATCAATGATGACAGCTACTTGCCCTGTGGGTGGCCTTCTTTCCTCCCCCACCAGATCAGGGCCTTCACTGGACAAGAACAGACACCCGGTTCACACAAACACAGGCCATGTTTGTGTTATTCCGACATTCAAACATTTGCAATGTCACTAAGCATGTTTAAATAAACACGACTTAAATCACTCACGGCGTTCCTCGTGCGCAAAATGACAGAGATCTAATGATGTTAACAAAGGGCCAAGTGTGAGACATTATAATGAGAAAGGACCCGGTCCTCTGCTCTCTGAAAGGAGAATGAACTCTAATAGGATGGAATGTGAGCAGCAGCGGCACTTCCTGTTCTCTTCCTGTTCTCTTCCTGTTCTCAGTCACGCCAGCTTCCTAGCAGCAGTTTTCCCCTCTCTCCCCTGCCCGAAGCTAATGCTACTGCAACTACTTCACACGTCCCCCCCTCTGTTATCCACTTCCCTGAATAGGAGAGGACAGACACATGACTGTACCTAAGGCTATGAATAAGGGGGGCTGCACCCAGGCCTCTCACGAGCTAAAGACACCCAGCGACCACCTGCTTTATAGTGGGGGTTCCAATTCCTATTCAATTATTTCCAATCCAATAAATTGACTAATATGCAATAAGTAGCAGCAACTAGTTCATGTTGGTCTTTTTCAATTATATTCACTTGAATGTCCAATTGAATGTCTGAGTTTGAATGTAGATCAATTGAAATGGAATTCATTGGGGTGGGCTCTAGTAGTGGTAGCAGCAGGTCTTTAGTGTTGTTGGCTGAAGGTTGATTGGAAAGGGGATTGGGGGAAATCCCTCCCCCCTAGGCTTGGATGTGGAATGAGGAATTGTAGGAGGTGGCTGGGGAACAATGCAACACAGGAACGGCTTGTGGCGCGTCATCCATTACTCTGTCGTCAACTGCCCCCCCCCATTTTGGAACAATGTACCTTCAATAAAAATTCTTCATAGTCTTCAAAATGGCTGAGAATGCTATTTTGAATCACCTTGAAATTGGCTGAAATTTGTTCTCAAGCAGCCAACATCTAAACAAACCTAAGATTTTTTTCCATAGTAAAAAACAAAACTTGTTCACCACTTGTGAAACCCACCACAGATTGTCAGTTACTGTCTGCTGTCTGTCTCATCCAATCCCTCCTCCCAAGGTCTTGTGTGTGGAATGCATCATTTCCTCATCACACCCTTGATTGCTTGTGTGTTCGGTATGCCACGGATTCCTTGATGTAAGACTGGCTGATAAAGCTGTTAAGTAGAGCAGAAGTCCTGTCTGCAGCCGTGGCCTGCCAGCTCCAGTGTTCATCTGCCCAGCCCGCATTGGGGCTCATGGCTCGTCAGCTTCAGTTAGTCAGGAGGTCGCAGGCAGGCCCAGTCAGAGGAAGTGAAGCACATGAACCTTTGAACGAACTGCCTGTCTGGCTCCCCAAAGGCAAGTCAGTGTGTAAGATGGAGAGGGAGAGCATTTTTATATCTGACGTTCTCCTGTTATGGAGAAAGCAGCTGGAGAGCCGACCTGATTGACCTCCAGGGCGGGCCTGAGCTCGTAACCGTCCGCGGCAGATACTCAGATCTACAAGTCAGCCAAACCTCCAAACAACAGGGCATAAAGATGTACATGCCAGGCAAAGATAAGTGAGTCTGTGCACCAACCCTAGTGAACAACTCCTCCGGCTCCGCGTGATCATGGGTATTGGTTTCTGAACATCCCACAGCTGTGCAGAAGCATTGATCTATACCTTATGGACGTGTCCATTACAAATTGGCTTTATCGCCAGGCAAATTCAACTGGCCCAATTTGTCTTGGCCCCTTTTGACCTGACCAACTAAGATAGTAGCTGCAACAATTGTCAAATTCTATGGGGATTACTCAAAATGGTACAGGTATAGTATCCCCTTTATGCATGAAATAGCCAACGCAGTGCTTCTTTGCCTGACAATAAATCTAAACCACTTGCAGAGATACAAGTCAGATATGCAGGATATACTATATGGACACCAACGCCATTATCATACCTGGACATTTCTACTCTCCATACTAAGCTTCCTACTGGGACTTTTTATGGAGCTTTTCAGAACTGTATTGTATTACTGTCAGCTGCAGAGACGTCTGTCCAGACGAGTCACTCCAATTTGGGACCTAATCTGTCATCAGAACTAAATCGGGTCACATGGGTTGGTCTAGCGAACAGCTATGCTCTCTGTAAGCACTGCAAAGGAAAAAAACGTAGCGATCCATCTTTCAAGCCTCAGGGATGGGTTCTTAGTCAGGTATGTATTATATCTATGTATTTCTAGGAGACTATCAGCATATCATCGCAACATGATGGGAAAGCAAAGCACTGCGGTTGTTTACTGCAGGAGCTAGAGACGGTCGTTTACTCATTCATTTACTCAACCTCAAAAACTGTGATGGAATGATGGATGGCATAATTGGTGCAATTTGCCAGTGGAGAGAGAGAAGGAAAAAAGAGCCACAGCGGAGGTGGATAGGATACACCCTGCCATCTCCATCCCAAAACTGTAGTTAACGTCTTCTGAAGTGTTTTTCAACACCAGTCAGGGAGATCAAATTGAATACACAGTTGTCTCCTCATGACTGTACTGGAATCAATGTGTGGCTGTTGTGATAAAATGCCCTTGCCTACCTGCCACATGGTTTCTGCATTCTCACTCTTGGATGAATGTGTAGTGTTTCCATCCATCTTAGTCACATCGTGCCAGTCTGAAGAGGTAACATTCTCCTCTGAGCCCTCCATTATAGTACTTTAATGTATGATTAATGTGGCCAGGACAGGAGTAAACAGTATTTACATTGTTTGGTTAGAGACAATGCCTTTTAGACAGCAACCACAGTGAGGACATCCTGTAATCAGATACGATGGTGTAGTCCAGCTCAACTGTCATTAAGTACAGGTATATCACCAAGGTATGCTGATTACCTTCTCACTCCTATCTGGAACATCTTGTTCCAGGGGTTGGGGTCAATTCCATTTCAATTCAAAAAGTGAACCAAACTCCAATTCAAATTCTAATGTTTCCTCATTGAAAAGCATTGAAGAGAATTGGAATGTTAGTGTACTTCCTGTAATGACTGGAATTGAAATGGAATTGACCCCAACCCTGCATTGTTCATCTTCAGTGTATGCTGTACATGATCCCATGCTTGTTACTCTTTAACCTACCCATATCAACCATATTCATATTAACATGTTCTCCTTTGCCAGACTGAATTTGAGCCATCATCTATCCTTTCTTTCTACTTTCTAAATTAATTCATGTTTATCACCAATCCCACTGTTGTGACAAGCAGTGTTGTGGACAAAAAAGAAAGGTGCATTATTTGAAAATTAAAAAAATTTGCGGTTGGCTCAAATTATTCATAATTTGTGTTAGAACAATGCCTAAATTAAAAGAGTGTTTATCATCCCTGGGTGAGCTTCAAGGCTCACAGTGTCTCTTTAATGTGGTAATGGAAGATCATACTCCACAAATCAAACCGGTGCTTCTGTTATTCCAAATGACTGATTGATTTGCCATTTTTCAGCAAGGGAAAAAATATTACACTGTCGACACAGCTTGTTCATTTGGGTTCTGGCTGGCACGTCAGGCAGACAGACAGAGAGGGGCCTGGTCTAATGCCTGCGACTTGAAGGGCGAGTCATCAGTGATCTCTCTCTCCCCACTGTGCTCATTCACTGACTGTTATTTATCTTTCCAATGGAGACTGGCTGCTCCTTGGGGGAGGATGAGTGTGCCTGCCAGCGGGGAACGCATGGGAAGATGGAGGACGGTGGCTGACTGCTGCTTTGGCTCTGTGTGAAAATGAGCCCATTAATTCAGTTTCCCCCCAGGCCTCCCTGTGCCTGTTGTCTCTGTTTGTTAGTGAGATGATTCCTTCTGTCACGTCAAAGGGAACATTATCATATTCTTGTTGCCGGGGAAACCGTGCAGCAGCCAGAGAGAGGGCGAGGATCTCTTTAAGCCGTTTGAAGCGGGTAAACATGAAAGGTTATCTGTGGCGCTTTATGAGAAATGGCAATATGACAGACACATTTTTTTCCTTGTGTCTCCTTCCTGTACTGTAATTCTTCTGCCTGCTTCCTAAAACGATACAACATAAAATATCTTGGTTGAGATGTAAGTCTTTCTGAACAATGGAATTTAGGTACTGTGAGTGAATCTTGTGAGGCCTTCAGACAGCTCATTCCATCAAAGTTAGGCTTATATAAAATCTCCAACTGACCTGCACTTCAAATAGTTCAATCCAAAAAAGGAGTGCGGATCAAACCTCACTGAAATTTCTTCCTGTGTCAATTGTTGTGTAATTACCTTGCTGTGTGCAATCAAAACCATCAACCCTGCAGTGAAAACTCTTGGAGATTCATCCAGCCAGTGTAAGCCACACTATACCATTGAGGTCCCAGGCCATAAATGAAGAGCCACACTGACCTGGTCCAGGAATGTCTCCTAGGCACTTCTGAAAAGGCTTGAATAAGTATAAGCAACATGGGGAACATGTGGAGCTACTATATCGCTTATACTTACATTTTTACATTTTAGTCATTTAGCAGACACTCTTATCCAGAGCGACTTACAGTAGTGAATGCATACATTACATACATTTCAATTCATACATTTTCTTTTCTCCCCGTACTGGCCCCCCGTGGGAATCGAACCCACAACCCTGGCATTGCAAACACCATTGCAAACACCATGCTCTACCAACTGAGCCACAGGGAGCATACTTAGCTATCAGTGGAGGCTGCTGAGGGGAGGATGGCTCATAATAATGGCCAGAATGGAGTATATGGAATGGTATCAAGCACATGTTATAAAAAATGTTTTCATGTGTTTGATACCATTCCAGTCATTATTATGAGCCATCCTCCCGTCAGCAGTCTCCACTTTTAGCGATCCAATTCATTCAGATATACAACGTGCCTACAGGGTGTGGGGTCTAAGGGTTGTTTCTGCACTGGACCTGTTTAAAGACAATAAAGAACAGAACAACTCATGAGTCAAGACATAACAGTATTGCTGGTAGTATCATTCTCTCATTACATTTTTGGCCAATAAAATATTTCCTCTCATCTCCTCAAAACCAATAGCTGACAGATATATTCTACCCTGAAATATGTCATGGCATCCACATGGGAAATGTATTCTGCTCTCCAAATATACAGTTCTGAGTACATTGTGTCAAATAGGCACTGGAGAAATTGTTTTTATTATCCCTAATTGAAGGAGGCACTCTATAAAATACAATTTCCTTCAGGAAATTAAATGTTCTTATTATGTTATGCATTTTTTGTCAAATGTTATGATAAATTGTCACTCATAATGCAGGAGGACACATAATTAATTTATCAAGCCAATGTTTTTTTTGCCATATAGTTTATGTATTATGAATGTATTACTTGGAGATGTGTGCAGATTTCATTACATTTTAGCAAACATTTGGTCAAAACAACAATATAATCCATTCAAATTCCAGTTCTGTCTGTTTTTACTCAAGCGCACCCCTCCTGCCAGATAGTTCAATCCGAATGGAACGTTTGTCCTGGATTTCCTAGCAGCTCGTTCTGCTTGTTGGTTACGTTGTATCAAGCTCCAGTATTGGAGGGTACTAACAACCAGCAAGATACAGATACATCGAAAGCAGAGGAATTAACCCGGGGAGGAAATCTGTTCAATGTTGGATTTACTGTACAGAGGACCAAAGGGAAATATTAAATCATTGAATGGTTTGAGATTTAACCTAAAAATGACCGCCCGAGCTGGTATTTTCGATTTGGAACGGGATCTCAAAGTGTGATGGCAGCAGTCCAGTGAATTGCTGGCCTCTCCTTTTCCTTGCCGTTGGATTTCTTGTGGAGTGCATTGGTCTGTGGTTATTTTGACACATTTTGTTGTCATTCTCGTCAATTACTTTTACTCTTTCTATCTATGGAGTGTACGTAATCCGTCGTTGTACTGGGGTTTGCACACGGGGTAAGTGTCGCCTAAATATAATTATCTTGTATTTTGATATGTGGTGGGACTGGGAGAGACTGCATGCCAGCTAGCAATGAAGCTAGCTAACGTTAGCTAACTAGCTGTGCCCTGAGAACTCATTGTTTGAGACACCTAGCTAACTAGCAATAAGTTTGTCACAGAAAGCAACGTTATTTGACATGTATACAGTTTAATGCTAGCTACGAAATTAAGGAACTAACTAACCAATATTTATTTTAGAAGAAGCCCTTTTGCCATGAACACAGAACAATATACTGAATCTGGGTATCAAATCGTGCAGCTAGAAGCCAACTAGCCTAGCTAACGTTAGTTAGCAAGCTAGCTTGACACGCTTATTTCACAATATGCTACAGGGTAATAACAGTCTTTGGAAGTTAGCTAGGTAGCCATATTGGCATTCTGTACATTTATAAACTGTGAGGTGATTGGGGTTCATATTTTGGTTCTATGCTAACCAGTAACCTAAGGTCAACTCGAGCAGCAATGTCAGGGCTGAGATTAACACCTCATGCACGCTGTGACATTATTTGATTGCTCAGCCACATGCATTGCAAGGATTGCCTGGAGTGGAGTTTGTCGGCCAACAGAACATTACATGCCAATACAACTCTCCCTGGCTCTACATGTGTAAACTTGCTAGCTAAACGCTGTATTCAAATATCATACCATTTCCCAATCTCAAGCATATCTGCTATTATTACAGTAAGTACCACATGTTAGAGCCTGACAGATGATTTATCTAGTTTGGACATGGCTGTGGTTCTCAGCAGCCAATACTGGTATAGGATAGGCGTTGTGAACATTCACTGCCTAGTAAAATGAGGAAAGTACAATGTCAACATGGTATGAAGTTATTCTAGTACTTGAAATTAATTAGGAAAATAACAAGATGTTGGCTGAATGCCTTGGAAGTCTGATGGGGATTAGGCCCATGTTGGCTTGGCGCTTTTAAACATTTCCACTACTAACAAATCAAACCAGATGTGGAAAAACATTGTTTGTTGTGAACCACACTTATCTTGGTTACTTATCATTACCTTCCCTAATACATAGTAGACAGTACTTTCCCAATAGTTGCGTGTGTATTCCATAGTACTGCTAGATATCCCTAGTGAGTCAACGCATTGTAAAGGCTACAGGTTCCATGCATGTGGGCAATTCCATGGTAATGGAATTACGCTGAGACTCAGATTTTTCACTTTAAAATCTAAACCAAACAAAAACCATAGATTTTGTTTTTACCGTTATTTTGTGACCAAACTTTGAACAGTTTTTCCAGTAAATTTTTTTATTTATTTAACTGTGTAAATTGTTCAAAGTAGTCATTGTTCATAGATCTGTATGGTTTGTTAAACTCGGAAATCACTGGTTTTTGTTTGGCATATATTTTAAAGTGTGAAACCAGAGTCTCAGCGTAATTCCATTACCTTGGACTGGCCCACATGGGTGAATCAGTGATTTGTAGTCTTCTCTATTCTGACGATGGAGAAATCAAGCTTGCTAGCAGGACTTTGATCTGGAGTGTGGACCCACGGAAGGAGTGCATTCTACAGTGACTATGTTCCATGGAATATAATGGTATGTCTCAGAAACAAACATGTTTTCATTTTACCTGTCTTGGATCAGCCAATTACCTGAGGTCACTTTGAGAACCAGGAACAGTAGAGCATTAAACTCAAGTAGAGCATTGAACTACAGTAGAGCATTAAACTACACTGAACAGTGACTTTTCAGCCTTTTTGTTTAGAGGCTAAAAGCATCTGATAGTTTTATTTCAGGAAAGGGATTACGTCAGTGTGGCTCCAGTCATCTGATGGTAACATCAGCTGATGACAAACTAGAGAGCATTTACATCCTAAAAGGTAGCTAGCAATTTGAAACCTCAGGGGAGTCACTGACAGTCACTTGAACAAAGCCAATTCTCAGAGGTTGGCTGGGATTGAAATGAGGCTTAAAGGAGGGTTCCAATTGATTAAAGAATGTTGTTTTGAAATGTGCCGATTTATGATTGAATTGTTTTCTCAATTGTGTTTGCTTCACCTTATTCAAGGACGTGTATTTCTGACCTAGCCTATAGCCTTACTTGAAGTGTGTTTTGCACACATTTTTCAGCTCCCCTGCCACTTCCTATTACGGTTTGACAAAGCTTTCAGTCCAGTGGGCTTTACCTTTATCGACAGGTCATGAGTAACACAGCTTCTTTACTGTACATCAGCATCTCTTATAAATACACAGATTCCCACTGGGCAACACACAAAGCGCTCCTCTCCCCTAACAAAAGTTCCAGGTATACAACTTCAAAGCCTAATGACCACAGGGTGAAGGTATCGTTAAAACTCCAATGGACTCTGTGCATATGTTGTGATCTTTATCCAGATTTTTTACATTTATCCATTTATGGATGTTTATGTTCTTGAAGCTTGTCCTGTTTAATTGCATTGCTTTAAGTATCATTAACAGCTCAATATGATTGAATAGCAGAACCCGTGTGGTGAGATATTGAGTTTTGTGAGAACCTCAATTTATATTCAGTAGGCTTAGCTGCATTACATTTTGTAACTGAACTTTAAGCCTTTCTGAAGTCTTGTGTCAAGGATGTGCCTGGTTTGTCTACTTTTATCAGTCTCTGTTGTAAGCCGTTATTGGACACACTACTCACATACACTGAGTATACGTACGGGATAAACGCCAATGTTCTGTGTGTTACCTTGGAATTAATGGACGACGCAGCGGGAAGATGTGGAGCCGAGTCCCTTTGCAGAGTACATTTTTCCGAGGTAATGTACAGAACGGAAGCATTTATCCCGCTTAAACCAAAGTCGCTAAAGAAAACAATATAAAAGCACACTGGTAGAAAAACGTTCATTGGTATTTTTCAATGCAAATTCATACTTTCTCATCTTTTGGTTGCTTAGAGACTTGACCCAGTCGTTCGTTCTTTGTTCCATTGCCATGCTCAGTGGCAACGTTCTTATTCTTGCTTGCTGACACTTACCCAACTAGCTATGGCTACACAGTCACGACCTCTGCAGCCAGAAAAACAGCCAATGAGCTGTTTTGTTGACATTAATTTGGATACATCCACAACCATGTGCTGATAATGCCCGATGATGCCTGGCATAGCTAGAAGAGTTTGCCTTCTCGTCAGGACACTCAACATTGACTGTTAATTATGAGGAGATTGCTTTGCATATCAAACACTAGACTAGATGCTAGCTAAATAGTTTGTTGCTAGCAAAACTGCCAATATGACAACCAAATTAAAAAAAGATCAGTTTCTGAAAACAGCTGGTCAAACAAGAAACATGGGAGGATTTGACAGCTTGAGTGGCGGAGGGGATAGGAGAAATTCATGTTAATCACTCACCACGTTGGTTCAGATGCTCAAATGTCTCTGTAAAAACAAATCAATGCTAGCTAGCTACGTCTTTTCCTCGGTGGACCTGCGTTTACAATGTATCCAATTTCAGTTTGTGTGATTGTTGGTTTAGCTTTCTGTAACTATGTAGCAAGTAGTCTGCATGTGTACGTGCATATTGCGTCATGATTTGAAGGTTTCCCGATGTCTGGTTGTAATGTCCATTCTAGAATGCCCTTCTAGCCAATCAAAAACGACTATTCAACAATGTTGTGGTATAAAAAAAACATTAAGGACACCTGCTCTTTCCATGACATAGTCTGACCAGGTGAATCCAGGTGAAAGCTATGATCCCTTATTGATGTCCCTTGTTAAATTCACTTCAGTCACTGTAGATGAAGGGGAGGAGACCGGTTAAAGGATTTTTAAGCCTTGAGACAATTGAGACATGGACTGTGTATGTGTGCCATTGAGGGTGAATGGGCATATCAAAGGATTTAAGTGCTTTTTGAACGGGGTTTGGTAGTAGGTGCCAGGCGCACCGTTTTTGTCAAGAACTGCAACGCTGATGGGTTTTACATGCTCCGTTTCCCATGTGTATCAAGAATGGTCCACCACCCAAAGGACATCCAGCCAATTTGACACAACTGTGGGATGCATTGGAGTCAACATCAGCCAGTATCCCTGTGGAATGCTTTCGACACCGTGTAGAGTCCATGCAACTCAATATTAGGAAGGTGTTCCTTATGTTTGGTACAGTGTAGTTGACAGCTATGAACTGGTGCGTATAGCCATTCTGTCAGACTATCGAAGGACCTTTCTCATCATTCAGGCTAGTGAGGTTTTCAATTGTCCACAGATTTCTGTATTACTTCTCCCTTACTGAGCTCACTTTGCAAAATACCGGTTTGTGGCCAATTCACCCAGTGTTCTGGCTGTGCCTCTTTGCATTGGTACTGATTTATGCAGCAGGGAGTCCTCTCAATGCAGAAGGTAAAGTCTGTAGCGGTTTTCTAGGCATTGGTCACTGAGCCACTGTCTGGATCAGCAACACGTCTCTGTACTTGCCCCTTAGTTTATTGTGGCCTCTGCAGATAATTGGATAAGTGAGAGAGAGGCAACGTTTTGCTGTAGACTGCTTCCTGCCAAATGGAAAAGGATTCCAGTGTGTTTTCATGCTAATCGCACCGGGCCTAAATTACCAGCTCTATAATAACGTTATCTAGCTACTTCTGTTGGACATAATCACACACAACCTTCCTCATTCTGGTTTGGTTCGATTTTTATAACTAAACCAAGATGCAACACAGTCTGTTTCAAATGGGATCAAATGAGCCATAGTGGGCAGAACAAGCAAGGAGGTGGGCAGTGCCAAGCACGAGCTAGCAAGATCCTATTGGCGCGTTCTAGCATTAATTTGCATATTTCCGTTGAGGAACGCCTACTCTGAAGTGTGCGTGTGCAATAACTCAATTCGACCTTTGCACTCCTTCTAAACAACATTTTATTTTTTTTACTTTGGGAAAGGGTTAAGTCTACTAAACTTAGTCCACTCTGTTTGTAACAGATTGTAGTTCTGGGAACATGACTGTATTGAGATCTAATGTTTAATCGATGAGTAAATGGCCAGAATATCGGCATAAATCCATCTTCTCCCACTGCCGGCCACTAGGCTTCCTTTCACTACCATATTTGGTAGTGAGTGGAAACGCCAACCGGATGCTTCACATTTATACATCATTTGAAATATCTGTCTCATTTTTCTGTGCTATTAGTACCTGATGCCTGGTTTGATCTAGCCATCTGACTGAAATGCATAAGTCTAGGACAGTTGATAAGACTTAGTTCTGTGTCTTTTCCTAGCGCTTTGTTTACATTGTTCACAGCAAGTGATTTGCAATGCCAGTTGTGTCAAACAAGGCTTATTCTCATTGCAAAAGCTGCTTTATGGGGACTTGGACTAGCCTCCATGTACAGTCACTGCAAACAAAGATGTTGCTTATGATGAGACAGTAGTTCATAGAATAACTAGTATAGAAGCCATGGCCTTGTGGTGTCTCCTTGTTAGACTAATTATTATACAATTGGCCTGTCTCTAGACAGGTGTCGGGCTGTTGACGAACTGTTCAAATAAGGTGCTTGTCTGATTGCGTTAAATACATTCAACAAGTTATTGCTTTTGAAATGTGTGTGAGTGGTACCGCGGTTTTTAGAACGGTCTTTAATCCCCTCTTATAGCTCTGAGCTACATGGCAACATTAATCACTCTCACCCCACATCAAGATGCTGCTGTTGTCCAGGCCTAGGAACCCCAGGAAGAGTAGCTGCTGCTTTAGCAACAGCTAATGGGATTCTAATAAAATACCAAAAATACTAGGGGCTAGTCTACATTCAGTGTGTTTTAACGTATGACTTACCATTCTGGTTAGGTGAGATGTTCAGTGTCCCCCATACAGACTTATGAAAGGAGCAGTGTCTATTTCCAGTGAGGTATTTGGCCCATGTCCTATAATCCAATTGTAGGCACGGTATTGATTGACCAGATACTGGTATGAATGTAATTTTTAGGTCTAATATGCTAGTCATTCTCCTTTTATCGTGCTGAACACAAGGAATGTCCCTTGAATTGGTCGACTCAAGTCCGTTGGAAATGAATGATGTTTGGTTAATGGCCCAGAGTCTAGATTCAGCCCAGTTCAGAATATTGACACACATTTGAGTCACTGTTGTCTAGATCTACAGATGGACTCTTGTTGGCTGCTCACTCACACAAACGTTCATGCAGTGAATCCATCAAGTCTGTTGTGAATAAAGTTGAACTATGCATTCTGGATAGGAATCATTCAAGATGTCCGCTGGGTTTGATCCAATTCATCTAGGAAACAGTTTTTTTTTGGCCCATCTGAGCTTTTGAAACGTTCAACATGCTGAGTGGGGTAGGCTAGGTCTTTACATATCGTATACCAGGGTATTTGGAAATAGCCATGGGATGGTTTTTCAATACCATCAATACTTTGAAACTATTTCTTTTGAAGTTTTTCAATACTTTTTTTTATATTTGTAGCTACTTATGTGAATACCTGCAGTCAACTCGTGCGATATGATTTCACCTGTCACATTATTTTACATCATAAAGCTTTTACCATAGTTCCCCAGAACAGTTGAGCCAGTCACTTGTTTGTAAATAGCACAATGGTGAAAGCAGGAGCAGGTAAGTCAAGCTGTCTATTGACGGTCGGCTTTCAAGTTTTTTTGTTGTTGTTGTTGCATAAATATAGTGATCAGGGACGTGCAACTTGTTTCCCTTCACAGAAAATACATCAGTGCAACACATTTGGTAGAGAATAGCTTCATTTTCATCAGATGACAACAGAAGTGCAATGCTATTTGGCTGGCAGCCACAGTGAATTAGTAAATGAGCTGACAATGAAAAATCAAGGTCTTTTTTTTTTGCTTAAATGATGCATGTCCATCCTATTTCTAATGTTTATTATAGAAAGAATGCAGCCAGCTACATTTCCTAATGTTTTGCTTCAAGTTAATCTGGCATTTTACCAGAGAAAAGTAGACTACACTGAGAAAAGTACCTGAGAAAAGTAGACTACACCAGTCAGAGCGCTGTCTGCTGATAGAATCCCGTTTTACGAAGCACAAAATGAGTCTGATGACAGCAGAAATTACAATAAGAAGCATTTTAGGTTTAACTTGCTAGTTATCTAAATAAGTGACTTAATTAATAAGGTGATGGTGCATCATATTGTGTAAGCTTTCTGCCGTCTTTGAGAAGTCAAAGCCCTTTGGAGGAGTTATCTTTATATCCTCTTCTTTCTCAGCCTGTCTGACCCTCCCTCCTCTTCTCTGAGCAGAGCAGGCAGGCCCTTTCCCTTGTGACTCCAGACGGGTGTGTGTGTGTGTATCGATACAGTTAGGAGTTTTGGCGCAGGTACCTACATATCGTAATATTATTTTGGACAATATTACATCGATATTCTGACTCCAAATATTCATTTGTAAAAACAATCTAGGTAGCGTTAGCGCCAGTCAGCTGTACCAGCACCAAAACTCTGGTATTTTTCATCTTATAGCTTGTTCTCCTTTTTAAATAGTGAGCCAACCTGTTTTCAGCACTTTTATATCCATGACTTCTCATGCTCTCTCCTGTTCCTCTTCAGCAGAGCATTATGTTTGGATCATTGAATCGCAATGCTTAGGTGCTGATATGGTATTTGCGATTCTAACTATCGTGATAATATCATACCGTGAGAACCCTGGCAATTCCCAGCCATACATGCTATCATTTGGTTATGTTCAAACCAAATCAGATCAATTATTGTTATTATGTTTCAGTGGGTTTTATTTGAGTTAGGCAAAAATTTTACTTTGGCTACCTCAAGTAGCCTACTACGCAGAGCTTTTTGGTTTCAGAAATAGGCACTTGCTGTCAGGCAGGCATGTGTTTTTCATTTTCATGCCAAATTGCATTGGAGGTTTCCCTTCTATGAAAATGTCTTCTCTTCTCATGATTAGAGCTGTTAGCGATAAGCTGTTTTGCCAGCTGTTAAAAAGGTATGCTAACACATGGAACATGAGGAGGCCTGTCAACCAAGTGAAGGATCTCTTTGCTTGAATTCCTCTAATTCCGCATTGGCAAGTAATGCAGTTTCTTTGGGTGTAAAATGAAGGCCAGATACCTTGCACAAGGAAGAATCATCCAGGTTGATGTGATGGAATAGGCCTAGAGATTGCTTTTATGAGCAGTTGGTATTCCGTACTGTGTTTTTGTTGTAATTTGGAAATGTGAAATGGTCTAAGGTAATGCTGTCCTCCAGGACCAGATGGTGCTTGATGTAGGCCTACTTGACTCCATTTAACTTACTCCACTTAGGCTACTATATTAAGGTACGTTATCCTATTGATTATTGCCAATTGGTTAGTTCCAGCCTCACTAGATTTTTGTCAATGTGTAGCCTATTTCAGCCATGACAATTTATTAGGAAAAGTGTCTTGCTTAGACTGTAATAATCTCATGTAGGCCCTGGCCTATGTTCTGCATACAATGTGTATCAACATCTCTTCATAGAAAGTGGCCTTGGGCAGTGAAAACCTCTGGTCATAGGCTAACGATTCAGTAGTCTGAGTTTCTGCTACACAGGGTTATTATATTTTCTTTGGGTTAGGTAGTGTTTCTGAAGTCCCAAAGCTCTTTGATGGAAAACTTGTTCTGTTGGCCAACTCACAGTAAAGTTTGGGGCGGCAAGAAATTGGTCTTGAAAAGCAGCATGAGTCGACTTATCCATCGACGTGGATAAGGTTCAAGTTCAGAACAAGCTTCATTTTCGCAATTGGTGTGTGGGGTATTACTGGGAGAGTCCATGACTGTGAGGTCACTTCTGGTTACTGTTTTAAAGGGCATTCTACTCCAAAAATCCTTTGAAACTCAGTTGAATTTAATCTCTTGATCTTAATGACATCACCAGCCCGGCGTTACTGGATTTGATTTGATTTTGTTCATGCTCGCTGTCGACACAACTGAATTCTGTACAAATCACATTTAGACAATAGTACGTTCAATTAAAAATGTCCTAGCTTACAAGATTTTAGCTAACAATTATTTAGCTGTGCACCCTTTTACTAAATTGAATATAGGAGAATCACTGATCATGCTGCTCACATTTCAGTCTGACTTAGGGATCTGAAGTCAGTTGATTAGGTTTGATTCAGTGCAGGTTTAGTGCTGATGCATTTGGCCTACATCGTTTAACAGCTGCAACAGCGTGCTTGTATGGCTTTACATTCCTTACACCATCTGCAAAGATCAACTGGGAGTTTTCCTTGAAAGTTATTTTGTCTGAAAGTAGACCAGAAGGAAGTATTGAGAAAGGCAGAGGTAAGGAAAGAAGAGACCATATGGAGGGATAGGGACGGAAGGAATGAAGAGACCATATGAAGGGAGAGCGGGGGAAGGAAAGAAGGGACCATACGAAGGGAGAGAGGGTGAAGGAAAGAAGAGACCATACGAGGGGGGGAAGGAGAGAGGGGGAAGGAAAGAAGGGAGAGCGAGGGAGAAGGGACCATACAGAGAGGGAAGCAGAAGGCTGAGGTGCAGCAATGTCTACCTGTGTCTGGGGAGTTCTCTGAGATTGCCTGCTGTTATGGAGAAATCATGTCTGAATGGCGCTGCTGAGCCTATTAATGGAGTTGCTCTTGTTTCTGCGAAGTTGTCAGCCTCTGAAGAAGGGTCCTCCCTTCCACCCCACACCCTACTGTATCAACTGCCTGGAAGAGATCAGTGACATGAGGGCCACAGACAATTTCTCTGCAGGTACATTAGCGAGAAGGCCTTCACCCAATTTACTGAAGCATTTTCCCCTTGGACTGGAGGTGTGATGACAAACGTTATTTGACTCAAGTACATTATCTCCCGAGCCCAGCCATAGTGGCAGTACATTATCTCCCGGGCCCAGCCATAGTGGCAGTACATTATCTCCCGGGCCCAGCCATAGTGGCAGTACATTATCTCCCGGGCCCAGCCATAGTGGCAGTACATTATCTCCCGGGCCCAGCCATAGTGGCAGTACATTATCTCCCGGGCCCAGCCATAGTGGCAGAATTGCAAATGAAAGTACAGAATCTTCTTTATCATGCAGCATCATGGAGCCATTTGATTGATTGTGAGTGATGGGTTACATTATGAGGCAGCTGGCCATGGGTCGGCACCGACCATTACACTATTGTTAACCAGTATATTGATTCTCCCCTTTTGGCTCATATGCCGCTGAAAAGACACTGCATTGCTTGATAATGTTCAGTGGTGTCTGGCTTCAGTTCTTTTTCCACACAGACACAGAACCGGCAATGGAAAAGATTACTTTTCATAACATCGCTCACAAAATTATATTGCTTTGTTTATGTGTACTCTGGGACTAGATAAAATATACAGGAAATAGCCTACTTGAAGTGTTTTCACCGCTTAGGTTTTAGACTGTGTACTTCACCACCGTTTGAGCAATGGGGATGTTTTCAAAGCACTGTAGACACTTCACACACAAGATGGGAGTCTGGTTAGTCTACATGCTACAGTTGAATCAGATAAAATGTGTCAGATTGTGATGTGGCAGCTGAGCATTACTCTTGTCGTATTGATGTAGGGCTTCCCAGCTACGTGGCAGAAAGGCAGTAGCAAGTTAATACTGGCAGTATTGTATATCAATATAGCAGTAACCATTGCTGCCTTGCAGACACATAAACCGGTAGTGGACAGACTGGACTCTTTTTAATGAGCTCTGTCGCATGCCACAGGAAATGGAAGTCCCACTGTGAATGGGAGCTTGTTCTCCCCAGGTTGACATTAGCCGATATGGAAGCTGGCTGACCCGCAGGCTCCTGATTCCCATCACCTGGAGTTCCCTGTGCAGTTCTATTTTGGTAACCAGCTCCAAGCACACAATCCAATTACATGGAGGTTACTGTTTGGCTCTTTGGACGGGGACCTGTCTTATACCAGGAGGCAGGGAAAAATTGCTCCTGTGCCAGGTTCTGCACTATTCAATTGAGGTTTTATTGGGTTATTACTCTGCCGCAGTAAATTATTGGGAAGCTCTTGGCAGGTGCCACAGAATCTTTTTAATCTGCCGACGACTGTCAGCTTTCTCTGCATCATAACCCTGTGACTTTTTGCACACTGATGTTGTGTGGTGAGAAAACCCTCCATTTATTTCATGGCACTCAAACAGCCAATGTGTTGTTGAGAAACCCTTACCCTGGAACTGTTCACTAAGTTGGGAGTGGTGTTCTGCTAACTAAGAACCGTGTGTGTAGCTTTAACATCCGATCCATTCCAATAAGACACGGTTAGGAGAGAAGGGCGGAATGAGTCTAGCGGTGTTGCTTGTCACTGATTCTATTCAGGTTGTGTTGGTGTCTGCTTATCCATGACTGATTAGCCTGGGCTACGTGTTCTAGTCCCTAGTGTCTGCACAGATGGTACCCTCTAACATTAGGATGTAGAAACTAGCCTATATCAGCTCATTTTAATTAAAGGGATACTTCAAGTTTTTCTACTTACCCAGAGTCAGATGAACTTGTGGATACTATTTATATGTCTATGTGTGCACTATGAAGGAAGTTAAGAGGTTGTTTCGCCAGCCAATTAACTAGTGTTAGCGCAATAACTGGAAGTCAACAGGTAAAGTAGCATACACTAGCATACTTATAGACTTCCAGTCATTGCGCTAACGCTAGTTAGCACTGGCTTGTGCAACAACCTAAAACTTCCTTCATACTGTATGCATAGACATCAAATGATATCCACAAGTTCATCTGACTCTGGGTAAGTAGAACAGCTTAATTTGAAAGGTAAATCTTGTAGAGTTGGTACATTCTGTGTGCAAATAATAGAAAGTGGACAAATCCTTTCTGTAAAGAGGTGTGTCTCTTTGGACAGGCCAGATATAATCCCCAGCCTGACATGGGTGTCTGATGGATTGCTGGGGGAAATTGGATCTCTGAGAAAAAGACAAGCACCGAGGGGGGTACATAGCCTCGTGCCCTCGGTCAACAAGCTGCTCACTGGGACGTTTCCTCCGTGGGTCTTTTCAAAAGGCTTGCTCTGCAGTTCTGGCGAAGGGCAGTACAGTAGGTCAACCGAAAATAGAGCTACAAACCCTCTTTTATGAAGGTGTCGGCTGATTTAGACCCCACCACTGTTTAGCCAGCCAAACGTCACAGCTGCAACCCCCCCCCCCCCCCCCCCCCCCCCAGTTTTACCACACTTCCATGTAGGCTCATCATATGGCAGTTTACCAGTTTTACCACACTTCCATGCAGGCTCATCATATGGCAGTTTGCCAGTTTTACCACACTTCCATGTAGGCTCACATGGCAGTTTACCAGTTTTACCACGCATCCATGTAGGCTCATCATATGGCAGTTTACCAGTTTTACCACACTTCCATGTAGGCTCATATGGCAGTTTACCAGTTTTACCACACTTCCATGTAGGCTCATCATATGGCAGTTTACCAGTTTTACCACACTTCCATGTAGGCTCATCATTTGCCAGTTTACCAGTTTTACTACACTTCCATGTAGGCTCATCATTTGGCAGTTTACCAGTTTTACCACACTTCCGGGTGGCGGTTGCTGTGAATCGGCCCTTACTGAAACCTGTTGAGTTGTTAGGCTGCCATGAAAGCGCCCATTTGGGAGGCTTCCGTTAAGGATGGCTGAATAATGTGGACGCCTCCTGCTTCATTTCCCATCTCCATTACAGGTCGACCGACTAAGATTTTTCAACACCGGTACTGATTATTGGAGTACCAAAAAAGGTACGCGGCCGACTCTTCTTTTTTAAGTGTGTGTGTGTATATACATACATACATATATACATACACACACACACACACAGTGAGGGGGGGAAATTATTTGATCCCCTGCTGATTTTGTACGTTTGCCTACTGACAAAGAAATGATTAGTCTATAATTTTAATGGTAGGTTTATTTGAACAGTGAGAGACAGAATAACATATAAAAAAATCCAGAAAAACGCATGTCAAAAATGTTATAAAATGATTTGCATTTTGATGAGGGAAATAAGTATTTGACCTCTGCAAAACATGACTTAGTACTTGGTGGCAAAACCCTTGTTGGCAATCACAGAGGTCAGATGTTTCTTTGTAGTTGGCCACCAGGTTTGCACACATCTCAGGAGGGATTTTGTCCCACTCCTCTTTGCAGATCTTCTCCAAGTCATTTAAGGTTTCGAGGCTGACGTTTGGCAAGTCAAACCTTCAGCTCCCTCCACAGATTTTCTATGGGATTAAGGTCTGGAGACTGGCTAGGCCACCTTAATGTGCTTCTTCTTGAGCCACTCCTTTGTTGCCTTGGCCGTGTGTTATGGGTCATTGTCATGCTGGAATACCCATCCACGACCCATTTTCAATTCCCTGACTGAGGGAAGGAGGTTCTCACCCAAGATTTGACGGTACATGGCCGCGTCCATCGTCCCTTTTGATGCGGTGAAGTTGTCCTCTCCCCTTAGCAGAAAAACACCCCCAAAGCATAATGTTTCCACCTCCGTGTTTGACGGTGGAGATGGTGTTCTTGGGGTCATAGGCAGCATTCCTCCTCCTCCAAACACGGCGAGTTGATGCCAAAGAGCTCCATTTTGGTCTCATCTGACCACAACACTTTCACCCAGTTGTCCTCTGAATCATTCAGATGTTCATTGGCAAACTTCAGACGGGCATGTATATGTATTCTTGAGCAGGGGGACCTTGCGGGCGCTGCAGGATTTCAGTCCTTCACGGCGTAGTGTGTTACCAATTGTTTTCTTGGTGACTATGGTCCCAGGTGCCTTGAGATCATTGACAAGATCCTCCCGTGTAGTTCTGGGCTGATTCCTCACCGTTCTCATAATCATTGCAACTCCACGAGGTGAGATCTTGCACCTTGCACGGAGCCCCAGGCCGAGGGAGATTGACAGTTCTTTTGTGTTTCTTCCATTTGCGAATAATCGCACCAACTGTTGTCACCTTCTCATCATGCTGCTTGGCGATGGTCTCGTAGCCCATTCCAGCCTTGTCGGTCTACAATCTTGTCCCTGACATCCTTGGAGAGCTCTTTGGTCTTGGCCATGGTGGAGAGTTTGGGATCTGATTGCTTCTGTGGACAGGTGTCTTTTTATACAGGTAACAAACTGAGATTAGGAGCACTCCCTTTAAGAGTGTGCTCCTAATCTCAGCTCGTTACCTGTATAAAAGACACCTGGGAGCCAGAATTCTTTCTGATTGAGAGGGGGTCAAATACTTATTTCCCTCATTGACCTCTCTTGGGTATGTGGGACGTGACCGTCCAGCCAGTGAAATAGCAGGTCAGCAAATTCAAAACAACCAAAATCTCATAATTCAAATTTCTCAAACATACGACTATTTTACACCATTTTAAAGATACACTTCTCCTTAATGCAACCACATTGTCCGATTTCAAAAAGGCTTTACGGCAAAAGCATAACATTAGATTGTTAGGACAGCGCCGAGACAAGAAAAATCGTACAGCCATTTTCCAAGCAAGGAGAGGCGTCACAAAAACCAGAAATACAGCTAAAATGAATCACTAACCTTTTGATGATCTTCATCAGATGGCACTCATAGGACGTCATGTTACACAATACATGTGTGTTTTGCTCGATAAAGTTCATATTTATATCTAAAAACCCCATTTTACATTGCCGAGTAATGTTCAGAAATGTTTTGCATCCCAAAACATCCGGTCAAGCACATCAATTTACAGAAATACTCATCATAAACGTTGATAAAATATTCAACTGTTATTCAAAGAATTATAAATACACTTCTCCTTAATGCAACCGCTGTGTCAGATTTCAAAAAAGCTTTACGGCGAAAGCAAATATTGCAATAATCTGAGTACAGCGCTCAGATATCAAGACAAGCCATACAGATACCCGCCTTTTGAGTCAACAGAAATGACAAAAATTACATCATAAATATTCACTTACCGTTGATAATCTTCATCGGAATGCACTCCCAGGAATCCCAGTTCCAGTATAAATGTTTGTTTTGTTCGATAAAGTTCATCTTTATGTCCAAATTCCTCCATTTTGTTTGAGGCGTTCAGTTGAGTAATCCAAATCCACTGTGCTCGCGCAGTGAGTTCAGACGAAAAGTGAAAAAAGTTATATTACAGTTCGTAGAAACATGTCAAACGATGTATGGAATCAATCTTTTAGGATGTTTTTATCATAAATCTTCCATAATATTCCAACCGGACGATTCCTTTGTCTTCAGAAATGAAAAGGAACACAGCTAACTCTCGATTGAGCTCATGTCATTTTCTCAGTCATCTGATTCCAATGGCTCTTATTCTCTCCCCATTCACAGTAGAAGCATGAAACAACGTTCTAAAAACTGTTGACATCTAGTGGAAGCCTTAGGAAGTGCAAAATGACCCCATTGACACTGTATACTGGATAGGGAATCACTTGAAAAACTACAAACCTCAGATTTCCACACTTCCTGGTTGGATTTATTCTCAGGTTTTTGCCTGCCATATGAGTTCTGTTATACTCACAGACATCATTCAAACAGTTTTAGAAACTTCAGTGTTTTCTATCCAAATCTACTAATAATATGCATATCCTACCTTCTGGGCCTGAGAAGCAGGCAGTTTACTACGGGCACGCTTTTCATCCGGACGTGAAAATACTGCCCCCTACCCCGATGAAGTTAATATGGTCAAATCCGGAAACAAAACCTTTATTCTTTCAGTGAAATACAGAACCGTTCCGTATTTTATCTAACGCGTGGCATCCATAAGTCTAAATATTGCTGTTACATTGCACAACCTTCAATGTTATGTCATAATTACGTAAAATTCTGGCAAATTAGTTCGCAATGAGCCAGGCGGCCCAAATTGTTGCATATACCCTGACTCTGTTGCTCAGAACGCAAGAGAAGTGACACAATTTCCCTAGTTAAAAGAAATTCATGTTAGCAGGCAAAATATATACTTGTGTATTGATTTTAAGAAAGGCGTTGATGTTTATGGTTAGGTACACATTGGTGCAACGACAGTGCTTTTTTTCGCGAATGTGCTTGTTAACTTCTTGGAGCTATGTGGGACGTTAGCGTGCCACCCGTGGCGCACCCTATCAACAGCAGGTGCATTTCAAGAGCGGCAAATTTGAAACCAAATAAATGTCAAAATTCAAATTTCTCAAACATACAACTAACTTACAGCCATTGAAAGATAAACATCTTCTTAATCTAACCACGTTGTCCGATTTCAAAAAGGTTTTACGGGGAAAGCATAAAGTTAGGTTATGTTAGGAGAGTACATTGATAACAGCTGTGTGTAATGCATTGTCGATTCAAAGACAGGCGTCACCAAAAGCAGAAAATCAGCTAAAATTATGCACTAACCTTTTACAATCTCCATCAGATGACACTCCTAGGACATTATGTTAGACAATGCATGCATTTTTAGTTCTATCAAGTTCATATTTATATCCAAAAACAGCGTTTTACTATGGCGTTGATGTTCAGGAAATCGTTTACCTCCAATACCGGCAGTCAAGTCATGACAACAAAATAATTAATTAATATTAGAAAACATTGGTAAAATATTATATTGTCATTCAAAGAATTATAGATTTACATCTCTTGAACGCAATGGACTTGCCAGATTTAAAATTAACCTTACTGGGAAATCGCACTTTGCAATAATCTGAGCACTGCGCCCAGAAAAATACGCTTTGCGATAGACTAACCGCCATGTTGGAGAGATCTAAAATCGAAAATACTATGTAAATAATACATTACCTTTGATTCTCTTCATCAGATGTCACTTCCAAAGAATCCCAGGTCCATAACGAATGTAGTTTTGTTCAAAAAAGCTCATCATTTATGTCCAAAAACCTCCGTGTTGTAGCACATGATCTAAGCCAGCCGGACTTCACTTCAAGAACGGAAAAAATATATTTACGTTCGTTCAAACATGTCAAACGTTGTATCGCATAAATCATTAGGGCCTTTTTTAATCAGAACATGAATAAAATTCAAGGCGGACCATTGGGTTCTCTTTTAAAACGTTTCGGAATGAGAGTACCCACCATCAACTCGCGCGCCAGGTGTCTAATGGGCCATCACGTTCCAAGGCTCTTCTTCAGTCAGATCTCACTGTAGAAGACTCAAAACACTTTCTAAAGGCTGGGGACATCTTGTGGAAGCAATAGGAAGTGCCAAAACATTCCTCAGCCCCTTTGTTTTTCAATGGCATAGGCTCAAAGTCAATTCAACACATCAGGTATCCACTTCCTGTCAGAATCTGTCTCAGGGTTTTGCCTGCCAAATGAGTTCTGTAAATACTCACAGACACCATTCAAACAGTTTTAGAAACTTTAGGGTGTTTTCTATCCATATATAATAAGTATATGCATATTGTAGTTACTGGGTAGGATTAGTAACCAGATTAAATCGGGTAAATTTTTTTATCCAGCCGTGAAAATACTGCCCCCTATACCCTAACAGGTTAAATCACCCATTTGGCGAAGTAGGCGATGATTCGATGATAAATTAACAGGCACCGCATCGATTATATGCAACGCAGGACAAGCTAGATAAACTAGTAATATCATCAACCATGTGTAGTTAACTAGTGATTATGATTGATTGTTTTTTATAAGATACGTTTAATGCTAGCTAGCAACTTACCTTGGCTCCTTGCTGCAGTCACGTAACAGGTAGTCAGCCTGCCACGCAGTCCCCTCGTGGAGTGCAATGTAATCGCCCATGATCGGTGTCCAAAAATGCCAATTACCGATCGTTATGAAAACTCGAAATCCGCCCTAATTAATCGGCCATTCCGATTAATCGGTCGACCTCTAATCTCCATTAGGTCTGCAGGGACAATCCTGAGAGCTGAATAATGTGGACGCCTCCTGCTTCCTTTCCTCCCATCTCCATTAGGTCAGCAGGGACAAGCCTGCGAGTGCAATTGTGCCAAAAGCAGAACAGCTGATGTCAGAGCAGCTTAAGCAGACGCTGCGAGTGCGTCTGGAGCACAGGAGGTTGGTGGCACCTTAATTGGGGAGGACAGACTCTTGGTAATGGCTGGAGCAGAATATGTGGAATGGTTTCCGTGTTTGATGGCATTCTGTTCCAGCCATTATTATGAGCCGTCCTCCCCTCAACAGCATCCACTGGTTGGAAGTCATTGGAGAAAGTGGCCAACTGAATAAAAAAAAAAAGGTGTTTCCAATCAGACGATCCACAAGGCTTTGTCTGCTGAAGTTGGGGAAAAGATGCAATAGATTTTTATCAATGCTGAAGCTTTCCTCCCTCCTCACACAAGCAGGAGCCTGCTGAGCACGCTTTCTGAGAGCAGCAATTGAAACGTTTCACGGCAATGACCTTCCAAATGGTGCAGATTCTTTTCATTTAATTTCAGATCCTAAATTACATCTCAGCGACAGAGGAATTAGAAAATGAAAGGTTTTGGCCAGCTATCAGAGGCAGGAGCCTTTTCTCTCCACAAACAGTTTGGCTGAAGTCCTATTGTGTACACTGTTTGGCCCTGTGTTTTTGTCAGTGGCAGTTTGCAGCACAAAGAGAATCATCAGAATTCAGTCTTCTGAGGCGGTATTGATCTCATCTCCACAGACCCCCTCTGAAGAGTCTTTTGTGCTGGGTTTATTTGCCCCTGCACGTTCCTTATCACAGGGGGAGACGAACAGTGCAGATGTGAGTGTTAATTATTCACTGGTTTGTGTTGGAGGGAGGGGTGCTGCAGGGGCAGAGGGGTCACGATGCTCAGAAAGGAGGCAGTGTCTTCCACTCTGCTCCCGTTCAACCCAGCCAGCCCAATGCTCAGCGACGTGGAGGAGAATGATAAGTGAGTTTCTGGAAGTTGTTTACAGTCCCTGAAAGGGCAGCACTAGCACAGACATGCTAAAACCTGATGCTTGTGGAGCTTTTATAGGAGTCAGTGGAAAGGACCATGTGTTTGGGCTTGAGGGAGTTATTGTCTGTTACATGCTGACCAGACCGCGTCCGCCTACCATCGTGCACATTTGATTTTGTCCCCCCACACCAGATGCGATCAGGACACGGTGGTTAAAATATCAAAACAAACTCTGAACCAATTATATTAATTTGGGGACAGGTGGTAATTTAGTTAGCTATGGTAATTTAGTTAGCTTAGCTTGCTGTTGCTAGCTTGTCCTGGGATATTAACATTGGGTTGTTATTTTACCTGAAATGCTTAAGGTCCTCTACTCCGACAATTAATCCACAGATAAAACGGTAAACCGAGTTAGTTTCTAGTAATCTCTCCTACTTCAGGCTTCTTCTTCTTTGGACTTTATATGGCGGGTTGGCAACCAACTTTAAGGTGCATTACCACTAGAGGTCGACCGATTGTGATTTTTCAACGCCGATACCGATTATTGGAGGACCAAAAAAACAGCCGGTACCGATTAATCGGCCGATTTTTATTTTCTTCTTTTTTTATGACAATTACAACAACGCTGAATGAACACTTATTTTAACTTAATATAATACATCAATAAAATCAATTTAGCCTCAAATAAATATTTGGTTTAAATAATGCAAAACAAAGTGTTGGAGAAGAAAGTAAAAGTGCAATATGTGCCATGTAAGAAAGCTAACGTTTAAGTGCCTTGCTCAGAACATGGGAACATATGAAAGCTAGTGGTTCCTTTTAACATGAGTCTTCAATATTCCCAGGTAAGAAGTTTTAGGTTGTAGTTATTATATTATTATAGGAATTATAGGACTATTTCTCTCTATACGATTTGTATTTCATATACCTTTGACTATTGGATGTTCTTATAGGCACTTTAGTATTGCCAGTGTAACAGTATAGCTTCCGTCCCTCTCCTCGCTCCTACCTGGGCTCAAACCAGGAACACATCGACAACAGCCACCCTCGAAGCAGCGTTACCCATGCAGAGGAAGGGAAAAAACTACTCCAAGTCTCAGAGCGAGTGACGTTTGAAACGCTATTAGCGTGCACCCGGCTAACTAGCTAGCCATTTCACATCGGTTACACCAGCCTAATCTTGGGAGTTGATAGGCTTGAAGGGGTGGGTATAATTTGTGGAATGTTCCAACAGGAATCTGTTCCAAAAAACGTTAAGTAAAAGGTTGCCAACCAACAACGCATACAAAGTAGCAACGCATACAAACCTAGCTAACTAGCTGCCGAATAGGCATCAACTCACCACGTAGCTTATTCTTAATGTTTGTCCATAGGCAAACAGACATGTGAGGAGAGACATTTTTCGGAATAAACGTGATGAGTGAAAAACGCAATGAAATAGACCACTCCCTACCCGGTATCTTATTCTGCCGCTATACAACTTTGTATGTGTTGTTTTTTGGAAACCTTGTTATTTACGAAGTTTTTGGAATAGATTCCTGTTGGAACGTTCCTCAAATTATACCCACCTGGGTTGAAGTCATAAACAGCGCAATGCTTGAAGCACAGCGAAGGGCTGTTTGAATGAATGCTTACGAGCCTGCTGCTGCCTACTTCCGCTCAGTCAGACTGCTCTATCAAATCATAGACTTAATTATAATATAATAAACACACAGAAATACGAGCCTTGGGTCATTAATATGGTCGAATCTGGAAACTATCATCTCGAAAACAAACGTTTTTTTCTTTCAGTGACATACGGAACCGTTCCGTATTTTATCTAACGGGTGGCTAAGTGTAAATATTCCTGTTAGGCATTGATGTTTATGGTTAGGTACATTGGTGCAACGACAGTACTTTTTTCGCAAATGCGCTTGTTAAATCAACACCCATTTGTCGAAGTAGGCTGTGATTCAATGAAAATGAACAGGCCCCGCATCGATTATATGCAACGCAGAACACGTTAGATAAACTAGTAATATCATCAACCATGTGTATTTAACTAGTGATTATGTTAATATTAATCTATTTTTATAAGTCTAATGCTAGCTAGCAACTTACCTTTTGCTTCTTGCTGCCATCGCGTAACAAGTAGTCAGCCTGTTAATCCTTGTGGAGTGCAATGTAAGGCAGGTGGTTAGAGCGTTGGACTGGTAACCGAAGGTTGCAAAAACGAATCCCCCCTTAACAAGGCAGTTAACCCCCGTTTCTAGGCCGTCATTGTAAATAAGAATGTGTTCTTAATCTGACTTGCCTAGTTAAATAAAGGTGTAAAAAAAAAAAAAAGGGCAAATCGGTGGCCAAAAATACCAATTACCGATTGTTATGAAAACTTGAAATCGGCCATTCCGATTAATCGGTCGACCTCTAATTACCACAACCAACTGGACTGGAGTGTGGACCTCAGTTCATCTTTCAATCACCCATGTGGGTATATGCTCCTAAAAACCAATGAGGAGATGGGAGAGGTGGGACTTGCAGCTCGTCGAGCATCACAAATAGAACCAAGTTCTATTTTAGTGCCTGGCTACGCAGATGTTCGTTGACTCGCGCAAGCTATGATTGAATAACATGTATGTGTAACTATATTTTGCAATGCAGGTGACGCAAGCGGTGTGGTCAGCATGTTAGAGCTGAGCAGGCATGTGTTTAAGAGCATAATGTCTCTTGGATAAGATGGACATTATGGATAATTAAAAGTGATGTCAACTCGTGTGTGTGTGTGTGTGTGTGTGTGTGTGTGTGTGAGTTACAAATACAGAGGCCATGTTGGAGAAAGCTATCACATCTGGTGCAGTAGACTGTATTTGAAGAAATGGTAGGCCTAGACCTAAGCTTTAATAACCTCTTATGGATCTCTTAAGCGCGAATCCTGTTAGCGGGATTGATTTGACAACATCCAGTGAAATTGTAGCGCGCCAAATTCAAACTACAGAAATATCAATATTCAACCTTCACAAAAATATAAGTGTAATACATCAAAATAAAGCTTAGCTTGTTAATCCAGCCGCCGTGTCAAATTTCAAAAAGGCTTTTCGGCGAAAGCAAAACATGCGATTTTCTGAGGACAGCGCCCTGCATACAAACACAAAAACATATTTCAACCAGGCAGGTGCGACAAAGTCAGAAATAGCCATATAATAAATGCCTTGCCTTTTGAAGATCTTCTTTTTGCAATCTCAAATGTCTCAGTGACACAATGAATGGTCTTTTTGTTCGATAATGTTCTTCTTTATGTCCCAAAAATGTCAATTTATTTAGCACGTTTGATTCAGAAATACACCGGTTCCAACATGACTACAAAGTATCTAATACGTTACCTGTAAACTTGGTCCAAATATTTCAAGCAACGTTCCTCATCCAACCTCGGGTATCCTAAAATGTAAATTAAACAATCAAATTTAAGATGGAATTAACTGTTTCTAATACTGGATAAAAACAACGTGAAGCGCGCTTCAGTTCACGTGCAACAAAAGACAAAAGCCCTTCAGAGTGACACCTACAAAGAACAGCCCTACTTCTTAATTTCTCAAAAGAAAAACATTGAACAATTTCTAAAGACTGACATCTAGTGGAAGACATAGGAACTGCAATCTGGGCCCTAATAAATCAGGTCTCCCATAGAAACCCATTCGGAAAACACAGTGACCTCAAAAACAAATTCCTTGGATGGATTGTGCTCGGGGTTTCACCTGCCAAATCAGTTCTGTTATACTCACAGACATTATGCTAACAGTTTTAGAAACTTCAGTGTTTTTTCTATCCAAATCTACTAATTATATGCATATCCTAGCTTCTGGGCCTGACTAGCAGGCAGTTTACTTTGGGCACGCTTTTCATCCGGACGTGAAAATACTGCCCCCTATCTCAGAGAGTATATGAAGCTAAGTGCTAACATGATCACAATGCGTTTGTGTAAGGCATGCCTTTTAACAGCACTTTATTTAGCCTACATTATGGTGTTGGGCTGTGCCTTTCCTCTGGCATCATTCAATGTTAGTGTTTTCTTAAGCTGCCGTGTTGATGCAGGGGTTGTCAGTGTCCACTTGACAGAGTATGGCTATGTTAACCCTGTGAGCGTGAGCAGTGAGGCCAGTTAGTCTTCGTCCCTCACCAGTGACACTATCAGCAGTCCTTCTGGAATGAGCCAGTCACTCAGAACAGTGGGGCCACGGTTGGCCGTCAATCAGGATTTACGTTTCCCAGGGTTGCCATGGTGACTGTGGGAAATGGTTATGGAGACCAGGATTTCTGTGCAACGCGGTAGCACCTTTGGGATTATGGTGGAGTTTGGGCAGCTTTTAGATAATGTAGTGTTAAAGGATGGATCATTGTCCCTGTTTAGTCACATTTGGTTAACAAAATGCATCTTTTGCTACAAGCATTTGGTTGTATTTAATCAAGAAAACAATGTCTCTACTACTGGGTGAAGAGAACTGTGGCTCCAGGATAAACAAGCCAATTTGACACCTATTTATTTACTTACAGGACTAGTTGAATCTTTCTTTACCTTTACCTTACCCCCGACCTTGTTCATTACCAGTTTGATTGAATAGGTCCCAATGTAATGGCATGTCGTTGTTTTTTTCTTGATAGTAAAGACATCACAAGCCTTCCTGAACCGAATAATGTTAGATCAAGCTGTAGGCCTGTCAGTTGTGAATAGTGTTAGATCAAGCTGTATGCTTATGTCAGTTGAATAATGTTAGATCAAGCTGTATGCTTGTCAGTTGTGAATAGTGTTAGATCAAGCTGTATGCCTGTCAGTTGTGAATAGTGTTAGATCAAGCTGTATGCTTATGTCAGTTGAATAATGTTAGATCAAGCTGTATGCCTGTCAGTTGTGAAGTGTGTTGGATCAAGCTGTATGCTTGTCAGTTGTGAGTAGTGTTGGATCAAGCTGTATGCTTGTCAGTTGTGAATAGTGTTGGATCAAGCTGTATGCTTGTCAGTTGTGAATAGTGTTGGATCAAGCATCTAACTTTAAGAATCAGCTGTCAGAGCAGCTTACCAATCACTGTACCTGTACACAGCCAATCTGTAAATAGCACACCCAACTACCTCATCCCCATATTGTTATTTATCATCTTGCTCTCTACTTGCACACCATCTGTACATCTATCACTCCAGTGTTAATGCTAAATTGTAATTATTTCACCTCTATGGCCTATTTATTGCCTTTTCTCCCTGCTGTTCTACATTTGCACACACTGTACATCAATTTTCTATTGTGTTATTGACTGTACGTTTGTTTATGTGTAACTCTGTGTTGTTTTTGTCGCACTGCTTTGCTTTATCTTGGCCAGGGCGCAGTTGTAAATGAGAACTTGTTCTCAACTGGCCTACCTGGTTAAATAAAGGTGAAATAATTAAAAGCTGTAGGCCTATGTCAGTTGCATGAATGGAGAACATGTGCTTACATGTTTTGCCTTGTGGTCTGCACTCAGTCTTCATAGAGGTCTGGAGGGCTGCACTGAAATGTTATATTTTCTCATCATTAGAATTTGCAATGGCCCTCTGTCCATAAATAAAAAATAAAAATAAATTATTATCGAATGTTTCCTAACTCTGTAGCTTTTGTTTCAGTAGTTGTTTGCAAGCTGGACAGAGTGAAGTGACAAATTGTAGAGCTGTTATCATTTCAACACAGTGTCGGTTTAGTTTTTGTAATTTAAATGTAGATTTAGGCTGTAATTTGCGAATCGAATGCACACCAATTTTACCTGTAGAATTGCATGAAAATGTCAGCAGTCAGACATCTACAACAGGTGGTCCCTAAAACACAACGAGCTGAACGATTTTCAGACCAACGCTAGATCCACATTAGTGCAATGAGTTTGAGCCTTGAGGTTGTTTTCATTGGCAATTAAAACAATTCTTGAACCTTTATTCTTCATTGCTGTGAGGAGTTCAAAGGTTTTATCACCTTCAAACTTCCTGTGAATTTTTGTTGTCTTCTGTGGTGCTGCTCAGCCCTTTTTGTTTTATGTCATTGGTTGGCTGAGCATTACCTACTGTATTGGATAGATGTAACTATTTTTCTCTTTTTCCCCCCAGGGCAAAATGTGGGTAAATAGGAAGGGGATACCTAGACCCTAAGGATTCTCTCAACCCAGTCCCCCAGCAGTCAGAGAAGGTGGCGGACCTCATTGAGGCAAACCTGGGCCGTTGGCACTAAAATGTCCTTAAGTAGTGGCACTGCAGGCGGGAAAGGTGTGGACTCGAATGCGGTGGACACTTACGACAGCGGTGATGAGTGGGACATCGGTGTAGGAAATCTGATTATCGACCTAGACGCTGACTTAGAAAAGGACAAACTTGAGATGTCTGGAACCAAGGACGGAGGGGCTATGACGGCTCCGCCCAGTGCTGTTGCAGCTTTGCCTGACAACATCAGATTTGTTAGTCCTGTACCTGGCCCTCAAGGCAAGGAGAGTAAATCTAAATCCAAACGCAGCAAAAACTCAAAAGACAATAGTAGCAAGGTCTCAGCTGGAGATGGGGCCAAGAAAGAAGGGCAGACGCGAACCCAAGGGGAACCAACCAACACTGGTGCTACTGCAGGAGCCACTAGCAACAATTCCACTACTGGCAAAGGAATGGAGAAGGGTGGCAAAGTCTCTCGGAACAGTGGTAAAAAAGACAAGGAAGGGACAAGTGGGAAAAGTAAGAAGGAGAAAAGCGAGGGAGTGCCAGTGGTGGTAATAGCTGCCACTGAAAAGGAGGTGGTTTCTCAAGTAGCTTTGGGGGTTAACCGTAGTACCCCCTTTGAGAACACACAATCTACAGACTTGGTAGGGGATGATCAGTTGGGGAATATTGCACTTGAGTCTGTTGGGATTGTTCCAGCATTGACAATTAAAACTGAACCGCAGGAGCTGGACAATATAGAATGCAGAACATTGAAGAAAGTGAAAAATGAAAAGGTGAGTGCTATTAAACAAATTATTGCTTGGAATGTTTAAGCTGAATGTGTATCACTATGCAAGACCAATTTCCAAACCTTTGCCAAGCTGTAGGTTCAGATTTAATTCCATTTGAGATGTGGTTTTTGGTTGAACTATATTCTAACTTTATTGGAACAGGATGTAGCCTTGTCAGGGGTTTGGAGCTGTGCCTGCTGTTTCTCACCACTTTAGTTTTGTCTAATTGAAGACATTGCCCTCATTTCACATCAGTTGTGAGTATCAGTCAGGACAATCTGGTCATGATGGCGTTTCTGAAATATCTTGTCCCTCTGCCTTTCGTTAAACAGGAAAAGCCTGGAAGAACTTTAAAGTGCTTGGCTACAGTTCATTATTATTATTATTATTATTATTACAATTGTGTCTGTGGTTATTAAACTTCATAAATATCCTAACATGTTCTACACAGGATATTTGTATTTCAAAATCAATCAATTAGCTTGCTGACTAGCTAGTTGATTGCTGATGGCAACGCCTGTTTTCCCCTCTTCAAACATAGACATTGTCATGCAAGAAACTCATGAACAGTTGCTTAACTATTTACCAGCACTTATCCTGTCTCCTCATTGAGCTGGTCTATCAGTGTGTCTATTGTGTGCTCAAACAGCCTTTTCATGCTCTGTTAGTACCAGCACTGGAGGGAGGTGCTGGGGATTGTTTTGTCTGTCGTCGTGTTCCATTCTTAATCCCACAAGCCCCGGCAATGCCTGGTGGGTGGGGGAGGGGGTGGCAGAGCACTCCCTCACTTTCACTGCTGCTATGAAAGTGAAGTGGGGGGGAAGGGCCTTCGAAGAAGCAAGTTTCCCTCTGTCAGGAATGCAAAGCTGTGAAGTCTCCTCAGATAACTCAAACAGGGAAGGAAATCTAAGGACAAAAGGTTTAGCAATCAGAAAGGACTCGGGCAACCCAATCAGCTCGGCATGGATTGGTTGACGACCTTGAACAAAGGCAAAGGGTCAGACTCAGCACTGGGTTCTTAGACTCATCAGGGTCTCCAGAAAACTGTTGCCAATAGTGTTTCACTGAATTCATATCTGATTCCTTGAGAATCTAAAGGCCTATGTTTAAACGGAGGCCTCAATACAATGGACGTCTAGACCACATTAATGATGAATACAATGTATGTTGTATTGTTTTGTATGTATGTTTTATGACATTGACATTTAAAACATTTTTTTTAACCTTTTATTTAACTAGGCAAGTCAGTTAAGAACAAATTCTTATTTACAATGATGGCCTACCAGGGAACAGTGGGTTAACTGCCTTGTTCAGGGGCAGAACGACAGATTTTTACCTTGTCAGCTCGGGGATTCGATCCAGAAACCTTTCGGTTACTTGCCCAATGCTCTAACTACTAGGCTACCTGCAGCCCCAAAAATATGGCATATTCAATGTTGTCCAACATGTCTCATCTTCATGCCATGGGTGTTCCAGAGTTCAAATCACATTTGCCCAAACTGTGAACAGTATCTATAATAAAAGTCATAAGATATTTGAATAGCATGTTAAGTCATCCAGATGGTTCCCAGTTAGTAGCATGTTAGAGCTTCTGAGCTGTAGCTTAATAAAGGTGTTGTACGTGACGAGGAAAGTGCTCTGCCTTCTAGACAGTTGACAGTAACTGGGTGTGATTTGTTATTCGTCATCTCAAATACATTCTCTTTTTATTTATTTATTTATTTATTTAATGATGACTTACTAACTCATGCTCTTACCCTCTTTGAGTGTGTGACTGTGCTCGCACAGTCTCCATCTTAGGACAGAGCTCCTAAAGCATTGGCTCTTGTTTCTGGAATAAATCATCTCTGCTCCCTCAACTACAGCACTGCCCACCCTCTCTCTCGCTCTCTCTCGCTCACTCATTATACAAGCCTGGAGGAGCCAGGCATTCATTCGTCAGCTGCCTCGACGTGATGCTGGCCTTGACGAATGGAGCAGCTCTTATGGAAAATTACATTAGCAATGTCAGTTCAAAAGAGGAAGGAGGAAAAAAGGGTCTGTGCTTGAGAGTGAAAGAGCCTGGCCACCACTGTGTAGTTGCTGATGTGCAGTTAGGGGAGAAAGGGCTCTCATGAGAACTAGCTTTATTTCCTTTTCTTGCCTCTGACTTACTGGTGCTATTGTGTTAGAGCTCATTCCTTTTAAATAACACCAAGGCTTTGATGACTCTGGACGAGGAGGGAGGGATGACTGGTTTTGAGGGGAGTGTCAATTGCGTAGAGGGTAGACTATACCTGTTCATATATGCTGGTTAGCCCAATTCCAACAAGAGACTTGATGTGTAGTCCTAAACACAGAACTTGCTATTCTCCCATTTATATTTTTGTGTGGAAAAACAAGGCTACACAGCAAGCAGGGATTGGGGAAAAACTGTATTTCCCTAATCTGTTCAGCCAAATCCTACCTGGAATGTTAACTTGCTTGGTCCTGCTGAGGCACCTTGACATGAAGCCACATTGTTTCAGCCCTAGCACCATGACGGTGCTTTCTTTTCAGCTGTTAGTCGTCTAGCCTAGACGTGTTCCCTTTGAGCTGCTGAACAAAGCATTATGAAATGTAGCCGAAATCTACTCCATGTCGACCTGTTCATTTCAATCAGTTATTTTTTATAGATATTTTACCACCTTTTTCTTCCCAGTTTTGTGATATCCAATTGGTAGTTACGATCTTGTCTCATCGCCGCTGGAACTCCCCAACAGACACAGCCTGGGATCGAACCCGATGGATGCTGTAGTAGCGCCTCAGCACTGCGATCCAGTCCCTTAGACCGCTGCGCCACTCGGGAGGGCCTCAATCATGTTTTGGCCCTAGCACTATGACGAAGCATTCTTTTCAGCGTCTAGCCTCGACGTGTTCCTTTTCAACTGCTTCCTCACCAATATCAGTCTGGGTTCAAACTGAGCATTATGATATGCAGCCTAAGTCTACTCATGAGTCAAATGTTAAATGACTACACTTCACCCCGTGGAGCGCAGAGGGACTGAATTTTTTTTGCCCTAATTCCAGAGCAGAGAAACCATCCGATAAAGAGGCGTGCAGTGCTCTGTTGTCGCCTCAAGCGAGTGTGGAGAAGTGATTCCTCTTGATCAGCAGACTTGTATGTTCCATGTGGTTGCAGCAAATGAAGAGCCCCCATTCAGGCTGTCGTGAGAGGCCTCTGTAGGTAATGGGAATCTCACAATGAAATTGTTATCTTGTTAAATGCTTTGAAGGCAAGAATGACTGAATATCCTAATGCTTGGAAATGTGTATCATATGTTGAATCAATGGTGTTTTCTTTTCCTGGGTGGTAACTATCCATGCTTGAATTGCTTTTCCTGGTGTTAGAAACCTTGATTTCTCATTCCTCAAGGTGTTATTCTGTTCACTAGGATCCTGACAGCCATGTCTGTGGTATAAATCATTAGCATAATAGAAAATCCAATGTGGAAAGTGAAAAGACACTCCTTCCCCTGGCTCTCCTTAGCTCTTTTCCTGTGGTTGGCCTCCACCATTGCCCAGCTTCAATTTCATTGAAAACAAAGCTTGTTGGCCCTACATGCCTATTTTCAGTTGATTTGACAACCTACTGTTGAGAGAACCTGCATGTGTGTTTAGATGCGTGTGTGTGAGGAACAGATGAAGGGAGGCATTTTGCAGCAGCGAACTCAGTCAGTGCTGCTGTGATTCCTGTAGTGCTGCCTCTATCTGTTAGAAACACTCTCCCCCAGGGAGCCCCCCTCTCTACTCCAGTAAAAACACTCCACACTAATTGTTTTCCACGTCTGTCATTAGCCTCTGTCTCCACAACAACGTAAAAGGCTGTGAGGCTAAACACAATACAAGGGAGGGTTAGTGACGGCGAAACTACTTTGCCCACCTATTTAGAAAAAGCTATAGCCTTGGATTATTGAGGCTAGGTCAGTTAACTTTTGACCCCTGAATGGTGTTAAGGAGATAAGGATTGGGTAAGCTGATCTGACTACTTTTTGGTTGAGCTAGCCTGTTTGTCTCAGATCCAGAAACATTTAGGCTGGAGTTTGCCTGAGGTTGCGGTTGAATTCAGTGTTTTAATGTGTTTCCTTTTGTCTCTTTATGAAAAGGACACATTCATTATCCTCTTTGTTTCCTCAAAGCATGTGCAGGCAAGCTGTTAAAGGCCTTTTGTCTCGGCTCTTCTGAATTTCTCAAACTGTTGGGAAGCATAAACACGTTTCCTTTCAGTGTTTTATATAAACTCAGATCAGACAAGCATTCATAATACTGAGGAAAAGACCCAACATTTGTCACAATCTTTAGGCTGTCAGTTGCTGCAGATATTGCCATGATCTATTCGCATCAATATTATGCTACATTCATTTTTGGCATGCCAGCAAAAAGCAGCCTTGAACCTGGAATGTGTGTCAGTGTTGCTACTGGCTCCTCTGCAGTATACGTAAGGAGTTTGCTTCGGTATGTGGGTCTTGTTTCCTTTCCAACTTTCCCCACTTAAGAAAGCCTTGTTATCTGGGGTTGCTATTGTCGTAGGGTGATGAGGCAACACGATGAAGTGGGAAATACTGATTCCTACTCCGCAAGCAAGCGGGTGAAATCCTGTCAAGGCATATTCTGCTGTATAGCCACCACTTAGCCTTTTGCTCTGTCTTTACAGTCACCCGCTCAGAAAGACCCTCCTATACAAATGCGTTTCTTTGTTCTGTAGGCTAGATGGCTGAATGATTCATTATCAGTCGGTCACAAATGTCTACCCTCAAGAGGTCTGTATTTAAGCAGCAATTTGCAAAACCGTTTGTTTGCTGTCAGCTAGCACAGTTCTCTCTAGTCCTTTTCCAAAAGGGTACAGGTGTGACAATTTACATTACTGCCAAGAACGTCTCACCAAATGTTTGTGCGGTGGCCTCAATGTACCATTACATAAGGAGCCTTAGCTCAGGGCTATTTTTTGTGTGGTTGTCGTATTCCTGATGTACAATGTCACTTTACTGTATCTGGGATTAAAGAGACGGGAGAACATTCCCAGAGCTGGTTCTGCCTCAGGAACAAGCTTCCTCCCCATCCCCCACGGTCAGACCAGAGGCCTCGTCAGGGAATGGGAAAGCTGCGGCCCACTGAGTTTATAGTGCTGTCGGACAATGTTCCAGGAAATCCTTGTCAAGAGCCTTGAGAGACCCTTGTGTGGAAATATTTAATATTGGAACCCAGTCCTGGCTGGTCATAAACTGTGTCTGTAGACATTTAGCAGGCTCCTTGACCTGGAGAACCGCGGGCTTGATTTGTGCCCTCTTGTTCCTTTCTGAAAGCTGCTGGGAGCACTGAAAGATCTGCTTTTGTACACAACAGAAGACTTTTACTTCCAGCTAGGTTTACATTGAATAAATCAAACTCTCACCGTCATCACAAGGACTACGATGAATTTGTGAAAGATAACACCATTGTCTTAAAGAAGAGTTGAAATGTGTTAGGCCTTCTGTACGTTCTGCCTTCTATCTGCTGTTGCTCATAACCTAGAGACTGGTTTGGAACACTAAGCTAACCATTGTTGGCTTAATCATTGAAACCATTTTAATCATGGATCTTTTGAAAATGGATAACTGTTGGCCTGTGCCTGTTCTGTAACCTATTTTCTTTTGTTGTAACATATGGGGTCTTTGTCAATATGGGGGATGTGCCTGTTTTTAATTTGCTCCTGAAGGTGTCGCAATAAAATGTTGACTTTCGCAAAGCTTGTGGAGGAGCCTATAAACCTCGCTGCACCGTGCTGGGAGGCCACATGTTGTTTTGTTCCTCCTCTATTGGGATAACAAGGCGATTTTGCTGGGAATGGCAGCACTGTAGCCTGAGCCTTCATGCTGAAAAATGTCACTACCAATGTCGATTTTGATCATTTCTATTTTTTTTGTTTTAGTTTTAAAATTCATGATGTTCTGATATCTAACAGAAGCGTACAGTTATTTACCTTCCTATTGAGGGGTAAACTGGGTACCACCTCGGAGGCTAGATTGTAGATTAGATTAATGTATAGCAAAGGAAATGGAGGAGTAGGCTTATAATAATTGTGAATGAGCCTGTGAATTGATCTGTGTTCATATGGTTTGAGTTGCTGAGGACTGGGGTCTTTGAATGCCCTCATGTTTTCCTCAGGTACCATAGGCTATTTCTGTTAAAACGTGAGCTTTCGCTGTGTACACCTAGCAGCAATATCCTCATAGAAAATGTATGGGGAGGCTGGCTTCAAGGTCGCAAAACATCTTTGACTCGTCCTGTAAAAGTGATCACAGTTCTGAGAAACAAAGCCCTTTCATGCCTTGTCTCTCTCCTCCCTCTGTCTCCTAAGCTTTGTACAAGACTAGGCGTGTGCGTGTGTCTGGATCAGTGTGCTGTCAGAGAAGCATGTGGGGGGGAAGGGAGAGAGGCTAGCCCGCGCTGCTAATTCAGCTCATGAAAGACTTATGCAGTGAGAGCAGCTGTCTTCCATTGTCAGCCAGCAAATTTCCAATGCGCCTCATTTCGCCTATCAATGCGTGAGTAGCAGGAAAGCCGGGGGTGGGGGGGACAGAGGGGAACAAACAAACAAAGAACGAGAGGGGGGGAAAGGGAGAAGGCCGAGATTTTGATGGTATGGAGTCGATGTATTTTCTCTGCTTAGGGGTGGGGAGGATGTGGAGTTGGGTCAGCGGTCTAGTAATAAACCATCCATCTATTCATACGCCAGCTACACAAGGAAAAAGGGCTCTGCTGTTATGAGGGAAGAGAGGGCAACTGATGGGTAGAGGAGTGAGGAGGGAAATGGGGGGGTAGAGGACCAACTGGGGTTAAGGGAGGGGTAGAGGACCAACTGGGGTTCAGGAAGGGGGAGGGGTAGAGGACCAACTGGGGTTAAGGAAGGGGGGAGGGTGTAGAGGACCAACTGGGGTTAAGGAAGGGGGGAGGGGTAGAGGACCAACTGGGGTTAAGGAAGGGGGAGGGGTAGAGGACCAACTGGGGTTAAGGAAGGGGGGAGGGGTAGAGGACCAACTGGGGTTCAGGAAGGGGGGAGGGGTAGAGGACCAACTGGGGTTAAGGAAGGGGGGAGGGGTAGAGGACCAACTGGGGTTAAGGAAGGGTGGAGGGGGTAGAGGACCAACTGGGGTTAAGGAAGGGGGGAGGGGGTAGAGGACCAACTGGGGTTAAGGAAGGGGGGAGGGGTAGAGGACCAACTGGGGTTAACCTCTATGGGCTATGTGGGACGCAAGTGTCCCACCCCTGGTACACCCTATCAACAACAGGTGAAATATCAAGAGCGCCAAATTTGAAAACAATTAAATGTCATAATTCAAATTTCTCAAACATACAACTATCTTACACCCTTTGAAAGATAAACATCTCCTTAATCTAACCACGTTGTCCGATTTCAAAAAGGCTTTACGGCGAAAGCATAAAGTTAGATTATGTTAGGAGAGTACCTTGAAAATAGCTGTGTGTAATGTTTTGTCAATGCAAAGACACGCGTCACCAAAAGCAGAAAACCAGCTAAAATTATGCACTAACCTTTGACAATCTCCATCAGATGACACTCCTAGGACATTATGTTAGACAATACATGCATTTTTAGTTCTATCAAGTTCATATTTATATCCAAAAATAGCGTTTTACTATGGCGTTGATGTTGAGGAAATCTTTTCCCTCCAATACCGCCAGTCAAATCAGCACAACAAATTAAATAATTACTATTCGAAAACATTGGTAAAATATTATATTGTCATTCAAAGAATTATAGATTTACATCCCTTGAACGCAACCGGATTGCCAGATTTAAAAATAACCTTACTGGGAAATCACACTTTGCAATAATCTGAGCACTGCGCCCAGAAAAATACGCTTTGCGATACAGACTAACCGCCATGTTGGAGAGATCTAAAATCGAAAATACTATGTAAATAATCCATTACCTTTGATTCTCTTCATCAGATGTCACTTCCAGGAATCCCAGGTCCATAACGAATGTAGTTTTGTTCGAAAAAGCTCATCATTTATGTCCAAAAAGCTCTGTGTTGTTAGCACATGATCTAAGCCCGCCGGACTTCTCTTCATGAAAGAGGGGAGAAAAAATATTTACGTTCGTTCAAACATGTCAAACGTTGTATAGCATAAATCATTAGTGCCTTTTTCAACCAGAACATGAATAATATTCAAGGCGGACGATTGCATTCTCTTTTAAAACGTATTGGAACGAGAGTACCCAACATGAACTCGCGCGCCAGAGTCTTGTCGGCCACCACCGTTCCATGTCTCTTGTTCGGTCAGATCTCACAGTATAAGACTCAAAACACTTTGTAAAGACTGGTGACATCTAGTGGAAGCCATAGGAAGTGCTCAAAGATTAATAAGCCCCTGTGTGTTTCAATGGCATAGGCTTAAGGGTAATTCAACACATCAGGTATTCACTTCCTGTCAGAATTTGTCTCAGGGTTTTGACTGCCATATGAGTTCTGTTATACTTACAGACACCATTCAAACAGTTTTAGAAAATTCAGTGTTTTCTATCCAAACCTGAACAATAATATGCATATTCTAGCTTCTGAGTTGGTGTAGGAGGCAGTTAAAAATGGGCACATATTTCTTTTCAAAATTCTCAATACTGCCCCCTATCCCCAACAGGTTGGAAGGGGGGAGGAGTAGAGGACCAACTGGGGTTCAGGAAGGGGGGAGGGGTAGAGGACCAACTGGGGTTCAGGAAGGTGGGAGGGGTAGAGGACCAACTGGGGTTCAGGAAGGGGGAGGGGTAGAGGACCAACTGGGGTTCAGGAAGGGGGAAGGGGTAGAGGACCAACTGGGGTTAAGGAAGGGGGGAGGGGAGGGGTAGAGGACCAACTGGGGTTAAGGAAGGGGGAGGACTAACTGGGGTTAAGGAAGGAAGGGGGGAGGGGAGGGTTAGAGGACCAACTGGGGTTAAGGAAGGGGGGAGGGTTAAGGAAGGGGGGAAGGGAGGGTTAAGGAAGGGGGGAGGACAGCGTTATGAATGGATCACCACTAGCGGAGTTGCCAATAACCAGATGAGAACTCCGTTCAGGCATTTCTTTTACACCAGCTACGTTAGGTTATGAATGGATGAAGTCTTTAACCCCCTACACACTGAATGGTTTGTCTGCTCAGCTTCAGCTGCATGGGGCTGGTGGAATGACAGGGAGAGGCCGGCTGGAAGGGCTGCTCTATTAAGCCGGATACAGTTCCAGGGTTCTTGAATCCTTGAGGCATTTGGTCTGATTAGCAGAACAAAACCCACACAGTGGGGAGGAGCAGACGTGGCTTTCCTCTGGCCTGGAATGTTCTGCCTGTGAGTGAAAGCTGGCACAGTGTCTGTTAGTCACTCTTGTTCTACTGTGTGTTTCAGGATTGTTGCCTGTTTTCAAAGTGTTTGGCTTAGTGCATTCTGTGGTGTGTCAATAATTTAGACCTAGGCTGTACGATACATGAAAGTGTCTTCCCCAGGCCTTAACTCATTTAGCGCTTTGTCATTTTGTTCAAAGTGTTAACTGCGTTATGAAACCACTCACTGTTGGACAAGCTTCTTCCACACGGAGACATTCATGACTCGACCACTCATGGAACAACTATTTTCAGCTTGAAAGAAATGTAGATTTGTGCGTACTGTAGTTGTTGGTGAGGCAACTCTTCAGAAAAGGTTTAGCTAGGGCTTTCAAGGTAGGAATGTCAAACCCCCCATTCAGGTCCTCTTTATGGAGGAATGTTCTTTGCACAGAAGTGCAGTGGGAGAGGAGGAGGAGGAGGACTAGAGGCAGCTTCTAGAAGACAGGGAGATAAAAGAGATTGTCTGTGTGCTGCGAACCTGCGGCTGCCATTAGTAATCTTGTCTTTTTGCCTTCCCACTTTGCGTTGGGAAAAAATAATGATTTTTAGAGATTTCTACTTCTACTATGAGGGGTTCTTTTACATTATGGGTAAACCAGAGGATTGCCTTTGAACAGTCCATTTACATGGCTAGTTTTAGCCTGGTTTGGTTTTGAGAACTTACATAGTACATTGGAAATCACCTAAGTTTCTGCTTGTTGTTTTAAAAAAAGCCCTTATGTTGGCCACTAATTGAAAAATCCCCTGGACATTTTATTTCCACTTAAAGCCTCCTGCGTCAATGCAATGTTCATCCTAAGCATTCGTTGAGACTGGCTGAGATCTGCTACTCCGCTGTATGCTGCATACTGTACTGTATACTGCATTCTAATGGGTGTGCTGTGTCCAGTGGCCAAAGCATGCCTGCTATTTGCTCGTGTGGTTAGCCTAATTAGTCAGTTAAATCGAGTGAGTCAGAATGAAACACTGGCATTCATTTATATTTATCACCCTGTTTCTCAAGCTACTTTTATAGGCTTGAAATGCAAGTGGGAGTTTACAGGTTAGCCTGTTATTCAACCTGAGTCGTTCCCTGTTCCTTTCCCTTGTAGCAAGTCATTTTACTACAGATTGAAAGAGTCTGGTTACAAATAGGATTATCTTCATAAAGGCAGGCTATATATCCAGTTCTGCGCTCATCTTGAAAGAGAGGCTTTGGTATTTTGTTGGAGACTGAGGCTCCATTCTACTCTGTACTCTTAGGAATATTCCAAAACCTGTGTCTCATTGCTTGATAAGAACCAGGGTAGAAAGGTGTCAGGACCTCACATTTCACCCTGGTACTGAAAACACTACCATCATTTAAAAACTAGACTGCATGGTTAATGCCAGCTGCTCAATACAATAAGGGTAGCTGTGAAGTCTAGCCTAATGCCTTTCTTTTCCTCTTGCCATTGGGCCTCTGTACCTTAGCAACTGTACCCTAGCAACAGTCTCTTACCAATGGACACCATTCTCATTGAAATACTGGTGAACCTACATAGGTGGTTGACCGAGACATTCTCCATATTTGCAACATGGACTTAGCCCTGTAACTGAGACTGTTTGCCTTGTTATCCCGTAGGCTTTTTCAAACATACTAATTAAAGCACACTTGCAGTGTACTGTTCTACTGATAACTTCAGGAAATTGCTGAGGAATTGTTTACGTCAGCAAGGTGGGTTACATTTCTGGGCAAATGGGTTCAGTCTGGCTGGGCTGGATTCGGCTCTATACATTTAAATATGTCCAACGCGGGACGATCAAGTACAATTTATATGTGGCTTAGCAGAACAGCTAACGTTAGCATTTGCTTTTTGGTGGAGATAATTAAAAAAACTACAAAATAATGTGCAAATAATACTTTGTGAAACAAATATGGAAAATCATATGGAAGTGTTTCTTCAGGAAAAAACACTGCTCTTGTCACAACTAGTGAAAGTATGTCAATATTTTCAGGTTAGGTTAGTTGACCTTGGAATTCTATAGAATAAAGGCTTGTTCTGTATTAGAAACAGACCATGAGTAGGCATTTGGAAGACCCTCTCTCTCTTGCTGTTATTTATCACCACTCTTCAAGCTCCAACCACAATTTTTTCTATGTTAAACCACTACTCCATCACATTACTCAAACCCTATTTAACTCCAACCACAATGTCTAGCCACATTGTTGCTGTTTTTTTCGATGCCTTGTAGACTATAGCTGCATAATCCTCAAATACTTTGTCGGTGTAATTGTTACTAGACATGTTGGTCACTGTGGGCTTTTTGAAATGCCAAATAAACCCGGGTTTCAAATCAAATTGTATTAGTCACATGCGCCGAATACAACAGGTGTAGACCTTACAGTGAAGGTGCTTACTTACGAGCCCCTAGTCGACAGTGCAGTTTCAAAAAATATGGATAAGAGATAAAAGTAACAAGTAATTAAAGAGGAGTAATAAAAAAATAACTATACATACAGGGGGTGCTGGTACAGAGTCAATCTGCGGGGGTACCGGTTAGTTGAGGTAGTATGTACATATAGGTAGAGTTAAAGTGACTATGCGTAGATGACAACCGAGAGTGGCGGTGTGTGTGTGTGTGTGTGTGTGGAGGGGGCAGGCAGGCGGGGGGGGCAGTCAATGTGAATAGTCTGGGTAGCCATTTGACTAGATGTTCAGGTGTCTTATTGCTTTGGGGTAGAAGCTGTTTAGAATCCTCTTGGACCTAGACTTGGCACTCCGGTACCGCTTGCCGTGTAGTGGAAGCAGGGAGAACAGTCTATGACTAGGGTGGCTGGAGTCTTTGACAATTTTTGGGGCCTTCCTCTGACACCGCCTGGTATAGAGGTCCTGGATGGCAGGAAGCTTGGCCCCAGTGATGTACTGGGCCGTTCGCACTACCCTCTGTAGTGCCTTATTGTCGGAGCCCGAGCAGTTGCCATACCAGGCAATGATGCAACCAGTCAGGATGCTCTCGATGGTGCAGCTGTAGAACCTTTTGAGGATCTGAGGACCCATGCCAAATATTTTCAGTCTCCTGAGGGGAATAGGCGTTGTCGTGCCCTCTTCATGACTGTCATGGTGTGCTTGGACCATGTTAGTTTGTTGGTGATGTGGACACCAAGGAACTTGAAGCTCTCAACCTGCTCTACTACAGCCCCGTCGAAGAGCACGCCCCCATTCTCAGTCTCTTTTTCCTGCAGTCCACAATAATCTCCTTTGTCTTGATCACATTGAGGGAGAGGTTGTTGTCATGGCACCACATGGCCAGGGCTCTGACCTCCTCCCTATAGGCTGTCTCATTGTTGTCGGTGATCAGGCCTACCACTGTTGTCATCGGCAAATGTAATGATGTTGGAGTCGTGCCTGGCCATGCAGTCATGAGTGAACAGGGAGTACAGGAGGGGGTTGAGCACGCACCCCTGAGGGGCCCCTGTGTTGAGGATCAGCGTGGCGGGTGTGTTGTTACCTACCCTTACCACCTGGGGGTGGCCCGTCAGGAAGTCCAGGATCCAGTTGCAGAGGGAGGTGTTTAGTCCCAGGGTCCTTAGCTTATAGATCAGCTTTGAGGGCACTATGGTGTTGAACGCTAAGCTGTAGTCAATGAATAGCATTCTCACATAGGTGTTCCTTCTGCCCAGGTGGGAAAGGGCAGTGTGGAGTGCAATAGAGACTGCATCATCTGTGGATCTTTTGGGCGGTATGCAAATTGGAGTGGATCTAGGGTTTCTGGGATGATGGTGTTGTGAGCCATGACCAGCCTTTTATCGATGCACTTATTGATGAGGCCAATGACAATGCACTCCTCAATGCCATTGGAGGAATCGTTGAACATATTCCAGTCTAGAGGTCGACCGATTATTCGGAATGGCCGATTTAATTAGGGCCGATTTTCAAGTTTTCATAACAATCAGAAAACAGTATTTTTGGACGCCGATTTGGCCGATGACGCCCTAGGAACGGTGGGTTAACTTCCTTGTTCAGGTGCAGAACGACAGATTTTTACCTTGTCAGCTCGGGGATTCAATCTTGCAACCTTACGGTTAACTAGTCCAACGCTCAAACCACCTGCTTTACATTGCACTCCACGAGGAGCCTGCCTGTTACGCGAATGCAGTAAGAAGCCAAGGTAAGTTGCTAGCTAGCATTAAACTTATAAAAAACAATAAATCAATCATAATCACTAGTTAACTACACATGGTTGATGATATTACTAGTTTATCTAGCTTGTCCTTCGTTGCATATAATCGCTTCGGTACACGTTGCTCCAACCATAAACATCAATGCTTTTCTTAAAATCAATACACATAAGTATATATTTTTAAACCTGCATATTTAGCTAAAAGAAATCCAGGTTAGCAGGCAATATTAACCAGGTGAAATTGTCATTTTTCTTGCGTTCATTGCACACAGTCAGGGTATATGCAACAGTTTGGGCCGCCTGGCTCGTTGCGAACTAATTTGCCAGAATTTTATGTAATTATGACATAACATTGAAGGTTGTGCAATGTAACAGGAATATTTAGACTTGGGGATGCCACCCGTTAGATAAAATACGGAACGGTTCCATATTTCACTGAAAGGAAAAACTTTTTGTTTTCGAGATTATAGTTTCCGGATTCGACCATATTAATGACCAAAGGCTCGTATTTCTGTGTTATGTTATAATTAAGTCTATGATTTGATAGAGCAGTCTGACTGAGCGGTGGTAGGCACCAGTAGGCTTGTAAGCATTCATTCAAACAGCACCTTCGTGCGTTTTGCCAGCAGCTCTTCGCAATGCTGTTTATGACTTCAAGCCTATCAACTCCCAAGATTAGGCTGGTGTAACCGATGTGAAATGGCTAGCTAGTTTGCGGGTGCGCGCTAATAGCGTTTCAGACGTCACTCGCTCTGAGACTTGGAGTAGTTGTTCCCCTTGCTCTGCATGGGTAACGCTGCTTCGAGGGTGGCTGTTGTCCATGTGTTCCTGGTTCGAGCCCAGGTAGGAGCGAGGAGAGGGACCTATACTGTTACACTGATAATACTAAAGTGCCTATAAGAACATCCAATCGTCAAAGGTATATGAAATACAAATCGTATTGAGAGAAATAGTCCTATAATTCCTATAATAACTACAACCTAAAACTTCTTACCTGGGAATATTGAAGACTCATGTTAAAAGGAACCACTAGCTTTCATATGTTCCCATGTTCTGAGCAAGGAACTTAAACGTTAGCTTTCTTACATGGCACATATTGCACTTTTACTTTCTTCTCCAACACTTTGTTTTTGCATTATTTAAACCAAATTGAACATGTTTCATTATTTATTTGAGGCTAAATTGATTTTATTGATGTATTGGAGTTAAAATAAGTGTTCATTCAGTATTGTTGTAATTGTCATTATTACAAATAAATAAAAAATTGTCCGATTAATCGGTAGCGACTTTTTTTTGGCCCTCCAATAATCGGTATCGGCGGTGAAAAATCATAATCGGTCGACCTCTATTCCAGTCTGTGCTAGCAAAACAGTCCTGGAGGTTAGCATCTGCTTCATCTGACCACTTTTTTTTTTTATTGATCTAGTCACTGGTGCTTCCTGCTTTAGTTTTTGCTTGTAAGCAGGAATCAGGAGGATAGAATTATGGTCATATTTGCCAAATGGAGGGCAAGGGAGAGCTTTGTACGTGTCTCTGTGTGTGGCGTAAAGGTGGTCTATAATTGTTTTCCCTCTGGTTGCACATTTAACATGTTGATAGAAATTAGGTAAAACTGATTTTAGTTTCCCTGCATTAAAGTCCCCGGCTACTACGAGCGCCGCCTCTGGGTGAGCGTTTTCTTGTTTGCTTATGGCGGAATACAGCTCATTCAATGCTATCTTGGTGCCAGTCTCTGACTGTGGTGGTATGTAAACAGCTACAAAGAATATAGACAAACTCTCTCTGTAGGTAATGTGGTCTGCAACTTATCATGAGTAACTTTACCTCAAGTGAGCAATGGCTTGAGACTTCTTTAGATATCGTGCACCAGCTGTTATTTACAAAAATACATAAAAAAATGTATTTACAAAAACACCGCTGTTCTATCCTGCCGGTACATCGTATAACCAGCCAACTGTATGTTGATATTGTTGTCGTTCAGTCACGACTCCGTGAAGCATAAGATGTTACAGTTTTTAACCTGTTTGGTATAGGGGGCAGTATTGAGAATTTTGGAAAAAATATGTTCCCATTTTTAACTGCCTCCTACACCAACTCAGAAGCTAGAATATGCATATTATTGTTCAGGTTTGGATAGAAAACACTCTGAATTTTCTAAAACTGTTTGAATGGTGTCTGTGAGTATAACAGAACTCCTATGGCAGGCAAAAACCTGACAAGGCTTCAAGCAGGAAGTACCCTGTCTGACAAGGAGTCGTGCGTCTTACCTCTTTTTATTGAAAAGTAAGGATCTTAGCTGTAACGTGACAATTCCCAGGGCTCCAATAGGCTCTCAGAGCCCGCGAAATAACTGAAGGTTTACGAGGGAACCTCAGGTTGAAATATATTATCGCCTTTTGTAAGTGGATGCTCGGAGGACCTTTCAATGATGCGCGTGCATGAGTCGCTTCTGAGGAGAAATTTTATTCGGCTGTTTAGGCTCAATGCATACTCCCGGTCGGAATATTAACACTTCTCTATGACATAAATGGCATAAAAATTGGTTTTAAACAGCGGTTGACATGCTTCGAAGTACGGTAATGGAATATTTAGACATTTTTGACACGCCAATGCGCCATGCGCGACACCGCGAAGAAGCATTCTAGAACTCACGAACAAAACGTCGCTGTTTGGATATAACGATGGATTATTTGGGACCAAACCAACATTTGTTATTGAAGTAGAAGTCCTGGCAGTGTATTCTGATGAAGAACAAGCAAGGTAAGAACATCTTTCTTATAGGAAATGTGATTTTGGTGGATGCTGACCTGGGTGGGTATCTAAATAGCTAGCCCTGTAATGCCGGGCTATGTACTTAGATTATTGCAAAATGTGCTTCATCCGAAAAGCTATTTTAAAATCGGACATATCGAGTGCATAGAGGGGTAATGTATCTATAATTCTTAAAATAATTGTTATGCTTTTTGTGAACGTTTATCGTGAGTAATTTAGCAAACTGTTAGTAAATTCACCGGAAGTTTGCGGTGGTTATGCTTTTTCTGAACGTCACATGCTAATGTAAAAAGCTGGTTTTTGATATAAATATGAACTTGATTGAACAGACATGCATGTATTGTATAACACAATGTCCTAGGTGTGTCATCTGATGAAGATTATAAAAGGTTAGTGCTGCATTTAGCTGTGGTTTGGGTTTATGTGACATGATATGCTAGCTTGAAAAATGGGTGTCAGATTTTTTCTGGCTGGGCACTCTGCTGACATAATCTAATGTTTTGCTTTTGTTGTAAAGCCTTTTTGAAATCGGACAGTGGGGTTAGATTAACGAGATTCTTGTCTTTAAATAGCTGTGAAATAGTCATATGTTTGAGAAATTGAAGTTATAGCATTTCTAACGATTCAAAAATCGCGCCACTGGATTTCAGTGGCTGTTACGTAGGTGGGACGAGTTCGTCCCACATGTACTAGAGAGGTTAATGTCCCGTTGGTAGTTTAATCTTCCCAATAACTCGTCCATTTTATTGCTCAAAGATTGCATGTTTGCGAGCAGAATTGAGGGGAGTGGGGGTTTATTCCATCGCCTCCTACTCCTCAGAAGGCAGCCTGTCCTCCGGCCTCTTTCTCCGCCTCCTCTTCACGCAGATCACTGGGGTCGGAGCCTTTTCCCGAGGGAGCCGTATATCCTCCGCCTCGGGCTCGTCAGTCGTGAAAGAAGAAAAAGCATTCTGCTCGTCCGTGGTGAGTAATCGCAGTCCTGATGTCTAGAAGGTATTTCGGTCATAAGAGACGGCAACATTAGTAGTGGCAAAAATAGGGTTTAGCATAATCGACTAAATGGCAAATTCGCTAACCCTCGTGCAGCAGGTAGGCCTACCCTGACACATCTAACAGTTTTGTGCAGTGGCTTTGTGGTTTCATCTTGTTCTGCTCTGATGAGGTTAGTGTCACCTAGCAGGAATCCTTTAATGTGATTAAAAGCATTCTTACAGACTGGCAACAGACATTTGATGGAAAAGACATGCGTTTTTTTTCCCTCCACTTAAGGCGTCTGCGTGCTTCAGTTAGGCTGGCGTCTAGCTAAAGTTGGCTAACCAAACGAGTGTGCTTGCGTACTTCCTTAAGACCTTTGCTTGAAAACCGAGAAAAAAGCAGCATAGTACCATTTGTCCATTTTGAGACACCGTAGCCAGTTCACTTCTTCAAAATAGTCAGAATTAATCTAAGAAATCTATCATTAATTTTGAAGAGGAGATCTTAGTCGCACAATTTTACATCTAAGATGTTTGCAGTATTTCCCAATGAAAAAATGTGCATGGAAATGAGTCGTCTCCTTTTGAATGACAAGAATCTCTACTGTTGACCAATCATGGATGAAGGAGCATAGAATTCGGTTTGCTTCCAGAAAAAATGCCGTGTGCCCGAACCCCCCCCCCCCCCAAAAAAAACAACTCACTGAAGTCCAAAACTAACTAAAATGTCACAAAATGTAATCCTAATATATGCACAAACTCTTCTGAAATGTTTCTGCTGGGAAGCATGCGGACACCTTTTAGAGAAGTCACTCTGCAAGCAGCACTTCTGTAATTGTTTGAAGAATGTCTTCTCAGAAATCACACTCAGATGGAACATGTCTCTCTAAAATGAGATTGCCAAACAATCGCAGACAAACAAGTTTATGGTCGTGGGCCTTTTATTATACCATGCAGAACATTTAACAGTCAATGTTTTAACTGTAGATAATCTGTCATGTCGTAGGAATATCAACTTTTGGGAATTGTGGTTACTTATGTTTTTAATTAGTAACCTTAAAGAATTGTAGGTCCATTGTTGCGATATAGTCTAGGCCTAGACTTTGTCAAGGAGACTTTGGTTTAGAGGTCGACCGATTATGATTTTTCAACGCAGATACCGATTATTGGAGGACCAAAAAAAGCCGATGCCGATTATTCAGCCAATTATTTATTTTTTTATTATTTTTAAATTTGTATTTATTTGTAATAATGACAATTACAATACTGAATGAACACTTATTTTAACTTAATATAATACATCAATAACATCAATTTAGCCTCAAATAAATAATGAAACATGTGCAATTCGGTTTAAATAATGCAAAACAAAGTGTTGGAGAAGAAAGTAAAAGTGCAATATGTGCCATGTAAGAAAGCTAACGTTTAACTTCCTTGCTCAGAACATGAGAACATATGAAAGCTGGTGGTTCCTTTTAACATGGTCTTCGATATTCCCAGGTAAGAAGTTTTAGGTTGTAGTTATTATAGGAATTATAGGACTATTTCTCTCTATACCATTTGTATTTCATATACCTTTGACTATTGGATGTTCTTATAGGCACTTTAGTATTGTCAGTGTAACAGTATAGCTTCCGTCCTACCTGGGCTCGAACCAGGAACACATGGACAACAGCCACCCTCGAAGCAGCGTTACCCATGCAGAGCAAGGGGAACAACTACTCCAAGTCTCAGAGCGAGTGACGTTTGAAACGCTATTAGCGCGCACCCCGCTAACTAGCTAGCCATTTCACATCGGTTACACCAGCCTAATCTTGGGAGTTGATAGGCTTGAAGGGGTGGGTATAATTTGTGGAATGTTCCAACAGGAATCTGTTCCAAAAAACGTAAAGTAAAAGGTTGCCAACCAACAACGCATACAAAGTAGCAACGCATACAAACCTAGCTAACTAGCTGCCGAATAGGCATCAACTCACCATGTAGCTTCCACAAATTATACCCACCCGGCTTGAAGTCATAAACAGCTTGAAGCACAGCGAAGAGCTGCTGGCAAAACGCACGAAAGTGCTGTTTGAATGAATGCTTACGAGCCTGCTGGTGCCTACCACCGCTCAGACTGCTCTATCAAATATCAAATCATAGACTTAATTATAACATAATAACACACAGAAATACCAGCCTTAGGTCATTAATATGGTTGAATCCAGAAACTATCATCTCGAAAACAAAACGTTTTTTCTTTCAGTGAAATACGGAACCGTTCCGTATTTTATCTAACGGGTGGCATCCCTAAGTCTAAATATTCCTGTTACATTGCACAACCTTCAATGTTATGTCATAATTACATAAAATTCTGGCAAATTAGTTCGCAACGAGCCAGGCGGCCCAAACTGTTGGATATACCCTGACTCTGCGTGCAATGAACGCAAGATAAGTGACACAATTTCATGTTAGCAGGAAATATTAACTAAATATGCAGGTTTAAAAATATATACTTTTGTATTGGTTTTAAAGAATGGCATTGATGTTTATGGTTAGGTACATTGGTGCAACGACAGTACTTTTTTCGCAAATGCGCTTGTTAAATCTACACCCGTTTGTCGAAGTAGGCTGTGATTCAATGAGAAATTAACAGGCACCGCATCGATTATATGCAATGCAGGACACGTTAGATAAACTAGTAATATCATCAACCATGTGTAGTTAACTAGTGATTATGTTAAGATTGATAGTTTTTTATAAGATAAGTTTAATGCTAGCTAGCAACTTACCTTGGCTTCTTGCTGCCCTCGCGTAACAGGTAGTCAGCCTGCCATGCAGGCTCCTCGTGGAGTGCAATGTAAGGCAGGTGGTTAGAGCGTTGGACTAGTAACCGGAAGGTTGCAAAAACAAATCCCCGAATCCCCCCTGAACAAGGCAGTTAACCCCCGTTCCTAGGCCGTCATTGAAAATAAGTATGTGTTCTTAATCTGGCTTGCCTAGTTAAATAAAGGTGTTAATTTTTTTTTAAACGTAATTAAAATAAAAAATATCGGCCAAATCGGCGTCCAAAAATACCGTTTATATATATATTTTTTTTAATTCGGCAAATCGGTGGCCAAAAATAGCGATTACCAATTGTTATGAAAACTTGAAATCGCCCATTCCGATTAATCGATCGACCTCTACTTTGGTTTGTTCCGCCTGCTCCTTCCTCTGGTTGTTCAGTTGCAGATAACGCCCATATTTACTTTGCCACCATGGCCTTTTTTTGCCTTTACCTCTTATCTCACCTCATTTGCTCACATTGTATATAGACTTATTTTTCTACTGTATTATTGACTGTATGCTTGTTTTACTCCATGTGTAACTCTGTTGTTGTATGTGTCGAACTGCTTTGCTTTATCTTGGCCAGGTCGCAATTGTAAATGAGAACTTGTTCTTAACTTGCCTACCTGGTTAAATAAAGGTCAAATAAATAAATATAATGTGCTGTTATGACCATGAGTCTGTCCTGACAAAACGCCTCCACACTAAGGTTGGTCCAGAGAGAACGACTTTCATATCAGCTTGTCTTCAATCTAGTAGATTAACTCTCGTTTTAAACAGAATTGAATCATCTGTCATCTATTAAACAAGGCAAAGATGACTTGTTTTCTTTACAGAAGAAAATTTCACACAAACACATTTCCCCATCTGGTGTGTGTGTGTGTGTGTCAATAAAACGTGTGTGTGAGTGAGGAAGCTGGGAAGTGCGGATCTGAGATGAAAGGATTTTCTTTGCCATTCTAATCCACGTAGACCGCAAGGGCCTTGGGATTATTACCAGCCCCTTCTCTCTCCACTCATCTCTTTGAATACGGCGCCTTTCTAATTCACCCTAAAAAGGGTTTCAAAAGGGGATTATGCTGCTGATAGAAATGAAAGAGGGAACATGGCCGTCCTTGGGGAGCAATGTCTAACACTCATGATTATTTGTGGAAAGCTTGCACAGTGCACACAGTATGGGATTTTTATTCTGAGAGACTGTAACTGTTGTGCTCATATTGGAAACCTGAGCCATCCCCCATTCCGTTCCAACTGTAATAACATTAACCCACTGGCCTGCTAGTATGAAATGGAAGAGATTACACTGTTATACAATTGAATCGTTATGTTCTGTTTCCAGTTGCCTGTTCTGTAAATGTGTGATCTGTGCACCAAACCCCCCCCAATAAAATCTGTTTTTTTTTTAATCAGATGGTACAATGATCTTACTACGAAGGCTCTCCCTCTTTTAAAGCATTTGCTAATTGGTTTAAAGGAATTAATTTGATTGGAGATCATCTTGGGAGCTCTTTTGACAGAGAACAGGCTTGATTGCACAGTAGTCATGGCTACAAGGCTTGTCTTCAGAGTAGCACAGTTGAGCTGTTCTTGAAGAACATGGAGAGACGTGTGTGTGTGTGTGTGAGAGGGGGGGGGGCATACTATCCTGGGCCTCAGCCCTGGTCTTTGGACTAAGGCCTCATCACCACAGAATCACTAAATCCTCACCCAAATCAAATGCTCCCAGATCAGGTTGTTATTGGAGAATTAAGGTCCCAGTCCTGTTGAAATCTATTTCTGTTCAGCACTGGTTGCTGCCAAATTGTTCTAAGCCCTGCGACATGGAGCCATTGGCTTTGGCACAGTCCACCAGTCAGTTGGTGTTTACATGACATTTACATCTATTCAATTGGCACACACTCTGCCATTATGGCCAAATTGGCTGAATGTATTAGAACAAGGCATGTCAAGAGAAGTAGCTCAGTTGGTAGAGCATGGTGTTTCCCTGTAGCTCAGTTGGTAGAGCATGTTTCCCTGTAGCTCAGTTGGTAGAGCATGGTGTTTGCAACACCAGGGTTGTGGGTTCGATTCCCACGGGGGGCCAGCACAGAAAAAAAAAAAAATGTATGAAATGTATGAAGTTGTATGAAATGTATGCATTCACTACTGTAAGTCGCTCTGGATAAGAGTGTCTGCTAAAATGTAAATGTAAAATGTAAGTAGCCTATAGATACCTCACAATACTCATATAGTTACGAGGGACCGGCAGGGAGGATGTAGAAACTCACCGTAGACTGTAAACAGCCTAGTCAAACAGAGTTTGGAGTGCACGCTAAGTTGCAAGATATTTATTGCCGTACACGAGCCATAGCATGTTTACACAGCCCAGCTGAATCGTGGTCTCGTTTCTATCAGTGTACAATTTGATGTTTGTCTTTCTGTGAAAGGCAAACAGTTTGAGGAAACTATTAAAGGATGCCATTATTATTTAAATATATCTTTATTTATAAGTGCTAGTCAAGCGACATTGACATCTCATACTAAACTTACATTAGCAGATTCTATAAAGCAGCCAGTGAAAAATTGTTCAGGAAGTCTAATGGTATTTCTTTACAGTTGAGGTGAGAAGAAACCCTTTCGCGGGTCTGCTTTTCAGAAGACATCCTCAGCATATCGTACCTAGATTACAGGAGGCTGCTGAGGGGAGGACGGCTCATAATAATGGCCGGAACAGAGCGAATGGAATGGCATCAAACGCATGGAAACCCTGTTTGATGTAGTTGATACCATTCTACTTATTCCGCTCCAGCCATTACAACGAGCCCGTCCTCCCAAATGAAGGTGCCACCAACCTCCTGTGATCTAGATGCTTGATCTCTGTATGAATTACATTTAATTCATATTTATAAATGAGTTACCACTTGAAAAGCACTAAATGCCATCCGTGAAAATGTAGCTCATCGAGTGGCACAGCGTCTAAGGCACTGCATCTGGTTCGAATCCAGGCTGTATTACAACCGTCCGTGGTTGGGAGTCCCATAGGGCAGCGCATAATTGTCCCAGCGTTGTCCGGGTTTGACCGGTGTAGGCCATCGTTCTAAATAAGAATTTGTTCTTAACTGACTTGCCTTGTTAAATAAAGGTAAACAAATAAAACATTTCTCCTGCCTACTCCTCTCCTCTAACCTTGGTAGTGTGCCAGTGGATTTGATGTTCTCAGGAAGGAGAAGGTTATCTTTTTTTTCCCTCACTGCTATTTTCTTCAGGCGATAGTACCACATGCGTCAGTCACCCAGCCAATGAAGAGCTCTCTGATGAGCTCTCTGATGAATGCTGATGTGCTCAGTGGAGACTGCGGTGGAGTGTCCTTGAATAAGCTGTCTTTACACTGTCTGTTATGGACAGGAAAAGACTCCTTGTCAAAACACTCTGATCTCTTTGCTCCATCTCCCCTTGACGCATTTTTCTTCCACCCCCAACCTGATCTGGATCCTGATCCAGGACCTGATAGGAATGGATTCTACCAACTCATTCCAAATTCTTTCATCTTTGCCACACAGACGCAGCCCATTTTTAATTAAACTACAGGGATATTTGTGATAATTACATATTTTTGGTTTCTCAGTATTCCCTGTGGTGTTTCTCGATTTGAAGGGATTTAGAAATTAAACCTAGGGTAGTTTCAACATTGTAGAGAATCCATGTATGTGTACTCTGATAACTCGATGTGAAGGATCACATTCCTGAATTATTGATTGACTTTGGTCTGTGTGGTAACTTTGATCTGACATCCAGAATGTGTTGCCGCTGGGCTGCGTTCTTTTCTAAATAAACAAAGCATTTACTTATCCGCATTATTTAGGAACGGTACGCTCTATTTACAAAGCCTATGTATGAGAAAATAACACTCTGGAGCGTCTGCTAAGTGACTCAAATGTTAATGTAATAACACTCCCAAAATGGCTTCTATGCTGTGTTTTCTGCAGAGCCCGGGACAAGATGAAAAGCCCCTGGATCAATAAAGGTGAAGTTAGAAGGGAATGAGTTCATTGGAGAGGCTGGGGACTTGCTGAGTCCTTGGATTATGCTGAGCTCACACACTCCATTATGTTCTCCCATCTGGAGAACCAAATTGTATTTAATCATATCAATTAGCTTTATGTCTTTTAAGAGAATGAGACGGCCTGCTGTGAAGTCTAGTCACTCGGGTCAAATGTAATCATTATGGCATTTTACTAACGTTAACAACATAGCTAATGCTAATAGCGGAGAAGTCATAGAATGTGTTAAACACCCTATAGGATGAACTGATAATACAGATCCTCATGCTCTGCTAGATGACCTGATAATACAGATCCTCATGCTCTGCTAGATGACCTGATAATACAGATCCTCATGCTCTGCTAGATGACCTGATAATACAGATCCTCATGCTCTGCTAGATGACCTGATAATACAGATCCTCATGCTCTGCTAGGTGACCTGATAATACAGATCCTCATGCTCTGCTAGATGACCTGATAATACAGATCCTCATGCTCCGCTAGATGACCTGATAATACAGATCCTCATGCTCCGCTAGATGACCTGATAATACAGATCCTCATGCTCCGCTAGGTGACCTGATAATACAGATCCTCATGCTCTGCTAGGTGACCTGATAATACAGATCCTCATGCTCTGCTAGGTGACCTGATAATACAGATCCTCATGCTCTGCTAGGTGACCTGATAATACAGATCCTCATGCTCTGCTAGGTGACCTGATAATACAGATCCTCATGCTCTGCTAGGTGACCTGATAATACAGATCCTCATGCTCTGCTAGGTGACCTGATAATACAGATCCTCATGCTCTGCTAGGTGACCTGATAATACAGATCCTCATGCTCTGCTAGGTGACCTGATAATACAGATCCTCATGCTCTGCTAGGTGACCTGATAATACAGATCCTCATGCTCTGCTAGGTGACCTGATAATACAGATCCTCATGCTCTGCTAGATGACATGATAATACAGATCCTCATGCTCTGCTTGATCAGCTGCTCTTGGTTTTGACCTCTGAGAATAGCTTCTGCTTGTTTTCCTCCTCCATACTGATAGAATACAGTAGAACTGGAGTTGTCGATGTCAGAGATTGGGTTGATTGTTATGCACACTGGAAGCACTACCCACTCTGGTCTTTAGTTGAAGTGTTGATATAGGTCTCAAGGCACAATGCTCACTCCTCCCTTTGCAGGTTTGTGCCAGTAAGGACTTGGTGCCAACCCCTTCACTCACTGAGAGATTGGTTCATGCAGTTTGACCATGCTCCCTGCTGTAACCTCAATGGCCATGACGGTATCAGCTGTGCCCGTGGACAGCAGCTGTAGAGGGTGGAATACTAGCAGGCAGCTGCCCTCCCCGTTTTCTTTTTATCCAAGCATTAGCAGATTAGGCACTGGAACTAACGAGGTCATCAAACTATGATGGCTGTGCAGACTTCTGGGACTGTCAGGGGGGAGTTAGCTGTATTTTCAGGGTCATTTACTTCATTTTTCTCTTCCTTGACACCTCACTGACTCCACTGTTCCTTAATGATTTGAATGGCATGTAGGTGTCATTTGTTTAGTGTGATCCCTTACCAGTGGCCGCTCGCTGTGGTCGACCCACACGTCTCTCTGCACGTCCTACCAGTGGCCGCTCGCTGTGGTCGACCCACACGTCTCTCTGTACGTCCTCGCTGTGGTCGACCCACACCTCTCTCTGTACGTCCTCGCTGTGGTCGACCCACACGTCTCTCTGCACGTCCTACCAGTGGCCGCTCGCTGTGGTCGACCCACACGTCTCTCTGTACGTCCTCGCTGTGGTCGACCCACACGTCTCTCTGCACGTCCTACCAGTGGTCGCTCGCTGTGGTCGACCCACACGTCTCTCTGTACGTCCTAGCTGTGGTCGACCCACACGTCTCTCTGCACGTCCTACCAGTGGCCGCTCGCTGTGGTCGACCCACACGTCTCTCTGTACGTCCTCGCTGTGGTCGACCCACACGTCTCTCTGCACGTCCTACCAGTGGTCGCTCGCTGTGGTCGACCCACACGTCTCTCTGTACGTCCTACCAGTGGCCGCTCGCTGTGGTCGACCCACACGTCTCTCTGTACGTCCTCGCTGTGGTCGACCCACACGTCTCTCTGTACGTCCTCGCTGTGGTCGACCCACACGTCTCTCTGCACGTCCTACCAGTGGTCGCTCGCTGTGGTCGACCCACACGTCTCTCTGTACGTCCTCGCTGTGGTCGACCCACACGTCTCTCTGCACGTCCTACCAGTGGCCGCTCGCTGTGGTCGACCCACACGTCTCTCTGCACGTCTTCTGATTAAGAAACTGTCTTGGGGATTTCAGGGGCCTCCATCTGGGATCACAGCTGTGCTCCTATCGTTTATTGTTACACCGTAGTCCATAGTGTCCCCCTGAAAAACCTTCACAGGCAGGTTACACTAGGCTAGATTTAGGAGCAACATGGTTTGTCAGATTTGGAGTGGCTTTATTGGCACATGAATTCGCACCCACCTACCCCTTCCCTTCCTCCTCCATGTTTCTACCTCCTTCATGTAGATCAGTACTAGTAGAAGGCAGTAGCCTATTTAATCACTATGGAATGATGCTTGCAGCAGACTACCACCTGCTGTGATTCTGCTCATTACTCTATGGCACATGTGTCAAACACATTCCACGGAGGGCCGAGTGTATGCCGGTTTTCGCTCCACCCTTGTACTTGATTGATGATTTAAGGTCACTAATTAGTAAGGAACTCCCGTCATCTGGTTGTCCAGGTCTTAACTGTGGAATGAGTTTGACACCCCTGCTCTATGGCCTTTGGTGCAGTGTGTGTGTGTTTCTACTATATCCTGTAATGCCATAGCCCAGGAACTGCTCTTTGCAGTATAGTGCACATCACTATCCATCAAGCTTGAGGCCTAGACATGGCTCAATAGAACCGTTGTGAGACGCCCAACAGAAGAGGTTCGTCAGAGAAACAGGATGCAGTCTGAGAGAGAACAGGGGACTGTGTTAGTGTGTCTATCCTGTCTGCAGACGGGGATCAACCCCCATACAAAAGGTCATAGTTCACTCCCAGCTCGTCTGCCCATCTGTCTGCCCTGTAGAAGACCCCATTGGCTTTTTTATTTTTTTCAGTCAACAAACAATTGTCTGTGGATAATATTTAAGCTATAGCCATGGCTCCTGAAACAGACTCCAGAATTATACTTGTATTTTTACATCACAATGTAGTAAGGTTATGGGACTGCAATTTCGGTTGATGGGTGATTACATTTTTGTTATCAGATTTCTTTTCGAAAGCAAATTATTTTTAACCGTTGTCTAGAAATGCAACCAAACTTCTGAAAGCATGGATGCTCAACTGAAGGATAGGGTTTTGTAGTTCCTGTGGTTGGATGACGCACCACCCACAGAGGAGCATCTGCACAAAGGAAACAGGCAAATGCAGAACATCTCTCTAAATAGTGTTGTGGTTGTGGTCTCTGGTGAAATCTCACAGGCTGCATAACAACTTGTTTTCCTTGTTTTAATATGCGGGCTAGTAAAATGTCTATTGTGTTCTTGCCGTTCACTACCTCGAAGGATCCATCCAGTAGTGACTTGAAGGCCAACCGTTTATTGTTGTAATTTGACCATACAAAACCCTTCAGGCGTTTAGCCTTGAGGAAGCCAAGCTCCCTTCTCTTAGCTTCAAAGAAGAACCTCATACAGGCTCGAGTGTTGTGTGAAAGCCTCCAATAACATTGGGGGGAGAGAAACTATGAAGTGACCAATTTGGGGGTTTGGTTCTCGTATTTCAATAAATACCGGGGTCGTTTTATATATAAAACGCAGGTGAAAATGTTTAAAATGCAGATTTTGTGATGGTCTGCATTTTGACAATGCAGATTTCTGAACTCATAACATTACCTCTGGAATACAGCGGACTATGCTTAGCAAATAGCAAGTAGCCTATACCAACAACTGTATCAGTTCTCTGTTATGGAATTGTACTCATTTCCTACTAGAGATTTATCATGTCATATTATTTATAGATGAAATAGTTGCATAATGCACAAATGAGTAAACAAATGTTGGCTTAGCGTTAGCAAATTACCCATAAAGCTTGCATGTTTTTCAGCTTCTTGTCTACACATTGGCTATCCCAATCACCTTTTTGTAGTCAGGGAATGATAGGGGTGTGTTTTGGGTGGGATTTCATCCTGCTGAGCAGTGGATGGCAGCTCCCTGGTTTGTTGTCAGGTTTTTCCCTTTGGTGTGAGGTTTATGACTATAGAGAGGGCGGGAGACAGAATCCTTCCAGGCTCAGCACAGCTTATCTGGATTTCTGCTCCTAGTCTGTCTCTCTCTCTCTCTCTCTCTCGCTCTCGCTCTCTCTGAGCGGGTGACCTTGACAAGAATGTGGCTTATTATTGTAATCGATGCCGTTGTTTTGGAATGACTTTCTGTCAGAGTGGGAGTCTGGGCATGGGGGTGGGAATATCCAGTATTTTCCACCACACAGATGGGACTTTGTTGGAACAGGTCATGGTAGTATTGACATTTTGAGTTTCTTATAACAAGGCCAGACTCAATTCATTGGATATTCACAGTAAATATTTTAGTTGACAATGAAAAAGAGCTGTAACGATATCAGTATCGCAATATGTTTTCCATGGCAAAAATGAAAACACGAAGCAACACTGGTCCTTTTCAAAACCTGCTATATGTTAAATATTGTGTGTTATAGCTTGGAAAATAAATGTGACTGGAAGACAAAATAATTCTGTTTGTTTTCAGCCTTAGGGCTGTTTTCCTAAAGAAGGTAAATCCACTTTACGTTTTGTTTCCTTACCATGATACTAAGGAGTATTGAGATACTGGTCTCGTCCCTGCCCTATAACCAAGGCTGCCCAGCAGTAGAATCACATTTTTCTCTGTTGTTTATCTACCAGTAGCACTATGAATGGAACTCCACACAGCCAAGCTTGCGAACTAGGCAAGGGAAATACTTCCTGTTTGTAACAAGGGAAATACTTCCTGTTTCTGTTATAGCAGTGGGGGAGTAAATGGTTGCAGGCAATTTCCCACGCTGTCATCCACCACCTTGGTCTGCAGCAGTGCATAGTTCAGGTTGCTACTAAGGGAAGAAGGAGGCCTTCTCTGCTTCCAGTCTTCACAATATATCCTCTGTCTCCAGCCTACCACACCATCCTCCAGTCCTGCCCAACCCCCACCCTGACAGCTAGCAAACAATACCAGGCACAGCCAGCTGCGCCGGAGGAAAGTGGGAGGTTTGGGGGGCAGGGTCAAGCTGGATCTAACTTTCACAAGAGAATAGTGTACCAAAACACCTGCTGGGTGCAAGCCAGCCAGCCAACCAGACAAATCTCAGAGCTGAGGAGGTACAGCTGCAGTCCACCTCCCTGAAAATGAGTTTACGTTAGCAAATTAGAATGAGCTTTCCCCAAGCTGTGCGAGTTAGTCTATTGCCAGGATGCTGTTGTGGCTAAGGGAGAAAGACGATCACCTCATGGAACTGGAATTATTTGAAGTCTTGCTCTCTTAGCTAAAGATCAGTGCTTTGGAGTTAGGTAGGGAGATATGAATGTCAAGCACATTTTACCTCCGTAGTTGGAATTGATGTTTGATTGGCGTGATCAAACTAGGTCTATTCTGGAGAAATGGCTATCATGGCAGTTTATATTTGTAATGTTTTCTATTTGTCTGGCCTAGTTTTTCCCCAACCCTTGGACAGTAGAAGCTGTAGTATGGCCTTCACGATGAGCCATTGCAATACTTTGACAATCCCAAGGAGGTTATTTATTGTGGAACAGCATGGTCAGCCCCAGCTGATTTGATGGAAGCTTACATCTGAATGGTAAGCTGTAAGCCCATCACCTTATCTTGGTTGTTGTGCCACCTACAGATAAGATGCTTAGCCTCCGCTCTCTCTCTCTCTCGCTCTCTCTCTCCAATCGTATATTAAGGCCACATCACATAAAGAAACAACTGCTGCTTCTCTCCTAGAGCGAACCACCGTTTCCCCTCTCGGAAGCAAAGCCCTGTAGATACCTTCGGCGTACACACGCTTGAGTGAAAACTGAATTGTGCTGGAAGTGGGTGTTGGCAGCTGTAACAACCTAGGAAAGAAAAAGGCCTCATAAGGAGAATGTTGTCAAGACAATCCCACATTTAAAAGCTCTTCTGCTTTCTTTCATAAGGTTGGAGTAGAGTCGCTTGAGGAATGTGTTGCCCATCTGGATGCCCCAACGAGGCACCGCTTTTAGACTGGGTGCTTAATCTTTCATTGTTGACGTTGAAAGGGCTAAATTAGTGGTTGCTAATTTCCCCCTCTCTTCTGCCTGACCTAGCTGCCTCAGAGGCGTCAGTGCCGTTTATGATTTAGGCTGAGCTGTGTTGTGCTTCGGGGCCTTCAATGCTTTGCAAGAATTTTGGCTCAATTGTTTGTTTGATGTGCCTGTCAGTTAGGCTTGTAGGGATTTAAATGAGCTTTTGTGTGAGTTTGTTTCCATTAGAGCAGACAATCTGTTTCTCTTTGAACGCAAAGCTACTAAAGGTAGAAATGATGGATGTAAATATCTGTACATTTTGCTGCTGCCTAACCAGCCCTCAACAAATGGTACGTTTCTTTCCCCCCAAAAAATGAAATGCCATGACCAACAGAAAATATGATGCATGTATACAAGGGTTGGACTTAATGAAAACATGCAACGAGATGAATGAAAACATGCAACAATAGCAAGCCTATTGTCTTACAGGGCCTAATGAAGTAGCTAATTAAAGTCATTTTCAAACATTTGCCAAAATTCACTTTGTAGGAGTTGGAATATGTGCAGTGGTTAAATATGTGACAGCAATGAAGCTCTCTGTTAGAAACCTAGAAAGAGGGGGAATTCAATAGCAAAAATTAGGATGGGTTATTCCCGATTTGGAGCTTTGGTCTAAGGCACTGCATCTCAGTGCAAGATAGTACCTGGTTCCATTACAGGCTGTATCACATCCAGCTGTGATTGGGAGTCACATAGGGCGACGCACAGCGTCGTCCGGGTTTGGCCGGAGTAGGCCTTCATTTTAAATAAGAATTGGTTCTTAACTGACTTGCCTAGTTAAATAAAGGTGAAATAATAATATGACTAAGATGGTGCCTTTTTGGTTTCTGGACCAGGAAAGAGAGTTGATTTGAAAGTAATTGTAGTCCCTGAAGTTCCCATTATAAAGTGGTGTGTGACGTGCTGACAGCCTGCCCACCTACCCTTCAATATATCCTATACACTCCAATGGTGAATGACAAGCGCACTGCTAATTACAAGTTGAGCTTGAGAAATAAAGCTGTGCTCTTTTTCTTTTATCGTGTTTCATCAAAACACTTTAACATGCGATTGTATTTAGAATGGTTATTTGTCGCTCAATGACTGGGCTTATAAAAGCCTGCTTCACTCCAGTAGCAGCTTTTTGGGGAGGCAGGCAGCCTAGTGGTTAGTGTTGGCCAGTAAACCGAAAGGTTGCTAGATCGAATCCCCGAGCTGACAAGGTAAAAATCTGTCCTTCTGCCCCTGAACAAGGCAGTTAACCCACTGTTCCTATGCCGTCATTGTAAATAACAATTTGTTCTTAACTGACTTGCCTAGTTAAAAACATTTTTTAGGAGCTTCTCACACTGTCTGACAGGTGATAGGCTTTTCCACTCCTGTTAAAGGAATTTTATATCTTTGATGATAATAATCAATAATCAATTCGCCTTGACTAATGCCCAAGGTTTGTAAGACAATGGGTTAAAATAATTAGGCAAGGACTCAGCTTTCTGCAAAAGGTCTCTGTAGCTTTATTCAGAGAACGTTCTGAGGTCAGGATAACAAAACAGTCATTATATGGTTCTTGCTTTCTTACGCACATGCATTTACACACAATCCGTTGGTGACCTGCATCCCCCACAACTTCTCACACTGTTTATCTCTATCCCGAGCTCGCCTGTTCCTTTCCCTCAAGGTTAGAAATGCTTTGAAGCTTTTACTCCCAGGACCATCTGTCTCCTGGTGTCCATCCTAATTACATACACACATTTCTTTCCCTATCCCGTGGTTCCTGGACTTTCCAGAACTAATCAAACTAATCGATCCCTACATTGATCATTACATTGATTATTCATTAACCATGCTGTATGACTAATAATTCATCATGGTCTATTGATTCATTTACCTTTAATAGATAATTCTCTTATCAACTCCTCAAACTAGACTCAGTATGCTGTGTGATAAGAGATGAAAATACCTCCCTTATCCACATACTGTCTTGGGCCTTCTGTCTGTTTCGGTCACCTTCACACTCATTCACACTTCTTGTAGGACAGGGAGGAATCTAGTGTCTCTATGTGAAGCACCTGCTGTTCTTTCATCACTGAATACAGATGTCTCTTCAGGTAAAGCTCTTCACATCTGCCTCAAGTGGCTCCTCTGGCTGGTTTACCTTCCCTGCCTCTGTGCTTTAGCCTTGGGCAACATTGTATAGGTGGTGGTGTCAGGTTGACACTGTCTTTGTTTGCTTAGGAAGAGTTGCTTAATTTGCCTGGAAGTGCTTTGTTTCGTTCCACTTAGTAACAGGTGAGCTGCAACCCAAAGCAATTGTTAAGGACTGTCAGATTGATGGGAACCCACATGGTACATTCACATCTCATGTTTGTGGGGCGGCAGGCAGCCTAGTGGTTAGAGCGTTGGACGAGTAACTGAAAGGTTGCAAGATTGAATCCCTGAGCTGACAAGGTAATAATCTGTCGTTCTGCCCCTGAACAAGGCAGTTAAACCACTGTTCCTAGGCCATCATTGTAAATAAGAATTTGTTCTTAACTGACTTGTCTAGTTAAATAAAGGTAAAGTAAAACAATGAAATGTTTCGTTTTTTAGATGTGTTCTGATCTCAGATTCCCCTGTTTGGCTCAGCTAGTCACCGTTTCTTAGTCTAGGTTGTCTTACTTGGCTTCTAGGCTACATTCTAGTTCCTTTAAAAATATAATCTGAACGTACGCCTTGTGAGATGTTACTGTAAAGATTGTCAGAAGCAGAATTGTATTATAATTTTTTTTTTACATCTAGGCTAGTAGCCGATACACCATATCAGCCATCTTGTTTGATGTAGCCCATTTCATCTCCGGGAGAAAAAATCCACTTGAAACCTTGGCACAGGCCTATACATGCAAAGGAGCCATATGGCATAAAGCATATTTCTTGTATATGTTATCTACTTGAAATGAGCAACTGGCTTACTGTTCATGGTTATGGGTGACTGACTCCATCACTGCTTAGTTTCTCTTCTGTATTATTTATGAGTGTTACAAGTGTGGTCCTAAAAGCCTACAGTTAGCAGCTGAATCAGAGAGTTGCCTAGAAACCGAAAGTGCCCGTTTAGCAGCTGGTGGTAATAGGTCTACTTCAGGTTGTTTGTATTCTCTGTGTAGTTCTCTTGCAGTGTCTGGAAGCTTCAGCGTCTGCAATATTGTCAAGCAGCCTTAAACAGCCTTAAACAGCCTAGCTCTCTGGAAACTTGCTACATCCAAGGTTGTGTCATACTAGGCTTTTAGTCACCTCAAATGTGAGGGGCATAACCATTTAATTGTTTTCTGAGGATCATTGGTTCACTATAGGTACTGCAATTTGTACACTCGGTCCAAGTCTAACTTTTGCATATGAGTCATCGCAATCAATGCAGTACTGGAGAATCTCTAAGTAGGCTAACATGGCTTGAGAGGATCAAATAACTTAGCCGAGACGTAGTGTCCTCATTGAAACTGCAGCATAGGGACACAATCAGTGTGGCAATATTCACGTTAGCGTTTGATTGCAGGATGGCTTTATTTCAAGAGAACATCAAGCACGGCTGTTTTCATCCACTGTCTTGTACCAGGAAACTAGGCTACTGTGTGTTAAAGTAAACATGAAGATGTACTGACTAATCTAATAAGGAATATGGCTGCTGTTCTCCATGAACCGCTGTGCTTGACTGGTAGACGACGATGCAGAGGGGGGGACTGGTAGACGACGATGCAGAGGGGGGGACTGGTAGACGACGATGCAGAGGGGGGGACTGGTAGACGACGATGCAGAGGGGGGGACTGGTAGACGACGATGCAGAGGGGGGGACTCTGGACTCTCACGGCTCAGGTATTCAGGTGAAGCCTGCAGAGGGTGACGTCACCTCTGATGGACTGACTCCAGGGAAGCCACCGATCCACACAGCACTTTCCCTGGCATCAAAATGAATTGGAAACATGAAGTGGAAACATGCAGTTTGGCAATTTTCTAAGACTACTGGCAGTTTCTTTCCTGCTTAATACCCTCTTACCTCTGAGAAGTCACACGTTTCCTCTTCTTTCAACAGTGATTGTGCTTTCTTTCTTTCTCTGGTGTTAAGATTGAATTCCTCATACCTCACCCACGCTGAAAATGGATACAGATGACTGTTCAATGCTCAACATACCTCATAGTAACTGGTGTTTTGCATAAGCCAGGGGGCCGTGTTTGGGGTCTGGAGTTGTGTTCGTCGCTGAGTTTCAACAGGGCAGGAGGCATTACAGTTGATGGCGTTATCTTGGTACTGTCTATGGGATTTGCTATTTTCATTATTTTTCATTCTATTGTGCGCTTAAGTAGGATCAGTCATTCAGAAAAACTAGACCGAATATTTATGTCCATGAGTGTAAGTAAATGACTAATTACTGGGATGCTCCAACACAGAGCGTGCCTTCCGTTACTGGGACGCTCCAACACAGAGCGTGCCTTCCGTTACTGGGACGCTCCAACACAGAGCGTGCCTTCCGTTACTGGGACGCTCCAACACAGACCGTGCCTTCCGTTACTGGGACGCTCCAACACAGACCGTGCCTTCCGTTACTGGGACGCTCCAACACAGAGCGTGCCTTCCGTTACTGGGACGCTCCAACACAGAGCGTGCCTTCCGTTACTGGGACGCTCCAACACAGAGCGTGCCTTCCGTTACTGGGACGCTCCAACACAGAGCGTGCCTTCCGTTACTGGGACGCTCCAACACAGAGCGTGCCTTCCGTTACTGGGACGCTCCAACACAGAGCGTGCCTTCCGTTACTGGGACGCTCCAACACAGAGCGTGCCTTCCGTTACTGGGACGCTCCAACACAGAGCGTGCCTTCCGTTACTGGGACGCTCCAACACAGAGCGTGCCTTCCGTTACTGGGACGCTCCAACACAGAGCGTGCCTTCCGTTACTGGGGCGCTCCAACACAGAGCGTGCCTTCCGTTACTGGGACGCTCCAACACAGACCGTGCCTTCCGTTACTGGGACGCTCCAACACAGAGCGTGCCTTCCAGTCCAAACAGCCTGATTTGATTCAGCTTGCGTTGTTATTCCTTTCAGAGGACTATCTGATTTTGTCGTTCTGATACGGTTATTCGATCCACAAAAGAGAACCCATCTGGTACAAGACAAGCTCCGAGGTTTTGTTAAATGAGATAAAGATTAGGTTAACTACTCCCTTTTCCAAAACACTAATTGTACCCTCTGACAAACAAAGCTGGGTCTTGTCTTTTGTGTTTTGTCACTGTTCTATCTCTGAGTTTGTACTGTAGCTAAGTTGATTCAATTTGGGGTTCAAATGAATTTACAGCCAGTTGATCCATCTGGGATATCTCAACCTGTCAATCTAGAAGTACGCCTATGTTGTTTCCAGAAAGCATAGCCTACTCTTCTATACTGGTGGATCCTACTTACTCAACCTTTTGTCATGGGGTGGATCCTACTTACTCAACCTTTTGTCATGGAGTGGATCCTACTTACTCAACCTTTTGTCATGGGGTGGATTCTACTTACTCAACCTTTTGTCATGGGGTGGATTCTACTTACTCAACCTTTTGTCATGGGGTGGATCCTACTTACTCAACCTTTTTGTCATGGGGTGGATTCTACTTACTCAACCTTTTGTCATGAGGTGGATTCTACTTACTCAACCTTTTGTCATGGGGTGGATCCTACTTACTCAACCTTTTGTCATGGGGTGGATCCTACTTACTCAACCTTTTGTCATGGGGTGGATTCTACTTACTCAACCTTTTGTCATGGGGTGGATTCTACTTACTCAACCTTTTGTCATGGGGTGGATCCTACTTACTCAACCTTTTGTCATGGGGTGGATTCTACTGATATGACACTGTAGCGTAACAACCCCAGACGGGGGTCTTGATGTGACACTGCAGCGTAACAACCCTGACGGGGGTCTTGATGTGACACTGCAGCGTAACAACCCCAGACGGGGGTCTTGATATGACACTGCAGCGTAACAACCCCAGACGGGGGTCTTGATATGACACTGCAGCGTAACAACCCCTGACGGGTGTCTTGATGTGACACTGCAGCGTAACAACCCCTGACGGGTGTCTTGATGTGACACTGCAGCGTAACAACCCCTGACGGGGGTCTTGATATGACACTGCAGCGTAACAACCCCAGACGGGGGTCTTGACGTGACACTGCAGCGTAACAACCCCAGACGGGGGTCTTGACGTGACACTGCAGCGTAACAACCCCAGGCGGGGGTCTTGACGTGACACTGCAGCGTAACAACCCCAGGCGGGGGTCTTGACGTGACACTGCAGCGTAACAACCCCAGACGGGGGTCTTGACGTGACACTGCAGCGTAACAACCCTGACGGGGGTCTTGACGTGACACTGCAGCGTAACAACCCCAGACGGGGGTCTTGACGTGACACTGCAGCGTAACAACCCCAGACGGGGGTCTTGACGTGACACTGCAGCGTAACAACCCCAGACGGGGGTCTTGACGTGACACTGCAGCGTAACAACCCCAGACGGGGGTCTTGACGTGACACTGCAGCGTAACAACCCCAGACGGGGGTCTTGATGTGACACTGCAGCGTAACAACCCCTGACGGGGGTCTTGATGTGACACTGCAGCGTAACAACCCCTGACGGAGGTCTTGCTGTGACACTGCAGCGTAACAACCCCAGACGGGGGTCTTGACGTGACACTGCATCGTAACAACCCCAGACGGGGGTCTTGATGTGACACTGCAGCGTAACAACCCCAGACGGGGGTCTTGATGTGACACTGCAGCGTAACGATGGCTGAGCTCTAGTCAATGAACAGCATTCTTACGTAGGTATTCCTCTTGTCCAGATGGGATAGGGCAGGGAGATGCCGATTGCATCATCTGTGGATCTGTTTGGGTGGTATGCAAATTGCTGGGTGTCGGGTAAGGTGGAGGCGATATGATCCTTAACTAGCCTCTCAAAAGTACTTCATGATGTGTCACGAACCGGCTCGAAGCCCGTAACAAAAAGGGAGACAACATGGAGATAAAGAATAGCAAAATATATTTATTAACTGAAGTAAAGTTAATACAATTAACAATGGTGTGTGTTTAGTCAGTAATCAGTAGTGTAAGTGAGTGGTCGCGTGTGTATATATGTGAGAATGAGGGGTGTTGAAAGGTGTCAATGCAAACAAGCCAAATAGCCACAAAAATGCCACAATCAAAATCTGTGTCTGCATGGAGAGAGTCTCCCCAATGAATGGGGAAGAGGTGCATTTATCCTGGGATACACCCGAGCCCGGGTGTCCCATTTCGCTGACGACCCTCCCGGCTCCGCCCACCGACATCCTATTAAGGAAAACAAGAGCAAAGAGAATTCGGCAGACAGAGTGGGAGGATCGTCACAGATGACAGAAGTGAGTGCTACGGGGCGATAGTCATTTAGTTCACTTACCTTCGCTTTCTTGGGTACAGGAACAATGGTGGACATCTTGAAGCAAGTGGGGACCGCAAACTGGGATAGGGAGCGATTGAATAGGTCCATAAACACTCCAGCCAGCTGGAGGATGTGGCTAGGGATGCTGTCTGGCAGCTGGTCTACTTATGCTCTGAGGACGCGGCTAGGGATGCTGTCTGGACCGGCAGCCTTGTGAGGGTTAACACACTTAAATGGCTTACTCACGGGCCTCCCGAGTGGTGCAGCGATCTAAGGCACTGCATCGCAATGCTAGCTGTGTCACTACAGATCCTGATTCGATCCCAAGATGTGTCGCAGCCGGCCGTGACCGGGAGACCCATGAGGCGGTGCACAATTGGCCCAGCGTAGTCCGGGTAAGGTGAGGGTTTGGCCGGCCCAGTTGTCCTTGTCCCATCGCGCTCTAGCGACTCCTGTGGTGGGCTGGGCGCAGTGCACGCTGACTCTGTCGCCAGGTGTACGGTTTTTCCTCCGACACATTGGTGCGGCTGGCTTCCGGGTTAAGCAAACATTGTGTCAAGAAGCAGGGGTCGTGTTTCGCAGGACGCATGGCTCTCGTCCTTCACCTCTCTCGAGTCCGTACGGGAGTTGTAGCGATGGGACAAGACTGTAACTACCAATTGTATAATATAAAATTGGGGAGAAAAAGGAGTAAAGCTTGTCTGGGCGCAAGACGTCGGTGTCCGGTTTTCCCTTGATGATCTGTGATTCTCTGGAGTCTCGTGACTGAGCCGTTAAAATGCGACCCCACTTGGCCTCTGTACTGACGTGTTTGATTACCTTACGGAGGGCATAGCTGGACTGTTTTGTATTCGGTCATATTCCCAGTCACCTTGTCATGGTTAAATGTGGTGGTTTGTGCTTTCAGTTTTGCATGAATACTGCCACCTAGCCACAGTTTTTGGTTTGGATAGGTTTTAATTGTCACAGTGGGAACAACATCCCCTGTACACTTCCTGATGAACTAAGTCACTGTGTCAATGTATACGTCAATATTATTCTGAGGCAACCCGGAACATGTACCAGTCCGCGTGATCAAAATAGTCTTGAAGCATGGATTCCGATTGGTCAGACCAGCGTTGAATAGACTTTAGCACGGGTACTTCTTGTTTTGAGTTTCTGCCTATAGAATGGGGAGGAGCAACCCAGACAGGTGTGTTGATATGACACTACAGTGTAAATCCCTTTGTAATCCTTGCCCGAGCCATAAGCTCAGTTTCTAAATCCCAATTCCAATAAACAAATTCAAGCCAAGGTTTATGTCCGGCAAAAAGTGCAGCAGCATCCCCAGTCAGGGGAAATTACTGTGAGAAGATGAACTGAAAATCCATGCAAAGATTTTCCTCTCGTTCTAATACAGTTAGTCATTCTGTCAGCAACTTGGTATGCTCCACATCACTCCCCAATCCATTCAAAATCCTTTCACTCAGTTGAACATCTTTCTTAGCCATTGTGGCTTTCTCAAGAAATTGGCATGGGGCTGTTTTTGAAAGGAGGGCTCGCGTGACACTGCAGAAACCTCTCAAACATTGTGGTTTGGGGGAGTTTTTATAAACCGGACTGTAAATCCTGTGGGAGGGTAAAGCTACTCAATTCAGTGTTGGCTGAGTGTTGAGGCAGAGACTTGTTTAATCTATCAGTTTTGTCCTTTCCTCAGCATGCGGCTTTTGGAACCCCAGAATGGACAAGCACTTCACTGTGTGTGTACAGCCTGCCACGGAATGAAAGTGTTTGTTGTTTTGTGCGAAGTATGGGGGAACCTAGAAATAGAGTTAGTCATCTCTTGTCGTTTCCCTGCGCCTCTGGTTCAGGAGGACGTCCTTTCCATTTCATGCTCCTTAGTCATTCAATACATGAAGCAACTTATCAATGAAAGTAGTCTAAATGTATCAGGTCATTTATCATGGTATTTTATATTCTTGGACAGGCGTGGTGAATAGAATTTCACAGTCCCGTATCATTCAGACAGTAAGAGCATCTAAATCATTATCACCCTCAGAGATCCTCAAGTTGGTGACGTACCCAACTGTTCCAGCCTCTCACCACACACAAGGAAACAACCACTCAAGGACCAGGAACCAACCATGCTTTCATTGTTGATACCTTCAGCCTCTCTGCTCTCATAGAGGATCACTTAACATTTGCTTTGAACTTAAGTGGAACAAGCAATAATGCAAAATGTGCTTGTCTGTTCACCACTCAGCCCTGTGCCTAAGTGAACACTACTACTGTACTATGCTCAAAGTACAGAGGATGCTAATGGCTTCAATGACCTTTAAACTCTTCAGTTAAGAGGTTGGCTAGGTTAATCCACTGTGAACATGAGAACATTTACTCCAGTATTAAAATCCCTATAGAATTTCTTAGACATGATTTACACTCCAACAGCAAACAGACTCTGACGCCCCAGCTCCCAGCGTCTTAATGGAGCTTCTGTTGAGGCCTCAGCTCCCAGCATCTTAAAGGAACCTTCTGTTGAGGCCTCAGCTCCCAGCATCTTAAAGGAGCCTTCTGTTGAGGCCTCAGCTCCCAGCGTCTTAATGGAGCTTCTGTTGAGGCCTCAGCTCCCAGCATCTTAAAGGAGCTCTCTGAGACCTTGTGGTGAACAAAAGGCCTCTCCTACTGATGCTTAGTGGTTGCCATCTGTTGCAATCCCTTTAATTCAACACTTCCTGGACACTTAACCTGTCATCGTCACCCTGTTGTTTCTAATGTTGTTTCCATGCCACCACAACGGTCTCATTAGTTTCCCAGGGATCTAAAGGAGGCTGTAAAATAAGTCACAGCCCAACTTGTGATCATACTTGCCTCCAATTTACAAAGGAAATATGATGGAGGAAGAGCGGCCGATTTCTCTCCAGGGTAGTTTCCCTCTGTTGTAGCCCGCTTGTTTTATTTACATTCCATCTAGCCGATCTAGAAATCAAGAATGAGCAGTGAGCGGACTGCAGTGTAGAAAATAATATTATTCTGCAGAAAGTTTCAGGACTAGCCTGCTTTTGTAATGCCTGTCTGGAAACGTGGTTTGAGAAGCAAAGTGCATTAGAAGAGTTGTGTTCTGTTCTGTTTGCGTCTCTCTTTACATGGCTTTCACTTTGAGGATCGGGTTCTTTGTGTAGGCTTGTCTGCTGGCTCACTGTGTCTCCATAAGGCCCAGGAACAGAACAGGTTGACAGCAGGCTGATTACCTGTCCTGTCCCATTCACTCAGCACACTGCAGCCACAGTTTGGCCACGTCATGCATCATAAACTGACACAGAGTGATTACGATGTCATTAGGCCCCTCTCACCGCAGCTCGCCGCCACATTGATTTGCTAGCTCCTCTCTCCCATGGAGTGAACAAATACCTTTCGGAGGCTAGTAGGGAGAAATGGCCTTTCAAGCGCATTTCGAAAGCCATTTTGGAAAGATTCATATCTTTTACAGTAGAAAAAATGTACATATATTGTCTCCCCGCAAATATACCTACAGATCAAACTGGAATGATGGTATTTTGAGTATTCAGGCTGCATTCTGTCACACGGTTCCGGCCACATTGTCACACGGTTCCGGTTAAAGTTTGGACAACTACTCATTCAAGGGTTTTTCTTTAGTTTTACTATTTTCTACATTGTAGAATAATAGTGAAGACAAAAACTACGAAATAACACATATGGAATCATGTAGTAAACAAAAAAGTATTAAACAAATCAAAATATATTTGAGTTTCTTCAAAGTAGCCACCCTTTGCCTTGATGACAGCATTGCACACCCTTGGCATTCTCTTAACCTCCCTGGGCAAGGTGGGACGCGTCCACCCTAGTCAACAGCCAGTGGAATCGCGTGGCGCGAAATACAAATACCTCAAAAATGCTATAACCTTAATTTCTCAAACATATGACTATTTTACACCATTTTAAAGACAAGACTCTCGTTAATCTAACCACATTGTCCGATTTCAAAAAGGCTTTACAGCGAAAGCAAAACATTAGATTATGTCAGGAGAGTACCCTGCCAAATATAATCACACAGCCATTTTCAAAGCAAGCATATATGTCACAAAAACCAAAACCACAGCTAAATGCAGCACTAACCTTTGATGATCTTCATCAGATGACACTCCTAGGACATTATGTTATACAATACATGCATGTTTTGTTCAATCAAGTTCATATTTATATCAAAAACCAGCTTTTTACATTAGCATGTGATGTTCAGAACTAGCATACCCACTGCAAACTTCCGGTGAATTTACTAAATTACTCACGATTAGCGTTCACAAAATACATAACAATTATTTTAAGAATTATAGATACAGAACTCCTTTATGCAATCGCGGTGTCCGATTTTAAAATAGCTTTTCGGCGAAAGCGCATTTTGCAATATTCTGAGTACATAGCTCGGCCATCACGGCTAGCTAATTTGACACCCACCAAGTTTGGCCCTCACCAAACTCAGATTTACTATAAGAAAAATTGGATTACCTTGCTGTTCTTCGTCAGAATGCACTCCCAGGACTTCTACTTCAATAACAAATGTTGTTTTGGTTCCAAATAATCCATAGTTATATTCAAATACCTCAGTTTTGTTCGTGCCTTCAGGTCAGTATCCGAAAGGTGACGCGCGAGCGCATTTTGTGACAAAACATTTCAAAATATTCCATTACCGTACTTCGAAGCATGTCAAACGCTGTTTAAAATACATTTTTATGCAATTTTTCTCGTAAAATAGAGATAATATTCCAACCGGGCGACGTTGTATTCATTCAAAGGCTGTAAGAAAAAAATGGAGAATTCTCATGAACGCGCATCTCCAGTGTCACTGTTCCCAGCCTGACCACTCACAAAATCTCCTGCTGTTTTTCGCCCAGAGACAGGAGAGACGTCATTCCACTTTCTGGCGCCTTCTGAGAGCCAATGGAAGCCTTAGAAAATGTCACGTTACAGCAGAGATGTTGTATTTTCGATAGAGATGCCACAGAAGGAGAACAAATTGTCAGGCAGGGCACTTCCTGTATGGAATCTTCTCAGGTTTTGGCCTGCCATATGAGTTCTGTTATACTCACAGACACCATTCAAACAGTTTTAGAAACTTTAGTGTGTTCTATCCAAATCTACTAATTATATGCATATTCTCGTTTCTGGGCAAGAGTAGTAACCAGTTTAAATCAGGTACGTTTTTTTATCCGGCCGTGCAAATACTGCCCCCTAGCCCCAACAGGTTAACCTCTTACATCTAGACGTTCCGCTAGCGGAACACCTGCTCCAATATCCAATGATAGGCGTGGCGCGAATTACAAATTCCTCAAAAATCCAAAAACTTCCATTTTTCAAACATATGACTATTTTACACCATTTTAAAGACAAGACTCTCATTTATCTAACCACACTGTCCGATTTCAAAAAGGCTTTACAGCGAAAGCAAAACATTAGATTATGTCAGCAGAGTACCCAGCCAGAAATAATCAGACACCCATTTTTCAAGCTAGCATATAATGTCACAAAAACTAAAACCACAGCTAAATGCAGCACTAACCTTTGATGATCTTCATCAGATGACACTCCTAGGACATTATGTTATACAATACATGCATGTTTTGTTCAATCAAGTTAATATTTATATCAAAAACCAGCTTTTTACATTACCATGTGACGTTCAGAACTAGCATTCCCACCGAACACTTCCGGTGAATTTACTAAATTACTCACGATAAACGTTCACAAAAAACATAATTATTTTAAGAATTATAGATACAGAACTCCTTTATGCAATCGCGGTGTCCGATTTTTAAAATAGTTTTTCGGTGAAAGCACATTTTGCAATATTCTGAGTAGATAGCCCGGCCATCATGGCTAGCTATTTTGACACCCACCAAGTTTGGTACTAACCAAACTCAGATTTACTATAAGAAAAATTGGATTACCTTTGCTGTTCTTCATCAGAATGCACTCCCAGGACTTCTACTTAAATAACAAATGTTGGTTTGGTTCCAAATAATCCATAGTTATATCCAAATAGCAGCGTTTTGTTCGTGCGTTCAAGACACTATCCGAAGGGTGACGCGCGTTTCGTGACAAAACATTTCAAAATATTCCAATACCGTACTTCGAAGCATGTCAAACGCTGTTTAAAATCAATTTTTATGCGATTTTTCTCGTAAAAAAGCGATAATATTCCGACCGGGAAACCCTGTTTTCGTTCAAAGACGAAAAAATAAAAACATGGTGTCGGCTCGTGCACGCGCCCCCAGTCTCATTGTTCTCAAATCGACCACTATCCAAATGCGCTACTGTTTTTCAGCCATGGCCTGCAAAGTCATCATTCACCGTTCTGCCGCCTTCTGAGAGCCTATGGGAGCGCTAGAAAATGTCACGTTATGCCAGAGATCCCCTGTTTTGGATAGAGATGATCAAGAAGGCCAAGAAATAGTCCGAGAGGGCGCTTCCTGTTTGGAATCTTCTCAGGTTTTGGCCTGCCAAATGAGTTCTGTTATACTCAGACACCATTCAAACAGTTTTAGAAACTTTGGAGTGTTTTTAATGATTATATGCATATTCTAGTTTCTGGGCAGGAGTAATAATCAGTTTAACCTCTACGGGCTAGGGGGCAGTATTGAGAATTTTTGAAAAAATATGTGCCCATTTTTAACTGCCTCCTACACCAACTCAGAAGCTAGAATATGCATATTATTGTTCAGGTTTGGATAGAAAACACCCTAAAGTTTCTAAAACTGTTTGAATGGTGTCTGTGAGTATAACAGAACTCCTATGGCAGGCAAAAACCTGAGAAGTTTTCATGTTGTTCTTGCTTCTGTTTATTGAAGAGTCAGGATCTTAGCTGTAACGTGACAATTCCTAGGGCTCCAATAGGCTCTCAGAACCCGGGAAGAACCTGAACGATGACGAGGCAGCCTCAGGCTGAAACACAGAATCCCCTTTTCCAAGTGTCCCATCAGAGGACAATGGAATTAGGCGCGTGCGCGATTCGACCCCGTGCAGTATTTTCCTTCGGCTGTTTAGCTAATTGCAGATTCCCGGTCGGAATATTATCGCTTTTTTACGAGAATAATGGCATAAAAATTGATTTTAAACAGCGGTTGACATGCTTCGAAGTACGGTAATGGAATATTTAGACATTTTTTGTCACGTTCTGCGCCATGCGCGCGACCGTGATTTACCACTCTGATGGTGTCTAGAACGCACGAACAAAACGCCGCTGTTTGGATATAACGATGGATTATTTGGGACCAAACCTACATTTGTTATTGAAGTAGAAGTCCTGGGAGTGCATTCTGACGAAGAACAGGAAAGGTAAGACCATTTTTCTTGATTGAACAAAACATGCATGTATTGTATAACATAATGTCCTAGGAGTGTCATCTGATGAAGATCATAAAAGGTTAGTGCTGCATTTAGCTGTGGTTTGGGTTTTTGTGACATTATATGCTAGCTTGAAAAATGGGTGTCTGATTATTTCTGGCTGGGTACTCTGCTGACATAATCTAATGTTTTGCTTTCGTTGTAAAGCCTTTTTGAAATCGGACAGTGTGGTTAGATTAACGAGAGTCTTGTCTTTAAATAGCTGTAAAATAGTCATATGTTTGAGAAATTGAAGTAATAGTATTTCAAACGTTTTTTAAAAATCGCGCCACAGGATTCAACTGGCTGTTACGTAGGTGGGACGAATTCGTCCCGCCGGTCCCATAGAGGTTAAATCGGGTACATTTTTTATCCAGCCGTGAAAATACTGCCCCCTATCCATAACAAGTTAACTTGGGACACCTGTTAATTGAAATGCATTACAGGTTACTACCTCATGAAGCTAGTTGAGAGAATGCCAAGAGTGTGCAAAGCTGTCATCAATGCAAAGGGTGGCAACTTTGAAGAATCTCAAATATATTCTGATTTAACACTTCTTGGTTACTACCTGATTCCATATGTGTTATTTCATAGTTTTGATGTCTTCACTATTATAATACAATGTAGAAAATAGTAAAAATAAAGAAAAACCCTTGAATGAGTAGGTGTCCAAACTTTTGACTGGTACTGTATGCCAAACAACCATTGCTTTCTAAGTTTAACGAACCATACAACTATATGCACAAGGATTACTGTTAACAATTTTACCCTGAAAAATGTACACAAACAAATTCAGTGAAAGAACTGTGCAGATGCAAACTCTGGTAACTAAATTACATAGGATTATCTCACCCCGGTTTTTATGCGACCATGTTTTCCAAAAACTTCTGTTCTAGATTAAGATTCAAAGATGTCTGCAGATAGAATGGGTAGTCAGCTATGACATTGCACCTTTAGTTTCAAAAATATATATATTTTGGTTATTGAACTACACTAAGTGAAGTGGATTTATATCTGGTACCATAATTACATTATGGGTCCCTGATCTATACTACACAGAAATGCATCAGTATGGATATGAATGTCATTCTCTGTTTTACAAGTTTGGACATCACAGTAGAGTACAGTGCAGTACAATACAGAATAGTAGATTACAGTGGACTTCTGTATAGTACATTACAATATACTGTGCTGTACTCTTTTATTGTATTGTACTGTAACCTACTCATTGTACTGTGCTATCCAAACTTGTGAAACATATGTCAACAATAAGTTCAGATTTGGTCCAGTCACGTCTGTGGACGTTAACATCAAGGCCAGGGTGGACTGACCAAATTTCAACTACTTTTCTACTTCCATGGACGTCCGGTGTCGGTCGGTGCTCAGTGGCCGAGGATGCTGGTTTCAGTTAATGGAAAGGGAGGGGTAGGTGTCAGTAAGAGCTGGGAGAGGTGACATTTAAGTGGAGAGAGAGCGGGCAGTCTGCCTGTTTTAATACTCTTGGTTTGACCAACAGAATGAGCTATGAGCTGAACATAACAGTATGTTAATAACGGAATTACAAGTTTTTAAATAATTTCAATATTTCTAAATAAAATGTCAGTAATACTTGTTACTCCTGTGAACTTTAATTATCCTCCTCATGAGAGGAGATATCTGGGTTTTAGGTAACGGAATCACAAGGCAGAAAGCAATATTTCTTAAACTTACAGAAAGTAAAACATTTCTCAAATGAAATGTGATATTATTTTGCTGTGGTGTTTACGTCAACGTTATTGTGGTTTGATGTATTTCTGACACCTTAAGACGTTTTCTGGTAGATGTTTATCCACAAATCAAAGCCTTTACTTCTGCCCTAAAAAATTGTGATGGAATATGGTTGTAAAATGTATCTATCCTTAATTTCCCCAAAAGATGCACTCTTAGCTTTCATTTTACACCCAATTTAATATGCTCTTATGAACTTCTCATGTTGATTCTCATGGGTCCTTTTACATGGAAATGCCCAGGGGTGGCAGGCAAATTGTTATATTTAAACATTATTCATGTGGTCAATAGGCCTATAAGCTGCATGTCAATTGTTATTTACTCAAGCCTAATTGGATCCTGCATTTGCAAAAAATTAATTGGAGCAGGGAGTGGTTTATGCCCAATTAATGCACCGTGTTTGGCTGTGCCCTGTTCCTCACGCAGATCAGAGCTAATCATTTTGAAGCACTCTAATGTTGACTGCCTTGAATTAATGAGCACTGAGCTCAGTGTCACCATGGAGCTTAAATCAGCCAGTATCTCTCTCGTGCGGTATCTCTCTGATGCATTGAGCGCACACACACCGTCTCTCTTCCCTGTACCGTCATAGTGCCTCGGAATCAATTACGGTTCCTCGCCGCCTGTTCCTTCACCACAACCAAGTCTTTAATTGAGGGAATTAGTGAGTGAGTCCATGAGATGATGCAGTGTCAGATCTGGCTGAATTCGTGATGATCAGTTCATGAGATGATGCGGTGTCAGATCTGGCTGAATTCGTGATGATCAGTCCATGAGATGATGCGGTGTCAGATCTGGCTGAATTCGTGATGATCAGTCCATGAGATGATGCGGTGTCAGATCTGGCTGAATTCGTGATGATCAGTCCATGAGATGATGCGGTGTCAGATCTGGCTGAATTCGTGATGATCAGTCCATGAGATGATGCGGTGTCAGATCTGGCTGAATTCGTGATGATCAGTCCATGAGATGATGCGGTGTCAGATCTGGCTGAATTAGTGATGATCAGTCCATGAGATGATGCGGTGTCAGATCTGGCTGAATTCGTGATGATCAGTCCATGAGATGATGCGGTGTCCGATCTGGCTGAATTAGTGATGATCAGTCCATGAGATGATGCGGTGTCAGATCTGGCTGAATTCGTGATGATCAGTCCATGAGATGATGCAGTGTCAGATCTGGCTGAATTCGTGATGATCAGTCCATGAGATGATGCGGTGTCAGATCTGGCTGAATTCGTGATGATCAGTCCATGAGATGATGCGGTGTCAGAGATCTGTCTGAATGAGTGATGATCAGTCCATGAGATGTGGTGCCAGATCTGTGTGGCAAGAGAAGAGCGGGAGAGACGAGAGGGAGACCAGAGGAGGGAGAGTGCTTAACACCAGTCTCTCTCTCCTTCTCTGACCTCCAGTGGTTGGGATTGAAGCAGTTCAATGCCTTCCTGTCTGCTAATCATGGTGGTGGAGCAGAGAGAGGGAGAGAGGGGCCAAGTCCACACAACAACCACCCTTTGACTAATCAAGGCATCAGTTTACATCCAGGCCTTACTGGCATTCCTGGATGTCTCTCATGCGTTGAGACGCACTTCCTCTCTGTGGCATCCCCTCCCACACAGTATCTGCTGCTGTATACAGAGCTTTTTAAGTGATGTCTCGTGTGTCTTCCCCTTCTCTCTTGCAGATGGAATCTCCTGTCTCCACACCGGCCCCTCCCCCCCTCCACCTCCTGGCCGCCGTGGGGGACAACATCGCGTCCCCGTGCGAGCAGATAATGGTGCGCACTCGCTCGGTGGCGTCCAACACATCAGACGCGTCCCTGGCAACGGAGCCCGATTGCCTTGGTCCTTGCGAGCCCGGGACTAGCGTCAACCTGGAGGGCATTGTGTGGCAAGAGACCGAAGACGGTGAGTAGGCTAACGTTAGTCCCTGCATAGCCCGACAATTGTTGCCACTGGTGTTCCTTTTGAACAGACAGAACAGCTGTGTTGTATTGGGCCTCAACAGGTTTTGTTCAGTCTGGGCCTTGAAGATAACAGAAAGCACTTGTTTTACTCTGCCCACGGGTAAAGACGTGCATCACCTCAAACATTGGTTCATTCAAGCCTTCCACTGAGGTCAAAGTTCAAGGTCTGTTGTGGGACTATAATAACTAGCTTTCTCAGGAATTTGCCTTAAGGTTCATGTTATGCTGCAAAGACTGACCTATTGAAGGTCTCCTGACTCAAACCATGACTGGTGAAGCTGCTTTGTCAATGAAATCACACAACTGTGGGCGGGTTTGGCCTAACTGTGGACGGGCTTGGCCTCTTATATTCCATGTTACACAATTCGGCCAATTTTAGCAGTAGTTCGCACTTGGCAGGTAGATGGGATCTTCCTGGATAGAAAGATGGACAGTTCCTAGATGACTTAATGATTTGTTAATATCCATACTAGAGGTCGACTGATTAATCATAATGGCCGATTTCAAGTTTTCATAACAATCGGTATTTTTGGACAACGATTTGCCGATATTTTCTTTTTATACACTTTTATTTAACTAGGCAAGTCAGTTAAGAACACATTCTTATTTTCAATGACGGTCTAGGAATGGTGGGTTAACTGCCTTGTTCAGGTGCAGAACGACAGATTTTTACCTTGTTAGCTCAGGGATTCAATCTTGCAACCTTACGGTTAACTAGTCCAACACTCTAACCACCTGCTTTACATTGCACTCCACGAGGAACCTGCCTGTTACGCGAATGCAGTAAGAAGCCAAGGTAAGTTGCTAGCTAGCATTAAACTTATCTTATAAAAAACAATCAATCAATCATAAACACTAGTTAACTACACATGGTTGATGATATTACTAGTTTATCTAGCCTGTCCTGCGTTGCATATAATCGATGCGGTGCGCATTCGCGAAAAAGGACTGACATTGCTCCGTGTACCTAACCATAAACATAAATTTCTTTCTTAACCTCTCTAGTACATGTGGGACGAACTCGTCCCACCTACGTAACAGCCACTGAAATCCAGTGGCGCGATTTTTGAATCGTTAGAAATGCTATAACTTCAATTTCTCAAACATATGACTATTTCACAGCTATTTAAAGACAAGAATCTCGTTAATCTAACCCCACTGTCCGATTTCAAAAAGGCTTTACAACAAAAGCAAAACATTAGATTATGTCAGCAGAGTACCCAGCCAGAAATAATCACACAGCCATTTTTCAAGCTAGCATATCATGTCACATAAACCCAAACCACAGCTAAATGCAGCACTAACCTTTTATAATCTTCATCAGATGACACACCTAGGACATTGTGTTATACAATACATGCATGTCTGTTCAATCAAGTTCATATTTATATCAAAAACCAGCTTTTTACATTAGCATGTGACGTTCAGAAAAAGCATAACCACCGCAAACTTCCGGTGAATTTACTAACAGTTTGCTAAATTACTCACGATAAACGTTCACAAAAAGCATAACAATTATTTTAAGAATTATAGATACATTACCCCTCTATGCACTCGATATGTCCGATTTTAAAATAGCTTTTCGGATGAAGCACATTTTGCAATAATCTAAGTACATAGCCCGGCATTACAGGGCTAGCTATTTAGACACCCACCCAGGTCAGCCTCCACCAAAATCACATTTCCTATAAGAAAGATGTTCTTACCTTGCTTGTTCTTCATCAGAATACACTGCCAGGACTTCTACTTCAATAACAAATGTTGGTTTGGTCCCAAATAATCCATCGTTATGTTCCAACAGCGACGTTTTGTTCGTGAGTTCTAGAATGCTTTTTCGCGGTGTCGCGCATGGCGCATTGGCGTGTCAAAAATGTCTAAATATTCCATTACCGTACTTCGAAGCATGTCAACCGCTGTTTAAAACCAATTTTTATGCCATTTATGTCATAGAGAAGTGTTAATATTCCGACCGGGAGTATGCATTGAGCCTAAACAGCCGAATAAAATTTCTCCTCAGAAGCGACTCATGCACGCGCATCATTGAAAGGTCCTCCGAGCATCCACTTACAAAAGGCGATAATATATTTCAACCTGAGGTTCCCTCGTAAACCTTCAGTTATTTCGCGGGCTCTGAGAGCCTATTGGAGCCCTGGGAATTGTCACGTTACAGCTAAGATCCTTACTTTTCAATAAAAAGAGGTAAGACGCACGACTCCTTGTCAGACAGGGTACTTCCTGCTTGAAACCTTGTCAGGTTTTTGCCTGCCATAGGAGTTCTGTTATACTCACAGACACCATTCAAACAGTTTTAGAAAATTCAGAGTGTTTTCTATCCAAACCTGAACAATAATATGCATATTCTAGCTTCTGAGTTGGTGTAGGAGGCCGTTAAAAATGGGAACATATTTTTTCCAAAATTCTCAATACTGCCCCCTATACCAAACAGGTTAAAATCAATACACAAGTATATATTTTTAAACCTGCATATTTAGTTAATATTGCCTGCTAACATGAATTTCTTTTAACTAGGGAAAATGTGTCATCTCTTGCAACAGAGTCAGGGTATATGCAGCAGTTTGGGCCGCCTGGCTCGTTGCGAACTGTGTGAAGACTATTTCTTCCTAACAAAGACAGCCAACTTCGCCAAACGGGGGATGATTTAACAAAAGCGCATTTGCGAAAAAAGCACAATCGTTGCACGACTGTACCTAACCATAAACATCAATGCCTTTCTTAAAATCAATACACAGAAGTATATATTTTTAAACCTGCATATTTAGCTAAAAGAAATCCAGGTTAGCAGGTAATATTAACCAGGTGAAATTGTGTCACTTATCTTGCGTTCATTGCACGCAGAGTCAGGGTATATCCAACAGTTTGGGCCGCCTGGCTCGTTGCGAACTAATTTGCCAGAATTTTACGTAATTATGACATAACATTGAAGGTTGTGCAATGTAACAGGAATATTTAGACTTAGGGATGCCACCCGTTAGATAAAATACGGAACGGTTCCATATTTCACTGAAAGAAAAAGCGTTTTGTTTACGAGGTGATTGTTTCCGGATTTGACCATATTAATGACCAAAGGCTCGTATTTCTGTGTGTTTGTTATATTATAATTAAGTCTATGATTTGATAGAGCAGTCTGACTGAGTGGTGGTAGGCACCAGCAGGCTCGTAAGCATTCATTCAAACAGCTCTTTCGTGCATTTTGCCAGCAGCTCTTCGCAATGCTTCAAGCATTGCGCTGTTTATGACTTCAAGCCTATCAACTCCCAAGATTAGGCTGGTGTAACCAATGTGAAATGGCTAGCTAGTTAGCCGAGTGCGCGCTAATAGCGTTTCAAACGTCACTCGCTCTGAGACTTGGAGTAGTTGTTCGCCTTGCTCTGCATGGGTAACGCTGCATCAAGGGTGGCTGTTGTCGATGTTTTCCTGATTCGAGCCCAGGTAGGAGCGAGGAGAGGGACGGAAGCTATACTGTTATACTGACAATACTAAAGTGCCTATAAGAACATCCAATAGTCAAAGGTATATGAAATACAAATCGTATTGAGAGAAATAGTCCTATAATTCCTATAATAACTACAACCTAAAACTTCTTACTTGGGAATATTGAAGACTCATATTAAAAGGAACCACCAGCTTTCATATGTTCCCATGTTCTGAGCAAGGAACTTAAACGTTAGCTTTCTTACATGGCACATATTGCACTTTTACTTTCTTCTCCAACACTTTGTTTTTGCATTATTTAAACCAAATTGAACATGATTCATTATTTATTTGAGGCTAAATTCATTTTATTGATGTATTATATTAAGTTAAAATAAGTGTTCATTCAGTATTGTTGTAATTGTCATTATTACAAATACATTGAAAAAAATCAGCCGATTAATCGGCATCGTCTTTTTTTGGTATCGTGTTGAAAAATCATAATCGGTCGACCTCTAATCCATACTCAACAGAACCCCTGGCAACACAAAGCCAGACTTCTTTTCAACTCTGCCTGATGGGTAGTAGGCCATTGGCAACTCTCCCACAACGTCGGTCTGAGTGAAACACTACTTCTTTGATCACACACATGCTATACATTCATTCCATTTGAAATGTGTATCACCAGCAGACCCAGTTTACAGGGCCTGAATAACTTCCCCTAATCTTCTGTCACACATGTAAAATAATGCAAACACCTAATCTTCAAAGCGGTGCATGTTCAATCGCTCAGTAGGCATGCGGGGTACAAATCGCCCACACAGCCACAGTCAGTGCGCCCTTCGATGCGCCCGTTCTGAGCCACTGAATATAAAGGCCGCCGCCTCATCAACATTCCCAGTCCTCCATGGCGGCTCCAGCCGTGGGCACTGGGTCTTATTTATCCCAGTCCTCCATGGCGGCTCCAGCCGTGGGCACTGGGTCTTGTTCATCCCAGTCCTCTATGGCGGCTCCAGCCGTGGGCACTGGGTCTTGTTCATCCCAGTCCTCTATGGCGGCTCCAGCCGTGGGCACTGGGTCTTATTCATCCCAGTCCTCCATGGCGGCTCCAGCCGTGGGCACTGGGTCTTATTCATCCCAGTCCTCCATGGCGGCTCCAGCCTCAGGGAGAGCACACAGCCAGCTGCCCCCTGACTCGGTCTCCCAGCAAGGGAAGAGAAAGCGACTGCCGGGTCAGGGAGGTTGTTGGGAGGATGAGGAGGCGGCTCCAGACAAGGCTACTACATCTGTTAGTGACATGTCTGTGGCTGCAAGCCAGCCAGCCAGCACCTACTATGAGTGCTGTTTGGCTCGCTCTCCCTGGGGGCTGTTTGGCTCGCTCTCCCTGGGGGCTGTTTGGCTCGCTCTCCCTGGGGGCTGTTTGGTAGTGGTTGATAGACCCCAGTGTGCTAATGTGATTCCACTCTGCTGGGCTCAGGGAGGAGGTGGGAGGGGGTCAGTGGTTTCAGAGCAGGGAGGAGGTGGGCGGGGGTCAGTAGTTTCAGAGGAGGTGGGAGGGGGTCAGTGTTTTCAGAGCAGGGAGGAGGTGGGAGGGGGTCAGTGGTTTCAGAACGGGGAGGAGGTGGGAGGGGGTCAGTGGTTTCAGAGCGGGGAGGAGGTGGGAGGGGGATCAGTGGTTTCAGAGCGGGGAGGAGGTGGGAGGGGGATCAGTGGTTTCAGAGCGGAGAGGAGGTGGGAGGGGGTCAGTGGTTTCAGAGCGGGGAGGAGGTGGGAGGGGGTCAGTGGTTTCAGAACGGGGAGGAGGTGGGAGGGGGTCAGTGGTTTCAGAGCGGGGAGGAGGTGGGAGGGGGATCAGTGGTTTCAGAGCGGGGAGGAGGTGGGAGGGGGATCAGTGGTTTCAGAGCGGAGAGGAGGTGGGAGGGGGTCAGTGGTTTCAGAGCGGGGAGGAGGTGGGAGGGGGTCAGTGGTTTCAGAGCGGGGAGGAGGTGGGAGGGGGTCAGTGGTTTCAGAGCGGGGAGGAGGTGGGAGGGGGTCAGTGGTTTCAGAGCAGGGAGGAGGTGGGAGGGGGTCAGTGGTTTCAGAGCAGGGAGGAGGTGGGAGGGGGTCAGTGGTTTCAGAGCAGGTGGGAGGGGGGTCAGTGGTTTCAGAGCGGGAGGAGGTGGCAGGGGGTCAGTGGTTTCAGAGCGGGAGGAGGTGGCAGGGGGTCAGTAGTTTCAGAGCGGGGAGGAGGTGGGAGGGGGTCAGTAGTTTCAGAGCGGGGAGGGGGTCAGTGGTTTCAGAGCAGGGAGGAGGTGGGAGGGGGTCAGTGGTTTCAGAGCAGGGAGGAGGTGGGAGGGGTCAGTGGTTTCAGAGCAGGTGGGAGGGGGGTCAGTGGTTTCAGAGCGGGAGGAGGTGGGAGGGGGTCAGTGGTTTCAGAGCGGGAGGAGGTGGCAGGGGGTCAGTAGTTTCAGAGCGGGGAGGAGGTGGGAGGGGGTCAGTAGTTTCAGAGCGGGGAGGGGGTCAGTGGTTTCAGAGCGGGGAGGAGGTGGGTGGGGGTCAGCTGTTTCAGAGCGGGGAGGAGGTGGGAGGGGGTCAGTGGTTTCAGAGCGGGAGGAGGTGGGAGGGGTCAGTAGTTTCAGAGCGGGAGGAGGTGGGAGGGGTCAGTAGTTTCAGAGCGGGAGGAGGTGGGAGGGGTCAGTAGTTTCAGAGCGGTGGGAGGGGGTCAGTGGTTTCAGAGCAGGGAGGAGGAAGGAGGGGGTCAGTAGTTTCAGAGCAGGGAGGAGGTGGGAGGGGGTCAGTGGTTTCAGAGCAGGGAGGAGGTGGGAGGGGGTCAGTGGTTTCAGAGCAGGGAGGAGGGGGTCAGTGGTTTCAGAGGAGGGGGTCAGTGGTTTCAGAGCGGGGAGGAGGTGGGAGGGGGTCAGTGGTTTCAGAGCAGGGAGGAGGTGGGAGGGGGGTCAGTGGTTTCAGAGCAGGGAGGAGGTCGTAGGGGGTCAGTGGTTTCAGAGCGGGGGGATTGGGAGGAGAAGCACTCTGTTCTGCAGGTGTAGACTGTTGTTATGGTCCCCGGTGCTGGAGAAACATTTGGGGTTGCCGAAGTGCATATCCCCTCGCTTTGAAGCCAGTGTTTTGTCTCTCTGAAGTGGACAGATCTATATCTCAGTGACACCCTATGTGGGTGGACAGTGAGCGGAACAAACAAGTCCTCTGGTAGAGATCACATAGATAAAAGCACTTTAAAACACCTCCCCATAGCTTGTAACACATCTCTACATTTATTTTTGTTTGTTTAAAAAAATGTGTACCTTTTTTATTTAGTCAGGTAAGATTGATAAGAACACATTTTCTTTTATAATAGCATAGATTCTCCTATGCTAGTTTTATCCACAGTTGAACAACAACCTATTGGCTAGGGTTTAATCGGAGCCCAGTTACTCAGTTCCTTTTCAAGGCTCTATGTTCCCCTTCTCCACCGAGAGAGACTTAAAAACACACAACTTAACACATGGGAACCAAATGAGTAAACCTAGGCATGAGCAGAGCAACGCTCCGCAGAGCCCCAGAGCCAATCAAAGAACAGTGTGATTAGCTGTGATGTTAAGCAGTTCTGCCTCCTCCTGCATGGCAACTCTCACATGGAGCTGCTCAGGCATGCAGTGTGGCGAGCATGTAGCTTGTTTAGCATGCCGCACAACAGCTGCATTTTCACCTCTGCCTTTTGCCCTTGTGGGAGTCAATGAACAACAGACACCAGTTAAACGTCTGCACCTCGCCGGAATGAAGCGCTCCAGAGAAAGGAAGGGTGGTTGAGGTGGAGGGAAAAAAAGAAGAATCTAGTCCCAAAAAAACATGCCCTGCCGGATTCACCTTTTCCCCAGGCTTCTGATATTATGTCTAGTCTCAGCATGAATGATTTATCCAATGTAATATGCGCTTAAAGGTAACAACCTAGATAAATTTGACCTCCAAATGACCACCTTTTAAAGGTAAGTTATGCATCCGTATGTGAATCAATTAGCTTTTCACCCATGTGAAGGAGCTTGTGCAGTCTCCACCCTCTGACACATTCAACCCTGAACATGAGAGAGGCGAAAAGAGAGAAGGAGAGTTTGGCATGAAGGTGTTTGTCGGCTGGCTTGAAGTGCAGGAAATGAAGACTAAGGGAGGAGCAGGAATGGTATTTTAAGGCTGAGCTCTGACACACATCCCTCAGCGTGGATATGGTGACAGGCTAGGGTCTCCGCTGCAGTGCCCTGGTCCAACCTTCCCAGGCCTCGCACGCCGCTGATACTTCCAAAATGTCAGCTCTGAAAATCGTAGGAAAGTTTATTGCTCTTGAAGTGCGGCCCAGAAAGCCTCTCGCTCCGAGGGCCAGGGAACACAGCTGATTCCCAGCCAACGCTGCAGCCCACGCCAAAGCTGTTTTACCCCTGTCAACCTCTCTTTCTCTCTCCACACACAGCAGACTATTCCCCTAGCGGTCACACAGGCACTATGCCTTAATAGATCAATAATACAGGCTGATTGTTTATACATTTACATCATTGGAGGATTAAGACTGTTAGCTTTAGCCGCCGTAGTTATTTGGCATTGGAGCAGAAAAAGAGGTCGCTACAAAACGGATATTATCATATAAACATTTGGAGAAGTCTTTTAAGCAGTGCTGACTTGTCAGTGTTTGGAGGAAGCATGTTGTATGAAAGGTCCTCTGGGTTCTGGAGCTCACTGCCGGCCATGCTGTCTTACTCTTTTCATCACCCCCACCTGTCAAAGGCTTCATTGAAATGTTTTTCTAAAGGGGTGACGCCTTGCTCTCGTTGAGCTTGCTCAGTGCTATGTCCTTGATGTACCGGAGCGAACATTGACAGGGGGCCCGTAGCTGTCTACACTGGCCAGCGAGGAAGAAGGGGAGGGGAAAAAATCGAACTCTTGTTTTAAGAGTAGAGGAGGACATGTCAGGAAGAATTAAATGGATGTTCAATTGAGCCTTGACTTTCTCCCTTCACCTCCTTCCCTCCACCTCCTTCCTCCTTTCTGTAGTCTTCACTTCATATCAATGGGCTTTGTCCAATTGTCAAAGTGGCCAATTTCCCGAGTGCTGCTTGCAGCTCACCACACAAGACACATTTGGAATTGAAATTCCATGCTGTCCAGAGGGCAGGCCCATTCTTTCTGGCTGACAACTGCGATCTTCCATACACTCCAATAGACCGCAACCTTAACCCACTCCAATAGACCGCAACCTTAACCCACTCCAATAGACCGCAACCTTAACCCACTCCAATAGACCGCAACCTTAACCCACTCCAATAGACCGCAACCTTAACCCACTCCAATAGACCGCAACCTTAACCCACTCCAATAGACCGCAACCTTAACCCACTCCAATAGACCGCAACCTTAACCCACTCCAATAGACCGCAACCTTAACCCACTCCAATAGACCGCAACCTTAACCCACTCCAATAGACCGCAACCTTAACCCACTCCAATAGACCGCAACCTTAACCCACTCCAATAGACCACAACCTTAACCCACTCCAATATACTTGATGTAAAAGCAATAGAGGAGCCAGATGGCCCCTGACCACTGAAGTCATTAACCTCTCTAGGGTGTGTGGAACGAAATCGTCCCACCTACGTAACAGCCAGTGGAATCCTGTGGCGCGTTATTCAAATACCTTAGAAATGCTATTACTTCAATTTCTCAAACATATGACTATTTTACAGCATTTTAAAGACAAGACTCTCGTTAATCTAACCACACTGTCCGATTTCAAAAAGGCTTTACAACGAAAGCAAAACATTAGATTATGTCAGCAGAGTACCCAGACAGAAATAATCAGACACCCATTTTTCAAGTTAGCATATAATGTCACATAAACCCAAACCACAGCTAAATGCAGCACTAACCTTTGATGATCTTCATCAGATGACACTTCTAGGACATTATGTTATACAATACATGCATGTTTTGTTCAATCAAGTTCATATTTATATCAAAAACCAGCTTTTTACATTAGCATGTGACTAGCATGTGACTAGCATTCCCACCGAACACTTCCGGTGAATTTACTAAATTACTCACGATAAACGTTCACAAAAAACAATTATTTTAAGAATTATAGATACAGAACTCCTCTATGCACTCGCTATGTCCGATTTTAAAATAGCTTTTCGGTGAAAGCACATTTTGCAATATTCTAAGTAGATAGCTAGCCCTGTGATGCCGGGCTATTTAGACACCCACCAAGTTTAGCCCACACCAAAGTCAGATTTACTATAAGAAAAATGTTATTACCTTTGCTGTTCTTCGTCAGAATGCACTCCCAGGACTTCTACTTCAACAACAAATGTTGGTTTGGTTCAAAATAATCCATAGTTATATCCAAATAGCGGCGTTTTGTTCGTGCGTTCAAGACACTATCCGAAAGGGTAAAGAAGGGTGACGCGCCCGACGCGTTTCGTGACAAAAAATGTCAAAATATTCCATTACCGTACTTCGAAGCATGTCAACCGCTGTTTAAAATCAATTTTTATGCGATTTTTCTCGTAAATAAGCGATAATATTCCGACCGGGAAATCGTGTTTTAGTACAAAGAGAGAGAAAATAAAAACATGGTGTCGCCTCGTGTACGCGCCTCAGTCTGATTGTCCTCTGATAGACCACTTACCAAAGGCGCTAATGTTTTTCAGCCAGGGGCTGGAATTACATCATTCAGCTTTTTCCCGGGTTCTGAGAGCCTATGGGAGCCATAGGAAGTGTCACGTTACAGCAAAGATCCTAAGTTTTCAATAAACAGAGCCAAGAAGCCCAAGGAATGGTCAGAGAGGGCACTTCCTGTACAGAATCTTCTCAGGTTTTTGCCTGCCATATGAGTTCTGTTATACTCACAGACACCATTCAAACAGTTTTAGAAACTTTAGGGTGTTTTCTATCCAAAGGCAATAATTATATGCATATTCTAGTTTCTGGGCAGTAGTAATAACCAGATTAAATCGGGTACGTTTTTTTTATCCGGCTGTGTAAATACTGCCCCCTAGCCCTAACAGGTTAAGAGATACCATGTTACACACCACAACTACCATTTGACTAATGTTCTTTTGACAAACTCGACCCTCCCCACTCCCCATTCATTTATCATAAAGAGATGGAAAGTTGGAAGTTTTGGACTTGAACCTTGAGATTTAACCAATACATCAGTATTTTCTTTGTTCAGTGCCGCTCCAAAAGTAATTTATCATGTACATTCAATAGAAATGTCAAACAGGAAATGTTATCAATTTATCCTCTCCTGTATGTTGCTTTCAGAATGTTGAGTGCACATTTGTACAGAGTGACTTACACACAATAAGACCCAACAGGAGCTCATTTTCAGGAGAAAAACGTTTTTCTGCTAACAACATTACCATGTGAAATGCACACACATAACCCGGATATCACCCAAACCATGGAAAAATATGACCTTTCAGACTTAGCTTTTCTGGTGAAAATGTTAAAACGGCAAGTTAATCAAATGTTGAACTGAGGTCATAGTTTGAGGATGTGTTACACACACAGCGCCCAATAGAAACGTATGTATCTATTAACCCTTCATCACCCGATGTGAGACAATGCATGATGAAACAAGCCTTGGATTTCAACTTCCACTCTGATTTTAATGTATGGTGGCTGATGGGAAATCAATGTTACTAGTATGCTTTCAGACATTGACAGCACAAGAACTAAAGCCACTGATGTGTTCTTTAAATTGAGACTCATATTTTAATTTGAATGCCACTAAGTTTGATATGCATCTTGCGCACATCAAAGTATTTCACCATTTCAAATGACACATGAATTGAATCTTTCTAGCTAGCTTTTTGTTGCACACCATTAATGCCAGCTTCAGTATTAGCACAATGCCTGTATCATTCCCCTGTAGTTAACTGATGTGTATCCCTTACATACCACCATCATCTAACACTGTTCTAACACCATTAATGCCAGCTCCAGTATTAGCACAATGGCTGTATCATTCCCCTGTAGTTAACTAATGTGTATCCACACCATTTTTCTCAGAGTTTTCTCTTATCTCCACGGTCCCTTGATGAACCAGGCTGTCATGGCAACATGGCTGGTGTGAGCAAAGTGCTTTAACCCCCACAGGGACACGTAGAGGTTTACAAACCTTATTAGCAGGCATATTTACATCAGTCGCTCGCTGTGTGTGCACACTGATAATTACCTCAGCTGATTGTACGGCACGTTTTCTCAGGGCTTTTAGCAGGATTATTAAATCAATTTACACAACCTTTTCTCTTAACCGAAACTTTAAATAAAACCGTTTGTGTTCAACCTTCTCTTATTTCAGTGACATGATGCCATGATTGATAATTTGGCTTAGCTGCATTTGTAGCAGTTAGAGATTGAAACAAACTCATATTATCTCTGAACCTTAAAGGGGCTAAACAAGTGGCGGGCTGACCAGTTTGTTGTTGTTTCAACTGCATATCAAATGAAATCTAATTTGATTTGTCACATGCGCCGAATACAACTGGTGTAGAGCTTACGTGAAATGCTTTCTTACAAGCCCTTAACCTGCAGTTCAAGAAATAGATTTAAGTAAAGATTTACAAATAATAAAATAAATAGTAACACAACAAAATAGCAATAACGAGGCTATATACGGGGTACCAGTACCGAGTCAATGTGTGGGGGTACAGGTTAGTCGAAGTGACTGCATAGATAATAAACAGCGAGAAGGAGCATTGTAAAAACAAAGGATGTGGGGTTGGGGGTGTAAATAGTCTGGGTGGCTACCCTCTGTAGCGGGGATGCAACCAGTCAGTATGCTCTCGACGGTTCAGCTGTAGAACTTCTTGAGGATCTGGGGACCCATGCCATATCTTTTCAGACTTCTGAGGGGGAAAAGGCTTTGTTGTGCCCTCTTCACATGTCTTGGTGTGTTTGGACCATAATAGTTTGTTGGTGATGTGGACACCACGGATCTTGAAACTCTCAACCCACTCCACTACCACAATGTCAATGGGGGCCTGTTCGGCCCTCCTTAATCTATAGTCCACAATCAGCTCCTTTGTCTTGCTTACATTGAGATGAGTTTGTTGACCTGGCAACACACTGCCAGGTCTCTGACCTTCTGCCTACAGGCTGTCTCATCGTTGTCGGTGATCAGGCCTACCACCGTTGTTGTCAGCAAACTTAATGATGGTGTTGGAGTCGTGTTTGGCCACGCAGTCGTGGGTGAACAGGGAGTACAGGAGGGGACTAAGCATGCATCCCATGTTGAGGATCAGCGTGGCAGATGTGTTGTTGCCTACCCTTAGAAAACTGGGGGCGGCCCGTCAGGAAGTCCAGGATCCAGTTGCAGAGGGAGGAGTTCAGTCTCAGGGTCCTTAGCTTAGTGATGAGCTTTGAGGGCACTATGGTGTTGAACGCTGAGCTGTAGTCAATGAATAGCATTCTCACATAGGTGTTTCTTTTGTCCAGGTGGGAAAGGGCAGTGTGGAGTGCGTTTGAGATTGCATCAAATACCACCTAACGAGGGTGGTATTTGAAGAATCAACATGTAATACCCACAGGAGACTGGATGGCAGCTCTGTTCTACTGTTCACTCGTCGTCCAATGAAAATGCAGTTAAGAACATTAGTGTTTGATTTTAGTTTGAATATAGAAGTTTGTGTGTAGTGGAAAGCAAAGCTTTTTGTTGATGATCAGACCTGAAGTTAATGATCAGACCTGAAGTTGCTTCAGCTGTTGGGGCGGTATGCGAATTGGAGCGGGTCTAGGGTTTCCGGGATGGTGGTACTGTGAGCCATGACCAGCCTTTCGAAGCACTTCATGGCCGCCGACGTGAGTGCTTAGTCATTTAGGCATGTTACCTTTGCTTTCTTGGACACAGGGACTGTGGAGGTCTGCTTGAAACGTGTAGTTATTAGATTCGGTCAGGGAGAGGTTGAAAATATCAGATTGCCCCTTTGATTGGAATGGTCAGAGTAAAGGCCAAAGTCATTTTGATCCATGTGGAGCAGGAGAAATCTGAGGTACCTGAAGGACTTGTATTTGCTTTAAACCTTCATAATCACAGTCGGAGATGGAGAATGCTGAGAAGTGGCTAAAGGCGTGTTCAGTAGGAGAGGTTCAGCCGTGTCCCTGTGACCGGCAGGCTTGACCAGCTGCAGGGGAGCTGATTATGGAGCTCCCAGTAACCTAATGAAACGTGTCAGTGGGGACCTGGGAGCCGCTGACCCATGCATCCAGGAGCAACCTCCTGACTGATATTCTCTGCCATTAGGGTCTTATTCATTAGTAGTATACAAGAACCAAGGAGCCCAGTGGTGGAGGGTTTAGGGACAGGGGCGCTATTTGTTGCCCAGTGGAAATGAGAGGTGAAATACAGGCCAATCGTTCTCATTAATGTTGGTTTCAATCACTTGGCTCAGGCGACCCTAATGAGGTTGATGGAAAGGGGGGAGGAGGAAGAGGGGGTAAAGGGAGGGTGGAGGGTGAAAGGGGGAGGGTGGGCCACTGGTATCTCTGCCTGCTTCCCCCACTGAACTCTCATTTGAAAGGGTTGACCTTGTTTTTTTTAACTGACCCTGTCTGGTCCCTTTACTGCAAACAAGTCCAGAGACTACACCGAGAGAGATCACGCGTCTGGTCCCTTTACTGCAAACAAGTCCAGAGACTACACAGAGAGAGATCACACGTCTGGTCCCTTTACTGCAAACAAGTCTAGAGACTACACCGAGAGAGATCACAAACACTCGTCTTCTCGATAATCAAGCTACAAACACCTTGAGGATTTCAGCCTGTCAGTTTAACTGCCTTCTGAACTGTTGAAATGATCTGCTTCATTTGTTATGTTCTAGGATGACTTTGTTTGCTGATATTGGCGTTGAGATTTTGGCAAGGAGTGCATTGGTGATTATTAAGTTATGTTTCCATATGTACGCCGACACGGCTACAATAAACCCCTTTCCTAACCTGATTAGCTGTACAGTTTAGCAGATAGTATTTCGATCAACATTTTTTGTTGCTTTTAATACGTATTAACACGCGCATACAAATTCTGCCAATATTGGAGCACAGCACAGTCACTGAGTGAGTTAAATGCTGACAAAATGCCAAAGACAACATAGCTGTTCAGTTGCTTTTTCCTATTCAGCCAGTATTGGCTGCCAGTATCATTTTGCATTAGCTTGTCTGTCGAGGGGGGGGGGGGCAGGGTGTTAAAGGTGCTGGATAAGCCCTCTAACGTCACGCAAGGCCAAACTCAATGGCCTGGCCGGCCCATCGCAATGCTTTCCAGTTGGTGCCGGTTGAAAGAGCAAGGGCTGGGGGTGAGCACTAGTGTTTACCATCTGGACTGGAGTAGGACGGGGCCAGTGGCCAAGTGTCACCAGGTTCCTGTAAACGTATGTAGAAATGCCTTATACGCTCACCAACTGGCAACCACTTTCAGTGCCAGAGGCAGTCCTGCAGCAGAAAGACAGACGAGACCTGCACTAGGGAAGATGGAGGGGAGAGGGTTCGACACAGGAAAAGGAGAGGAGGGGGAGAAAGAGGTTTCTTGAGCTAATAAAATACGTGCAGGAATGGAAGCTGCCAGCCAGCATTCTTGTGCTATTAGACAAGTTACTTCACTGCAGACTCCAGTTTCTACTGCAGTGCTGAGATGGCATGCTGAGGTCACCGGGCTGTGGGCTAATAAATCTAGGCTGTTTTTAAACCAGACTACTTGCTCTCGTCTGCAACCCTATGCTTTTTTTTGTAGGTGTTTTTATTATTGAATTTGTCAACGAAAAAAATGACTTACCTTGCAAATTATCACCTGTCATAAATTCTCATCAGCTTTAGATAAGTTTGTCATATTATGATCAGCCTTAAACAGTTATGTTTTTATTTTATGTGTGGTCATTGATGAGTAACAAAGTTCTGGAGAGAGGTGTAGCAGACTTAACCTATCAGTGTTGGTGTATCTTGTATTCTCCAAACTGATGTGATTTCCACTAGTGTGTGTGATTTTGGCTATTGTATGATCTCACCTCAAGTCATCCCATTGGATGATCTCACCTCAAGCTAAAGTTGGATTTAATGTGCCAGGTCATATATCTCCTAGCCTGGTCATGCATGCCTAGAAAAACGAGTGGTTCTGAGTGCTGCCAACTTGACTCCAGTGAAATGACAACACAGTAACCCCCTAGTCAGCCGCAGTCAGCCACATACCAGAACAGTTGAGGATATTCCTGCTTCTCTTCTGCAGCGCTGGCTGCTGATGCCCAGAACATCAGACATTAATTTAACAATATCTTTGCTCTGGCACTCCGCTAAGGCCTCCTAGCAGAATCATTAAGCTCTGCTGGATCGTTACACCCTCAGGCTGAGTATGAACTACAGAGCCATCACTAAAGCAAAGGCCTCATATGTGTTTTTCCCTGTAATAGCACAATCTTTTTCTCACTGTGAAGTCTGATGCTTGGTAACAAAGTCAAGACGGAGGGCAGAAAATCTTTTCAAATACGAATAAGAAAACTATCGGTGCTACCGAAGCATCTTGCAGTGGTAATGTAGAACCGACAACATTACAATAGACAGCAGTAATGTAGAACCGACAACATTACAATAGACAGCAGTAATGTAGAACCGACAACATTACAATAGACAGCAGTAATGTAGAACCGACAACATTACAATAGACAGCAGTAATGTAGAACCGACAACATTATAATAGACAGCAGTAATGTAGAACCGACAACATTACAATAGACAGCAGTAATGTAGAACCGACAACATTACAATAGACAGCAGTAATGTAGAACCGACAACATTACAATAGATAGCAGTAATGGAGAACTGACAACATTATAATAGACTGGAGTAATGGAGAACTGACAACATTATAATAGACTGCAGTAATGTAGAACCGACAACATTACAATAGACTGCAGTAATGGAGAACTGACAACATTACAATAGACAGCAGTAATGTAGAACCGACAACATTACAATAGACAGCAGTAATGGAGAACTGACAACATTATAATAGACAGCAGTAATGTAGAACCGACAACATTACAATAGACAGCATTAATGGAGAACTGACAACATTATAATAGACTGCAGTAATGTAGAACCGACAACATTACAATAGACAGCAGTAATGGAGAACTGACAACATTATAATAGACTGGAGTAATGGTGAACTGACAACATTATAATAGACTGCAGTAATGTAGAACCGACAACATTATAATAGACTGCAGGAATGGTGAACTGACAACATTATAATAGACTGCAGTAATGGAGAACTGACAACATAATAGACTGCAGTAATGGAGAACTGACAACATTATAATAGACTGCAGTAATGGAGAACTGACAACATTATAATAGACTGGAGTAATGGAGAACTGACAACATTACAATAGATAGCAGTAATGGAGAACTGACAACATTATAATAGACTGGAGTAATGGAGAACTGACAACATTATAATAGACTGCAGTAATGGAGAACTGACAACATTACAATAGACAGCAGTAATGGAGAACTGACAACATTATAATAGACAGCAGTAATGGACAACTGACAACATTATAATAGACTGGAGTAATGGAGAACTGACAACATTATAATAGACAGCAGTAATGGACAACTGACAACATTATAATAGACTGCAGTAATGTGGAACTGACAACATTATAATAGACAGCAGTAATGTGGAACTGACAACATTATAATAGACAGCAGTAATGGGGAACTGACAACATTATAATAGACAGCAGTAATGGAGAACTGACAACATTATAATAGACAGCAGTAATGGACAACTGACAACATTATAATAGACTGGAGTAATGGAGAACTGACAACATTATAATAGACAGCAGTAATGGACAACTGACAACATTATAATAGACTGCAGTAATGTAGAACCGACAACATTACAATAGACAGCAGTAATGGAGAACTGACAACATTATAATAGACTGGAGTAATGGTGAACTGACAACATTATAATAGACTGCAGTAATGTAGAACCGACAACATTATAATAGACTGCAGGAATGGTGAACTGACAACATTATAATAGACTGCAGTAATGGAGAACTGACAACATAATAGACTGCAGTAATGGAGAACTGACAACATTATAATAGACAGCAGTAATGTAGAACCGACAACATTACAATAGACAGCAGTAATGGAGAACTGACAACATTATAATAGACTGCAGTAATGTAGAACCGACAACATTACAATAGACAGCAGTAATGGAGAACTGACAACATTATAATAGACTGGAGTAATGGTGAACTGACAACATTATAATAGACTGCAGTAATGTAGAACCGACAACATTATAATAGACTGCAGGAATGGTGAACTGACAACATTATAATAGACTGCAGTAATGGAGAACTGACAACATAATAGACTGCAGTAATGGAGAACTGACAACATTATAATAGACTGCAGTAATGGAGAACTGACAACATTATAATAGACTGGAGTAATGGAGAACTGACAACATTACAATAGATAGCAGTAATGGAGAACTGACAACATTATAATAGACTGGAGTAATGGAGAACTGACAACATTATAATAGACTGCAGTAATGGAGAACTGACAACATTACAATAGACAGCAGTAATGGAGAACTGACAACATTATAATAGACAGCAGTAATGGACAACTAACAACATTATAATAGACTGGAGTAATGGAGAACTGACAACATTATAATAGACAGCAGTAATGGACAACTGACAACATTATAATAGACTGCAGTAATGGAGAACTGACAACATTATAATAGACTGCAGTAATGTGGAACTGACAACATTATAATAGACAGCAGTAATGTGGAACTGACAACATTATAATAGACAGCAGTAATGGAGAACTGACAACATTATAATAGACAGCAGTAATGGAGAACTGACAACATTATAATAGACAGCAGTAATGGACAACTGACAACATTATAATAGACTGGAGTAATGGAGAACTGACAACATTATAATAGACAGCAGTAATGGACAACTGACAACATTATAATAGACTGCAGTAATGGAGAACTGACAACATTATAATAGACTGCAGTAATGTGGAACTGACAACATTACAATAGACAGCAGTAATGTGGAACTGACAACATTATAATAGACTGCAGTAATGTGGAACTGACAACATTATAATAGACAGCAGTAATGGAGAACTGACAACATTATAATAGACAGCAGTAATGGAGAACTGACAACATTATAATAGACAGCAGTAATGGAGAACTGACAACATTATAATAGACAGCAGTAATGGGGAACTGACAACATTATAATATACTGCAGTAATGTGGAACTGACAACATTATAATAGACAGCAGTAATGGAGAACTGACAACATTATAATAGACAGCAGTAATGGGGAACTGACAACATTATAATAGGGAGGCTGCTTTGGGAGTATGTCCAGGAACCTCTGTCTGATCTATTTAAATGGGAGCTGTTGCGGTGGCCCCGGTTAGTTGCGGTGGCCCCGGTTAGTTGCGGTGGCCCCGGTTAGTTGCGGTGGCCCCGGTTAGTTGAAGAATACAACGTGAGGTCATTCTTAATGATGGAGCAACTGTTAAATTCTGTCTTGTCACTATGGTGTGAATGTGAGATCATTAATCCAGATTATGTATAGTAGTCTCGTTACTCTTATGAATGACAAATTTAAGACTTGTTCTTTTCCTACAGGCATGCTGGTGGTGAATGTGACCTGGAGGAACAAGAGCTACGTCGGCACCCTGTTGGACTGTACTCGACACGATTGGGCACCTCCCAGGTAAGCGCGTTTCAATACATTATCTCCACTGTTATTCCAAACTGTTCACATTTTTGTACTTTGTCCTTCATTAATTGGATTCAACTGAACATTTTGAAATAAGGTGTCGACGTTAGGCATATGGCTTCCGTATACTGAATTGTATTTGAAAAAGGTTCGCTGGCCGTAATCTTTACACCGTATCATAAGTCATGTAGTTAGTAGTGTTTGATGTATAATAAGAGCATTACCAAGGGCCATCAAACATCAGATACTCCATTTAAAAAATAAAAAATAAACATTTACCCTTCCAGCACTTGGTTCCTCACCTTTCCTTGCATAAAGAGGGAACTCCGATATGAATCTACCAATCTGCCACCTATATCACGCTAGCTGTTGGATATTAGTCCTCACCTCTCTGTCTCTAGGGGGCCAGCAGTGCTTGCCTATCCACTGTAGTCTTTAACTTGGGCTCGGAGATACATTCTGCAAACTGCTGACGTCCCGAGAGGAAGTGATAGAAATAGAATCCTCCAACAAGCCAGATTGCCGGATCCAATTATTGCGCTAATAGCTTTTCCCAACACTGTATCACATTCTGCACTGCCGTGGTGGGACCACGCCGCCTATCAGCAGCATTGTCTCAGCACTGGCTCATTTTCTCATGCTCTTTTTTTCTTCTACGCGAGATATCTTCATTCCAGGAGTCCCCATCTCATTTAACTACCGCAGAGAGTTTAGCTTACATTTTTTGATAGACCATACCACTCAAGCGCTGCACATCCACGGCCAACTTGAGTCACTCTCAAAACGGCTCACTGTGTACAAGGAAACGTGGGAGAATGACTGTGTGTTTGGAAAGTCTATCGCTTTTATCCTGTGACAGACTGGCTTTCAGAATTGCATTGTAGTTGGGCTTACTGTGACACAGTTTGATTGAAGGCTCTCAGCAAAGTAACAGCTCAACAAACTTTCAGGAAACCAAATCCGCAGGCTCTCCAGCTCCACGATGAGTAATGACTAATGAGTCTGGATTCCTCAATCTCCGAGGGCCTACGGATTTACTCTCATCCCCTGTTGCTGGTGAAATAGTTTGGAGTGATTGGAGGGGGAAGTTATGAGTCATCCCAGGCCCCGGTGTCTTTGTCACGGACTGTTAACCTTCACTGCTGGGATAATTACATTATTATCATAGAGACATGGGGGCCCATCTCTATTTTAGGGATGTGAATTATGCTACTTATGATTTACCAGGCAGGTACACTGCATGATCAAAAGTATGTGGACACCTGCTCGTCGAACATATCATTCCAAAATCATGGGCATTAAGAGTTGGTCCCCCCGTTGCTGCTATAAAAGCTTTCCACTGCGGGGACTTGCTTCCATTCAGCCACGAGCATTAGTGAAGTCTGGCACTGATGTTGGGCGATTAGGCCTGGCTCGCAGTTGCATTACAATTCATCCCAAAGGTGGTTGATGGAGTTAAGGTCAGGGCTCTGTGTAGGCCAGTCAAGTTCTTCCACACCAATCGTCAAACTTTGTGCACGGGAGCATTGTCATGCTGAAACAGAAAAGGGCCTTCCCAAAGCTGTCATTGTATGTTGTTGCTTTATAGTTGGCACTATGCATTGGGGCACAGGTAGCGTTCTCCTGGCGTCCGCCAAACCCAGATTCGTCCATCGGATTGCCAGATGGTGACGCGTTATTCATCACTCCAGAGAGCGCATTTCCATTGCTCCGGAGTCCAGTGGCGGCGAGCTTTACACCACTCCGGCCGACGGTTGCCATTGCGCTTGGTGATCTTAGGCTTGTGTGCAGCTGCTCGGCCATGGAAACACATTTCATGACGTTCCCAACGAACAGTTCTTGTGCTGACGTTGCTTCCAGAGGCAGTTTGGAACTTTATAGTGAGTGTTGCAACAGAGGACAGATGATTTTTATACACTTCAGCACTCGGCAGTCCCGTTCTGTGAACTTGTGTGGCTTACCAGTTCGCTGCTTAGCCGTTGTTGCTTCTAAACGTTTCCACTTCACACTAACAGCACTTATAGTTGACCGGGGTAGCTTTAGCAGGGCAGAAATTTGACGAACTGACTTGGTGAAAACGTGGCATCCCATGACGGTGCCACATTGAAAGTCGCTGAGCTCTTCAGTAAGGCCATTGTACTGCCAATGTTTGACTATGGAGATCGCATGGCTGTGTGCTAGATGTTATACACCTGTCAGCAACGGGTTTGGCGGAAATAGAATCCACTAATCTGAAGGGAGTCCACATACCTTTTGTGTATATATAGTGTAGATGTTCACCCTCTTCCTTCTGCAACTAATGTTCACTCTTTATTTGGTCAAATGAAAGACAAAAGGAATTCCACCCCATATTTTTTGTGTAAGGCTTGATGATACAGACCCAATTTAATGTTGTCTTATCTAGAAATGTAGAATTTGAGCATTACTTTTGAGCAAATCATTAACCAGGTTTCCTTCCAACCATTTCATGTGAATTAATTACCTGACGCATGAAAACAGTCACAGCTGGGCTGATGGAAACAGGATATGCCGATACAATTTTAAAAACGGTGACAGACTGTTTGTTCGACATGGTGGGATCTTTTTGTGTCGGGGAAATTGATTGTGAGAAATGGTGGTCGAAACGCCTTTATGCGCAAATATTGATGTAATAACCATCATACTGAAATAAACGTATGTTGTGTGGTCCTCCCACTACGACTCAGGAAAGCATGCAGTTTATTAGGCTACAGATGATATGTTGTGTGGTCCTCCCACTACGACTCAGGAAAGCATGCCGTTTATTAGGCTACAGATGAAATAAGTTATGATGAACTTCACAGGGTGGTGAAAGTGCAAGGTAATGAGCTTGATGCTCCTTTCCAATAAATATCGAGGGTCTTATTCTGGTGACAGGATGATCGATGCTTTGCTGCCATTTGACAAATACAAATAATATTGCTCTTATCCATAATAATCTCATAATGAAGGTAGCCTACCCACACTGTATCTGCCAGCTGTTGGGTAAAGTGCACGTGCCAAGATCAGAGTGGGCACCCTTGCTCTAAAACCAAAAGGCTTTGTGACAAAATATATGTTTATGTGCACTATGTCATCACACACAGCCTTTTATCCACAAGTTAATTTGATGGAAACCCAACTCTGGTGGAAAATGTGCATATTCTCATCAAAATCTGTCGCAAATTGGATGGAAACCTAGCTATTTAGTGTAATTTGTATTCTGCCTACATTTCTGTCAGTCAACCCTTTTTTAACCCCTGTGCCATCCAGCGAAAAATCCTATCGCCATTAGCATAACAAAATGTAATCATTTTTTTTTTCCATTTTTTTTTTCAAATTATATCGTTTTATAGATACACCTCTCCTGAATCGAACCACGTTGTCCGATTTCAAAAAGGCTTTACAGCAAAAGGAAAACATTAGATTATGTTAGAGGAGTATATCGTAAAAGTAGCCACATAGCCATTTTCCGACCAACCACATGCATCACAAATAACCAAAAAACAGCTAAATGCAGCACTAACCTTTGACAATCTTCATCAGATGACACACCTAGGACATCATGTTACACAATGCATGCATTCTTTTGTTCGATAAAGTTCATATTTATATATAAAAACAGCATTTTACATTGGTGCGTAACGTTGACTAACTATTTTCCCTCAAATGCATCCGATGAAACAGCGCTACAATTTACTAAATTACTATTCGAAAACATTTTTAAAATGTAATATTGTCATTCTAAGATTTATAGATGAATATCTCTTGAAAGCACCTGTAATGCCAGATTTAAAAATAACTTTACTGGGTAATCACACTTTGCGATAAAAGGGGATGCGATACTCAGAACAATAGGCTAGCAATACAGGTCAGCTCCATCTTGGAACAATCGCATATCAAATCTAGTCTTGTATACTATTGTCAATAATCCCTTACCTTTGATTATCTTCATCCTTAGGCACTTCCAGGAATCCCAGGTCCACAACAAATGTATTTTCGTTCGAAAAAGTTCATCCTTTATGTTCCATTAGCTTGTTGTTGTTAGCGCGTTCTGAAGGCTGCACCAAAAGTTCCGACGTGCGCGGGGCTACTCTTTCAACAAAATGCTTTTTTTTCTTATTTAGGTTCGTTCAAACATGTCAAACGTTGTATAACATAAATCTTTAGGGCCTTTTTCAACTAGAGCTCCAATAAGATTCGAGGGGGACAATTGCATTGTGTTTCAAAACGTTTCGAAAGGGGAGGGTAGCTAGGGGCGCCGGCGTCATAATGGTGATGGCCCTCTCCGTGTGACCACGTTCCACAGCGTGTCATTGTGTCAGTTTTCACAGTAGAAGGCTCAAATCACTTTGTAAAGACTGGGGACATCTAGTGGAAGCCTTAGGAAGTGCTCAATGAACCATAGCTCATGGTGTGATTAATAGGCAACGTGATGAAGTTGAGTCCGCAATTCAGAATTCCACTTCCTGTTTCGATCTGTCTCGGGGTTTTGACTGCCATATGAGTTCTGTTATACTCAGACACCATTCAAACAGTTTTAGAAACTTTAGGGTGTTTTCTATCCACAAGTATTAATTATATGCATATCCTAGCTTCTGAGTTTGAGTAGTAGGCCGTTTAAAATGGGCACAATTTTTTTTACAAAAATCGCTGTAGCGCCCCCTATCCTAGGGGAACGCCAAGAGGTTAAATGACGCTTGTTTTTGGCATGGGTAATGTAATTTGCTAACGTCTACTTCCTCTTGTCTCCTCAGGTTCTGTGAGTCTCCCACCAGTGACTTGGAAATGAGGAATGGCCGGGGCCGGGGCAAGAGGATGAGGCCCAACAGCAACACACCCGTCAACGAGAACAGCAACTCGTCGGACAACAAGGGCAGCGGCACCAGCAAGACACGTGCCGCCAACAACAACAGTAAGGGCCGGCGGGGCAGCCAGACGTCGTCGGAGCGCCGCACGCCGCCCAACAGCAACACAGAGGACGTCAAGGCCAGCCCCTCATCGGCCAGCAAGCGCAAGTCCAAACCTGCCTCAGACATGGAGCCCAACTCCAGCTCTGAGGACACCAAAGGCAACAAGCGCATGCGCACCAACTCCAACAGCGGAGGAGGAGGGGCGCCTCCCCCTGTCCTTCCCCCCATCCCCTCAATTAAAACTGAGCCCCCGACGCTCGACCGCAACTGCCCCTCGCCGGTCCTCATCGACTGCCCGCACCCCGGCTGCAACAAGAAGTACAAGCACATCAACGGCCTCAAGTACCACCAGGCACGTGCACACAACGACGACGACGACATCAAGCTGGACCTGGATGGGGACAGTGAGTACGGGGAGGACTCCACGCTTCACCCTGAGCCGGGGAACTGCAACGGGGCCTCCAGTTCTCACAAAGGCTGCCTGTCTCCCGCACGGTCCGTCACCCCCAAAGGAAGGGGCTTGGACTGCCAGAGTCCGTCTCCTTCCCCAAGCAAGTTTGGTTCCAAACACAGTAAAAAGAAAGGTGGTGACGCTGACCCTGAAGCAAGCGGCATGCCGATGGAAGGCTGTGACGACGGGCCCTGTCTCACCGACGAGGCCAGCAACGATGGCATGGAAAAGTCCAAGTCCCACAAAAAGTCCAAGACCGACAAACTTTCTCAGAAGAACATGAAGTCATTGTCCCGGCCTGTACCCCCAGGGAGCGTAGCTTCCCAGCAGCTCTACTCCTTACAGGCTGCCTCTTTCCCTGCAGGGGGGAACCCCAATGCCTCCCTAGGGATCCCCCCTATGATACAGGGCATCCCCAAAAGCCCCCAGATGAAGGGCGCCCAGCCCACCAAACCCCCTGCCGCGATGGGAGACCCTGCCGCGCTGAACCCTGCTTCCGGTGCCTCAAAAGAAAAGAAGAAGAAGGAGAAGAAGAAGAGAGACAGCAGGAAGGAGGCAGACAGCCCCAAGCCTCCGGGGAAAGGGGGGAAACCAGAAGAAGGCAAGAGCCCCTACTCTGAGTCCTCAGAGCCAGGAAAAGGTGACGGGCTACTTAACGGCTCCTCGGACCCCCACCAGAGCCGTCTTGCCAGCATCAAGGCAGAGGCGGATAAGATCTACAGCTTCACCGACAATGCCCCCAGTCTGTCCATAGGGGTGGCCAGCCGGATTGAGGGCACGGGAATGCCTCAGCCACTCACGCCCCTCCACGTGGTCACCCAGAATGGTGGCGGAGCAGACAACTCCTCAGTCAAGACCAACAGCCCGGCGTACTCGGACATCTCGGACGCAGGGGAGGACGGCGAGGGCAGACTTGTGGAAGGGGTGAAGGTCAAGGTGGAGGATCAAGGCATCAGAGAAGGAGCCAAGAAAGCTTTGTTCCCCAGCCAGACGCCCAACAAGGAGTCTCCGTACTATGCCGGCTATGAGGCTTACTACTCGCCCAACTACACCTGCCCCAGCCCGGGTGCCGCCAACCCGGGCATGCCGCACACCGAGAGTCCGGCGGTGAAAGTGAAGCGTGAGGACGAACAGGAGAATGTGGAAGACAAGGTCAAAGTGGAGCCTCACGAAGATCGCAAACCCGAGATGAACGCCTCCAGTCAACAACAACAACAACAACATCATCATCAGCAGCAGCAACAGTCAGTCATCCAACAGCGCTCCAACATGTACATGCAGCCTCTCTATTACAACCAGTACTCCTACGTTCCCCCGTACGCCTACCACCCGGACCAGGCCTACCACAACCACCTGCTCAACACCAACCCAGCCTACCGGCACCAGTACGAGGAGCGCCAGCGCCAGGTGATCTCTGAGCAGCACAGGGCGGCAGTGGCGGAGAAGAAGAGCTCTGACGCGGCGGCCATGAAGGAACGCGAGGCCTCCATGAAGGAGGAGTGGAAGCAGAAGGCCTTGGGGCCGCCCACTCTCTCCAAGGCCCCTGGCAAGACAGACAGCCTGGCCAACAAGACCCAACAGAACCAGGGTAAGACCAGAGACTCTCCATCGGAGCCCTCCAAGGCCTCCGCCACTGGCCTGAAAGGAGAGGTATCTAAGTCCCAGCAGGCCGAAGGGCTGAAGATGAAGCTGAGTGAAGGGGGGCACCATGGGAAGGAGGACTCCAAGCCAAGCCTGGACTCCAGAGCGGGGATAGAGCAAGCCATGTGGTACAGACAGGTAAAAATAAAAAAACATACCCTATTATTCATACTTAGGTGTGTTTTTATATTCTATTATTTGTATATATTTTATTATGTTAATGATTACAGTGTAATGTGGTGATTGATGCTCATTTTAGATCATGTTTAGATCACTTGTAACCCTTCTAGAGAGTTGTGTAGTTGTTTTAGAGAGGTATCCCTGAGTTAAGTCATTCACACCATCTATCTACCCCAAGCAGACCCAGATGGAGGACGAGCAGCAACAACCACCACCGCGGTGGAAAGACGAGAGAGACCGAGAGCGAGAGAGAGACCGCGACCGCAAAGGAAAGGACGACAGGCCCAACAGGCCCAAGGAGAGTGGCGGTCCCAAAGAGGAGGATGGCGCTGGTCCGAAAGAGGGCACAGACCCCAGAACGTCTTCTGCTGAGGACCAACGGGCCATGGGCAAAGACCCTCGTGCCAATGCCCACATGCAGTTCTCCTCTGCCCTGGCGCAGCATCAGGGCTACATGCCCTATATGCATGGTTACCCTTATGGGCAGGGCTATGACCCCAGCCACCCCGGGTACAGAGGCATGCCCACAGTCATGATGCAGAATTACCCAGGTAACCACACCAGATCAACTATTGGTATAGAAAGGAACCACTTGGGTGAAAGCGTATTTGCCCAAAAAATCTCTATACAAATGATTTGATATTAAGCCATGAATGAAATTAACACAATGACCTGTCCCCCATATTAGGTTCCCCCTACCTGCCCGCGGGCTACCCGTTCTCCCCTTACGGCGGCAAGATGGCTGGTGGTGAGGAGGAGGTGAGGGGAGGTGACAAGTCACGCGCTAGCCCCACGGTGAGTGGCAAGGCAGCTTCGGTGGACTCCAAGGCCCTGGACATCCTGCAGCAGCACGCCAGCCAGTACAAGAGCAAGTCCCCCACGGTGGGCGACAAACCCTCCCATGAGAGGGACAGGGGAGAGAGGAGCGGCGGGGAGAGGGAACGAGAGAGGGACATGGAGCGGCCACGCTCCTCGCCCTCCCAGCGCATCATGCCCTCCCATCACCACCTGGGATACCCGCTGCTCTCGGGCCAGTATGATCTGTCCTACACTACAGGTCAGTCGCAGCCAATCACCACTTAGTATTATGACTGACGAGGCTCTCGGAAACTCTTACTGATGTACCCACCCCAACTGATGTACCCACCCCAACTGATGTACCCACCCCAACTGATGTACCCACCCCAACTGAAGTACATACATTTTCTGCCTCGCACAGGTCTCTCGTCATCAGCTATTGTTGCCAGTCAGCAAGCCACAGCCCCCTCCCTCTACCCCCCGGCGCGGAGATGAAAACGGTAAGGCCCCTCGTCAGACAGACGGACGGGCACACAAAGAGAAAAATACATTAGCAGACAGAGCGCAGTTCAATAACCAAATTGACGGTATCACACCAAATACTTGGTACTGTGTACACACTAACCAAACTGTATCATGGTGTCTTAGCCGACGCCAATGGAGACAGCTAGTCCTACTGGGAACTGATATATATATATATATATATAAAAGACATTACACACAAAATACTTTACCATTTACATACTTTTAAAACATGAACATATAGTGTGTGTTTGTGTGTGTGCATCTATCAGTTACACATGTACGTCAGTACATACACACAACAAGTAGATCACACCAATGGGAGTATCACGGTCTCATTAGCCAGACAAATAGACACTGGGGTCAGACGGACACTGGGGTCAGATGTGGCCGTATGGACAGAGAGCATGGTGGGAAAAGATGTAGACATGCAGTACTTTGACAACCTGTAGCTTCTATGCCTCATTACATATGAGAAATTATGCTTTCCTTTACAATCACACTGACTTAGTACTACTGTCCTGTACAACAGTCTGATACACAGCTCTCTGGGAAAATACTTAGTACTCCTGTCCTGTATAACAGTCTGATACACAGCTCTCTGGGAAAATACTTAGTACTCCTGTCCTGTATAACAGTCTGATACACAGCTCTCTGGGTAAATACTTAGTACCCCTGTCCTGTATAACAGTCTGATACACAGCTCTCTGGGAAAAGACTTCAACAAAGGCCCGACTGTGCTAGCTAGCAGCCTCAGTATGCAGCAGCAACAGCTCTTATGCCTTCAGTTCAGTTGTTCGTCCTAAGCAGGTAGGACAGCAGCAGAGCCCAGTGAATCACAGTAGTGATACTGTGATAATAGAGAGTGTTATCACAGGCTGCCCTGACCTCTAGTGGCAGAACTCTGCCTTGTTTCTGGTTGTGGAATACCTTATCTAGAGTCTTTGTTGGATTTGCTTCCTCAGCTTGGTATTCAAGTGTAAAACGTCACTCACATAGACGTCAGTGGTCAAAATGGCTGCATATAAATGTTTTAGTGATTTTTACATTTTGAGGTAATATTGTAATTTACAATAGTAGTGGTACTAGTCATTATATTGGGTAATCTACGTGTCATTACATTGGGTAATCTACGTGTCATTACATTGGGTAATCTACGTGTCATTACATTGGGTAATCTACGTGTCATTACATTGGGTAATCTACGTGTCATTACATTGGGTAATCTACGTGTCATTACATTGGGTAATCTACGTGTCATTACATTGGGTAATCTACGTGTCATTACATTGGGTAATCTACGTGTCTTGAACGTGGTTTTGAATGTGAATTTCTTTTGTGTCATTTCCACAGGGAGACGTGACCAACACGTGTGTCATTTGTGTCATTTCCACAGGGAGACGTGACCAACTCCTCGCCACCCTGCAAAGATTCGTGTGACTGGCTCACATGAGGAAGCCCTGGGCTCCGAGTCCATTTTAGACATCAGTTGAATGGTGTTTCTATACTTTTAGTTTGCTGCCTGAATGTCCGGCAGATTCTTTATTTTTTTCTCTCCTAGCAGCATCTTTTTCCCTCGTTTCCCTCCTGCCCCACCGTGGATTAGGACTGAACTCAGCCAAGGTTTCCTTCCTGCCCCACCGTGGACTAGGACTGAACTCAGCCAAGGTTTCCCTCCTGCCCCACCGTGGACTAGGACTGAACTCAGCCAAGGTTTCCCTCCTGCCCCACCGTGGACTAGGACTGAACTCAGCCAAGGTTTCCTTCCTGCCCCACCGTGGACTAGGACTGAACTCAGCCAAGGTTTCCCTCCTGCCCCACCGTGGACTAGGACTGAACTCAGCCAAGGTTTCCTTCCTGCCCCACCGTGGACTAGGACTGAACTCAGCCAAGGTTTCCCTCCTGCCCCACTGTGGACTAGGACTGAACTCAGCCAAGGTTTCCTTCCTGCCCCACCGTGGACTAGGACTGACCTCAGCCAAGGTTTCCCTCCTGCCCCACCGTGGACTAGGACTGACCTCACCCAAGGTTCAAAGCCATCACTGTCTGCCCATGTGCACACCTCCGCTGATATCTATTGGTCTTTGCACTGTTGATGAACGAACACATGCAAAAATAGACCTTCTGACTGCATAGTTTTTTTTGTCCCGTGCAGAACGGGGCTGGGTGGCTGGGAGGGATGATGGGGGAGGGGTCAAACTAAAATAAAGACTGACAAAACTAAACAAGTGAATCATGTTGAAATGTTTGAACTTGCTGTTGTTGGCCTGTTGTACGCAGTGTGCCAGTATATCTTGACAATTGTCATTAGTAGGTTTACTGTGTGTGGTGAGAGGACGCTTGAGGAGAGAGGCTCAACCTCCTCAGACTTCTATAGGTGTTGAAGGGTTTGTTTTCTCGTCCCTCAACCAGCCATTTGCTCGCTAAACACCTCTTGATTCACTTTTCAGGGATAGACATAATTATTGTGTGAAGGGAACACATTCACCTCAATATAGTTCATGTTTTGTGTTTTCTTGACATTTGCATTGTTCATTTCACGGCATGAGTGACTTTTCTTTCAGTTAATTTGATTCCTCCCGACTTCCCAATCCATCCTAATGTGTTTTTGATACGCCAGTCTCACTTCACCCTTTCCGTACACTGAATCAACCAAATCACACAAATACCGTGGCTCACTCTGATCAATATTGCACTGACTGATGTTCAGTTGTAACCATTGTTTCTGTTCAGAAGTGTAGAGCTGTTTGTTACCTCAGAACACTGGGGAACATCTACTGAAGAGGTCGGCCATTTTCACCTTACTGGTCCTGCAATCGGCACAGCAAATGGATCAGCTCGTTATCCTGTCAATTTCCATGGAGGAAGAATCAAACAACTGATTGCGGAGGAGGAGGATGAGGAAGGATGCACAACGTAAAGTCAAGGCAGAACCAGGGAGGAGCGATGCCCGGCTAGACAACACACAACCAACCACGCACATCTAGCTCAGAGCGACCCCATCCCGTCAGCAACACCACTTGTGTGGGCAGCGCTTCAATCCTATATACCCTTGGCTTAGCAACCCTTCCCCTGTGTTAGTGCAGCGGTGCAGCACTGAGCCAATGGGGGAGTCCTAGTAGATTCAACCAAGCCTGGCCAATGTCTGGCACTCCTATCACTGGGTGGCCCTTCAGGTGACAACTGCCAGAGACTGTTACATGGTCACATTACAGCTGGGCTCCCCTCAGTAGAGGGACGTCACTTGTCTTGACTCCCACTCACCTCATTCAACCCCGTCTCTCTGCCACTCACCTCATTCAACCCCTTCTCTCTGCCACTCACCTCATTCAACCCCTTCTCTCTGCCACTCACCTCATTCAACCCCTTCTCTCTGCCACTCACCTCATTCAACCCCGTCTCTCTGCCACTCACCTCATTCAACCCCTTCTCTCTGCCACTCACCTCATTCAACCCCGTCTCTCTGCCACTCACCTCATTCAACCCCGTCTCTCTGCCACTCACCTCATTCAACCCCTTCTCTCTGCCACTCACCTCATTCAACCCCGTCTCTCTGCCACTCACCTCATTCAACCCCGTCTCTCTGCCACTCACCTCATTCAACCCCGTCTCTCTGCCACTCACCTCATTCAACCCCTTCTCTCTGCCACTCACCTCATTCAACCCCTTCTCTCTGCCACTCACCTCATTCAACCCCGTCTCTCTGCCACTCACCTCATTCAACCCCTTCTCTCTGCCACTCACCTCATTCAACCCCGTCTCTCTGCCACTCACCTCATTCAACCCCTTCTCTCTGCCACTCACCTCATTCAACCCCGTCTCTCTGCCACTCACCTCATTCAACCCCTTCTCTCTGCCACTCACCTCATTCAACCCCTTCTCTCTGCCACTCACCTCATTCAACCCCGTCTCTCTGCCACTCACCTCATTCAACCCCTTCTCTCTGCCACTCACCTCATTCAACCCCGTCTCTCTGCCACTCACCTCATTCAACCCCGTCTCTCTGCACTCACCTCATTCAACCCCTTCTCTCTGCCACTCACCTCATTCAACCCCTTCTCTCTGCCACTCACCTCATTCAACCCCTTCTCTCTGCCACTCACCTCATTCAACCCCTTCTCTCTGCCACTCACCTCATTCAACCCCTTCTCTCTGCCACTCACCTCATTCAACCCCGTCTCTCTGCCACTCACCTCATTCAACCCCGTCTCTCTGCCACTCACCTCATTCAACCCCTTCTCTCTGCCACTCACCTCATTCAACCCCTTCTCTCTGCCACTCACCTCATTCAACCCCGTCTCTCTGCCACTCACCTCATTCAACCCCTTCTCTCTGCCACTCACCTCATTCAACCCCGTCTCTCTGCCACTCACCTCATTCAACCCCTTCTCTCTGCCACTCACCTCATTCAACCCCGTCTCTCTGCCACTCACCTCATTCAACCCCGTCTCTCTGCCACTCACCTCATTCAACCCCTTCTCTCTGCCACTCACCTCATTCAACCCCTTCTCTCTGCCACTCACCTCATTCAACCCCTTCTCTCTGCCACTCACCTCATTCAAACCCCTTCTCTCTGCCACTCACCTCATTCAAACCCTTCTCTCTGCCACTCACCTCATTCAACCCCGTCTCTCTGCCACTCACCTCATTCAACCCCTTCTCTCTGCCACTCACCTCATTCAACCCCTTCTCTCTGCCACTCACCTCATTCAACCCCTTCTCTCTGCCACTCTCTCAGACCAGTGGGGCAGTAGGTGTTTTGGAGATGAGGGGGGAGTGTAGTCTCTCAGACCAGTGGGGCAGTAGGGGTTTTGGAGATGAGGGGGGAGTGTAGTCTCTCAGACCAGTGGGGCAGTAGGGGTTTTGGAGATGAGGGGGGAGTGTAGTCTCTCAGACCAGTGGGGCAGTAGGGGTTTTGGAGATGAGGGGGGAGTGTAGTCTCTCAGACCAGTGGGGCAGTAGGGGTTTTGGAGATGAGGGGGGAGTGTAGTCTCTCAGACCAGTGGGGCAGTAGGTGTTTTGGAGATGAGGGGGGAGTGTAGTCTCTCAGACCAGTGGGGCAGTAGGGGTTTTGGAGATGAGGGGGGAGTGTAGTCTCTCAGACCAGTGGGGCAGTAGGTGTTTTGGAGATGAGGGGGGAGTGTAGTCTCTCAGACCAGTGGGGCAGTAGGAGTTTTGGAGATGAGGGGGGAGTGTAGTCTCTCAGACCAGTGGGGCAGTAGGTGTTTTGGAGATGAGGGGGTGTTAATCAAAGGTTATTTAAAAACAGTCACAGTGGTCTTAGATTTGTTCTTTACCTGTTTATTTATTCAAGAACCCTTTTTGAAGAAGATCTAGGGATGTTGTCTGTATTGAAGCATGGATGAACTCTTGAGTTGAGAAGCTTATTTTAACCTTTGTGCCCATTTAAGCAAGGAGCCATGAAATGATGCCTCTGTAGTGGGATACGGCACTTAAAACACAACACAATGTCCTCCCCTCCACTAATGCAGGCGCTGCAAAAAGACTCCTTTCCTATTCACACAAAGTAGTCGCTATACAATGTATAGAAAAGGCTTCATATGGTGCGTGAGCTGGAGTCGTTGAGAGTGAAGCTAAACCAGTCATTAAAAGTGAAAGATGTATATTTATTTTTTCTATTTTCAGGGAGGGGTACTTGCGCTATACCAACGAGGCTTGTTGACAGTCTGCCCTGTAAGAAACAATGTGGAATGTTCCAGAAGTCAACATACTGCTGGCCAGAACATTATCACGATTGTCAGGTAGCCTCTTTTTTATTTTTGTTCAGTATTGAAGTACATATATACACCTGGATTTCACTAACTTGAACCTGCTAGATTGGTGGTGTAACACCTTGTAAAGGACTAGGACAGTTAACATATTAGTCTCATTGTGTTGCTAGTTTCTTGTCCTATAGGACTAGGACAGTTAACATATTAGTCTCATTGTGTTGCTAGTTTCTTGTCCACAAGTGTCATGGTTCATAAATGGAATGGTGTTGCGACCTGTATATCTGAATGTGACAGTGTGTTGAGATGTCCTGTACAACTAATATCTAATAGAAATATAGACCGCTGTGACGTTGTATGACGCATCAGTGGATTGTCATTTCTACATGTCCCAAGCAGGTGGTGTAAGAATGGCTTTCCACTATACTGGAGGAAGAGACTAGTGCATTGCTCCAAAGGACAGAGATTTAGACTTGGTAGTAGGTTGAATAAGAATCGTATTGCCTTAGGGGTATGATAAAGCCACACAAGCAAGTACTTACTATCCAGCAACTTAAAGGAAAAAGCTCTTGATTTTGTCTTGTTATTTTTGGAGGACATCCTTTTTGTTAGCTACTCTTTGACTGAGTAGTTTTTTTGTTCTCCAGAACGGCAGTTGCTTCAGTTGTCTCAATTGGTGCTTATAAAAACATCCTTTATCCCTTGGGAACAAAGACACTCTTTCCGACATCTTAAATGACCAGATCATGTCTTGTCTCCTTCCTCACCTTCCTCTCGTGTCACTCAGAACCCTCAAAGTATCACTCACTGGTACTTGCAAGGATGTTTCCAATGGTTTTCATTTCTATGGTTGAGCCCTGTCTCCTGTGGTCTGCCCCCATCCCTCCCTCTTCTCCTTCATCCTCCCCTTCAGGAGTTTATGTGAAGTGTGCATTACCACCACGGTTCTTTTTTTATACAATACTGTAACTTGCCTTTGTACATTTGGGCGAAAAATAAATCTTTTTATGAGACAATCATATGTCATGTCTGACTGGCTTGCTTTATTCAGTCATTGTCCACTTCCAACCCCTGATAATCTAAATAATAGCTATTGCATATGTTGCAAAATTATTTTATCAAATGCATGTCAATGCTTCTTCATGAACTTGAATGTCAATAATTGACAAACTTCTGTTAATATGATCGAAGATATGATTCTGTGGTTCAACAGTAGTGTGTTGACTTGGCACTGTTTCTCAACCTCTGGTTCCAGGACCAGCACCGGCCCCTGGGATGTTGCTGATTGGTCCCTTACAAGGATGTATTAAAGCAATGAGCTCAAATAACCACTAGAGGGTAGTCTTCCCTAATAATTATGAGAAGAGGGGTATTATGCAAATTGTCTATATAGAATTTCATAATACACACCGGTAACATAAGCCTCCATTGACCTAAACAGGCAATTTACATAAACTTACCTCAAAGTGAAATTTGAGGCTTAGTACAAAGAACATAACATTTGAGAACATTTTCATCATCGATCACCACTTCATCCATACTTCAATGCACCTTTTGGTAAACCTTTCAAATGTTTAGTTTGTCTAAATGGCTGGTGAACCAGCCCAGCCAACAGTTAGGATATTGTCCTAAATACACCCCAAGTCCCTTCTCCCCATCCAGGGTGCTGCGCATGCAACAACATGATGATTCTGCTGCCACAGCGGGGAAGAGATTATGCAAGGATGATTTTGTTCAGTGTAAATGTGAAATCTGATTATCCCCTGTGTTCCCAGTGGGGGAGGGAGAGTAAGGTCCGGGGGGAGGTGGGTGAGTGGGGTTAGCGAGAGGAGAGGGTGGAGATGTGCTGAGGCAATGGCTTTTACAGCAGGCGCCTGGGAGTAGGAGGAGCAGGGTAGAGACTCACTGGCAGGGACGACGTGGGGACGCGGTACGGCACGGTAGTACGCAGCGGAGGCTCCTCTTGCTCTGCGACGACAAGGGTGCGGTGGCTGACAGCGCAGGGGTTAATGGGATGCACTATCTACGCAGCCAGCCCTGAGGCCCTGCCAGGCGACGAGGCCACAGGCCGGGACCACCGACACCACCACCACCACCGACCCCATGGTCCCTGCAACCAGAAGATACCAGCCAGGTCAGTCAGCCCTGTTACCTGCACTGTCAGTCAGCCCTGTTACCTGTTCACTTTCTTTGGTGAGGAAATACTTAGGTTGGTTTCTCAGACCCAGATTAAGATCATTCCTGGTCTAAAATGCACTCTTGACGAAGATTCTCCATTGGAACTTGCTGTCTAGTCCAGTAGTAGCCATATTTAGGGTTGAAGAAACCGTCCTGTACAGTCCAAGCATAAGGAACAGCGGTGGGATTTCTCCTAGTGTGGAGGTTTGTGTAATGGCTTCCTTGAACTGAGATGCAACTTCTATTTACTTGATGTGACTTTTCCCCTGAACCTCAGAGCTGTGGAACATCCACCTTCTATACTACTAGTAAATAAGGTCTATGCTAGCCTCTTCTCTAAATGTATTAGTATGCTCACAGCACACAGGCAGGTGTTGTGTATTCACAGTGTAAACCGTGTCTGTCCTCTACGTTGACTTTATTCACCCCTGACGTTGTTCCATGATTAATAGAGCTCAAGGGGGTGAGTGTGCATCCTCAGAGTGGCAACAGAAAGGTCAAAGGATATCAGAGACTCATGTGTTCTGGTAGTCAGTTAGCCTATAAGCACTGATGGGGGTACATTGAATAGAAGGGATACAGTAACAATATAAAACTGGTCTGGTGCAGGAAATAATACTAGCATGATGGAGAGTAAAAGTCATGGTGGTGATGGTATGGTGTTCCCGCTAGTAGCAGGATTTTCAGCACCACAGATCTTTGCACAGTGTCCTCCCTGCACAAGCTAAATAACACCAATATGCAGTGTTATTCAAAATAACTTTTGAACTGTAACAGACCAAATACAGCTATATTTGGGGGGCCTTAGGCCTACTCAGGAAAATTGTATGGCATTTTATTGACGTATAATTTATTCAACTCAGACATGGATTTATCAGTTGTATTACCATATAAAGTCTGAATCAACTTCATATAACAATTATAAACATCTTACTTGAAATGGCTATTATGGTAGGCCTAATGTGATTTGCTTACACCACTCAGTAGGGTTAAAATGTGCAGTTACGTTCTGCCTTGGAATTATAAGAAATATATAGATTTAAATTGCATTCGGTTGTATCATTACGGTCAGTACAAGCGAGCGTAATCGCACGATTAGGTTATTTTAAATCCGTTGATCAAAGTTTTACCAAGCCGTGAATGACACAGCGGTGGCGTATTCTCAACCAACCTCACGGATTCCCTGCGCTACAAGTTGACACGCGGCAAGTGCTTGTTGTTTCGCCGCATGTCCCTTTGTTTCAAATTGTGTCATTTTTCGCAATTCAATTTCTTTTTTTCCCATGGACATTTCGCTATAGCTCCTTTGCGACATGTGAAGCTGTGGCTGGTACCAATTCAACGTTGTGGAGGACATGACCGTTACTTTGGCTGAATAAAATAAGACGACTAGCCTACCTGTGCAGCGGTACATTGCGGAAGGTTATTCGTAAAGGCAAAGATTGCGTGAGTTTAGTCTGTCTCATCTCTGGAGTTGGTCGTCTATTTTTTATTGACAGTTGTCAAAAGCATAAGTTGTTTATAATGAATCTAGGCCCTAATGTAAGTACCTCAGATGTATGAAGTAGGGCAGGCTGTATAAGCAGGTTATTAGCCTAGTTTGTAAATCAATTGGGGCCGTCCTGCCAATAACCTCAAATGATTATATAACTTGTGTTTAATTTATCACAGGCTTATTACTGTATAAAAATGGTCAGATTTATTTATCACATTTTAGCCTCTATACTTTCTATGTTTAGTGCTCAATGAGTGACATCCCTACACTATTTGTTTCTGAAAATTATTTGAAGCTCGCATTTGTTGACCAAGGATCAACAAAACTTTAAACAATGTAGGTACAGTATGCTACTTTTTTTACAATACGTTTTTTGGTTAAAATAAGGGTAGACAGTCATACTAATGCCATTTGCGTATTTGAGTCATATTCTTCAAAAACCAAGGGGTTATATCTAATTAGTTGTGGAAATCTTAGCCTATGTGGCTTTAAATCTATGTACGCGTCAGTGACGGCTGGTCTACGCGTGTTTACTGTAGACAGTAGCCTACCTAATCAGAGCCTTTTGAAGGGGCGCAAGTGGTGTCACCCTCTACACACTCACGTTTGCTTGAAAGGAGCCCTCAATGTAGCTCCTTTGAAATTCAAATTACTTTTATTTCCTGTTAGGTAACTTTGTGTGGTGACGAATTGTTCAAGACACATCAACATAGACCTCGAAAACATGTAGGCTACAGTATAAATGCAAGCAATGTGTCAAACAAAACATTTTGCAAATGATCTGGCCTTGCAATTCAAGTACATCCTGTCTATGATTCTGTAGAGTAACTGTCAAACTCACAAACTGGATATTGACCAACCTCCACTCATATTGTCATCTTATTTATCTTGTGGGGAGAGAACAGGTCCAGAGAACCGGTCCAGGAAGCCTATATACTCTACAGTGTCCGCTTGTAGTGTAGCAGTGTAGATACAGTATCTCACAGGACAAAGTCCTTCTTTGTGTTATGGTTTCATAGACAACTACCTGCATCACAATTTGCCTGATTTTAGTCCATATGTAGGCTACAGGTACAAATATGGACTAGCCTTCATAACTACTAATAATGGAGGCTACAGATATATTAGGGATTAGGCTATATCAGGACCACAATATGACAAAACCCAGCTGCAGCCAATTATGCAAAGCATGCCTTTTTCAGATGCAGGTAGTAGCTAAAGTACTCGGGGCCCCTATTAAATCCAACTCCACTTCCTCCCTTACCTTGACTGAGCACAACTGTAATTAATAGGCCACCTGACTGCAGGCGTTCAGCTTGAAGAGCCCTTTGGTTTGCACAGCTGTGGTGATCCATGAGAGAGGAGAAATGGTTGATCACATTCTGTGTTCTTTTTAATACATGCTCTTAAGGATAATTTATTCCCCATGGTTTGGCTTAGACTTCAATTTGTCCTGCCATTGCTGACTCTTGTAAGCGTCAGCTGTTCTGGAATAAGATAGCTGAGATTGATAATGATCCTTGTTGAGGCCTGCCTCTCTCAGCCCCGTCTGACGCTATAGTAAAGTGACACCACCAGACACTGTCTGTGATCAAGAGGGAGCAGCGCATCATAGCCTCTCTGGGTGTGAGGGGACACAGAGAGAGTGTGAGACTTTGAGGTATAGGCTACCACTGACTGCTTACGGGGTATGTTGGTCACAATTAACAGAAGATGGATGATATGAATGGCTTCATCATCAATGAAAGATGACATGATCTGTACAGTATGTATCATTATACTGTATTGTGTAATTAGATATCATGATAACTATATAGAGGTTGTTGTATTGTTTTGGCTCATTGCAACTTCTACCTGGAACTTCATTGACCTTGACAGCCTATAGCCTCCGTTAGATTGTGTCCATTACGCAGACCTGTTTGTTTTCCCCGTCACTCTAGAGAAGACCACGAGACAGGGAGGTGAAGGAGAAATGGTGTGATGCACCTTTAACAATAGAGGTCCTAGAAACTGCAGCTAGCTTAACTAGATTAGAGTTAATTCGATTGGAGGACGTCTTGTGATGGCTCTGTAGATGTGCCCTAATCAGCAGGAGGACAAGGAGGAGGAGAAGGAGAGGGATGAAGGCTCACATTTAACATTCATATATGGACAATGGTGTGGCCTTTGTCACTGTTAGAAGCCAAGTCAGAGTGAGAGTACTCAGTACAAGGAGCCAAGAGGTCCGTTTTGATTTGTATTCCACAGATCGTTTTCTTGTAAGTATTCCAAACTAGTTAACATCTCAGATCATCATTGCTTGGTGTCTCAACCACCCAAACCGTTTTTCGTTTGCATAACTTGGTTCCAGTCTCATGTTGTTTCTGGTCATTCTGTTATAACCAAAGTTGACATTGACAAGAACGTCCATAGCTTGTGATGTGTTGGCTACCGTCTCTTGAAACAACAATTTCAGGTTGTGTTTGTGCTGCATTCACAGAACACAGAGACTTGGTCCACAGAAAAGTCTGCTCTCAGCAAATGAAGGGAAATGGCTCACCCCACCAATCTGCCCCACTGTTAAATCAGACCAAGTGTGCACAACTCAGGGCCTCCAGTTCTGCTGTCCTGATGACTTTCTGTTTGTCCAATTGATAACAACGAGTCACACGTGACAAAATGTCCCTTGGTCTTCTGACTGTTCGGGGAATGGAGGGGTTTAATAGGGTATTATGGGTAAACAATGTCCACGCCAACGGGCCGTAGAATTTGGTGACATTTTCTGGAAATGATGATACCCAGCCCTGAAGTTGCTCCCTCTCGGCCAGTGAAGGTTTTAGGAGGATTAAAGATGTCTTTAGGTAAAGAGGGGTTTAAGATGACCTCTCTCATATTCCCCAATGTGGAGCTATGATTAATTGCTTTAGTTTTCTCCCATCTGCGTTTCATTCTAAAAAAGTTTGCTTCTGTTTCATTACTTTTAATTTACCATAGACACCTGTTTGCAGCTGGAATAGTTGAATACAGCAACCAAGAAGCTATTGTTCACCAGCCTCATCTACTTTGACTGGCTAGCTACAGTTCATTTGGTTATGGACAGGCTGGGGGATTTCTGTGGGAACCATTGAACTAGGACCTTCCGCAACAGGAAGAGGCTTTTTCGTACAGAGAAGTCATTGGTTCAGATGGAATGAACCAGGCCAATCAGAGATAATAAGCAGGAAACTCAGCATGTGATAAATGGCCAGACTGAGTCAGGGGTTTTCTAGAGAACACAAAGCTATTATCTGTCAGTCACACCTGTGACTATACAGAGGATGTGGTAACTACAGCCTTTCCCAAAATGGTCACCGTATCCAGTGTACGTGTGTGTGAATTAGTGGAATGGTGTGCACGTGTGTTTGAGGAGCACAAGTGGTTGCTCAACAGTGTGCATGAAAGAGCATGAGAAAGTCACCCAGGCCCAGTGCACAGCTTCATTAACCTGTGCATATTCGCTTGTATATTGATGTAGAATTTGCATGAATGGGTGTGTCCAAGCATGGATATGAGCTGTGTTAGAATACATGACACATGCTTTGAGCCTGTGGATCACTGATGACAGCTCAACACTGTGTGGTCTGTGTGTTGAGGCCCAACACCATGACGGAACACCATGAGCAGAATGAAGAGGGAGTCCTCATCTCAACACAGGACCTGGAGACCTCAAAACACCAGGATACTCAAGGAGGCCATCCACAATTCAGGTAGGTAACATGTACACACACACATACTTTTTAAAAGTATCTTTGTCTATAGGAGTTATCCCTCGGACGTCAATGAACTGGTTGGTGGCTGAATTTAAATACAACTAGAAAGAGAATTTGGCTGATTAGTTCAACTCTCATCTTGTTTGATTTTTACACATTATTATGAGTGTTCTGCCTCATGTCCACAGCAACAGGTCCTCTGTATAGACTATTAACACAGACAGGTCCTCTGTATAGACTATTAACACAGACAGGTCCTCTGTATAGACTATTAACACAGACAGACAGGTCCTCTGTATAGACTATTAACACAGACAGACAGACAGACAGGTCCTCTGTATAGACTATTAACACAGACAGACAGGTCCTCTGTATAGACTATTAACACAGACAGACAGACAGGTCCTCTGTATAGACTATTAACACAGACAGACAGGTCCTCTGTATAGACTATTAACACAGACAGACAGACAGGTCCTCTGTATAGACTATTAACACAGACAGACAGACAGGTCCTCTGTATAGACTATTAACACAAGCAGACGGGTCCTCTGTATAGACTATTTCCACGTCACGGTGGTGTCACCTGACTCCACGTCACCTGGTGTGACCATCTGGTGTCACCTGACTCCACGTGGCGTTGACAAGTCGTTCTCAAGGCTGAGTCCCAAATGCCACAACCTATTCCCTATATTGCCATTGGACTCTGGTCAAAAGGAGTGCGCTATATAGGAAATAGGATGCTCTAACTGTGGAGCTGCTGGGGCTTATATAACCAGGATCTAAGGCAGGAGGGGTATTCTAATCCTGGTGAAGCTGTCCTGGGATGGGATTTGGCAGGGTAGGCTACCGCGGTGTGTTGTGACTGTGGTGTGTTGTCTCTGTCATTGACTAGTGGGTGGGAACTCTGAACTGTGTTGTTCATGGGTGTGTCCCATTGGTCTACAGTGGATTTATTTTCATGGGTGCGTCTCATTGGTCTACAGTGGATTTATTTTCATGGGTGCGTCTCGTTGGTCTTCAGTGGATTTATTTTCCTTATTTTGTTTCCTTCATGAATTGATGTGAAAGACAGAGAAGGGAAAGCAAATGGCTGGCCAGTGTCCACCATGTTGCTTCACCTTTCCTATGGTTTTAGATGAATGCAGACACTAGGTTTCTGTCCTAAAGGTGATAGTTCAGCCAAATTACAAATGGAAAGGTGATAGTTCAAGTAAATACCAAAACGACACAGAGGTAGGTCATGGCATTGACCTCTCACCTTTGACCTCTGTGCTCTTTGCCTCATTTTCTCTTTTCTTCAGCTGAATTATTGACTGTGAATCTGTCTTTGTCTGCCTGAGGGAGGTATTCCCTTTCTAATGTATCATTCCTCAGGCTTGTAATTAGCTTTGCTATTCAGCGCCGCAGCCAAGGACACTTTGAGACACACTGCAGCCCTGGTTACACGTTCCACTTCTCACAGGAAGATAAACAATGTTCCTGCATAAATCAATGTCCTGTTTTGTTTTCAAGCCTGATGACTAAGGTTCAGGTAAGACAAGGGACATATATGTTTGATAGATTTTGAACTGTTGGACTCTGCTGGACTTGAATATTGTTATTCAGAATAGTCTTGGTATCTTTATGTCTTCAAATATCTAAAAGGTGTTTTCCAGTAGGTTACTGCAGGGAGAGGGAGATGGATGAAAAGAACAGCAGAGAGGGTGTATTCCAGTAGTTTACTGCAGGGAGAGGGAGATGGATGAAAAGAACAGCAGAGAGGGTGTATTCCAGTAGTTTACTGCAGGGAGAGGGATATGGATGAAAAGAACAGCAGAGAGGGTGTATTCCAGTAGTTTACTGCAGGGAGAGGGAGATGGATGAAAAGAACAGCAGAGAGGGTGTATTCCAGTAGTTTACTGCAGGGAGAGGGAGATGGATGAAAAGAACAGCAGAGAGGGTGTATTCCAGTAGGTTACTGCAGGGAGATGGATGAAAAGAACAGCAGAGAGGGTGTATTCCAGTAGTTTACTGCAGGGAGAGGGAGATGGATGAAAAGAACAGCAGAGAGGGTGTATTCCAGTAGTTTACTGCAGGGAGAGGGATGAAAAGAACAGCAGAGAGGGTGTATTCCAGTAGTTTACTGCAGGGAGATGGATGAAAAGAACAGCAGAGAGGGTGTATTCCAGTGGTTTACTGCAGGGAGAGGGAGATGGATGAAAAGAACAGCAGAGAGGGTGTATTCCAGTAGTTTACTGCAGGGAGATGGATGAAAAGAACAGCAGAGAGGGTGTATTCCAGTAGTTTACTGCAGGGAGATGGATGAAAAGAACAGCAGAGAGGGTGTATTCCAGTAGGTTACTGCAGGGAGAGGGAGATGGATGAAAAGAACAGCAGAGAGGGTGTATTCCAGTAGTTTACTGCAGGGAGAGGGAGATGGATGAAAAGAACAGCAGAGAGGGTGTATTCCAGTAGTTTACTGCAGGGAGAGGGAGATGGATGAAAAGAACAGCAGAAAGGGTGTATTCCAGTAGGTTACTACAGGGAGATGGATGAAAAGAACAGCAGAGAGGGTGTATTCCAGTAGTTTACTGCAGGAGAGAGAGAAACAGGAGAGTGAGAAACAGAGCACAGTGCCTGTGTTTTTCAATAACCATGCTTCCCTCCACCTGGGAACCAGACCAGCTGTTATTTATAGCCAGCCTCCAACAGGCAGGCAGGCAGGCAGGCAGGCAGGCAGGCAGAGGGACAAACTGTATTAACAACTCACCCACCTCTCTAATATGGTGCCTACCCACGATAGATATCAGCTTTGTTGTTCAAAGTAATAAACGTGTTGCCACTACTCTTAGCACCTGTTGATGACAATAAATATCTAGAGGAGTGGAGCGAGCATATTGTCTTTGTCTTTACTGTACAATATTACAGGATAATAAGCCGTTCTGGATTGTCCCCACCAAAACTGAAATGTTGAGGAAATCAATTCAGCAGAACTCCCATGCCCATGTTTATTGTCATGTCTTAATTATTTAATTGGTGCCCATAAACATTTTAGAACCTTTTTATAAACATTCAATCATTACCTCAATCATTGCCTCCAACTGCTCTTAAATACAAGTACAACTAAATGCATGCTCTTCTACCGATCGCTGCCTGCACCTGCCCGCCCGTCCAGCATCACTACTCTGGACGGTTCTTACTTAGAATATGTGGACAACTACAAATACCTAGGTGTCTGGTTAGACTGTAAACTCTCCTTCCAGACTCACATAAAACATCTCCAATCCAACGTTAAATCTAGAATTGGCTTCCTATTTCGCAACAAAGCATCTTTCACTCATGCTGCCAAACATACCCTCGTAAAACTGACCATCCTACCGATCCTCGACTTCGGCGATGTCATTTACAAAATAGCCTCCAATACCCTATTCAGTAAATTGGATGCAGTCTATCACAGTGCCATCCGTTTTGTCACCAAAGCCCCATATACTACCCACCACTGCGACCTGTACGCTCTCGTTGGCTGGCCCTCGCTTCATACTCGTTGCCAAACCCACTGGCTCCAGGTCATCTACAAGACCCTGCTAGGTAAAGTTCCCCCTTATCTCAGCTCGCTGGTCACCATAGCAGCACCCACCTGTAGCACGCGCTCCAGCAGGTATATCTCTCTGGTCACCCCCAAAGCCAATTCATCCTTCGGCCACGTCTCCTTCCAGTTCTCCGCTGACAATGACTGGAACGAACTACAAAAACCTCTAAAACTGGAAACACTTATCTCCCTCACTAGCTTTAAGCACCAGCTGTCAGAGCAGCTCACAGATTACTGCACCTGTACATAGCCCATCTATAATTTAGCCCAAACAACTACCCCTTCCCCTACTGTATTTATTTATTTTGCTCCTTTGCACCCCATTATTTCTATTTCTACTTTGCACTTTCTTCCACTGCAAATCTACTATTCCAGTGTTTTACTTGCTATATTGTATTTACTTCGCCACCATGGCCTTTTTTGCCTTTACCTCCCTTATCTCACCTCATTTATTCACTTTGTATATAGACTTATTTTTCTACTGTATTATTGACTGTATGTTTGTTTTATTCCATATGTAACTCTGTGTTGTTGTATGTGTCAAACTGCTTCGCTTTATCTTGGCCAGGTCGCAGTTGTAAATGAGAACTTGTTCTCAACTTGCCTACCTGGTTAAATAAAGGTAAAATAAAAATCAATAAATTACAACATTGTAATAAAGAATAGATATAGCCTTGCTAAATGTTATCCATGGAAGATAAATACAGGCATTCTCTGTTGACTAGAGGATGATATGAGTGAGGCAGAGCTCTGTCCCAAGAGGAGAAAATAAAACCCCCAGCTATCCTCCACAGGGTTGCTAAGATCCCCCGTTTACTGCAGATGCTTATAGAATGAAAACATTGCCTTTTCCTCAAACAACCTTTCCCGAGAGAGAGAGAGAAAAAGAGAGTGAGACCTTTATCATGTTATTTTATTTGTCTCTCACTAGATCATGTTATTTTATTTGTCTCTCACTAGATCATGGTATTTTATTTGTCTCTCACTAGATCATGGTATTTTATTTGTCTCTCACTAGATCATGTTATGTAAAGTCAGCAACCGACTAGAAAATCTCTCCGTTGGATCAAATCAAAAACTGATCCTAAAGACAAAACCGGTCAACAATGCAGCCCAGTTGACCAGGATTGTGCACATCCATACTCAAACTCAACCTCATTGTACTACAGTACTTGTGCAACAGACTGCCTACTGATTTCAGCTTGCAGTAGGCGATGGTCTCACTAGCCCCGGGGACATGCAGCCCCTTTCCTCTCACAGCCGTGGTGCTCAGCTGCAAGCAGGATCTATTTTCTCTCCTCACAAACCCCACAGGATGTCTTAACACCTCCCAACTCTCCCTGCTGCTCAACTAGAATGAACCAGCAGAATCAACTAGAATGAACCAGCAGAATGAACCAGCAGAATCAACTAGAATGAACCAGCAGAATGAACCAGCAGAATGAACCAGCAGAATCAACTAGAATGAACCAGCAGAATGACCCAGCAGAATCAACTAGAATGAACCAGCAGAATCAACTAGAATGAACCAGCAGAATGAACCAGCAGAATCAACTAGAATGAACCAGCAGAATGAACCAGCAGAATCAACTAGAATGAACCAGCAGAATCAACCAGCAGAATCAACTAGAATGAACCAGCAGAATGAACCAGCAGATATAGACACACACTTTATTTCTACACTGAGGGTGGATGGATGGATGAAAAGGCTTGCTCATTCAACATTTTGCAGTATAGCTACTGTATAAACCAGCACGCCATTTTGATTTGATTTGAGGGTTTTCCATGAATTTTGTTTAGCTTGTTGTATGTTTGTATTCACATAATAACAGGTAGTTTGTTAAAGTAGGTCAGAGTTGAGAGTACCGCGATGTCTCGTGGGAAGTTGTTGGTGTATTGGTATATATTGGTGTGTATGAATCAATGATTTATATATACACGCCTTAGACTGTTTTCAACATGTAAACTATATATTGTCTCCAATGTTTATTGATAACATTCATACATTTGCACTATGAGCACTTGTCTCACACATATTGTTAGTTGTTGGTTAGCTAGCGAATTTTAGCCATATTAGCATAGACGTGACATCAGTCAAAACACCTCAAAACAAGACATGTTATCAAGAACAGAATAAAACTAGCTGAAATGAGCCACCTACGATTCCCCTCATGGCAGCTTCTTGTCATTGTTGCTAGCTATCTGCACATCCAGAATCACAACAACACAGACTTCTGCCCCATTGAAGCGTGCACATCCTTTTCGTGACGTTGTCAGCTAACACGTCTATGCATAGCATCAACAATCCAGGGTTTATATACATCATTGGTATGAATACACCAGTCTCAGGGCTGTTTCTACCTCAGAGGTTTGATAGAACAAGATCTATATTAGTAGCCTGCTAACTAGCTAAATGTCCCCTAAGAGAACAATGTGATCAACCTTTCTGGGAGCCCCTCTCTTTCTTTATAAAGGCGTCTGCATGCTTCCCAGCAGAAACAGCTCAGAAGAGTTTGTGAATATATTATGACGACATTTGATGACGTTTTTGTTCGTTTTGGACTTCGGTAAGGGTTTTCTCGGCTATTCAGGCACACAACATTTTTTCTTGATGCAAGCCGAAGCCAGTAGCCGAAGCCAGTAGCCGAAGCCAGTAGCCGAAGCCTCGCGGGCACACTCGTTTGGTTTGGATAGCGGAACTGAAGCATGCTGACGTCTCGCTCTCTCTTTCAATTTAAGGGCTTTATTGGCATGGGAAACAAATGTAAACATTGCCAATGCAAGTGAAGTAGATAATAAACAAAAGTAAAATAAACAATAAAAATGTACAGTAAACATTACACTCCCAAAAGTTCCTAAACAATAAAGACATTTCAAATGCCATATTACGTGTGAATAGTTAAAGTACAAAAGGGAAAATAAATCAACATAAATATGGGTTGTATTTGCAATGTGTGTGTGTTTGCTTGCTTGCACACATGTTTGTGCTTGTACTCATGCTTGCCAGTCAGATGTACGAAATAGAGTGTGTGTGTGTGTGGGGGGGGGGGAGCACTGAGTTTCCATAATGTAACTAGTCATCCCAGTTTTATTAAAGCACATTCACCTCCCTTTATGTATGGTCGTGTTTGTGTGGTCGCGTAGTGTTTGTTTCTGTTTGATTGAGTGAGATACCATTTGTCTGCTGTCACGTCTGCTTCCCTTCTCTACAGTCCTGCACATGTTTGTCTGGTAGCCGACCCTGAACCATGCCGACATTACTGTCATAAACAGCAGACAAATATACACTACTACTGTTTGATTTGATGCTGAGGTCAGAGTTCACAGATTACAGTTGGATCAGATTATAGTTGAAATGTCCCACTATTCTCCAAGATTAAGATCAAACAAATGATCCAATAGGTGTTAATGAGATCAATATAATCCCTGTGGACCAGTGGAAAAGCTACATCACCATGATATTCACGATAGTGTTTAGTTGAGTCTATGTCTCTAAACAAACAGTCACTGGCCTGATATATTAAAACACTAGAAGATGTCTTCTTTTCACACCATTTCCTTCTTCATTTCCTTCACAGGTTGATTGACGACCTATCATATGAAGATGTGAAGAAATGCTACAGGGGTTCGGTGAGTAGCAGGTTTCCTTTCTAATGTATTATAGATCATGTCTGTACCTTATTGATTTTGCATCTTGCCTAACAAAGATAAGCCAATTACAGCCGAGTTGGATGCAGGCCAAGTCAATTGTCTATTTCCTATCAGAGTTATATTCTACACTTTATATTGGTTGACCCTTACCTCTCATATGTACTGCACATTCTGGAATAAAGTTCATTTGACCTTTTTATGCACAATTAATATGCACTGACTGATTTTAAGACCTGTGTGACAGTGAACCCTGTTATTGCTTGCTTTTAGGAGTGGTCCTTTGAGGAGTTTCCTAGTATCGAGGGTGGCCGAGGCTAAGCTACAATTTAAACGATGCATTGCAATCCTGAAATACAAACATGTATTAGATCTGTCTATAGACTTAGACCAAGGTTTGATAGTAGCCTTGAGACTCTATTAAACATCCCACTAATCCAGCCCCAACAACTGATTATCTCCAGCCATTAAGATGTAGTACCGGTGATTTGATTGTATTCTTCAGGCTCAGAACTCAACGGTTATTCAATAGGTGAGGAGGTCATCCATTAACTCAAACCCACTCTCTTTTGTCGAGATCAGCAGGCCATCATGCCAGATTAAAGGAACTGTACCGTAGCTGCGATTATTATCTCCATGTCTCCCAAAGGGGAATATTAAGTAGAGCTGCTGAGCCCCACAGTCACACCAGCTGGCTGCAGATATTAACAGGGGTGACAGTTCTGACTGTCTCATGTGCTTGGTGAGAGAGGAGGGAGGGAGGGGGTGGTGCCTGTGGCCAGCAAGCTGTTATCAAGACAAGGATAGGAGGGTAAGGAGGCAGCAGCATGGGTTGGGCTCGCATGGTGTGAGCATAGGGGGGAGTCACTGTGCACTGTCGTGTTGAAACAGCAACAGAGAGTGCAAGAGAGAGTGGCAGCAAGAGAGAGGCAGGAAGGGAGGACTCAGGGTGTCTGTGGCTGAGAAGGGCAGTGTATGAGAGTGTGTGTGGTCGGGTTTCAGACCAGTGTTGAAGGGTGAGAGAAAAAGAGAAAGGGTTCAGTGATGGTCTGAGGTGCACACTGTGTCGTAGTGGTGTGTGTGTGTGTCTGTCTAACGGAGAACTGCCCCCTCAAACCTGCACAAAGGACACCGGTTGACATCTGACGAGTTGGAGGACAGTCTGTGTCTTGCAGTGGGGTCCGCCACGCCGTCGATGTGTGTGTGTGTGTGTGCGGCTGTGTGTGCGGCTCCAGCATGCTGAGTCTGGTGCAGCAGAGCTCTCGTCCTCTGAGAGAGAGGGCGGCTGCCGGTTTGCCGGTGCCGGTGGGAGGGAGGCCAGCCAAGGAACTGCTCATGACTCTGCCCTGTCCCTCTGCTCAGACTGTCAGCAAGTACAACTCGCAGTACCACAAACTCTTCCAGTGCGTTCCGAAGGACGAGATCCTAATGAAAGGTACTGTCAACAACAATGCTACATGCTAACATCTGTTGTAGTATCTCTGTATGATGTATGTTTATTTAGGTTAACATGCTAGTGACTGTAGCATGTCTGTAGCTTACTGTCTATATGCTGTGCATTGACTTCAGGCTATCGCCCTATTAGCTCCATATGCTTTGTTTATGTACCGTTAGCTAACCTGCTAGCTACGGTAGCATCTAATTTTTCCCATGTCAAAAATGAAAACAAACACACTTAACTCTTCAGTCCTTTAAAAACCTGTTGTATGTAAAATATTGTGAGCTACAGATGGAAAATAAATACATGTGACTCTGGATGACATCATAATGATGTTTGTTTCCAACATTAGTGCTGTTTTCCTAAAGAAATGAAATCCACTTTGTGTTTTTGTTCCCTTGCCATGATACTACGAGTATCGCAATACTGGTATTGTTCCAGCCCTAATTACTATTTTTAGTAGAAGTACTTTCACTGTCAAATGTTATCTACAATAAGTATATACTTTCTCTTATGTTTCTGTCCCCACATACTGTATGAGTTTTAGTCATCACTTTTTGAGTTTCTGGAAAGGATTTCTAGTAATGGTTTCTGGTAAGGGTAACCAGCCCTCAGGCCCTGAACAGGAAGTTGTATGGTTTGAGGTCAGGTTATGCAGATTAGGTCAGGGTTGGGTTTCCCAAAAGCTTCGTAGCACTAAGATCAACTTTCGTCCATTTAGATTCAATGGAATTAAGATGATCATAGTGCTACAATGCTTTTGGGAAACCCAGCCCTGTTCTATTTTAGACTAGGGGTAAAGTGATGATGGTAAATAAAGTTTTGATCTGTTTAACTGATATGTACGTACCAGTTACTTTATTCAATGCCTATGAACCTATTTTAGAAGCATCTATAGGCCAAGTCAAAGACACATGAGCTATAATTATATATAATATATGCCGTTTAGCAAACGCTTTTACCCAAAGCCACTTAGTCATGTGTGCATACATTTTTAGTGAGAAGCTACAAACAGTGTTAGCAATGTCCTTGTCTTGAGTTAGCAGCTACTTTTAACCTGTTTATGTCTCCTCTCCCTCAGTATACTCCTGCGCTCTGCTCCGAGACATCCTGCTGCAAGGCCGTCTTTATATCTCCAGAAACTGGCTGTGTTTCTATGCCAACCTCTTTGGCAAGGACATCAAGGTAAGTCTAGGCCTGGCAGATAATAGACAGATCGTCAATAATAAATAATATATGACACTTTTATCTGAGTGCATACATCTTAGAATGTGTGACCCCAGCTGGAACAAACCCACAACCCTGACATTGCTAGCACCACACTAATACCAACTGAGCCACACAGGACCGCAGGACCCTCGATATCTAGATGGACAGACAGAGAGAAGTAGACAGGACCGCAGGACCCTCAATATCTAGATGGACAGACAGAGAGAAGTAGACAGGACCGCAGGACCCTCAATATCTAGATGGACAGACAGAGAGAAGTAGACAGGCCTGCAGGACCCTCGATGGACAGACAGAAGTAGACCGGACTGCAGGACCCTCGATATCTAGATGGACAGAGAGAAGTAGACAGGACCGCAGGACCCTCAATATCTAGATGGACAGACAGAGAGAAGTAGGCTGAGACTTCCAAGGCCAACTATGTCACTACTCACCTTCAACCCCACTTCCAATTGGAACAATGTGCTGGGAGCTGTTAGTCAGGCAGCTGATAGAGCTGTTAGTCAGGCAGCTGATAGAGCTGTTAGTCAGGCAGCTGATAGAGCTGTTAAGTCAGGCAGCTGATGGAGCTGTTAGTCAGGCAGCTGACGGAGCTGTTAGTCAGGCAGCCGACGGAGCTGTTAGTCAGGCAGCCGACGGAGCTGTTAGTCAGGCAGCCGACGGAGCTGCTAGTCAGGCAGCCGACGGAGCTGCTAGTCAGGCAGCCGACGGAGCTGCTAGTCAGGCAGCCGACGGAGCTGCTAGCCAGGCAGCCGACGGAGCTGCTAGCCAGGCAGCCGACGGAGCTGCTAGCCAGGCAGCCGACGGAGCTGCTAGCCAGGCAGCCGACGGAGCTGCTAGCCAGGCAGCCGACGGAGCTGCTAGCCAGGCAGCCGATGTCCATGAGCAAATCATGTGCGCCCAATCAAATCAAAGTGTGTGTGCGTGCGTGTGTGCAGGTTTTCAGTGAATTTATGTAAATCGTGAAGCTCATCTGCAGTGCAGGAAAATTCTCAGCAACAAAAGAGTGATCAAATTAAGACCCGGCACCTGTCTCTGGCTCTCTGGCCTGCAATAAGCTGGTTAGTCAGAGTGTGTCTGGCCCAGTATGTCCCCCGTGTCTGGCCCAGTATGTCCCCCGTGTCTGGCCCAGTATGTCCCCCCGTGTCTGGCCCAGTATGTCCCCCCGTGTCTGGCCCAGTATGTCCCCCCGTGTCTGGCCCAGTATGTCCCCCCGTGTCTGGCCCAGTATGTCCCCCCGTGTCTGGCCCAGTATGTCCCCCCCGCGTCTGGCCCAGTATGTCCCCCCCGCGTCTGGCCCAGTATGTCCCCCCGCGTCTGGCCCAGTATGTCCCCCCGCGTCTGGCCCAGTATGTCCCCCCGCGTCTGGCCCAGTATGTCCCCCCGCGTCTGGCCCAGTATGTCCCCCCCGCGTCTGGCCCAGTATGTCCCCCCCGCGTCTGGCCCAGTATGTCCCCCCCGCGTCTGGCCCAGTATGTCCCCCCCGCGTCTGGCCCAGTATGTCCCCCCCGCGTCTGGCCCAGTATGTCCCCCCCGCGTCTGGCCCAGTATGTCCCCCCGCGTCCCAGTATGTCCCCCCCGCGTCTGGCCCAGTATGTCCCCCCGCGTCTGGCCCAGTATGTCCCCCCGCGTCTGGCCCAGTATGCCCCCCTCTCTACAAGGTATGCTATTGTGTCCTCTTTTTTCCCACCTCTTTCCCCCATCATAGGTTGCTATCCCCGTGGTCTCTGTGAGGCTGGTAAAGAAGCACAAAACAGCAGGTCTGGTGCCCAACGGCCTAGCCATCACCACAGATACCAGTCAGAAGGTGAGCGTTAGCCTCTTAGCGCCTCTGGGCACAGTGAATGGAAACACAGCTAACTGGCATTAGCGCCGCACCACGTTCTTTCCATCAACCACAGGTAGATTGAAAATAAACAACACCTCATGCTAACATGCTAAGCTAATGCAAGTCAGCACATGGTTCGGTAACACTGAAAGGGTGTCAAGGTCGCAGTCTATTTTGGTAGTGTCCCTTCTTGGTTCCTCTCCAGTGTGTGGGAGAGAACGGTTCACCTGCCTGCCTGCTCCTTTACATTGGAGTAAATGTCTGGAAAATGTTTCTTATTGCTCTGTAATCTTAATGTGTTGTGAAATCCGTTGTGAATGTATTGTAATGTTTTTAAAATTGGATAACTGCCTTAATTTTGCTGGACCCCAGGAAGAGTAGCAGCAAATGGGGATCCATAATATATACAAATACACATCTTTAATTTCTGATATTTTATGACTGTCTATTGTCTGGTAAGTGATTTAAGGATTCATACACTCTCATTGAAAATGATTTATGAAAGAGTGGTGTTTTCAGTAGAGGTACAGTACAGACACCATGTAAGAGGAATGGAATATCACTATTGAAATATCCTATGTCAATTTACTAGATTAAGCCGTAATCTGTCAAATATAAACCGTGGTAGATTGAGTTACTGTTCACAATAACTATTTAGAAAAAATTGCATTCCTAGTAATGAGTTGATGTCCTAATGGATCTTATAAATCTTCCTGACATCGGTTTTATGAGCACATGATGAAATGCTTAATACATGTGTTTACATGTGTGCATGCATGAGTGGGAGTGTACGTGCGTGTGTATGCTTTCATTCACATTTGAATTGGCTAATGCTCTTTCTTTCTCTTCCTCACTCTCTCCCTCGCTCTCTCTCCCCCTGTCCGTCCGTACTGCAGTATGTCTTTGTGTCTCTGCTGTCCAGGGACAGTGTGTATGACGTGCTCCGAAGGATATGCACACACCTCCAGGTCAGAGAACACACACACACTCACACAACCACACACACTGGCTACCACTACACACACACCTCCAGGTCAGAGAACACACACACACTCACACAACCACACACACTGGCTACCACTACGTACACACACACACACACACACACACACACACACACACACACACACACACTGGCTACCACTACACACACACCTCCAGGTCAGAGAACACACACACACTCACACACACACGCACACAACCACACACACTGGCTACCACTACACACACACCTCCAGGTCAGAGAACGCACACACACACACTCACCCACACACACAACCACACACACTGGCTACCACTACACGCGCACACACACACACACTGGCTATCACTACACACACACCTCCAGGTCAGAGAACACACACACACCACACACACACATCTACCACTGAACCAGCTCACTCCCACATCAACAGGTCTATTGTCCTTAAAAGTGTCTATTGTAAAAGGTCTATTGTAAAATACTGTACTGAATATTTCCCATATCTCATTGTTCCCTCTCCAGGTCAATGGGAAGAGTCTGAGCTTGAAACACTACATGGAGGTTCCCCATACCTTATCTCTGGTAAGTAAGCTTTGGACTCTAGCCCCTCACTCCAGACTGATCCCTGTCTCTTATTGGTTAGAACATTGACCAACTCCAGACTGATCCATGTCTCTTATTGGTTAGAACATTGACCAACTCCAGACTGATCCATGTCTCTTATTGGTTAGAGTATTGACCAACCATAATGTACACAAGTACAACATGAATCACATTATTATGAACAGTACTGACGTCAAATGGGAGAATCAAGGACACGGGTGGTTCCTAATGATGTGAGAATCTCGCTAGTGTTTACAGAACAACTGGTTCTGCGAGATTAGGATCAGGATTTCCAATTGTAACAGTAAGCAACTGTAACAAAATGGATCACTGCAGTGTAGACGTTATTATGAGTACATGTTGCATGGATTGCTAAGGCATAAGAATATGAAAGTGTGTTTTCTTATTTTAAATGTATGTAGTTCTGTACCTGTCTAGTAATGATATATATTATATTATATCATTTTATGTAGTTCTGTCCTTCAGCTGTAATTGTCTAACAATGTTATGAATTATGTCGGCGGGGAGCAACTGCGGCCCTTTATGATGAATTCAGATTTTATGTGGCCCCCACCCCCATCAAAGTTGCCTATCCCTAGTCTACTTCATTTCTGGATTTAGTTAATGTATTATTTAATGTCTTAGTTAACTGCTTAGTTAATGTCTTAGTTAATGTCTTAATGTCTTAGTTAATATAATAATCACTGCACCTGTACATAGCCCATCTATAATTTAGCCCAAACTACTACCTCTTCCCCTACTGTATTTATTTATTTTATTTATTTTGCTCCTTTGCACCATATTATTTATATTTTAACTTTGAACTTTCTTCAAACTACAAATCTACCATTCCAGTGTTTTACTTGCTATACTTTATTTACTTTGCCACCATGGCATTTTTTTGCCTTTACCTCCCTTATCTCACATCATTTGCTCACATTGTATATAGTCTTATTTTTTTCTACTGCATCATTGATTGTATGTTGTTTTACTCCATGTGTAACTCTGTGTTGTTGTATGTTGTCGAACTGCTTTGCTTTATCTTGGCCAGGTCGCAATTGTAAATGAGAACTTGTTCTCAACTTGCCTACCTGGTTAAATAAAGGTGAAATAAATAAAATAAATTAAATTAAATATCTTAGCTAATGTCTTAGTTAATATCTTAGCTAATGTCTTAGTTAATATCTTAGCTAATGTCTTAGTTAATGTCTTAGTTAATATCTTAGCTAATATCTTAGCTAATGTCTTAGTTAATATCTTAGCTAATGTCTTAGTTAATGTCTTAGTTAATATCTTAGCTAATATCTTGGTTAATGTCTTGGTTAATATCTTAGCTAATATCTTAGCTAATGTCTTAGTTAATATCTTAGCTAATGTCTTAGTTAATGTCTTAGTTAATATCTTAGCTCATGTCTTAGTTAATGTCTTAGTTAATATCTTAGCTAATGTCTTAGTTAATATCTCAGCTAATGTCTCAGTTAATGTCTTAGTTAATGTCTTAGTTAATGTCGTAGCTAATGTCTTAGCTAATGTCTTAGTTAATGTCTTAGTTAATATCTCAGTTAATGTCGTAGTTGATGTCGTAGCTGATGTCGTAGCTGATGTCGTAGCTGATGTCGTAGCTGATGTCGTAGCTGATGTCGTAGCTGATGTCTTAGCTGATGAATAACGCAGGAACTACAGTATTACAAAAGATAACGATAGTTTCAGAATATCCATTATTGGGGTAACGTCTGTGTCATAACCTATAAGACGTGTTTGGGTTAACGTCTGTGTCATAACCTATAAGACATTCTGTTTTTCCTTGTGTTGCTGCTCCTCCACTAAACACAGAACCATTAGCAGTGCTGTGCTTTGTGTCAAATTGATTCTCTACTGAAATAACATCTATTAGCCCGTGGTTAAGATAAGAAGTCTGTTGTGGTTAACAAGGAAATCGCCGGTCTGAATATCAAGCTGACTCACAAGCTATAAAGCTGTACTATCTACAATCTGAGTCTGTAATTGCAGTCATTCGAATGCAGCTGTTACAATGAAAACCAAAACAGAAAGGATGTGTGTGTCCTACTGCTGTATCCTACTGCTGTGTTCCACCTGCTGTCCTACTGCTGTGTTCCACCCTTCTGTCCTACTACTGTGTCCTACTTTTGTGTTCCACCTGCTGTCCTACTGCTGTGTTCCACCTGCTGTCCTACTGCTGTGTCCTACTGCTGTGTTCCACCCTTCTGTCCTACTACTGTGTCCTACTTTTGTGTTCCACCTGCTGTCCTACTGCTGTATCCTACTGCTGTGTTCCACCTGCTGTCCTACTGCTGTGCCCTACTGCTACCCTATTAGTCTAATAATGAGTAATCATAATAAATAATTAACGTTTTTCTAAAGTGTATGTACTGTATTTTTTATGAATCAATATCCATATGTAACCTTGTCTCTAGATATGTGTAAGAGTAGGCTGACCCAAGTCTGCCATGGCCATGCCCCTCTGTGACCTTCAACAATGACCTTATCAATGACTTCCTGGAAAAAATGGAAGTAATCAATATTTGGTTCATTGTTGTCTGACTCTTACTCTGTCTCAATGACTATTCTCCTGAGTGGGCCATCTTGCAGCCATCTTGTATGACAGTTGACCTTCGTAACATATGAACGTAATATGTATTAATAATGTCTAGTTCATATGTCATAGATTTGATTATGGATGGATGGATATAGGTATGTTCAGTACCAGTCAAAAGTTTTAGAACACTTACTCATTCAAGGGTTTTTCTTTATTTTTACTATTTTCTACATTGTAGAATAATAGTCAAAACATCAAAAATATGAAATAACATATGAAATCATGTAGTAACCAAAAAGTTTTAAATCAGAATATATTTCAGATTCTTCAAAGTAGCCACCCTTTTGCCTTGATGACTGCTTTGCACACTCTTGGCATTCTCTCAACCAGCCTCATGAGGTAGTCACCTGGAATGCATTTCAATTAACAGGTGTGCCTTGCTAAAAGTTAATTTGTGGAATTTCTTTCCTTAATGCGTTTGAGACAATCAGTTGTGTTGTGAGAAGGTAGGGGTGGTATACAGAAGATAGCCCTATTTGATAAAAGACCAAGTCCATATTATGGCAAGAACATCTCAAATAAGCAAAGAGAAACAACAGTCCATCATTACTTTAAGACATGAAGGTCAGTCAATCTGGAAAATTTCAAGAACTTTTAATGTTTCTTCAAGTGCAGTCGCAAAAACCATCGAGCGCTATGATGAAACTGGCTCTCATGAGGACCGCCACAGGAAAGGAAGACCCAGAGTTACCTCTGCTGTAGAGGATAACTTCATTAGTTACCAGCCTCAGAAATCAGCAATTAACTGCACCACAGATTGCACCTCACAGAGTTCAAGTAACAGACGCATCTCAACATCAACTGTTCAGAGGAGACGGTGTGAATCAGGCCTTCATGGTCAAATTGCTGGAAAGAAACCACTACTAAAGGACACCAATAAGAAGAAGAGACTTGCTTGGGCCAAGAAACATGAGCAATTGACATTAGACCGGTGGAAATCTGTAATTTGGTCTGATGAGTCCAAATTTTAGATTTTTGGTTCCAACCGCCGTGTCTTTGTAAGACGCTCTGTAGACGCAGAGTAGGTGAACGGATGATCTCCACATGTGTGGTTCCGACTGTGAAGCATGGAGGTGTGATGGTGTGGGGGTGCTTTGCTGGTAAATTCAAAGCACACTTAACCAGCATGGCTATCACAGCATTCTGCAATGATACGCCATCCCATCTGATTTGCGCTTAGTGGGACTATCATTTGTTTTTCAACAGGACAATAACCCAACACACCTCCAGGCTGTGCAAGGGCTATTTGACCAATAAGTAGAGTGATGGAGTGCTGCATCAGATGACCTGGCCTCCACAATCCCCCGACCTCAACCCAATTGAGATGGTTTGGGATGAGTTGGACCACAGAGTGAAGGTAAAGCAGCCAACAAGTGCTCAGCATATGTGGGAACTTCTAAAAGACTGTTGGAAAAGCATTCCAGGTGACTACCTCATGAAGCTGGTTGAGAGAATGCAAAGCTGTCATTAAGGCAAAGGGTGACTACTTTGAACAATCTAAAATATATTTAGATTTTTTTTTAGCTCTTATGTGTTATTTCATAGTTTTGATGTCTTCACTATTATTCTAAAATGTAGAAAATAGTTTAAAAAAAATAAAAAACCTTGAATGACTAGGTGTGTCCAAACTTCTGACTGTTACTGTAGATAAACTATGCAGCATTGAGAGAGTGGAACACTTTCTTTCCTGAAGATTTGGTCAATTCAGATCAATAATGCCTCGCACATCTCTGATTTAGAGGGGTTGGGTTAAATGCGGAAGACACATTTCAGTTGGACAACTGACTAGGTATCCCCCTTTCCTTTCTATACCTCCAGGATGAGTTCCCAGTGGCGGATGAGTTCCCGGGGGTGGATGAGTATCCTCCGGTGCTGAAGTGGAGGAGAAAACCCTCGGTGGTGTCCGTGTCCTCGTCCCTCCCTGACCTCCTGGGTAGCTCCACCGGTAGCCTGACTGCGGTGGACTCCTCCTTCCAGACAGACCAGCCTCTGGAAGGTGAAAAGGGAGGACAACCTAGCCTGGACCAACATTGGTTTATGCTGTATTATAGCCAACTCTTGTTTGGCATGAGAATGACCGTAGGGGTTTGGCAAGACGACACAAGCAGATCTGGGACCAGGCTAGGGACAACCTATTTTTCGTGTATTTAATTTCACAAAGGTTGACAAACTGACAGATACAATGGCGAACACAGCATTTCTCATGAATAGCATAATATAATAGCCATATCTATTGAGGCTCTGCCACATGAGGTGAGCTCTGCATTTTTTCTGGTGCATTAAGAGATTGGAGGTGTTCAGCTTTGTCCACTCCTGGCCGGAGTTATCCATTGATGTTAGCCGGCGGGGGCTGGGCCATCACATGTTTGCAGAATGTTCAAATCCCTGATTATGTGTAGGAGGGGAACTGGGAAGGGAGAGTTGTGTTTGGATGGGCACAACCCTCTTATGCAATACAGGATTAAGCACCAAATGGAGATTTTAGCATGTAGGGACTTGCTCTGTCCTGCTACTGTGCCCTACTGAACCCTACTGAACCCTGCTACTGTGCCCTACTGAACCCTACTACTGTGTCCTGCTGCTGTGTCCTGCTACTGTGTCCTGCTACTGTGTCCTATTACTGTGTCCTATTACTGTACCCTACTACTGTGTCCTGCTACTGTGTCCTGCTACTGTGTCCTGCTACTGTGTCCTGCTACTGTGTCCTGCTACTGAACCCTGCTACTGTGTCCTACTACTGTGCCCTACAGTACCCTACTACTGTGCTCTACTGAACCCTACTACTGTACCCTACTGCTGTACCTTACAAACTGTACTCTACTACTGTACCCTACTACTGAACCCTACTACTGAACCCTACTACTGAACCCTACTACTGAACCCTACTACTGAACCCTACTACTGTGCCCTACTGAACCCTTGAACCCTACTGCTGTACCCTATTACTGAACCCTACTACTGTACCCTACTGAACCCTACTACTGTACCCTATTACTGAACCCTACTACTGTGCCCTACTGAACCCTACTGCTGTACCCTACTGTTGGCTACATTTAGATGATCTGAAAGAGACTAGAATAAAGTGCCCAGTTATGTATACAGTACATGACACTACTATTGTCTCATAATTGTGACGTCTGTATGCAGGCTTTACTATGACATATACGACGGGTTTCCCAAACTGACTGCCTCATTTTTTTTTGGGGGGGGGGGCATAAACGACTGTAAAAACACCAGCAAATCACCTCCAAGTGATTTTAATTTGGGAAATCTCTTCCAAAGTATTCCCACGCATTATAGAGATTTATTATATAAACAAATTTAAGCAAGGTTTGAAATTATTGTTTTAGTCAAATATTATATCTGTTTGGTCTTCTTGCGGTCAGTTTGCAGTCTACAAATGATTAGTCATAATGTTCCGGCCCCCTGACCATCCGCTCTAGAGGAAATGGTCCCATGGCTGAATGTAGTTGATGATCCCTGATATAGGACAGTCTGCCTCTACCTCTTATCTACTGCATATGGTGCATATTGTCATAGTGGACTTTTTCCATATTTCATATTTGTTTAAGATGTGTTTACTATGACGTAACTGTCTGGGGTTGCAAAAGAGTTGGAAAAGCTGAGTGTAGATTGATCAAATAAAAACTTTGACCCACTTGCATACATACAATACTTTTGCACAGCCAGATGTGGTCACATATATATTAGCGTCCTTGCACTTTACAATGAAGTGCAATGGAGCAGAATGTTCAGGGGGGTTTTTCTTTTCAAAACTGTTGAATGGCTCCCGTAGGCACCTGCAACTTACCACACTATATTTGATGGCATCTGTAAGCAACAATACACTATCACCTACGTAGTCTATTAGATGGCTATATTAATGTGTGTGTGTGTGTGTGTGTGTGTGTGTGTGTGTGTGTGTGTGTGTGTGTGTGTGTGTGTGTGTTGTAGACCGGGGCTTAGAGACAGAGAAGATCCTACTAACAGAGCCTGTTCCAGAGCTGGGCCCGATGGAATATCAGCTTCTCAAGTTCTTCATCATACTGTAACTATTTCCATGCCCCACAACTGGCTTCCTCACAGCAACAATCATATCATTAGGACCATCATTGTTTTATTTGATTTTATTTCACCTTTATTTAACCAGGTAGGCTAGTTGAGAACAAGTTCTCATTTGCAATTGCGACCTGGCCAAGATAAAGCAAAGCAGTGTGACACATACAACAATACAGAGTTACACATGGAGTAAACAAAACATACAGTCAATAATACAGTAGAACAAAAAGTCTATATACAGTGAGTGCAAATGAGGTAAGATAAGGGAGTTAAGGCAATAAATAGTCCATGGTGGTGAAGTAATTACAATATTTACCTTGTGTTGTCGAATAAATATACATTCATTGGCAGCATTATGCTCAACATTTTTTGGTACGAATTTTATCTGTGAAATAAAATCTGAACAAGGCCTAATTTAATATTCTAAAATGGATATGATCACAAAATAATCCAGTTTTACTGCCACCTAGTGTACACACACACTTGGTACATCCTAATGTCAAACCTTACTGTCCATTACTTCAGAATCATCCTCCTCATCCTGTCTTCCTGTTACCTGGCCTTCCGTGTCTGCAGCCTGGAGCACCAGCTGTCCTTCCTCAACAACCCAACACGGCCCCCCCGAGAGAGGTGAGGTGGAGCCAGACTTAACTTTAGCCAAGTGTGTGTGTAACTGTTTTGTCATTCTGTTTTATACTACTGATAATAATAATAGTTAGAATAAACTGTTACGTTTATTAAATTAGGATTCCACCCTCAGAAAATCCTGTTCATAACTGTTATTCAAATGTCACATTTTTGGAGGGAAAGCTATTTTACTGACAATTCTATTGTCTTTGGCCTCTTCCTCCTAGGTAAGTGCTGCTCTGCACTGTGATCCAATACCACTTGACTGTCTCCCTTTATGGATACATTCCTCTCTGTGACCACCTCCAGACTATGCAAACAGACTATTTATTTTTCAGGATTTTACTTCATTGTAGACTAAAAGAGGGCAAACCCCCCCCAACTCCACCATTTTATTGTAGGTAAGAGACACTTGCAGGTGAAAGACAATGGGCAGGCCGATTGAAGCGCCAGCAAACTACACTCAAACCAATTGTGGATGGACTGAAAAGCCCGGGATTGGTTGAAATGGCTGGGAGTCAGGACTGGGAAGGATTCTGATTGGTGGAGTTTGTCTGATGGTTTTTGAAGATTTCTGGCCATGTTTGCCAACATTAGAGTCAACTGTGTTTTTTCCCTCCCGTCAACTCAACCAGGAATGAACTACAGGACTTCAGAGAAAAGTCAAAACCATTCATCTTTCAGAAATATATAAATATATGGTACTTTCAAGGAAAGGATTTGGATGCATTAACACACTGACAGTGGAAGAAGCCAATATTGGCTTTACAGAATTTTAAAAAATTGCCCATATGAACTTATGAGGATCAGTCCACTATTTCAAATGTTCATCATCATCAATGAGGTCTAACTATGTTGCCATTCTAACAGGCATGTTATTCCTGGTAAACAGTGCAATACAATTTGCAAAGTATCCAGCCTAGACTGACTTTTTAAATGTTGAAATATTGTTCTTTAACTCTGTTTGTGTTATCATGACACCACAGGTATATGTTTACCAAAGTGGGTAGGATGGTACTCTTTCATTTCTGAAAAATATTGTTTAGTATAACATCTTGTCTTTTTGTTTTAATTTGTATAAATGCCAGTTGTCAGCTTTGTAAGCTACCTTTAGCCAGACACAATGTGTCACAGTGAGTTATCCGTCTCCTATCTAAATACTGAACACTGTTGTCTGAATGAGTAAACAATGAAGACATTGACTGAAGTGAAAAATATGTTTTCTTTCTTACACTCTGTAAACTTAAAAGTTAAATCTGCATTTCAGCCAGGAAGAAAACTAGCAAAAGATTTCTAGTTCTTTTACTCAGAATGTCTGAACAGATGCATTAGGAACAAACACACCCCACTTTGACTATTACAGTAATATTGTTGAGGAAACAGAGCTGCAGTATGTACGGTATACTTTACTACCATAACTTAGTATGTATTATCTGGTCTGTTTTGGGTCTAGACACATCTGCAACTATGTAATAGTGGTCACTGATCTTCAGTCAATGGTGAAAGAACAAACTGTCCCTGTAGACACTGAGAACAGATGAACCCTGTAGCACCCCTAAACAACCCATTACAAGACTAACACTGTACAACCCAACTGTGACGGTTACTAATACACTGAGAACAGATTAACCCTGTAGCACCCCTAAACAACCCATTACAAGACTAACACTGTACAACCCAACTGTGACAGTTTCTAATAAACAGCCATTTGATCTTGAGATGGTGTCACCTTTTTGGAAAAGTCACCGGTCTTCGCCGACGCATGTACCAAGAGGTACTTTATATGTCCACCTCTTTTAGGGGCCATCAGTATACCCCCCTGCATCCCACTGCTGGCTTGCCTCTGAAGCTAAGCAGGGTTGGTCCTGGTTGGTCCCTGGATGGGAGAACAGATGCTGCTGGAAGTGATGTTGGAGGGCCAGTAGCAGGTTCCCTTTTCTCTGGTCCCAAAAAAAATATCCCAATGCCTCAGGGCAGTGATTGGGGATATTGTCATGTGTAGGCAGCTGTTTTTCGGATGGGATGTTAAACCGGTTTCCTGACTCTGGTCACTAAAGATTCCACAGCCCATATTGTAAGAATAGGGGTGTTAACCCCAATGTCCTGGCTAAATTCCCAATCTGACCTTCATACCATCATGGCCACCTAATCATCCCCAGCTTCCAATTGGCTCATTCATCTCCCCTGTAATTTTCCCCAGGTCGTTGCTATTATCTGTGCATAGTCACTTTACCCTTACCTACAGTACCATTCAAAAGTTTGGGGTCACTTAGAAATGTCCTTGTTTTTGAAAGAAAAGCCAATTTTTTTGTCCATTAAAATAACATGAAATTGATCAGAAATACAGTGTAGGCATTGTTAATGTTGTAAATGACTATTGTAGCTGGAAACAGCAGATTTTTTTTATGGAATATCTACATAGGCGTACAGAGGCCCATTATCAGTAACCATCTCTCCTGTGTTCCAATGGCAGGTTGTGTTAGCTAATCCAAGTTGATCATTTTAAAAGGCTAATTGATCATTAGAAAACCCTTTTGCAGTTATGTTAGCACAGCTGAAAACTGTTGTTCTGATTAAAGAAGCAATACAACTTGACTTCTTTAGACTAGTTGAGTATCTGGAGCATCAGAATTTGTGGGTTCGATTACAGGCTTAAAATGTCCAGAAAAAGACCTTTCTTCTGAAACTCGTCAGTCTATTCTTGTTCTAAGAAATGAAGGCTATTCCATGTGAGAAATTGGCAAGAAACTGAAGATCTCGTACAACGCTGTGTGCTACTCCCTTCACAGAACAGCGCAAACTGGCTCTAACCAGAATAGAAAGAGGAGTGGGAGGTCCCGGTGCACAACTGAGCAAGAGGACAAGTAAATTAGAGTTTCTAGTTTGAGAAACAGACACCTCACAAGTCCTCAACTGGCAGCTTCATTAAATAGTACCCACAAAATACCAGTCTCAATGTCAACAATGAAGAGGCGACTGGGATGCTGGCCTTCTAGGCAAAGTTGCAAAGAAAAAGCCATATCTCAGTCTGGCCAATAAAAAGAAAAGATTAAGATGGGCAAAAGAACACAAACACTGGACAGAGGAACTTTTGATGTTATTTTAATGGACAAAAAAAAAGATTTTCTTTCAAAAACAAGGACATTTCTAAGTGACCCCAAACTTTTGAACGGTAGTGTACATGTACAAATTACCTCAACTAACCTGTACCCCCGCACATTGACTCGGTACCGGTACCCCCTGTATGTAGCATCATTATTGTTATTTTGTGTTAATTTTTTACGTTAGTTCATTATTTAGTATATATTTCCTTAACTCTACAGTCGTGGCCAAAAGTTTTGAGAATGACACAAATATTAATTTTCACAAAGTCTGCTGCCTCAGTTTGTGTGATGGCAATTTGCATATACTCCAGAATGTTATGAAGAGTGATCAGATGAATTGCAATTAATTGCAAAGTCCCTCTTTGCATGCAAATGAACTGAATCCCCCAAAAACATTTCCACTGCATTTCAGCCCTGCAACAAAAGGACCAGCTGACATCATGTCAGTGATTCTCTCGTAAACACAGGTGTGAGTATTGACGAGGACAAGGCTGGAGATCACTCTGTCATGCTGATTGAGTTCGAATAACAGACTGGAAGCTTCAAAAGGAGGGTGGTGCTTGGAATCATTGTTCTTCCTCTGTCAACCATGGTTACCTGCAAGGAAACACGTGCCGTCATCATTGCTTTGCACAAAAAGGGCTTCATAGGCAAGGATATTGCTGCCAGTAAGATTGCACCTAAATCAACCATTTGTCGGATCATCAAGAACTTCAAGGAGAGCGGTTCAATTGTTGTGAAGAAGGCTTCATGGCACCCAAGAAAGTCCAGCAAGCGCCAGGACCGTCTCCTAAAGTTGATTCAGCTGCGGGATCGGGGCACCACCAGTACAGAGCTTGCTCAGGAATGGCAGCAGGCAGGTGTGAGTGCATTTGCACGCACAGTGAGGCGAAGACTTTTGGAGGATGGCCTGGTGTCAAGAAGGGCAGCAAAGAAACCACTTCTCTCCAGGGATTGGACTGCTGAGGACTGGGGTAAAGTCATTTTCTCTGATGAATCCCCTTTCCGATTATTTGGGGCATCCGGGAAAAAGCTTGTCTGGAGAAGACAAGGTGAGCGCTACCATCAGTCCTGTGTCATGCTAACAGTAAAGCATCCTGAGACCATTCATGTGTGGGGTTGCTTCTCAGCCAAGGGAGTGGGCTCACTCACAATTTTGCCTAAGAACACAGCCATGAATAAATAATGGTACCAACACATCCTCCGAGAGCAACTTCTCCCAACCATCCAGGAACAGTTTGGTGAAGAACAATGCCTTTTCCAGCATGATGGAGCACCTTGCCATAAGGCAAAAGTGATAACTAAGTGGCTCGGGGAACATCACATCAATATTTTGGGTCCATGGCCAGGAAACTCCCCAGACCTTAATCCCATTGAGAACTTGTGGTCAATCCTCAAGAGGCGGGTGGACAAACAAAAACCCACAAATTCTGACAAACTCCAAGAATTGGTTATGCAAGAATGGGCTGCCATCAGTCAGGATGTGGCCCAGAAGTTAATTGACAGTATGCCAGGGCGGATTGCAGAGGTCTTGAAAAAGAAGGGTCAACACTGCAAATATTGACTCTTTGCATCAACTTCATGTAATTGTCAATAAAAGCCTTTGACACTTATGAAATGCTTGTAATTATACTTCAGCATTCCATAGTAACATCTGACAAAAATATCTAAAGACACTGAAGCCGCAAACTTTGAAAATTAATATTTGTGTCATTCTCAAAACTTTTGGCCACGACTGTATTTTCTTAAAACTGCATTCATTGTTGGTTAAAGGCTTGTAAGTAAACATTTCACAGCAAGACCTGTTGTATTCGGTGCATGTGACAAATAAAATTTGTTTTGATTTAAATGAGAATTTGTTCATCTACTGTCAAATCTACCATTCCAGTATTTTACTTGCTATATTGTATTTACTTCGCCACTATGGCCTATTTATTGCCTTTACCTCCCTTATCTCACCTCATTTGCTCACATTGTATATAGACTTATTTTTCTACTGTATTATTGACTGTATGTTTGTTTTACTCCATGTGTAACTCTGTTGTTGTATGTGTCAAACTGCTTTGCTTTATCTTGGCCAGGTTGCAGTTGTAAATGAGAACTTGTTCCCAACTTGCCTACCTGGTTAAATAAAGGTCAAATAAAAATAAATAAAATAAAGTCAACTTACCTGGTAAAATAAGAGTTAAATAAAATGATCTTTAAAACGGGTAAACCCATGGATTGATTCGAGGTTCCCTCAAAAGTGTTTTAGGAATAAAAATGTTTATTTTTAACCTCATAAAGTGTGATGCAAGAAAGTAGCACAATGAAGTGACAACGGAACAAAATGTAGAATCCACAATACCACTTTCTGCAAAGAAAAATCTGTCGTTTCTTTTCTGATCACAAGATGGAAGCACAGACCTGAAACCCAACCCTTTCTAATTTCCAAATGTCCCCTTTGCCCCATGGGTTATACTCAGTGGTGACCCGTCATTCAGAGCAGGTGGGTCTTTCGAGCACCCCACTTTTAGGTTAAAATAAATAATGCCATTTATTTTTTTGGGGGGGCTTGCCTGTTTTGCTTGTTAATTTGGAATTAATACGTGTCTCATATCAGTTTGCAAACAATGTAAAAACAAAAAATCTAATTGAATTAGTAAAGCCGCATACAAACATGGTCTCTTTTTTGTTTTCTTGAGTAAAGCAGCTCCAAAATGCAGGCGTTTCAGCCTCCTAGCTCAGTGCTTTCTGTGGTGGTGGGGCAAGCCAGCAAAAAATAAGAGCATTGCGCCGTGATTGGCTCAGTGTTCTGTCACTCATGGGGACACTACGTCATTGTGAAGTTTATGTCCATAGTAACTGTAGGCATCCAAAATTTCAGCCCTTTGGGTCCTGCCATAGAGTTATTAGACGTGCCCATCCAAGAAGGCTCAATCGATATAACGTGATTTGATGTCATTCTATCTACAGTAGCTTTGATTGGACTGATCATGTCAACATTTCAATGTCTTAGCTAGCAGTCATCATCATGAATCAAGTCGACAATCTACTGGCAAGTCATTTTTAATCCTTGTCATATGAAGAGAAATAATGAAGATAAATTATAGATAAAACATATCGGTGCTCATCAGCCATTGTACATAAAGATTACACAAGTTGGAAATGCAAATTCAACAATAAGTTGTTTGGAAGATATCAGTGGCTAACTGCAAGCTTTGCAAAGAAACCGCTAACGTTAGTCTGCTATTCAATGGAATGGCTATGTTTTTTCCCCGAGTTCCATAAATCCAGAGAATGCCAGACTTTGATGACAAAGTTTGATGACAACATTTGCCCACAAAGGACCTCTACGTGAGTCCAAAAATGTCTTGTATGCTGCTGCATAAATGATGTAATATGCCAGGGGGAAATGTATACTGTAGTTAAGAAAGTAATACACTAAGTGTATGTTGTGTAGTAAGCAGTTAGTAGCCCTTGTGCCTCACCATAATAATTGGGTCTATTTTCACCAACATGGTATTGTAAACATATAACGTTGGCTTGCACATGCAAATTCAGCACACACAACATTATTTTATACAATTGTGTTATTTGACGTGTCAAATTAAAAGCTTATTTAACACGTCAAATAGTGTTTGTTATATGACATGTATCTTTTTTGACACGCAAAGACCCAAACGGCGTTCAATGTGCCTCATGAGCCCTAATAATTTGGTCTATTTTCACCTCTTAATTTCGCCTACAACAGTAGATGAAATGAAGAGGTTCTAACTTGGTGGTGAACAAATAGCCTATAACCTGTTTTAGAGAAATGTAATCATTGAACATTGTAAGAGCTGTCATTGTCTGTTTATGTGCCCCCTTTATTTATCCTACAGTTCTGATGTGTACAAGGAGAACACTGTAAGAACAGCCCATGTTCTGAATTCTGTCACTGTACATTTCAAAAGTGCTGAACAAATAGTTATATTGACTACGTCTGTCGTCGCTTCCTCAATAATGTCTTAATCAAAATTACGGATTGCCTCTTATCCACTTGTCGTCCCCTTATGCCATAATTTGTACATCTCAATTGTCAGTGGTTTAGTAGAAACCACATTTGTTTAAGCAAGTCAGCCATATCAGCTATGTTTCTTTAAAAGGCAGTAAATGAGGCTGAATTAACTGTTTCGCTGCCAGACAAGGCTCCGCTGAAAGCCAGGTGTAGCAGTGGTAAGGTGTTGTTGGGACTCTGAGGTTGGGACAGCTTTATGTAGGTCCTAACAGTACACTGTGGGCACTGTTTGTCACCATTATAGTGCAATTAATGTATGGTTTAGTGTTGTGTTGTGTAGTGGCTTTGCTGGCATGCATCCCACTTTTTTTTGTTTGCCCCACCACGATTTACATGCTAAAACCGCCACTGGTTATACTGTGGTTATACTGTACCAGTGGTGAGCAAGAATTTAGTCTCGAGGGTCACATCAGGATTCCAAAATTCAGCAGAGGGCCGCACAGATTTTTTTCTCCCAACGATTTGCACGTCAAAAGCAAAAGCCCAGTTATTTGGAAATGTATAGGTCCATTATCATTTATACATACTATATCTAGTTTTAGACATTCAAGCTGCAATTTCAGGGGAATGTTACCGTGTTGCATCTAATTTGATTCAATGCAATTTCATCTTTGAAGACTGCAACCATAGAAATACTATGTATTTATGCCAATAATAAGCCATTGTCAACTTCCTATCTATGGTTATTTTGGTCACCGCCCACTGTCACACTATGTTTACATATTATTGATTTAGTAGAGATTTTTTTTGTAATTCAAAGCAACTGGGGCCATGTAAATAATTGTTAGATTACTAATTTGGAATCCACCTGTGGCACCTCCTGTGTGTCCCATAAAAGTCTGTGTGCAACCTGGCACACTTGAAAAGGTACTGCCCCTACACTTTAAGGCCCTTCACATGTTCCTAGCCTTCACCACAGAAATGTAACTACCATGGTAATTTGGAATGTCCAGTCAATGTAGTCGTCATTCTACAGATTCCAAATTGGTTTACATCGTTTACATTATGCCATCTTAATCTCCCAAAGAAACCGTAAAAACAATTGGAAAATAAACAAAAATACAAATCACAGTGGTTTAAAAAGTGGAGGGCGACTTGCTCGCAAAATTGTAGGAGTAGACCCTCCCCGCAGCTGAGAGGTTTACGGTATTATAATACACGCAGCCTAGATCATATACAGTTTAGAATGGTTCATCTTGAAATCATCCAATAAACATTATACTTTTAAACTAAAAGCCTATCTTCCCGTGTCTAATGTCACAATGGATCAATGTTGTTATATTTATAGGAAACGTTTGGATCAAGAAATGACTGTAGCTTTAAGCTGCAAATGAGCGCAAACTAAACCATAATGGTACAATGCATCATCTGATTTGACGGTTGATGATTGAATGTGTCACAGTTTTCAATAAATATATTATTTGAATGTATTTATTTATTAGGGACAGATACAATTATTAACCGTCAAATCAGATGATGCATGTAAGAATCACATTGTATCTATTACATATTAGGCTATTATTATTATCTCAAATCTATTAACTCTACCGCCTAAAAAAACCTATCTACTAATATAAAGTCGTACCAGTTTTAGTTAAAAGCCCATCTTTTATTTAAGCAGACTTTAACACCTTTACACTACCAGGGGTCGGGAGGGAGAACCGGGAGGGGGCGGATAGGTCAGGTAGGTTACCCGTCCTGTCTAACGCCTCCTGCGGCCGCCTCTCCTGCGACGACGTCGGGACACCCTGGGGCGGCGGCGCCTGCGGACAGGTCGTCTGGAGGATCTGCGTCTTCTGGGCATTGTGATTGATGGACAAGACTTTTAGACGGGCCGTGCTCCCTTTTATAGGGCTGGAGTGATGTCATTATGGGATAAATGATGATGCAATAATTATTAACGACAGTTTAAATTGAGAAAACTTGTGAATTCTGTGATGTCATAGTAGCACTGGCAGGATGATGCAATGATATTTTTTATTTTGTAAATTTAAAAAGTGATATTTCTTTGGCAAACACAATGAACCATGGTAGAAATAATCAATCAGGTCTTTATTTAATGGTGATTTGGAATGTTGTTAGAGGAGATCCTACTGCAGCATAGAATGCTTAAGGCATATTATAATACAGATAGGCTATCATGTGTAAAATAGAACAGAGGATTTAAGGAAAGTCTATTTAATCATCCATTTCCTGCAGTCAAATAACCTAGTGGCCTCATGGGTGAAATTACATTAATATGATTCATAATTTCATAATTAATAAACATTATTTCAAAAAAGCTGCCGAAAATCCGGTGTTTCTATGTCAAACGGTTTTGTTATATTTCAGTCTTCTGTGATGTATATAAAGTGTAATATTGGGATGCAAACTCAAAATGTAATACATGTCAACTCTACATCTGACATGGTACAGGTGTCTCCTGTATACACCTCACACCCATAACCATGTGTGTGAGGTGTATACTTTTGTTTCAAAGGAGTTTTGACTACCAAGAAACACTGTGTGACCCTGATTCAGCCCACTGCAGTAATTATGACTTCTGCTATTACCCTTGACATGTCAGCCATATAATTAATTAGATAGTCTGAAACAACTGAATATGTTTATTACAACCAACCTCTCAACTACTGAGTTGGCTCTCATTTAATCTCTTATCCATTTGATACTGTATCTCAGCGGTCAGTTGAATCAGCTTCTTTCAGCTAAACTGTTCAGAAAGTCTGTAACTACTGCAACCAGCCTCTCAGAGTCAGATTGCTGTGATGTCACTGAAACTGCATTGTGATTCAATGGCACCACCACAAGTTGTGCATAAAGCAAGTCATTATGCTCATCAAATGCTGGTATACAGTAGATTCTTATTAGAATGGGGTATTATAAAAGTAATTTCCCAAATAATAAACTCAGTCAAACATTTCATCCTCTACATATTTTATTTGATCTCATATAGAGAATGCTCTCTAAAATGGTGGATCTTCAGGAGCCCACTCCACCTGGATACCATGACAACCCTCAAGTGATTGACACTTGACAGGTTAGTTCCCACAGTCTGGTGGGCGGGACCAGAGGGACACCAGGTTCAGAGGTTCAAGAGGCCCTACTCTGACTCTCTCCTAGTGATGCCAGGAATTCCCCTAGCTAATTACCTAGGGAAGCTAGACACTGAACACACAGGCTTTAAGGTTGATAGGCCAGGCTAAACAAACCACACTGGAGCTAAGTGGCTCTGTTCGTGTGTAGACCCATCTCTCTAAATATTCACATTTCTCTATCTAAATAAATTGGGCACAGACATCAAATTACCTTAGCAATAGATTTTGTTGTTTTTGTTCAATGCATAACCTCTTGTTGATCCTATAGGTATACCTCCCATGCCCTAACTGACGTAGGTCTCCATAACAAAGTATTCTTCATACAAAGAAAAGAGACAGAATGGACACAGTTCGGAAATCCACAAGATCCACATTCTATGATTTCAGTACACTTGATTAAAAATAAACATATCCAATGTTGCATAATTGTTGCATAATGTAGAACCAAAATTCTGAGAGGGGGCTGTATTGGGCTGGAGAGAGGCAGAGGTCAGGCTGAAGCAGATGGCCAGACACACTACAGCCGAGACCATTCCTTTTGGGACATACGGTATACTGGTGAATGTTAAATTTGCATTTCAGCCAGGAAGAAAACTAGCAAAAGATTTCTAGTTCTTTTACTCAGAATGTCTGAACAGATGCATTAGGAACAAACACACCCCGCTTTGATTATCAAATCAAACTTATTTATAAAGTCCTTCTTACATCACCTGATATCTCAAAGTGCTGTACAGAAACCCAGCCTAAAACCCTAAACAGCCAGCAATGCAGGTGTGGAAGCACGGTGGCTAGGAAAAACTCCCTAGAAAGGCCAGAACCTAGGAAGAAACCTAGAGAGGAACCAGGCTATGAGGGGTGGCCAGTCCTCCTCTGGCTGCACCGGGTGGAGATTATAACAGAACATGATCAAGATGTTCAAATGTTCATAGATGACCAGCATGGTCAAATAATAATAATTTGCAACAGGTCAGCACCTCAGGAGTAAATGTCAGTTGGCTTTTCATAGCCGATCATTCAGAGTATCTCTACCGCTCCTGCTGTCTCTAGAGAGTTGAAAACAGCAGGTCTGGGACAGGTAGCACGTCCGGTAAACAGGTCCGGGTTCCATAGCCGCAGGCAGAACAGTTGAAACTGGAGCAGCAGCACGGCCAGGTGGACTGGGGACAGCAAGGAGTCATCAGGCCAAGTAGTCCTGAGGCATGGTCCTAGGGCTCAGGTCCTCAGAGAGAGAGCATACTTAAATTCACACAGGACACCGGATAAGACAGGAGAAATACTCCAGTTATAACAGACTGACCCTAGCCCCCCGACACATAAACTACTGCAGCATAAATACTGGAGGCTGAGACAGGAGGGGTCGGGAGACACTGTGGCCCCGTCCAACGATACCCCTGGACAGGGCCAAACAGGCAGGATATTACCCCACCCACTTTGCCAAAGCACAGCCCCCACACCACTAGGGGGATATCTTCAACCACCAACTTACCCTCCTGAGACAAGGCCGAGTATAGCCCACAAAGATCTCCGCCACGGCATAACCCAAGGGGGGCGCCAACCCAGACAGGAAGATCACGTCAGTGACTCAACCCACTCAAGTGACGCACCCCTCCTAGGGATGGCATGGAAGAGCACCAGTAGGCCAAAATTATTTATTTCAGTTTTTATTGCTTTCATCACATTCCCAGTAGGTCATAAGTTTACATACACTCAATTAGTATTTGGTAGCATTGCCTTTAAATTGTTTAACTTGGGTCAAACATTTCGGGTAGCCTTCCACAAGCTTCCCACAATAAGTTGGGTGAATTTTGGCCCATTCCTCATGACAGAGCTGGTGTAAGTGAGTCAGGTTTGTAGGCATCCTTGCTCGCACACACTTTTTCAGTTCTGCCCACAAATGTTCTATAGGATTGAGGTCAGGGCTTTGTGATGGCCACTCCAATACCTTGACTTTGTTGTCCTTAAGCCATTTTGCCACAACTTTGGAAGTATGCTTGGGGTCATTGTCCATTTGGAAAACCCATTTGCGACCAACCTTTAACTTCCTGACTGATGTCGTCAGATGTTGCTTCAATATATCCACATAATGTTTCTTCCTCATGATGCCATCTATTTTGTGAAGTGCACCAGTCCCTCCTGCAGCAAAGCACCCCCACAACATGATGCTGCCACCCCCGTGCTTCACGGTTGGGATGGTGTTCTTCAGCTTACAAGCCTCCCCCTGTTTCCTCCAAACATAACAATGGTCATTATGGCCAAACAGTTCTATTTTTGTTTCAACAGACCAGGGGACATTTCTCCAAAAAGTACAATCTTTGTCCACATGTGCAGTTGCAAACCGTAGTCTGGCTTTTTTATGGCGGTTTTGGAGCAGTGGCTTCTTCCTTGCTGAGGGGCCTTTCAGGTTATGTCAATATAGGACTCGTTTTACTGTGGATGTAGATACTTTTGTACCTGTTTCCTCCAGAATCTTCACAAGGTCCTTTGCTGTTGTTCTGGGATTGATTTGCACTTTTCGCACCAAAGTACGTTCATCTCTATGAGACAGAACACGTCTCCTTCCTGGGCGATATGACGGCTGCATGGTCCTATGGTGTTTATACTTGCGTACTATTGTTTTTACAGATGAACGTGGTACCTTCAGGTGTTTGGAAATTGCTCCCAAGGATGAACCAAACTTGTGGAGGTCTACAATTGTTTTTCCTGAGGTCTTGGCTGATTTCTTTTGATTTTCCCATGATGCCAAGCAAAGAGGCACTGAGTTTGAAGGTAGGCCTTGAAATACATCCACAGGTACACCTCCAATTGACTCAAATGATGTCAAATAGCCTATCAGAAGCTTCTAAAGCCATGACATCATTTTCTGGAATTTTCCAAGCTGTTTAAAGGCACAGTCAATTTAGTGTATGTAAACTTCTGACCCACTGGAATTGTGATACAGTGTATTATAAGTGAAATAATTTGTCAGTAAACAATTGTTGAAAAAATTACTTGTGTCATGCACAAAGTAGATGTCCTAACTGACTTGCCAAAACTATAGTTTGTTAACAAGAAATTTGTGGAGTGGTTGAAAAACGAGTTTGAATGACTCCAGCCTAAGCGTATGTAACCTTCCGACTTTAACTGTTTTGAGAAGAGCACAGTTGAACTTAAGTTCAAAACATAACACAGCATTGAATTAGACAGCAATTTGCTACATTTCTACAGTATTACTGTATTGAAATATATTTCAAATCTAAAAAATGAAATACTACCAAAACAATTAGACCAACCACAGCTGATTCCCATTGTAGCTGAACACCTGCCCAGGTGTTAGTCTTTCAATTACATTACCATCTATACAAAAGGGGACATCTTAGGAATAATGCTGTACTGTAACGAAAACATGGACCCAGCCAGAGATATAGAAGTGGCTGACAAAAAGAAGAGTGAGTGGCTGGGAGAGGGAGAGGAGTACATATGTGTGGTGGTGGAAGAAGACAGAGGAAAATCAAGAGCTGTAGTCTCAGATGAGATTAGAGTTACTATAAATGATTATGTAATAAATCATGGTCTATCAATGAGAGAGGCTGGTCTGTGAGTGCAGCCAAATCTGCAATGCTCAACAGTGGCATCTATTGTGAGAAATTTCCGGCAAAACAACAGGTAAGATGTGCATTCTGCAAGGGGATCTGACTGAACTGCACATTACTGAAGTAAATTGAGCAAAGCCTCCAAACCCACTTGTGTGTAATTGTTTTTGTATTTCTGCTTAGGACCCAACAGTTACCTCCCACAGGCAGGAGAGGTAGGATTTTCACTGATGTGAACTGCAATCGTTGATATGGTCATCAGAAACAATGGCATAAAACTCACAGAGATTCGGGACAGAGTGTTGGCAGACAACATTACATTTGGAAATATTCACAATGTAAGCATAACTATTTCTAGAGTCCCGAAACAACATCAAGTCAGGATGAAGTAGTTGTACGCTGTCCCCTTTGAGAGGAACTCTGAACGAGTCAAACAACTCAGGACCAATATGTCCAGGTAAAATGATTATAAAATACATTACTGGGTTTGAACAAAACCAAACAGGGCAGAGGCACATAATGGCATGTTTTTAGGTATGATGTAAACTACCATAATAGCCTAACTCTTATGTTGTCTTGTGGATTTATTTTAGAGAGTCATGGAGATTGAAGCCAGGCAAACACCCCACATATTCATCCTTGTGGATGAGGCTGGTTTCAACTTGGCCAAAACACGGCGGCGAGGAAGGAATGTTATTGGGAAAAGAGCCACAGTGGATGTCCCGGGCCAGAGGGGTGCCAACATCACAATGTGTGCAGCAGTATCCTCTGATGGATTTCTGCTACACAAAGTGGGCCATACAACACCGAGCGTCTCATTTCATTCCTGGATGACCTCTATGGAAGGGTTGTGCCAGGTGAGGAAAGGGTTGCAATGAGGCGAAATCGGTCAACGTTTGAAATTGTAATGGACAATGTGGCATTTCACCACTCCCGTGCCGTCACAGAGTGGTTTGCAGTTCATCCCAGGATGGTGTCACTTTTCCTCCCACCTTATTATTCTTTTCCTCATGGAGGTGGAAGGTTTAAGACCACCATCCATGATCAAATGTCCCTCCTGGACGCAATGAATGCTGGATGCCTGGACATACTTACTGTGCAAAAGTTTTAGGCAAGTGTGAAAAAATGCTGTAAAGTAAGAATGCTTTCAAAAATAGACATGTTAATAGATTATATTTATCAATTAACAAAATGCAAAGTGAGTAAACAGGAGAAAAATCTACATCAAATCAATATTTGGTGTGACCACCCTTTGCCTTCAAAACAGCATCAATTCTTCTAGGTACACTTGCACACCATTTTTGAAGGAACTCAGCAGATAGGTTGGCCCAAACATCTTGGAGAACTAACCACAGTTCTTCTGTGGATTTAGGTAGCCTCGGGTGCTTATCTCTGTTCATGTAATCCCAGACAGACTCAATGATGTTGAGATCAGGGCTCTGTGGGGGCCATACCATCACTTCCAGGACTCCTTGTTCTTCTTTATGCTGAAGATAGTTCTTAATGACTTTCGCTGTATGTTTTGGGTCATTGTCATGCTGCAGAATAAATTTGGGGCCAATCAGATGCCTACCTGATGGTATTGTATGATGGATAAGTATCTGCCTGTACTTCTCAGCATTGAGGAGACCATTAATTCTGACCAAATCCTCAACTCCATTTGCAGAAATGCAGCGCCAAACTTGCAAGGAACCTCCACCATGCTTCACTGTTGCCTGCAGACACTCATTCGTGTACCGCTCTCCAGCCCTTCGGTGAACCAACTGCCTTCTGCTACAGCCAAATATTTCAAATTTTCATCAACCCAGAGCACCTGCTGCCATTTTTCTGCACCCCAGCTCCTGTGTTTTCATTCATAGTTGAGTCGCTTGGCCTTGTTTCCAGCTTGGATGTATGGCTTTTTAAATCAAATCAAATGTATTTATATAGCCATTCTTACATCAGCTGATATCTCAAAGTGCTGTACAGAAACCCAGCCTAAAACCCCAAACAGCAAGCAATGCAGGTGTAGAAGCACGGTGGCTAGGAAAAACTCCCTAGAAAGGCCAAAACCTAGGAAGAAACCTAGCGAGGAACCAGGCTATGAGGGGTGGCCAGTCCTCTTCTGGCTGTGCCGGGTGGAGATTATAACAGAACATGGCCAAGATGTTCAAATGTTCGTAAATGACCAGCATGGTCAAATAATAATAACCACAGTGGTTGTCGAGGGTGCAACAAGTCAGCAACTCAAGAGTAAGTGTCAGTTGGCTTTTTCATAGCCGATCATTGAGAGTATCTCTACCGCTCCTGCTGTCTCTAGAGAGTTGAAAACAGCAGGTCTGGGACAGGTAACACGTCCGGTGAACAGGTCAGGGTTCCATAGCCGCAGGCAGAACAGTTGAAACTGGAGCAGCAGCACGGCCAGGTGGACTGGGGGACAGCAAGGAGTCATCATGCCAGGTAGTCCTGAGGCATGGTCCTAGGGGTCTGGTCCTCCGAGAGAGAGAAAGAAAGAAAGAAAGAAAGAAAGAAAGAAAGAGAGAATTAGAGAGAGCATATTTAAATTCACACAGGACACCGGATAAGACAAGAGAAATACTCCAGATGTAACAGACTGACCCTAGCCCCCCGACACAAACTACTGCAGCATAAATACTGGAGGCTGAGACAGGAGTGGTCAGGAGACACTGTGGCCCCATCCGATGATACCCCCGGACAGGGCCAAAGAGGCAGGATATAACCCCACCCACTTTGCCAAAGCACAGCCCCCACACCACTAGAGGGATATCTCCAACCACCAACTTACCATCCTGAGACAATGCCGAGTATAGCCCACAAAGATCTCCGCCACGGCACAACCCAAGGTGGGGCGCCAACCCAGACAGGAAGACCACGTCAGTGACTCAACCCACTCAAGTGACGCACCCCTCCCAGGGACGGCATGGAAGAACACCAGTAAGCCAGTGACTCAGCCCCTGTAATAGGGTCAGAGGCAGAGAATCCCAGTGGAGAGAGGGGAACCGGCCAGGCAGAGACAGCGAGGGCGGTTCGTTGTTCCAGAGCCTTTCCGTTCACCTTCACACTCCTGGGCCAGACTACACTTAATCATAGGACCTTGTCCTGACGTTGTATTAGTTAATGTGACGACTGTTGCTCATCGAATGATTAACGGTTTATAATTGCGTGATTAAATGAATTAAGCAATGAATCAAGCAATTATTAACTCATTAACCTGGGGCACCATGGGAACATTATTTTGATTGAGTTTCTATTTCCCAAATTAACTCAAAGGATATCAGAATATCGATTTTACAACAGTCGCTAAATTAATCAACCTCTTGTCTCATGTCTGAACGTCGCATAATCCGGGAATCTGCACGAACCCGGGCTACACCAATGAGTTTACCACACCAATCTTAGTTGATTATTTATTTACTAGCAAGCTAAAATGATGATAAAAATACACATACACAAAACACAGTCTAGGCTATTGATTAGGACTTAGTATAACGGGCCAACACACTATGGCACGTGTTACCCAAAATGGGGATTTAAAAGAGAGAGAAACAAAGAAAGTACACGAGAGAAATATACATTTGGGTTCATTTGTCAGCTATGCTTATTTAAACCTAGCCTTGCCCCGAACTGCCGCTCTTATGGGTCAGAATATAATGATGTAATTACGTGTTGGAGGTCTCAGGTGGGAAGCTCCGCGTGGGTCGTTTAGGCTTCTCAATGACGCACTTCTCCGGCGCAACTCTCTGGTTGTCCTCACGATGTCAGTGTCCTTCTTGGCTTAGTGGTCTGATCCCTCGCCCTTGATCTGAAAGGGGTCTTCTGAGGACAGACAGCTCTGTAGCTCAGAGCTCACAGCTTAGGGCTCGAACGGTGTAGATACCACGATTCAATGGAGAGTGGAGGCTGGGTGGTTCGGCTTGAATTCACCCGCTTAGACACAGCTACTCGTCCGTAGCTTGTGTAGAAAAAGATTTCTTTGTCTTCAACCTTGTGTTTCGTTTTTGGGGTTCGTTGACTTTGTTAGACCTTAGCTGCAGCTTGGGGTCACTTAGTCTGATATGTTAATTCTTCACTCTCCTGTCTTATACCCTCGGGTCAGAAGTGGGCGTAACCGCCTTTAGGGCAATTCTCTTGGCGGACCAAGTTAAGGGGCAAGGCCTAGATAAGGACTAACATCCAATTTTAGACACTAACTTCACATTTCATCCTTACCAAAACATTCTCTTTGATTTGGATATTTCCCACACAACGTACAATGTATAAACATCAGGCATATACTGGGAAAACTCTTAAAGGTACAATGTTTTCATAATAACGTCATCTCTTAACCTTTAATAACAACACAAAAGTTACATACATTTTCATATTCCACCTCTCGTCATGACCACCATTGTGGCTGACAGAAACCATTGTTCCAAAGTCCCTTTATTGCATGTTTAATGTTCTGAGGCCAGTTCTCCATTGTGAGGGCAAAGGAATTTCTCTGTGGCCTAAGGTTTATCATGGGCGTGAGGGGTCATAAAACCCCCACATCTTCAGACCCCTAGATCTCTCCTCCTCTGTTGGGGGTTTGGGAGATAATCTGTAGGGTGGTGGTCTCCTGTACCCTGACCTGATCAGGACAGTCATGACAACCTACTGAAGAGATGAGTCTTCAGTAAAGACTTAAAGGTTGAGACTGAGTCTGCATCTCACACATTTAGCTGTAAGTCTTCCATGAAGGCCACTTCTGACCAGACTTCTCTGGACAGTAGATGGGTATTACCAGGGTCCCATGAAGGCCACTTCTGCCCAGACTTCTCTGGACAGTAGATGGGTGTACCAGGGTCCCACTGTTTTCTGCCAATTCTGAGCTGATGGCACTGCTGGACATCTGATTGTGAAGGGAAGTAAGCATGATGTGTCTTTCATCTGCTGCAGGAAGTTTCCTTGGCCGACCAATGCGTCTACAGTCCTCAACGTTGCCCGTTTCTTTGTGCTTATTCAAAAGAGCTTGGACAGCACATCTGGAAACACCTGTCTGCCTTGAAATGTCTGCCTGGGAGAGACCTTGCTGATGCAGTACCTTGTGTCTTGTTGCTGTGCTCAGTCTTGACTTTTGACAGTAAACTGTCTTCAGCAACCTCACCTTGTTAGCTGAGTTTGGCTGTTCCTCACCCTGTTTTATTCCTCCTACACAGCTGTTTCTGTTTCAGTTAATGATTGTGTTTCAACCTACATATTGAATTGATGATTATTAGCACATGTTTGGTATAATTGTTTAATCATGCAGCTGACTATATGCCTACCAAATCCCTGACTTTGTGCAAGTGTACCTAGAAGAACTGATGCTGTTTTGAAGGCAAAAGGTGGTCACACCAAATATGGATTTGATTTAGATTTTTCTTCTGTTCACTCACTTTGCATTTAGTTAATTGATCAATATAATCTATTAACATGTCTATTTTTGAAAGCATTCTTACTTGACAGCATTTTTCACACCCGCCTAAAACTTTTGCACAGTAATGTATCTGCAGAAGATTGCCAGGGATGGACCAGGCATGCCAAAATATTCTTTCCTAGATGTATTGCCCAAGATGACATAAGATGTGACGTGGATGAGAACCTGTGGCTAAATGCAGAAGACAGGGTTGACTAGCATTGCTACTGTATCTGTATGGGTAGATGGTGTATATACAAATTATTGTATTTTGGAATCACTCAATACCAAACAAATGACATAAACCCTATTGAGGCACATTGCATCATGTCTGATTCATTCCTGGAACATTCCATGCAGTGAATTCTAAACAGTAGAGAGGTGTCATTCTTGTTTTGTAAATACATTTTACAAAAGAAAACATTGCGTAATACCGGTTTAGTGTTTTTTAGGTCATTGTTTTATGAGTGATAAAGTGTGCTTGTTGGGTGACAGACAACCTTTGCTAGTGTTATGGAAGAATGAGTTGATTTGAGACATGTATGAAGTGTTTTGGTAGTTTTAGTGCATTTTGGATGTGAAATTAACTGCTGTGCCAAGCTAAAAGTTGGTTAGGGGAACTGTGTGAAGAGTTTTGAAAAAATGACCTAACTAAGTATTGAGAAATGGGTCCTAGCGAAAAACTGTAAGAGGTGAAAATAGACCAAATGATTAGGGTGAGGCACATGGCCTACTAACAGCCTACTACTACACAACATACACTTAGTATTACTTTCTTAGCTACAGTATACATATCTCCCTGGCATATTACATCATTTATGCAGCAGCATACAAGACATTTTTGGACTCACCTTGGCTTGTGAGGTGCTCACTTAAACATGAAGATGGCCATCAAACTTTGTGATCAAAGTCTGGCATTCTCTGGATTTATGGTGGGAACTCTGGGAAAAAAACACACAGCCACTCCATTCAATAGCAGGCTACTGGTTGCTTTGCACTTCTTGCAGTTAGCCACTGATTCCTTCCAATGACTCATTGTTTAAATTTGCGATTTCCAACTTGTTGTGTAATCTTTATGTACAATGGCCGATGAGCACCGATACGTTTTATCTATAATTTCTCTCCATTATTTCTCTTCATATGACAAGGAATAAAAAGGATTTGCCAGTAGATTGTCGACTTGATTCATGATGATGACTGCTAGCTAAGACATTGAAAGTAAGACGTTGACATGATCAGTCCAATCAAAGCTACTGTACATAAAACGTGATTTGACTTCATTTTATCTGTGGCCAATGACCTAGAGCCTTCTTGGAAGGGCACTTCTAATATACCTCTATGGCAGGACCCAAAGGGCTAACATTTTGGATGTCTACCCTTTCTAAGGACATAAATATTTTTTGCTGGCTCGCCCCCCACCACCACGGAAAGCACTGAGCTAGGCTGAAACACCTGCCTTTTGAACAGGATAGACAATAGACAGTAACATAAGTGTGTGTGTGTGTAGCGTCAGTATGCATGTGTGTGCATGTTATGTGTGTAGGCAGGCGTACGTGGTGTGTGTGTAGCCTCAGTATGCATGTGTGTGCATGTTATGTGTGTGTGTTCCAGATTTGGTACCGCTTGCCGTGCGGTAGTGGAGAGAACAGCCTGTGGTTTGAGTGGCTTTGACAATTTTATAAAATAAGTGAAACCATATATTGATTTGAGGTTTGCTCAAAAGGGTTTTAGGAATAAAACCGCATAAAATGTGATTAGAGAAAGCAGCGCAATAAAGCGACAACGGCACAAAATGTAGAATCCACAATTCCACTTTTTGCTTGGAAAAAGCTGCAGTTATTTTTCTGATCACAAGATGGAAGCACAGACCTGAAACCCAACCATTTGTCATTTCCAAATTGTTCCTTTCCCCAATGGGTTGTTATACTGTACCAATGGTGAGCCACATCGGGATTTCAAAATTCAGCATAGGGCCGCACATAAAAAAAATACAAAAAACATTCAGCGAAGGGACAAAAAAAAAATACAAAAAAAAAAATACAGAACTTAGTAGCTTATAAAGTGGTCAGTGGCATGTAACTGGAGAGGATCACGCGCTTCTTCTGGTCCTAAAACGAAGAAAAATAGTAGGAGTAGACCCTCCCCAGCTGGAGAGGCTTACGGTATTATAATACAGTCTAGAAGGTATTAATACAGCCTATAAGGTGTTATAATACAGTCTAGAAGGTATTAATACAGCCTAGAAGGTGTTATAATACAGTCTAGAAGGTATTAATACAGCCTAGAAGGTATTAATACAGCCTAGAAGGTATTATAATACAGTCTGGAAGGTATTATAATACAGCCTAGAAGGTATTATAATACAGTCTAGAAGGTATTAATACAGCCTAGAAGGTATTAATACAGCCTAGAAGGTATTATATTACAGTCTAGAAGGTATTAATACAGCCTAGAAGGTATTATAATACAGCCTAGAAGGTATTATAATACAGTCTAGAAGGTATTAATACAGCCTAGAAGGTATTATAATACAGCCTAGAAGGTATTATAATACAGTCTAGAAGGTATTATAATACAGTCTAGAAGGTATTAATACAGCCTAGAAGGTATTATAATACAGTCTAGAAGGTATTAATACAGCCTAGAAGGTATTATAATACAGTCTAGAAGGTATTATAATACAGTCTAGAAGGTATTAATACAGCCTAGAAGGTATTATAATACAGTCTAGAAGGTATTAATACAGCCTAGAAGGTATTATAATACAGTCTAGAAGGTATTAATACAGCCTAGAAGGTATTATAATACAGTCTAGAAGGTATTATAATACAGTCTAGAAGGTATTATAATACAGCCTAGAAGGTATTATAATACAGTCTAGAAGGTATTAATACAGCCTAGAAGGTATTATAATACAGCCTAGAAGGTATTATACAGCCTAGAAGGTATTATAATACAGTCTAGAAGACAGTCTAGAAGGTATTATAATACAGTCTAGAAGGTATTAATACAGCCTAGAAGGTATTATAATACAGCCTAGAAGGTATTAATACAGCCTAGAAGGTATTATAATACAGTCTAGAAGGTATTATAATACAGTCTAGAAGGTATTATAATACAGTCTAGAAGGTATTATAATACAGCCTATAAGGTATTATAAATACAGCCTAGAAGGTATTATAATACAGTCTATAAGGTATTAATACAGCCTAGAAGGTATTATAATACAGCCTAGAAGGTATTATAAATACAGCCTAGAAGGTATTATAATACAGTCTAGAAGGTATTAATACAGCCTAGAAGGTATTATAATACAGCCTAGAAGGTATTATAAATACAGTCTAGAAGGTATTAATACAGCCTAGAAGGTATTATAATACAGCCTAGAAGGTATTATAATACAGTCTAGAAGGTATTAAGCCTAGAAGGTATTATAATACAGCCTAGAAGGTATTATAATACAGCCTAGAAGGTATTATAAATACAGCCTAGAAGGTATTATAATACAGCCTAGAAGGTATTATAAATACAGCCTAGAAGGTATTATAATACAGTCTAGAAGGTATTAATACAGCCTAGAAGGTATTATAATACAGCCTAGAAGGTATTATAATACAGTCTAGAAGGTATTAAGCCTAGAAGGTATTATAATACAGCCTAGAAGGTATTATAATACAGCCTAGAAGGTATTATAAATACAGCCTAGAAGGTATTATAATACAGCCTAGAAGGTATTATAAATACAGCCTAGAAGGTATTATAATACAGTCTAGAAGGTATTAATACAGCCTAGAAGGTATTATAATACAGCCTAGAAGGTATTATAATACAGCCTAGAAGGTATTATAATACAGCCTAGAAGGTATTATAATACAGTCTAGAACATACCGTTTAGAATGATCTTGAAATTATCCTATAAACGGTATAAATACTTTGAAAACGAATAGCCTATCTAATAATGTATACTCTCGTATTTATTCTGTTCCTTAGTTGTCTGTCAATGTTGTGCAATGTTATAGCTATAGGAATGATTTATGGAATCCAACGGTGTTCAATAAATGGCTGTAGATTTATACTGCAAAATGAACGCAAACGTAACCAGGTGCAATGCATCGTCTGACTTGACGGTTAAATGTCTCAATAATGTTTTAAATAAAAGCATAGTTTGAATAATGTTTTAAATAAAAGCATTGTTTGAATAATGTTTTAAATAAAAACATTGTTTGAATGTATTTATTTCTTTGTTAGGGACAGACACAGTTCGTTAACTCTACTGCCTAAAACGTATAGCCAAAAAAAACCCATCTACTAATATAAAGTCGTAACAGTTTTAGTTAAAAGCCCATCTTTTATTTAAGCAGACTTTAACACCTCTACACCACCAGGGGTCGGGAGGGAGAACCGGGAGGGGGCGGATAGGTCAGGTAGGTTACCCGTCCTGTCTAACGCCTCCTGCGGCCGCCTCTCCTGCGACGACGTCGGGACACCCTGGGGCGGCGGCGCCTGCGGACAGGTCGTCTGGAGGATCTGCGTCTTCTGGGCATTGTGATTGATGGACAAGACTTTTAGACGGGCCGTGCTCCCTTTTATAGGGCTGGAGGGGGGCTGGAGTGATGTCATTATGGGATAAATGATGATGCAATAATTATTAACCTCTTTTAAAGACAGTTTAAATGTAGAAAACTTGTGAATTCTGTGACGTCATAGTAGCAATGCCAGTATGACGCAATAGTGATATTTTTATATCACTGCCCCTGAACTGCCCCTGAACAAGGCAGTTAACCCACTGTTCCAAGGCCATCATTGTAAATAAGAATTTGTTCTTAACTGACTTGCCTAGTTAAATAAAGGTTAAATAAAATATGTTGCAAATGTAAATCGTGATCTGTGTCTTTGGCCAACCCAATGAACCCTGGTAGAAAAAATGGTCTTTACTAAATGGTTATTTGGAATGTTGTAGGAGGGGATCCTACCGCAGCATAGAATGCTTAGCTTGTTATAATACAGATATGCTACATCTTCCATAGGTTATGCCAAACTAGAACAGAGGATTTAAGGAAATTCTCTCATTAATGACCTAGATCTACTATTAACATTGACATGTCAGGCATATAATCAATTAGAAAGTGAAACTACTGAATATGTTTATTACAACCAACCTCTCAACTACTGAGTAGGCTCTCATTTAATCTCTTATCCATTTGATACTGTATCTCAGCGGTCAGTTGAATCAGCTTCTTTCAGCTAAACTGTTCAGAAAGTCTGTGTAACTACACTCTTAGAAAAAAAGGTGCTATCTAGAACCTAAAAGGGTTATTTGGCTTTTCCCATGGGAGGACCCTTTTAAGTTCCCTTTCTGGTTCCATGTAAAACCCTTTTGATTCCTAGTAGAACCATTTTGGGTTCCATGTGGAACCCTTTCCACAGAGGGCTCTTCATGGAATTCAAAAGGATTCTACCTGGAACCAAAAAGGGTTCTTCTATGGGGACAGCTGAAGAACCCTTTTTCTTGAGTGTACTGAAACTAACCTCTCAGAGTCAGATTGTTGTGATGTCTTTGTAGTTCCATTGTGACACAATATAGTACCAAAGTATAAGTCATAATACCCATAAAACCTAGAGGTCAAACAGGGAAATGGTTCCAATAGTTTTCACACCATTCATTTTTCCCATAGGGGATTTTAGAAACGCTTAAAATAAGGTCTGTGCTTCGTGTAGGCTAACACTGTGGGGACATTTTGTTAACTGTGTAAATCTCTCTAGGACAAGGTGACTGTTATCAATATATTCACCTGTATTTTCCCCCCAAAATGAAATGTTAATTAGCTGCTAATGTGGCTATCATAAAGAACTAGAAATACCATGATGATCTGGACGAGACTGCCGAATCAAATCAAACTTTATTTGTCACTTGCGCCGAAGTGTAGACCTTACCGTGAAATGCTTACTTACAAGCCCTTCAACAACAGTGCAGTTCAAGAAGAGTTAAGAAAATATTTACCAAATAAACAAAAGTAAAAAATAATAAAAGTAACACAATGTAATCCAGTGGCCATGTGATTAATTGTTCAGCAGTCTTATGGCTTGGGAGGGCCTTTTGGTCCTAGACTTGGCACTCCGGTACCGCTTTTTCCACATTTTGTTACGTTACATCCTTATTCTAAAATTGATTACGGTAAATCGTTTTTTTCTCCCCTCAGCAATCTACACATAATATCCCATAATGGCAAAACAAAAACTGGTAAAACATTTTTTGGATCACATTTACATAAGTATTCAGACCATTTACTCGGTACTTTGTTGAAGCACCTTAGGCAGCTATTACAGCCTTAAGTCTTCTTGGGTGTGATGCTACAAGCTTGGCACACCTGTATATGGGGAGTTACTCCCATTTTTCTCTGCAGATCCTCTCAAGCTCTATCAGGTTGGATGGGGAGTGTCGCTGCACAGCTATTTTCAGGTCTCTCCAGAGATGTTCCATCGGGTTCAAGCCCGTGCTCTGGCTGGGCCACTCAAGGACATTCAGAGATTTGTCCCAAAGCCACTCCTGCATTGTCTTGGCTGTGTGCTTAGTGTCATTGTTCTGTTGGAAGGTGAACCTTCGCCCCAGTCTGAGGTCCTGAGCGCTCTGGAGCAGGTTTTCATCAAGGATATATCTGTACTTTGCTTCGTTCTCCTTTCCCTCGATTCTGACTAGTCTCCCAGTCTCTGCAGCTGAAAAACATCCCCACAGCATGATGCTGCCACCACCATGCATCACCGTAGGGATGGTGCCAGGTTTCCTCCAGACGTGACGCTTGGCATTCAGGCAAAAAAATTAAATCTTGGTTTTATCAGACCAATGAATCTTGTTTCTCATGGTCTGAGAGTCCTTTAGGTGCCTTTTGGCAAACTCCAAGCGGGCTGTAATGTGCCTTTTACTGAGGAGTGGCTTCCGTCTGGCCACTTTACCATAAAGGCCTGATTGGTGGAGTGCTGCAGAGATGGTTGTCTTTCTGCAAGGTTCTCCCATCTCCACAGAGGAACTCTGGAGCTCTGTCAGAGCGACCATTGGTTTCTAGGTTAACTTCCTGACCAAGGCCCTTCTCCTCCGATTGCTCAGTTTAGCCGGGCAGCCAGCTCTATGAATAGTCTTGGTGGTTCCAAACTTCTTCCATTTAAGAATGAAAGAGGCCGCTGTGTTCTTGGGGACCTTCAATGCTGTACCCTTCGCCAGATCAGTGCCTCGACAAAATCCTGTCTCGGAGCTCTTCAGACAATTAATTCAACCTCATGGCTTGGTTTTTGCTCTGACATGCACTGTCAACTGTGGGACCTTATGTTGACAGATGTGTACCTTTCCAAATCATGTCCAGTCAATTGAATTTACCACAGGTGGACTCCAATCAAGTTGTAGAAACATCTCAAGGATGATCAATGGAAACAGGATGCAGCTGAGCTCAATTTCAAGTCTCATAGCAAAGGGTCTGAATACTTATGTAAATCTGGTATTTCAGTTTTTTATTTTGTATAAATTAACAAACATTTCAAAAAAAATGTTTTTTACTAGTTTTTGCTTTGTCATTATGTGGTATTGTGTGTAGATTGATGAGGGAATAATGTAATCCACTTTAAAATAAGGTTGTAACGTAACAAAATGTGGAAAAAGAGGTCTGAATTCTTTCTGAATGCACTGTACATAGTTATCAAAACACCACGCCAGGGTAAGCCTAAACCAAACACAGACCTTATTTTTAATGTTTCTAAAACCCCCTATGGAAAAAATGAATGGTGGAAAAACGATTGGAACCATTTTCCTGTTTAACCGCTAGGTTTTATGGGTATTATGACACCTCCACTGTGGGGCTCCCAAAGAATACATTTCTCAAAGAATAAACAGTCAAACATTTCATCCACTATATCTTTTACTGATATCATAGAGCGAGAATGCTCTCCAAAATGATGGATCTTCAGGAGCCCACTCCACCTGGATACCATGACAACCCTCAAGTGATTGACACTTGACAGGTTAGTTCCCACAGCCTGGTGGGCGGGACCAGAGGGACACCTGGTTCAGAGGTTCAAGAGGCCCTACTCTGACTCTCTCCTAGTGATGCCAGGAATTCCCCTAGCTAATTACCTAGGGAAGCTAGACACTGAACACACAGGCTTTAAGGTTGATAGGCCAGGCTAAACTAAATAAATTGGGCACAGACATCAAATTACCTTAGCAATAGATTTTGTTGTTTTTGTTCAATGCATAACCTCTTGTTGATCCTATAGGTATACCTCCCATGCCCTAACTGACGTAGGTCTCCATAACAAAGTATTCTTCATACAAAGAAAAGAGACAGAATGGACACAGTTCGGAAATCCACAAGATCCACATTCTATGATTTCAGTACACTTGATTAAAAATAAACATATCCAATGTTGCATAATTGTTGCATAATGTAGAACCCAAATTCTGAGAGGGGGCTGTATTGGGCTGGAGAGAGGCAGAGGTCAGGCTGAAGCAGATGGCCAGACACACTACAGCCGAGACCATGCCTCTTGGGAGCCATACTGTCTGTACTGGAATGTTCCTCAGGGGACCCTTACTTACTCTTGTTGTGTCAATGTGCACAAGCTGCCTGCAAAGATACAGTAACAGTCCAGCTTAATTTTTTTATACTGCATTGTGATATGACATGACACCAGTTCTTGTTTGTGTTTGCTATGCAAAGGCCAAACAAATGGATTCATAAAGACGTTCATCTTAGATTTTGCTGAAGCGATAAGTGTATTTTTTTCTCATAGAGGTGGCAATGACATCAGCATTGTTTGCTATCCAAGCTAGTCACATTGAGATAGTAAGTTTTGCATGCTAGGCCTGTGACATACAGACTGGACCCCCTGATGTGGTAGGCTGTCATTGTAAATAAGAATTTGTTCTTAACTGACTTGCCTAGTTAAATAAAGGTTAAATAAAATAAAAATACATACTGTAGCGATCCTCGCTTTGTGAGCCACGTTACAATTCCTACAAAGTGGGTTAACCCTATTGGCACGATGCGTAGGGCGTTTGCCTATCACACCAGAGACATGGGTTTGCTTCCCTGGCCCTCCATTGTCGACATTGGTGTCAAAAGTGGGATGGCGGCTGTCATGGCCCGGACGTGTGAGGGGGCTGTGGTTAGTCGAAGCATGAGGACGTGCCTTCCCATTCGGAGGGGGCAGTGTAGCGATCCTCGCTATGTCAGCCACATTACAATTTCTACCAAGTGGAAACCCTATTGGCGTGATGCATAGGGTGTTTGCCTTTCACGGCAGAGATCGGGGTTGCTTCCCTGCCCCTCTGTTCGCTACAATACTGTGTTGATAATGAATAAATGAACATATAATAATCCTTGATACAGATGCAATTAAATAGAACCATTCATCTAGCTCTCACCCATGGTGAAGTGTAACCTGTAAACATTTCAGTATTTCACCCTGTTTCCTGTGATGTTGAAAGTAGGCCATATTGTGAGCCATGAGATGTCATGACCCTGAGGTGGTGAGTGTCCAGGGGAGATTTCCATGGCTGACAGATGAAGAGGTTGTCCTTGGGTTTGAGTCCCCCCAGACTTCTCTCTGGCAGTCTGGACCCCCTGATGTGGAAGGGAAATGGGAGCTCTATCTCGTTCTTCACGGCTGGATTAACGATTCCCCCACTAACCCTCTCTCTCTCTCTTCCTCTCTCTCTCTCTCTCTCTCTCCCTCTCTCTTTCTTCCTCTCTCTCTCTCCCTCTCTCTCTCTCTCTCTCTCTCTCTCTCTCTCTCTCTCTCTCTCTCTCTCTCTTCCTCTCTCTCTCCCTCTCTCTCTCTCGCTCTCTCATTTATGTTGCCATTTCAATTAAACTTGCACAATTCACAGAAACACCTCAATATCATTCCCTAGCATCCTTTCCTCTCTCAAACATTAAACTTAGAATGATAAAAATCCTTGGAACGTCGTGTCCTCTTCCCTCCGACTACAACAACCAGTTGTCCCTTCCTAAACCCGCCTCTATACCACTGAGCGCAGAACCAGACCAATACCTGGAGAAGGAGGAACATCCAATCTTCCAATATGTGCTAATGCTATGTTCTCCCTGATGCTAACGGCGATGCTAGTGAGTGTTTACAGGGAAAGAGCATTTAGGGTGGGTGTTCATGCTCCAGAACACTGACTGACTGACTGGCCTACCCAACACGACGCTGTCAGACCCAGAAGGACTGGTACTGGATAGTCCATACTCACTCCCAGTGCATTTCCATACAGGATTTACCTCAGTGTTTAACCCCAAAGGCTCAGACTTTTCTGTTTCCATCTACAGTACACGGGCTGGCACTCGTGTCTCACTGGGCCTTGGCTCCGGCGGACCTGGTCTCACTTGGGGCCAAAGTCAGTCAACTGGTACTTTTCAGCTTTAACACCTCACAAAGCAACTGTTTTGATGAACACAATTTCTCTAGTGTAACATAAGGGTGTATACACTAGTGTAACATAAGGGTGTATACACTAGTGTAACATAAGGGTGTATACACTAGTGTAACATAAGGGTGTATACCCTAGCGTAACATAAGGGTGTATACACTAGCGTAACATAAGGGTGTATACACTAGTGTAACATAAGGGTGTATACACTAGCGTAACATAAGGGTGTATACACTAGCGTAACATAAGGGTGTATACACTAGTATAACACTGGTGTTACAGTGGAAAAGCAGCATGTGTCTCCATAGCCGTCTAGAATGACACAGACAGCTTGTTGATGTCTAGACTGTGACTCTGTGTCAAACAGCCAGCTGGTGTGTGTATGTTCTCTCTGTAACAGTATGATATGACCAACAGTCCCATACTATGACACACCACCACTGTGCTAATGGAGAGACAGTGTCCTCCAACAGGTTAAATATAGAGATGAAGGGTCTAGCTGCTGTGTAGCTTGCTCAGTCTCTCCTTGCAAAATGTCATAGATGGAAATATGTATGTTGAGGATAAAGAGCATAAACATCTAAATGAATTATTATAAGATAACTTGAAATGTAAAAATGTTGTCTTGCTTGAACCGTAGATGTTGGACCAAATTCAGAAATAACAGAACACACCTTGCCACTTTCATTTTCTGAATGGTTTCAGGCACAGGAAAGGATAGCGCTTGTTCTCAATTAAAGTCACACATTTTGTTGAAAATGGGTCTAAAATGGTTTCAGGTTGTTGTAGTTGGTTTCAGATGTGTGTGTGCGAGTGCATGCATACCTACGTGTGTGTGCGTGCAGTTAACTCTGTTTGGAGTCCATCCTGAAAGACCTCTAAAAACAGATAATGTGAAACACCTGAGATGCTACAGGGAATCTCAGCTCCTAGTAAGAACTCCCCAACAGCCATGATAACAGACAGCGCTGATCAACAGACCAGATCAATTAACCCTGTAAATGGAACAGCGTGTGTGTGGAGGTTTTAACATCTCACATGAGTGTTTGTTGTGTGTACAAAGCCTTAGCCGTAGCAGACAGGCAGGCTTGGTACCGTCTGGTGAGTGTTCTCATGATGAGAGGGTGTTGGTGAGCTCCCTGCAGGGCAGATTCAACCTTGGCTCATAAGCATACCACCCACAGCCAGGTCTACAGAACTGTATCACTTGGAATGGGAAATCATCTGTGTTTTATCTTGGCATTCTCCACAGCCAACATGTACTCAATGCCATGACAGAGGGCATTACCCATGCAATTCTGGCACCATGTCTCTAAACAACTGTCCTGTTTTCTTTCAGATGGGTACTTTCACTGTTTTAGGAGAATGAATGTGTGGTTAAAATCCCTCATTCATTCACAGGTCAAATCCGCTCTCCTTTGTTGTGTGTTACTCTGCAGCGCTCAGAGAGGAGAGACAGAGAGGGGGAGATATTTCTCTAATAGAGATTGCCTGCCAAGGCAGCGAGTGGTCCCAGTCTTGTGTGGTTTATGGGGACAGTATTAAACCTTAATGGGATTGTCTGTCCGGGCAGCTAGGCACTCCTGGTGAAATATGACTGTCGGGTGTGAATGGGCACATGACGCCAGAGGCACGAGACAGTCTCCATGCGCCAAGCGGAGTAACTCTCAGAGCAACAGGGCCCTCGGCCAACGATACCATGGCAGTACCCGTCTCTCTCGCCCATTCTCAAGTGCATGGCACAACAGACAGTGGTCTAAACAGTACGGCTGCCTCTCAAATGACACCCTATTTCCTATACAGTACACTTTATTCCCTATACATTACACCCTATTTCCTATACATTATACCCTATTCCCAATACAGTACACCCTATTCCCTATACAGTACACCCTATTCCCTATACATTACACCCTATTCCCTATACAGTACACCCTATTCCCTATACATTACACCCTATTCCCTATACAGTACACCCTATTCCCTATACAGTACACCCTATTTCCAATTCAGTACACCCTATTCCCTATACATTACGCCCTATTCCCTATACATTACACCCCATTCCCTATACAGTACACCCTATTCCCTATACAGTACGCCCTATTCCCTATTCATCTCTGGTTACAGGGAATAGCTTTTTGTCAAAAGCAGCGCACTATATAGGGAGTATGTTGTCATTTAGTATGCGGTCCCAATACGTTAATTGATTATAGAGAACCAATAACGATAATCAACAACATTTGGGGCGGCAGGTAGCCTAGTGTTAGACTGGTAACCGAAAGCTGTGATTGGGAATCCCATAGGGCAGCACACAATTGGGCCGGATTGGACGTCATTGTAAATAGGAATTTGTTCTTAACTGACTTGCCTTGTTAAATAAACATTTTATAAATAAAAAAGACAGCCATTTTCAAGTCTTGCCATAGATTTTCAAGCCGATTTAAGTCAAAACTGTAACTAGGCCACCCAGGTACTGTACATTCTATATCGTCTTGGTAAGCAACTCAGGTGTATATTTGGCCTTGTGTTTTAGGTTATTGTCCTGCTGAAAGGTGAATTTAAACTCTGTAACTGTTTTAAGGTCACCATTGGCCTCATGGTGACATCCCTGAGCGGTTTCCTTCCTCTCCAGCAACTGAGTTAGGAAGGACGCCTGTATCTTTGTATGGACTCTCTGTATTGATACACCATCCAAAGTGTAATAAATAACTTCTCCATGCTCAAAGGTATATTCAAAGTGCTGTTTTTTACCCTACCAATAGGTGCTCTTCTTTGTGAGTCATTGGAAAACCTCCCTTGTCTTTGTGGTTGAATCTGTGTTTGAAATTCACTGCTCGAATGAGGGACCTTACAGATAATTGTATGTGTGGGATCCAGAGATGAGGTAGTCATTAAAAAAATAATGTTAAGCACTATTATTGCACACAGAGTGAGTCCATGCAACTTATGTGACTTGTTAAGCAAATGTTTATTTCTGAATTGATTTAGGCTTGCCATAACAAAGGGGGTTGAATACTTATTGACATTTCAGCTTTTCATGTTGTATTCATTTGTAACAATTGTGTTAAACATCATTCCACTTTGACATTATGGGGTATTGTGTGTAGGCCAATACCCCATAACACATCTCAAGGAGTGTGAATAATTTCTGAAAGCACTGTATATGGTACTGCATAACGGCATAGCTGTGACGACCGTGATCTATGTGACGACCGTGATCTAGAGCCTTCATAGGTTGACTGGAGTATTACGACGTATTATGACGTGTGAGGTGTCTGTGGAATGTCATGTGCACTCCACCACAATCCTGCAGTGGATCATCTCTGGGCTATCTGCATCATGGCCATCCCCGCTGACAAGCTAAGCCTGTCTAAAAGTCTAAAACTGATACCACCTATAAATATGGATGGTTCAGATTCTACCGCCGAATGATACATTTGTGGAAAAGAATAGCCCGTTCTTATCCTGACTGTTTCCCATAGCCATGGGCTTTAAAATACAATCTGTGTTGACTGACTGAAGGCTTTCAGATGAGATGGAGGTCAGGAATGATCACTATAGGCACCCATTCTCAACGCTGTAGACTAATTCTGTTATTCTGTTTATGTATTGTATCCCCAGATGGATATAGTCTGAGGAGTTGTGTAATAATACTGTTTATGTATTGTATCCCCAGATGGATATAGTCTGAGGAGTTGTGTAATAATACTGTTTATGTATTGTATCCCCAGATGGATATAGTCTGAGGAGTTGTGTAATAATACTGTTTATGTATTGTATCCCCAGATGGATATAGTCTGAGGAGTTGTGTAATAATACTGTTTATATATTGTATCCCCAGATGGATATAGTCTGAGGAGTTGTGTAATAATACGGTTTGTGATGACTGGCTGCAAGCCTCTGCTGGCCCTTTGGAAGGGAAATCTAGATCTTCCCAGAAACAACCCCCTACTTCAACCTAAGCACCTGTGTAGATCAGAGGGCAAGTTGAAGCATGCGTGTTTATGTTTCTATCTATCCAATTCATTCAGACCTACATGAAGTGTGGAGAGGGTAAGGGGACAGGCTATTTCCAGTCAAAACGTCAAATGTCATGTAACAGTCCTTTAATTACACTACACTACAAACAGTCCTTTAAATTACACTACAATTACACTATACTACAGTAATTTTAACTACACTACTATTACACTACACTACAAACAGTCCTTTAAATTACACTACACTACAGTCATTTTAACTACACTACTATTACACTACACTACAAACAGTCCTTTAAATTACACTACAATTACACTATACTACAGTCATTTTAACTACACTACTATTACACTACACTACAAACAGTCATTTTAATTACACTACTATTAAACTACACTAGAAACAGTCATTTTAATTACACTACTATTACACTACACTAGATACAGTCATTTTAATTACACTACTATTACACTACACTAGAAACAGTCCTTTAAATTACACTACTATTACACTACACTAGAAACAGTCCTTTAAATTACACTACAATTACACTATACTACAGTCATTTTAACTACACTACTATTACACTACACTACAAACAGTCATTTTAATTACACTACTATTACACTACACTAGAAACAGTCCTTTAAATTACACTACAATTACACTACACTAGAAACAGTCATTTTAATTACACTACTATTAAACTACACTACAAACAGTCCTTTTAATTACACTACTATTACACTACACTAGAAACAGTCCTTTTAATTACACTATTACACTACACTAGAAACAGTCATTTTAATTACACTACTATTACACTACACTAGAAACAGTCATTTTAATTACACTATTACACTACACTAGAAACAGTCATTTTAATTACACTACTATTGCCTGACATTTGGCGTTCTGACTGGAAATCGTCTCAAATCGGAAATGACCTTTAAATTTCTGGCTCACAATCTGTAACGCTTCAGCGATACAGACTGAGTAGAGAAGTAAACGGGACTAATAAAGGAATGTAATTACCGGGACCTTGTGATTCATTCCAAGACTAAATGGTTTTCTATTCTTCAGGTGTTCATCATTGCCTCAGCCAGTAATGAATAAATAAATAATTGATATGTCATTAATACATTAGTACTATATTCATTATTCATACACTCTTGTTGATTTTGAATCATGTATTTGACTGCATGTTACTGACACAAAGTGGAACCAAATTGGGTTGCTTATTGATTTCAGATTCATTCCTTTATTATCATCCAAAATACTGTAACAATTTCAACATGAAATTCATTTATCTCATTATATGCATATAATCTCATATATAAGATATGGCACTTTCATGTTCCTTGCTTGGTTTATTGGAAGTGTATCATGGAGATACTGTGTGAATGTTACTGGTTTACTAAGATAAGGACTAGGTTTTATTTGCAGGTTTAGTAAACGGAGAGGATCATAGAACTGGTGCTGCCATACAACCAGCATTTGACCATGATCAACAGGTATAATTGCATCCAAACATTTCTTAATTGTGATGTTATTGTATATTTAACATTCTAAGATACATTCTTCATATCAATTCTAATTCATTTACAGCATACCTGAGCAATAATAAATTGTAAACAATTTCCACATTTTCTTACAAGATCAAATGAAATACAGTGAATAGAAAACGTGTCGTTCTTTTCAAGATGTCCATTTCTCCTGTGTTTTTATTTTTTTATCTGACCTAGTGTTGTTTACCTGCCGTTTGTAAGATCCTATTCTGGACTTTCTATTTCCTACCTCTGATATTGAACTCTGTTGAGGAAACATTTAGCTGGATGGTTTACGCCTGTTGTATTCTGTCATGCGACAAATAAACTTTGAATTGTAACCCGCTCCTTGTGATGAATATGATAAATAGATAATAAATGATATGTATTGTATAGGCATGCAGGTGCAGTGTTTACATGTGTTGTTCTGGCTTTATAAGGTGTAAATATGACAGCAATTGTTGTATGAAGCCTGAAATATTGGAACACGGCTTCAATCTTTTACTATCAAAGGCAATACCTTTGTGATTGTGAATGTAGATCCAGTGCATTCCTTCATTGACCTTAAAACTCCTGGAGGCTCTCCTGTTCTGAGTACATTGAGGACATGCTTAGTGCTGAGGAGGAGAACATAGCTCCCCAGGTCAATCTCTGTCCAGTCTCTGGATCAGTCGGCACCACTCTAGCCTCTTCTGAGTGATGTAGGCCGGGGTGATGGTCTGGACAGGGAGGCGAGGCGAGCCCTCCACTCTGGCCCTCTCACACAAGGCCTCTGCGTTACAGATCACATACATGCCGCAGTCATAGCTGTTCTGCTGCAAAGGACAGGGCTCCTCCACAAAGGGCACTTTCCTCCCCGACCCCAGGAAGGGCTCCAGCTTTGTGGCGATGCGCCGGGCGTGAAGTGAGTTGCCACCACTCTGCGAGTCGTAGTGGGCAAAATGGCCGCCGTCGCGCAAGAACAGCAGCAGGCTCCAGTGAGAGCCGCCGGCAGTCTGGATGGAGTTGTCGTTGACAGCCAGGAAGACCCAGCGCCGGGAAGCTAGCCCCAGCGGCTCCAGAAACAGTGCTAGTTCCTCCGGGCAGGCAGCACACTTGATGAACTGGGTGACCTCGGGGCTGATGAAGATGGCCGCTTCGCCAAGGCCTTTGAAGAGCTCAGTGGCAAAGTACTCGAAGGCAAAGCCGATGACCTGGTCGTTGAGCCAGTTAGGGCCCTCCAGTAAGGCCACATCAGAGCGCCGCAGGAGGCTGTCCTGGTAGCTCAACACAACAGGATCCATTCTCTCCAAGGCTGGGTGGGGGTGGACAGGTAGACAGGGTCAGTCTGGAAAACATGGAGGAACCGGTTTTGGGAAGATTAAGTTAAAGATGAAGCAACACTACTATACACAATCACAAACTGTCATCTTGTCAGATTTTTCAGGAATGAGCGCTAGCTAATTCATTAGTTGAGTGTATGAGCCACAAAAACAATTTTTCTACTAGTTAGCTATAGCCTAGGTGCTGAAAGTACTTTCCAGATACCTAACCTTAGCTATGTTGGCAGGCTGATTAGCTATGAATAAATAAATACAACTTCTACTGGATATAATCTTCAATCTCACAATTAGCACTATAGCTATAAAGACTATATAACAACACACTAAGTTAGCTAGTCATAGCTAAAACCTTTTTTATTTTGGTCAAAGTTGGCATGTTTGCTGGCGCTACATTGCGTTTTGCTATGCTAGCTAGTGTTGACTCCCAATCCAATGGGTTTGGCATGCGCAGTGGGTTTTACGATGTACGAAATTAATAAACAAACAAACATTTTATTTCACATACCTTACCAGACACATTCAGTAAAAATGTCCATCAAAAATGCAACCTTCCTTCCTCGTTGCAGTAAGAAACGTAAACGAGTACGAACTGCTCCACTCCTGTAAACATTTTGCGACAGTACTGCGGGGCAAGTGGGCTTTCCCGAGACATTTGGGACCCGCTGTGTCCATGCGGGTGATTCGCTGAATGAGTCGGTACATCCAATCCCCTCGAACCTCTCTGGGAAACACACCCTCCCTGATTATTTCACCCCGCCTATCAAGTAGCGTGAGCGCGCACTGTTTAGCAAGGGGGAAAAGGCAGCAGAGGTTTCATCGAACGTCACCGGGGATAGGAAGGGCTGCTTTTAATACATTTTAAGAAGAGAAGAAAATAGGACAAATATGCGGCACTGTTCGGGACTGATCTGAATTTTGAGAATTCTTTTCGGGGGAAGTTATTTGGAGAGAAGAACGAAGACGCAGTTGTTTAAGGAAACCCCGGGAATTAAAAATCAGATCTGAGAGTTGCATATGTGTGCTAATTTCCCTGTCCCAAATGAGAAGGCTTCAGCGCACAACAGATTTGGATTAACGTTTATTGAAGCAGTAAGGTAAGAAGTGTTGTTACTGTCCCAAACGGGGCTTTTCATGTGCGTGTAAAAATATATATATGTACCAATCACTGGGGTATGGTACCAATAGGCAACGTTTTGCTATTGACAATATGATTTTTGGAATTCCATTCATAGCGCAATGAACTAACATTACCCTTCCCACTGAACCACAGGGAGTTTATTGCGTGTAGTTACCATTACTTGAAACGCGGTGCTAATTTATTGACTGGATTTATAGCTTGACCACTTTGTGATTGTGCGTGTATTAAAGAAACCGCATCTTTGCATACAACATTTGTTATTTTTACTTTGTCAGTAGTGAGACACCCACTATTACAAAAGTGTATTGCTTTCGAGTAGTAAGTTATTGTCATGAGCTGTTAGATAACTGATGATGTAGTTTGTCAAGGGAACCGAAAGTTTATAACCTACGCACTATAGTTTTTAAACAAAATTATTTCAAGTCAAATCAAGACAGTATCTGTCAACGTCCATGCAGATGCATTGTATCCCATCAAATGTATCAACATTTGAAGATTACAATGTCCCGCCAACTTCAAGTGATCTCAGACCACCCTCTTTTGACACAAAGTAATCGAACAATAATTGAGAGCACTAGCAATAGCAGAGGTGTGTTGTCTATCTCTGTCTGGGGCGGGGAAATATCTGCAGGTATTATTTAGTGGAGGTTAGCCAGAATAATTTATAATGCAGTGGATGCAGTACAGACTGCAAGGCAAGGGAATTGTAGAGGAGGTATAATGGGGTGAAGAAGCTGCTGAATCATGGGGCCTGCCCAGAGCAGCACTCCTTAGCCCATAACATTTGTTCCATAGCTTTATCCACTACTTATCCCTCAAGCTGACCAATCCTCGTACTGAGTTGATTGAGAATGTTTATATGATCTTTGGAGAATGTTATTGTTTAATGCCAGTGTAGAGGCTATAGCCTGTATTCTATACATGTCTTCTGTAGTTTGGATATTGTTTAGCCTGTAGATAATTGTTTATCAATAAGCTTCTCTGGAGTCTGATATGGGTAGAATGGGAAACAATTACCCCATGGTGAGCAACAACAAGACATTTTGAAATTACAAAAATATAACGAATGTTTAGTAACTAACTTTTATTTCTTATTGTTGTTGCATTGTCGAGCCTGCAAGTAACCATTTCGTTGGACTGTGTATACCATGTGTATCCCGTACATACGTCTAATAAAACTCCCAGGTACTACAACTATATTCTCCATAAAGTTTGTTACTTGGACCCATCCTCTGTACAGGTGATCAGAGTGGGTCTGGAGGAATTCATTGGGACTGAGAAGACACAGCTGCCTACTGGGGTAGCACCAGAGAGGCCTGCCATGGGCATGATATTAGAGTCCAGAAACTTGTCCCACTGACATGACTCCCGGCAGGCATCTCCTCTCTCTGACATTTCTGAATGGCAGACCTCTTGGCTGTATCACATCATGGGGTAATAGAACACTTCAGCTCTAGTTAACTCTATGGTTAACATCCAATGAATAGTCATGATATGATGTTCTGGTGATGTCCATGGTTGGCGCTTGTATACCTGAAACGTGTAATAGCCTGGGTCAGGACTAGGCTACAGGATATTTCTGATCTCAACTGGATACATTGTGACGTTTGGGTTCATCTTGTTGAACTAAAGGCCTACAGGATAATATGGAAAGCAAGCCATCAAACAGAGATGAAGGCTTGAGAAAAACCGCGTTGTGCTGATATGAACCTAGAGAGGATCAAAAGTGGGAGTGATTGTCAGCGCAGCAGAGTAGCTACAGCAGCTGTTGTAGCCAGAGATCTAACACCTGATGCAGTAGAAGCAGTGCAGATGCAGTAGAAGCAGTGCAGTGCAGATGCAGTAGAAGCAGTGCAGATGCAGTAGAAGCAGTGCAGATGCAGTAGAAGCAGTGCAGATGCAGTAGAAGCAGTGCAGATGCAGCGTCTGAAGGGAACTATGTCACTCTATCTGCAGTTTGGAAATGCTCAATCGTGAAGTATTCATCTGGGAATAAAAATGTTATGTAGCTTTATTAGGCTATATCACTATCTATGACAGTGGAATATTACTGACTGGGGCTATGGAAATTGTTCATGAATGTTCTTAGGTGGGGTATGCTGTGGTATACTTTAGAAACCAATTATCTTTGAGGTGGATCAGTGAAATCAATGTGAATGGCCATTTGGCTGCACATTATTTAGTCATTGTAGGCTCCTCTGTAGACACTCCAAAGTCTGAGCTGTGGGGTGCTGCTTTGACAAATGGAAACAAGCTTTACAGCAGTAGCAGAGTTCTTCCAAAGTTTTGATGGCTAGCCTCCATGATGGAAAAGACCATTGCAGAAATACAACTATTGCATCACCCTAAAGCTATCGCTCCCTAACCACAGAGACTGTAGCCAACATGTTGACTGTGTCAGTTCTATCCTGATTGTTTTGTTCACTGGTGGACCGAGGCGACAAACCGCTCCTCTGTGACCATGCTGTGCTTTTCCCATATAGGACTACACAATGCCTTTTGAGGATTCTAAAACTCAACATAACCTCAAATGAGTGACCTCATTGCCACATGCTTCTGTGGGGTTAGGTGGGGTGGGGTGGTAGGTCACGTGCTGAGTCACTTGGTCAGCCGCACATGAAAAGTGTTGTGCGGCCGCATGGCCGGATTGTATGGCGTAAGTGATTGGCACGCACATGAAGTGAAGTCATTAAAGTGGAACATGCCTGTTGCCCATGAACAAAGCTCCCCATTCTCTGTGGCCATTACAGAAGGAGGCTACGGGACCTCAAAAGCTTGGCTTCCCCCATGGCTTTGTATTTCCCCTCGTTAACTCCTCATGGTGCTCAGACTGGTCAGAATGAGAGTTTCTAGTTTTAATGTCACATGCACAAGTACAGTGAAATGCCTTTCTTGCATACTCAAAACCTAACAATGCAATGATCAGTAACAATGTATTACTAGAAAAAAAACACAAGAATAAGAAATATAAAATACACAAGTAAGTAAGCATACTAAATATAGGACATTTTTAATAAGTCAGTTCCAATACCATATTTACATGTGCAGGGATACTGTAGTGATGGAGGTAGATATGTACAGGGGTAAGGAGACTAGGCAACAGGATATAAGATAAACAGAGTAGCAGCAGCTTGTATATGAGTGGGTGTGTAGAATCAGTATAAATGTGTGTGCATATTATGTGTGAGTGACCAAATGATGGAGTGACAGTGTGTGTGTGTAGGGCCCTGTGAGTGTGCATAGAGACAGTGCAAAGATTGAAATAAAAGGTAAATTAAAGGTTAACTCAGTCTGTGTAGCTATTTTGTTATTTATCAGTCGTATTGCTTGGGGATAGAAGCTGTTCAAGAGCCTGTTGGTGTCAGACTTGATGCACCGGTACCTCTTGCCGTGCGGCAGCAGAGAAAATAGTCTATGGCTTGAGTGGTAGGGTCAGCGTGGCTGAGGTGATGTTGCCTACCCTCGCCACCCGGGGTCGTACCATCAGGAAGTCCAGGATCCAGTTGCAGAGGGAGGTGTTCATACCCAAAGTCCTAAGCTTGGTGACGAGCTTGGAGGAGACAATGGTGTTGAACGCTGAGCTATAGTCAATGAACATCCTTCTCACATAGGTATTCCTCTTATCACATAGGTATTCCTCTTATGGAAAACAAGGAATAGTTTTTTATTTTCCTAACATTACCAACGGTGTTTTCTGTTTTCACCAAATTGAGTCGGCCTAAATGCAGGTCAGGCCTATTATTTGGCTACTTGTTACTTGGTCACTAGCCTACTTGTTACTTGGTCACCAGCTACTTGTTACTTGGTCACCAGCTACTTGTTACTCGGTCACTAGCTACTTGTTACTCGGTCACCAGCCTACTTGTTACTTGGTCACCAGCTACTTGTTACTCGGTCACCAGCTACTTGTTACTCGGTCACTAGCTACTTGTTACTCGGTCACCAGCCTACTTGTTACTTGGTCACTAGCTACTTGTTACTCGGTCACCAGCCTACTTGTTACTTGGTCACCAGCTACTTGTTACTCGGTCACCAGCTACTTGTTACTCGGTCACTAGCTACTTGTTACTCGGTCACTAGCTACTTGTTACTTGGTCACTAGCTACTTGTTACTCGGTCACCAGCTACTTGTTACTCGGTCACCAGCTACTTGTTACTCGGTCACCAGCTACTTGTTACTCGGTCACCAGCTACTTGTTACTCGGTCACCAGCCTACTTGTTACTTGGTCACTAGCCTACTTGTTACTCGGTCACTAGCCTACTTGTTACTCGGTCACCAGCTACTTGTTACTCGGTCACTAGCTACTTGTTACTCGGTCACCAGACTACTTGTTACTCGGTCACCAGCTACTTGTTACTCGGTCACCAGCTACTTGTTACTCGGTCACTAGCCTACTTGTTACTTGGTCACCAGCTACTTGTTACTCGGTCACCACCCTACTCGGTACTTGGTTACTAGCCTACTTGTTACTAGCCTTGGTCACTAGCCTACTCATTACTTGGTTATTAGTGTCCCTTTAAAAGTACGGAGTTCGCTCCTACAGTAGTTCTCCCCTAAAAAGGAGTGTCTGTTGTGGAAAGAGGACGAGGCCAAATCTTTGTTTAATTCCTCTCTATTGAGAAACTCCTGTTGAGATGCTAGAACAATCACCGGAAACTCAAAGGGCATGTAGCGAAAGTTGCTTCTGGAAGAAAGCCCTTGAGTTAATTTAACCTACTGCTTCATCGCTCTTAGCAAATGAGGTCGAGGGTATTTCATAATTTAAGCACTAGATTTTATTTAGTTTAAATGGTTACGTCAATAAAATGATTAGGCCAAGATGGAATTACCGTTTACCCTCACTTCTTGGACATACCAGAGCCTTAGATATGCAGTTTTAGAAACTGTTCTTTGTCCTGTAAGCCTTACATGGCAATGCAGGAATTTTGATAGCGCACAGGGCTGCAGGCCAGAAGGTTGTGGGTTCACAGACCACCATGGACAAGAGTAGTGGAAATATCTCCTTTATAGTAAAAGCATTTCATGAATCTATCATCATATTTACAGACCCAAGAAAATATAGCCTTTTATGAACATTTCATTAAATTCTACATCATTTTAAACATTAGCAGAATATTTTTTTAATACCACACAAATTACCAAAATTATAGGATAAGAATGGACACCGACGGGCCTCCCGAGTGGCGTAGTGGTCTAAGCCACTGCATTGCACTAGAGATCCTGGTTCGAGTCCAGGCTCTGTCGCAGCCGGCCGCGGCTGGGAGACCGATGAGGCGGCGCACAATTGGCCTAGCGTCCTCCGGGTTAGGGGAGGGTTTGGCCGGCAGGGATGTTCTTGTCCCATCGTGCACTAGCGACTCCTGTGGCGGGCGCAATGCACGCTGACACGGTCGCCAGGTGTACGGTGTTTCCTCTGACACATTGGCGCGGCTGGCTTCCGGGTTAAGCGGGCATTGTGTCAAGAAGCAGTGCAGCTTGGCTGGGTTGGTGTTTCGGAGGACGCACGGCTCTCGACCTTCGCCTCTCCCGAGTCCGTACGGGAGTTGCAGCGATGAGACAAAACTGTAACTACCCAATTGGATACCACAAAATTGGGGAGAAAAAGGGGTAAAATAATATAAAATAAAATGGACACCGAGATATGTGTTCATCTTATCATATTTCTCCAAAAATGTTACATTTAACTTCTGGCTATTCTTCCGTGGCTTATCCCAATGAGAGAAGGTCAAGTGTTTTGCTAAAAGCTGTCTGAGGTTAAACATCTTCTATTGAACAGAAAGTGAATAGCTTAATCAAAGGATAGTGAAATAATTAGATTACTTCCCAAGCAAAGTGTATTTTTTGTCTCCTCTGCTATAGAAGGTTGTAGCTCAGCCTCTGAATGTGAAATAAATGAAACCATGATTTCCCCGTATGTGCCGGAGTCACGTCTTTCCCGGGCTTCTACACCTGCATTGCTTGCTGTTTGGGGTTTTAGGCTGGGTTTCTGTACAGCACTTTGTGACATCAGCTGATGTAAGAAGGGCTTTATAAATAAATAAGATATTTTACATCTTGTTTTTAGCATAAAGCATCGCGGACCATAGCGCTGTTATAGATCACTTTATATACGTTTACATTTTTACATTTGAGTCATTTAGCAGATGCTCTTATCCAGAGCGACTTACAGTAGTGAATGCATACATTTCATACATTTTTCCCCCGTACTGGTCCCCCGTAGGAATCGAACCCACAACCCTGGCGTTGCAAACACCATCCTCTACCAACTGAGCCACACGGGACCACATAATATAATCAGATCCGTTTTATTTTCTTTCAAATAAGCTTAACTGGCCACTTTCACTCCAATATGGAACTTCTATGGGTTTATGACATAGTCCCTCTAGTAATTGAATTCATTGGTTGCATGTTGCGTGACAATATTTTTTGTTTGTTTTAGGACTGATGCCCAACTGAGCATTCTGCTCAATACATCCTTATTGGGTGCTGATGAATATTTGTTCTAAAGTGCATTACTGTGGCATGAAAACACAATGACATTTCTTAAGAAGGCAAATCATTATTAGGAAAACCTTTTTATTATTTTGATGTCACCAGATTGACTTTAGATGCAGTATTACTTTAACTAGGTAGCTAAGATTGAGGGGAGACCTCCAGATTTTAGCTAGCTAACGTTAGCATTGCTAGCTATTTTTGACGAACTTTTCAAGCTAATGTCATTGCCATCTGTCTAAAGTAAATTTGACAACATGATGTTGATGATGGCAAAGTTATTTCCTACTATTTTATGAAATAAGCCCAAATCCTAAAAACATTATACCAACCTATTGAGTTTACAATTGCATTGAACATCCCCCCTCTGCACTCCCTTACTATATAATTTCTTTGTCTACCCATTGTTTTTAGAATGCATGGTGTTTGTTAGTTCCCCCATTGAACTCCCTGACCTCCCCTCTCAGTGTACGATAACGCTATGTTGTTTAATATACTTCATCAGACACGCGGTCTGCTAAAGCCATTAGCTCCGTTAGCGTCGTCAGTGTTCACCTCAGACAAAGCGCCTGTCTTGTCCTCCTTTGACTGACTGATCTGCCAAACTGTTATGGTTTCTTCCCATGTCCTGTCCGAGGTCCTGTGATTCACACCCTAGATCAAGGCTTCAAGTACTATTTGAGGAGTTCCGGTAACACACATTTCCTAGGTGGCAAAGGTCCCGAATGCATATTGTCATTTATCGGCGTAGTAACAAACCCCAACCTAGCAACCCAATGTGACCCCCAAACTGTTCACACCCCTCTTGTTGGCAAAGAGAGAATTTTGCAGTTTTCAAAGCTTATTTCCTGCAATTCTACACATTTTGCAATGTCTTATGTGTGTTCATATTATACACAGGGTTGAAGTCCGACTGAGCTAAAACATTTACATTTTAAAATATATTTGATTTGGTTTTATTTTTTATTAGTCGGGACCCTTGGTCTGTATTGACCCCGTTCTGGGTCCAGATTCACTCTGTGGTCTGCCTATTGAGTATGGGGGCCCGAGATATTAACCTTCATCTGCCAGCAATATGCTACTGGCTAATGTTACAGAAAAAATATGAACATTTCCCACAGCTGGATCTTGTTTTCTTGAATATAAGGATGACTTTTGGGGGGGTGGGGTGTAAACAACATGCACTCTTTGATATTCTATCACAATAGATATACATTTGATGGTTATTTAGAACTTTCTCAAAATTGTCTTATTGTCAGTTTATCCTGGCTGTAGGAGCAAAAGCTAGGCCTATTTTCTGCTAACTTTCCAGTCAGACCTTGTGTGGTGTTCCATGGTCTTTTTCACCTCTCATTCCTTTGTTCACTCACTGCGCACCCATTTAGCACGGAAAATGCTTCCCCTGGTCATGTCACACAACTTGAGGCGAGCTGTGAAAGTTACAGGCACTGAGGCTAACATTTGCTCCAAGTGTTTCCGGAGGGGGGCCAATGTAAATCTGGGAAAATGGACTCTCAATAGGAGCACTGGACCGCTGTGACCCTCTTATTCAAGGCAGCACGCTATTGTTCAGAGAAAAAAACCCACCTGAGCTGTCCCTATTTTGGACGATAAGTCCCTTTTTGAAGACGTATTAGATCCCTTCCTGACACAAGTTCCTGGCAAATTGGTCAAGTTGCTAGCTGAATTAATCAATGTGAAGTTGGCTGAGCTTCGATTCAGTATAATAGTGACTTATGGACCGATTTTTACACTAAATCTACACTTTGCTTTGGGGGGAAAAAAACGTATTTGGGTAACATTACAAAGGTAATGTTTGATGTGGACTCTGTAATACCTAGAACTGCCACAAGAGTTGTGAAGCTCAAAAGTTCTCAAGTTTCTTTGCATACGTTCATCTCAAACAAAGCATGGATCAATGTGGCCACTGTTTCAGATTTCTTCTGCCTCCCTCCATCCACTGCCGCTCCGACTGCACCATTCGTCTCATATTTCAAAGAGCATCGTCTGGCTGCAGACTGACTGCGATCAGTCAGCCCAGTCGTCATGTTGAAGAGTCTGAGAGAGCCCTCTGAACACTGACCTATAGTTAGAGGTCATGTTGTTTCTAATGCGCTAAGCAGATGTGCTTAACATTCAGCCCTGCAGTTAATGTCATAGCCTGCCCATTGTACTGTATATGATGAATATTGCATTAGTGCCATCATGGCTGCCAATGCATAAGCTATACCGTTTTGTTATACATGGGAAACCCAATGGTCATCCCAAAACATGCTTTTGGGTTGTGCTTTCAAATCTCTGATAACCTTTGCTGGAATTAGAGGCGTTGACGGTTGTAACAGTGCAGCAAACAAACCAAATGAATTGTTGGTTTGAATGATAAAAAGCATTTTCTGCTTTGCTCATGTTCAGTTCATAGAAAATGCATCATAAAGTCATTAGTGTGGATCCACTACCTAGCACATGTTACACTTGGCATTATTTCATCGCTAAAGTACCCAAGCTAGCTTGTCAAAGCCAGTCAGGCCAAGTGAATTTCCTTTGTCATCGGTTAGGCTGGTATAGAAATGCCTTTGAAAGGGAATAACAAGCCTGGAAGGATTGGTTTGGTGTCTGGAACCTCATACAGCAGTATGTACTGGTATGTTAGCTAGCTACCTAACGTCATGTTAGTTGGCTACGAATACATAGCATATAGTTAATATACTGGCATGTTCTATCTAACCACCCAACGTTTTTTGACATGATTATTCACGTCATTCTTAGCTTAGCTAAGTGGTATAGTCTTTGTGGGGCGGCAGGTAGCCTAGTGGTTAGAGCATTGGACTAGTAACCAAAAGGTTGCAAGTTCGAATCCCCGAGCTGACAAGGTATGTGTGTGTGTGTGTGTGTGTGTGTGTGTGTGTGTGTGTGTGTGTGTGTGTGAACCTCTGGGGGAAAAAAAAAAAAAATCATAATTCAATTGTTGCCAGCAGTACAATTACAGTTTGGGTGCTTGACTGCCGCTCTGATCAACCCTACTCTTCCGCCAGACTGTCCACTCTGTACGATCGAAGAGCAAAACACTCTGAATTTACCAACTGACAATACTCTGAATTGACAAATGCGCATGCTGACACTCCAGATTGAATTTACAAACACATTCTACTGTATTTTAGTTAATGCCACTCTGACATTGCGCTTCCTTATATTTATATTTCTTAATTCCATTATTTTATTTTAGATTTGTGTGTATTGTTGTGAATTGTTAGATACTATTGCACCTGTACATAGCCCACCTATAATTTAGCCCAAACTACTACCTCTTCCCCTACTGTATTTATTTATTTTATTTATTTTGCTCCTTTGCACCATATTATTTAGATTTGAACTTTGAACTTTCTTCAAACTACAAATCTACCATTCCAGTGTTTTTCTTGCTATACTTTATTTACTTTGCCACCATGGCATTTTTTTGCCTTTACCTCCCTTATCTCACATCATTTGCTCACATTGTATATAGTCTTATTTTTTTCTACTGTATTATTGACTGTATGTTGTTTACTCCATGTGTAACTCTGTGTTGTTGTATGTTGTCGAACTGCTTTGCTTTATCTTGGCCAGGTCGCAATTGTAAATGAGAACTTGTTCTCAACTTGCCTACCTGGTTAAATAAAGGTGAAATAAAATAAAAATAAATAAAAAATTGCACTGTTGGAGCTAGGAACACAAGCATTTTGCTACACCCGCAATAACATCTGCTAAATATGTGTATGTGACCCAATACAATTTGTTTGATGCCTAGCTAGTCATTTGTTATGCTAACAGGCTAGCAAGAGGTTGCATAGCAACAGCATCAACTTCCTGTAGACAGGCAAAGCGCTAGTATGCTCAACTGAAAGGATACCGTTAGTTTACAAACAGTATACTAAAAGGGAACGAATAGTATGTTGTGTATATATATTCATTAAGTATGTAGTATACAGTATGTTAGTATGGGTATTCGAACACAGCTATGGATTCTGTTATGGAGTGTGTGTTCTATAGGACTGCCAACGACTCCAGTTGATTGAATTGAACCGGATTCGTTTATGATGGAACTCAGGATTACCTTGCACAGCATGATATCATATGGCTGGGTTGTATCTTTGAGGTTTCAGTCTAAACGTATTTTTATTATACTAAAAGTTGTACGCCCTCCAGTGTGGATTAGGGGTGTGAACGTTAGAAAAGTCCCTGACGGGAAAAATTGTTATTTTGTTTTTTCTCCCCACTAAATTAAAATAACACTGCTGCTGGCTCCCTTGCTCTTCGCTAATGATATGTGTTCAGTCTTCGGTCTATTGCTTGTAGAATATCCTAACCTATTAATTGATGATAGGCCCTGCTTTACTGAAGTTGCAAGACATTGCAAGCCAAGAAATTGCGAAATACAGCATTCCATTGCAAGATACAGCTTTTGATTGCTGATAGATAGGCCTAGTGCCTTCTAACTCCTGTCTGCCTGGTGGCCAACGTGCCTGGTCATGTCTACATCGTTTGTCAAATTTGTTGTAAAAAGTATATATTTTTTGGCATTTCAGCTAACCCCCCTAACCTTTATCAAATGATCCTAACCTGCTACGTTAATTCTCCTAACCTGCTGCATAAGTTTTCCTAAACCTAACCTAAATTACATTTTGACCAAAGTGTATGCCTTCTAGACAAAACCAACCTGCCTGTAATGTGCTCCTCTACTCTCTCTGTCCCTCGCTAGCTCTATATGAAAGATGCGAGTGTTCATGGAAGTATTGGAAACTAAATCAGTCTACTTCGTTCCAAAATCTTAAGAGTCGCTTCCTAGCAAATGTCTTATTTCTACTAAATGTTTTGATTTAAATCACAGTATTTAAATAAACAGGCAGGCTGCGCGCAGGTAGTTTGAGATTATTTGATTGACAGTTCTGGTTGCCTAGTGATGGACGTTAGTCACACTTCAGAAGCTGCATTCCTTTACAGACAAGTAAAATACCCGTTCAGTGGCGTTTCGAAACTATCTCCAGAGAAGGTTTCGTGACCGCATTTAAAAAGCCTTAGTGTAACTTTACAGACAGACAAACAAACATGCCGTAGCTGGGTGCTTTCAAGGGGTATATGACAGTGGTACAGAACTTCATTGCCTGGCCCTAGCGGTCATATAATGCGACCATTATTCTGCATTGTGAATTGACGTCGAATTTGATGATTTTTCTTATTGTTTTTAATGGAAAACTGATTTTTTTTAAATGCTGTTTTTAAACGTTTTACTTTAGATGTGTGTAGCCTTTCTTTTTTAACATAAGAAAAATCATACAATTCCACGTCAATTCACAATGCAGAATGGTCGTATTATATGACCGCAAGAGCCAGGCAATGAAGTTCTGTACCCTTGAAATCACCCAGCTACGGCATGTTTGTTTGTCTGTAAGGTACACGAAGTATTTTTTAAACGTTAAGCAAAATTGTCCTTTTGTAATTTGTCCATAGTATGGGATACAGTTATGAATCAAGACATCAGAAGTGACAACTGCAGTGTGGTTATGTAATTAATGCCTCACAAAGGAATCATCCTGCAGCTAATTCGATCAACATCAACACAGTTAATTGACTGTGATGGTTAGTTTGATTCAGATCTTCATACCCTGCAGGTCTAAAGACTGTTTGTTCAGTTGGTTGCATGACCGCATCATTCCAAAGACTAACGGGGCATCTTGAGCAGGAAACAGACCATTTATCAGTTTAGATCTGTTGGCACTGAATATTCAAGGCAGGTTGTATCTCTGGCACTGTAATGGGAGCAGAAGTCCTCAGCAGACAGCTCTCAAACAGGACATGAGTCCTGGTGTTTGCTCCCTGTCTTCTGTCTGTGTCTCTCGAACTTGCATTGTTCATATCTTGCATTACTCATCTCATATGTGTGTATATAGTATTCTATACTATTCTACTGTTTCTTAGTCTGTTCTGCTCTGACATCACTCGTCCGTATGTATATAGTCTTAATTCATTCCTACTTAGATTTCTGTGTATTGGGTATATGTTGTGTAATTTGTTAGAAATTACTCCACTGTCGGCGCTAGAAACACAAGCATTTCACTACACCCGCAATAACATCTGCTAAACACGTGTATGTGACCAATAAAATTTGATTTCAATTTGTATGCGCTTGCATGTTATTAAGAACGGTTACATGCACACAATAATGCGATTTAATTGTAATTTTTTGTGGCTAATCCGATTAATATAATGATGATTATTGATTAAAACATTTACAGTGGCTTGCTAAAGTATTCACCCCCTTGGCATTTTTCCTATTTTGTTGCCTTACAACCTGGAATTAAAATATATTTTTTTTGGGGGGGGGGTTGTATCATTTGATTCATACAACATGCCTGCCACTTTGAAGATGCAAAATATTTTTTATTGTGAAACAAACAAGAAATAAGACAAAAAAACAGAAACTTGAGCATGCATAACTATTCACCCCCAAAAGTCAATACTTTGTAGAGCCACCTTTTGCAGAAATTACAGCTGCAAGTCTCGTGAGGTATATCTCTATAAGCTTGGCACATCTAGTCACTGGGATTTTTGCCCAATCAAGGAAAAACTGCTCTTGCTCCTTCAAGTTGGATGGGTTCCGCTGGTGTATAGCAATCTTTAAGTCATACCACAGATTCTCAATCGGATTGAGGTCTGGGCTTTGACGAGGCCATTCCAAGACATTTTAAATGTTTCCCCTTAAACCACTCGAGTGTTGCTTTAGCAGTATGCTTAGGGTCATTGTCCTGCTGGAAGGTGAACCTCTGTCCCAGTTTCAAATCTCTTGAATACTGAAACAGCTTTTCCTCAAGAATTTCCCTGCGTTTACCGCCATCCATCATTCCTTCAATTCTGACCAGTTTCCCAGTCCCTGCTGATGAAAAACATACCCACAGCATGATGCTGCCACCACCATGCTTCACTAAGGGGATGTTGTTCTCAGAGTTATGAGGTGTTGTGTTTGCACCAGACATAGCGTTTGCCTTGATGGCCAAAAAGCTCAGTTTTAGTCTCATCTAACCAGAGTACCTTCTTCCATATGTTTGGTGAGTCTACCATATGCCTTTTGGCAAACACCAAATGTGTTTGCTTATTTTTTTCTTTAATCAGTAGCTTTTTTTCTGGCCACTCTTCTGTAAAGCCCAGCTCTGTGGAGTGTACAGCTAAAAGTGGTCCTATGGACAGATACGCCAATCTCCGCTATGGAGCTTTGCAGCTCCTTCAGGGTTATCTTTGGTCTCTTTGTTGCCTCTGATTAATGCCCTCCTTGCCTGGTCCGTGAGTTTTGGTGGGCGGCCCTCTCTTGGCAGGTTTGTTGTGGTGCCATATTCTTTCCATTTTGTAATAATGGATTTAATGGTGCTCTGTGGGATGTTCAAAGTTTCTGAAAAATTTTTAATAACCCAACCCTGATCTGTACTTCTCCACAATTTTGTCACTGCCCTGTTTGGAGAGCTCCTTGGTCTTCATGGTGCCACTTGCTTGGTGGTGTTACAGATGCTGGGGCCTTTCAGAACAGGTGTGTGTATATATATTGAGATCATGTGACACTTAAATAAAGTCCACCTGTGTGCAATCTAACTAATTATGTGACTTCTGAAGGTAATTGGTTGTACCAGATCTTAATTAGGGGCTTCATAGCAAAGGGAGTGAATACATACAGTGAGGGGAAAAAATTATTTGATCCCCTGCTGATTTTGTACGTTTGCCCACTGACAAAGAAATGATCAGTCTATAATTTTAATGGTAGGTTTATTTCAACAGTGAGAGACAGAATAACAACAAAAAAATCCAGAAAAACGCATGTCAAAAATGTTATGAATTGATTTGCATTTTAATGAGGGAAATAAGTATTTGACCCCCTCTCAATCAGAAAGATTTCTGGCTCCCAGGTGTCATTTATCACTGTATGCACGCACCACTTTTCCAATTTTTATTTTATTTTTTTGAATAAAGTAATTTTTTTCACTTCACCAATTTGGACTATTTTGTGTATGTCCATTACATGAAATCCAAATAAAAATTTATTTTTAAATTACAGGTTGTAATGCAACAAAATAGGAAAAATCCCATGGGGGATGAATACTTTTGCAAGGCACTGTACATGCTTTGTAAGAAGAACGATTTCCCTCATAATAATCCTGTTTCCATGGAGCCATCTGGAATCAGGCTACCTGATGGCACTCTGAAAAATGCTGAAAATCACCAATCAAAATAAATGTTCTACCACAGCGACTGTTATTTTTGGGAAGCAGATTTGATTATGAGTTCAAACATATGTTTGTATGTGAACTATTTCTAAGAGGCATACATTCAGTTGTTCCAAACTCACTTCACTCACACTAAAGAGGGTGCTTCACTCGCACCTGGCTGGTGCTAGCACATGCACAGATCAAATACACATTTGGAATGCAGATTTTAGGTGTTTACATGTCCTAATAATTAGAAAGATTTCTCAGAAAACCAGGTGTTTTTTAATCGCAGAGTAAGGTGTTTACATGACTATTGCATAATCTGTCTACTGGCATAATCAGTTTAATATCAAATTATTACTGTGCGTATAAACGTACTCGGTGTGAGCGTGTTTATTTACCAGCCAGTGTGTCTGGAGGAGTCCACCCGCTGGTGCCCAGCTCCTCCTCCTCTTGTCCTTGAAGCTGCCTTGCCCCAGGCCAGGACCTGCTCAGCTGAACCAGGCCGTGGCCTAATGGCTACCATTCTTATGGGGAAATGAAGTGTGTGTAATCCAAGTCACTGATACCTCCTACAGTAGCCTCCCTGTGTCTTCTTCTTCACCCTCATCTCCACTCCCTCTCTGCTGCTTTTTTTCCCTCTGACCAACCCCAGCTGCTTGCTTTCAGCACCGGCAGAGTGGATGTTCTGACATCGCCCCACTCACTCATCTAGAGTCGAGTGGTTCCCAACGTTCCCAGTAGAGGCTGTTGGCATCAGGGTTGGGGTCAATTTCAATTCAAGAAGTACACTGAAGTTCTCTTTTAGAGTACATTTTCCTCATTGAAGAGAATTGGAATTGGGTTTACTTTCTGAATTGAAATGGAATTGACCCCAACCCTGCTTGGCATCATACAGTCATTTGCCATGCAGCTCACCACCAGACAGATTTGTGCTTGAGGTGATACCTTTCTAGTGGTTAGACTTTGGCAAACTTCTAAAGAGGTGTACAAGCCAGCTACACATGAGCTCCAGGGTGTTCTTTATTCAGTAGCTGTGGGCTTCCTGCCACACACACTGAACTTCTTTCCAGTATGAATTGATGAGCGGCTTTACCAGGAAATGTTTTTAAATAAATCTGTGTGATGACTATATATTCCATGCCAGCAAGTTCCCCCATGTCTTTATTTTTTATAAAACGAGTTGGCAAAGAAATCCACAACTATCTGGAGATTAGAGAATGGCCAATGTTGACAGATTTCTCTTTCCTGAGAAAGGAACATCCTACTCCTCCCCTATACTAATGTTTAAGTAAGTTAATACCCCACTGTAGCAGATTCATGCTGTTAATGATTAAGTTCCATTTGTAACACGGATGTTGTTTTTGCCAAGTCTTCATCCAGATGATACTGATATCTCTAATACCATGGCTGCGTTTACACAGGCAGCCCAATTCTGCAATTCACTAATTGGTCTTTTGACCAATCAGATCAGCTCTGAAAAATATCTGATGTGAAAAGATCTGATGTGATTGGTCAAAATATCAGAATTGGACTCCCCGTGTAAACGCAGCCCATTTGGATCAGGCTACCTCATACTTATTTGGTTGTATGGTATGATTGGCATCCTTTTAATGGTTTACTGTTGGAATGCCCTCTATCATCTCTTACTGTGTCTAGTTCTGAATGATTTCACATGGACACTATCATTATTGAACTAACTATAGAACTCTCACCTTTCAGCTGTGACAGAGACACAATCAGAGGGGGAGATGGAGATAGAAGGGGGAACGGAGTGAGAGACTGAGTGGGAGACGGATGGTGTGGGAGAGAGCGACTGGACGACAGTGAGAACCAGCCAGAGAGGTTTGGAAAGGGCCAGATCTCTGTGTGTTATTCTCCCAGGTTCCTGACAGGTGTCTGTAGCCCTATCTACATCCTACGCCGGTGCTCTGTCTGCAGCCAGTCAGAGGAGCGTGGGAATGGTGAGAGTCCTCCAGAAAAAGCTCACATGCTGTCTGACCCACGGACCTGTTTGGCAGTCTGTCCATCCGTACTGTTTTCTAGGTAGTGTCTGTTGACAGGAAGCTCTGGCAGTCTCCTCACAGTTGGCTGTCTGCTGTGAGAATCCCTCTCAGATTGGGATGTCCTGTTTGATCATGTTCCTGTCTGTTGTAGTTCAGAGGCAGACATCAATGTTTTATTTCCTCTTTTGTCATAGTATTTTGTGTAATCTTCTCTTTTCTGACTTAAAGGGCAGGGAATTTAAGAGCCCCTGTTGGCTACGATTTTGTAGCTAGATGTTAAAAGTTGACATACGGCATCAATTTCACCCCCAAAGAGTTAAAGTTCCTCAAACTGGAAACATTGTAGCATCAAACAGGAGACTTAAAAGTTCATAATGAGGTTCACGCTTTGCTATCAGTAGAAAGTGTAAAGGGAGCCGTCACAGTGTTGTTGTTGTGGAGAAGCCCCCTGAACCACGCTTCCTGCTTCGCCCATGCTGGGGTCATTGTCCTGGGAGTGGATGAAGGAAGTAGGCCTCACCATTGCGACCACTCAGGGGTGGTCCTGTTTACTCTCCCTGTCTCCAGCGCTCTTTTCCATGTAAACCCCTTCAGTGGTATTAATAGCAGTTCCTTTCAGGAACCTGCCTTTGAGTTCACTGGCATGACAAAGTCTGTTGGATTGTTGGGCCCAGAGTGACTAGTATTTTCTGAAAGGCCTATGAACCATCCCCTTACTGTATGTAGAGAGGGGACAGCATAGCCCATTGAAGGCTGGCCATGTTGATAGAAATGGAAGTCCTGCGACCTACCTCGAGTTACAAAGATTTGCTCAATAGAGAACGCTATTATGGCGGCCATCTTTGATTTAGGTTAAGTTGCCTTATTCTTCAAAGTTGGAATCTTTGTTGACCAGTGCACTACTAGGTTACATTGACATTTAACTGCTGAAATGAAATGGTGTCCTTTCATTATAAAGTCAACATTAAGAAATCAATGAACATGGCTATACACATGGCTACGGGTGTAGTAATTCTTGGCTAAGTAGTGACATGCTCTTCCCGCTACGGACTCAGTTTGTCCTGGCTTGTCACTGGCCAGGCCTGGATGTCTCTCTTGAAGAGTTGCAAGTTTTACAAGGCTATAAAAAGGCCATTTAGGCTTGACTCTGTGGTGGGATTGCTCTCCCATTTCTTTCCACCTTTACATTTAACGATAGGCCGTTTATTTATATACATATTTTATTGTAATCTCATAATTCTGTTTTCTTCTTTGAATGTGGCATTAGAGCAATTGTGAACAGGATCAGCACAGTCTAGCATCCGATCATTCCTAGTACATCTTCCCCCTTTGTCTAGCGAGCGAGCACTCCTTGTTCTGTGACCACACACTGTGCTAACTGGGCTCTGTACTAATAATAGCACCAGCATGGCCAATCTCGGCTCTTATTTTAGCAGTGGCACATGGCACTGTCACCCTGACCCACCAAACAAGATCCTCCGGGCCTCCTCAGCGAGACAACTTCATATTTGTGTACGAGTGCAAATCCACGGTTGTGCCACCACCACACACCTGTCAGCGTTTAGCGTAAGGCAAGCATGTTCCTATTATAGCAGACGTGGAGGGAGTTAGCATGGCAGTTGTATTTCATTTAGAATACCCATTATTATCTCTGTGCTGTGTTGTGCACACAGGCCCAGGGAGCCTTTGGTCGGCTGTAAATTACAGTGAGAACGGTGAAGTTTGGAAGGGATGTGTCAGTTGGGTTAGCCACATGCTAGCATGCTACCCTGCTAGGTTAACAGGTTAGCGTTATTGCACTTTGTGTAAGCCCAAACTCTGCTTGACTTTATTTCTCAATGCCTAGGCATGTCTCTTTTAGACATTGTGATTGAATTACTAAGGTATTTGTGATATCTTATCTATGAAGTTGTAAACAGAGCACCAACATTTAGTGAGGAAGGAACTTCAAGTAGGCATAGGTGAAGGTGTGACATACAGGCAACAATCTCATCTCATCCTGTTTCCCCTTCATCAAAGAGTTAACCTCTTGGCCAAGTCGGGGAGGCTGAAGGATCTCTGTTCCCACTCAGAGGAGAAGCCAGTGACGGCGCGGCCCTTTAAGTGACTTGGCACAGTGGCAGTGTTTCTGTTGGCTTTGAAGGCGTGGGTCAGCCATGTTTCCTCTCCTCTCGCTGACCCTGGCCTACTGACTCAGGTGTCTCCTTCCAGCTCACAGTTCATACGCTGTACACAAATAGTTTATGACAAACCCTGTGTTAAGGTCCTGGCAGTGAATCAGAGAGACTGCATCAAAGTAGAGCTACTGTAACTGTTTCATCTCTCTTTGGCTCTTCTCACTGGAAGAGGCAATATCTTTCTAGCCCACCAAATATGCTACATTTTCAACCTTTAACATTGTAAAATGGATTATGTGGCAGTAAACAATGACATACACATCTTAAAACAAGGTCAAGGACATGGAACAAAAAAACATTTAGCTACAAGCAATAATGACTCAAGGTCTTTGCGTGTTTCTCTTCCCGTATTTAATTGGTTAGCCGTGAGTTTCACCTCAGAGAGCTGTGTTTTTAGAGCACGCTATTGGATTTACTAAGGCTGTTTTAGAAGAGTTGCCAGTGCACCACATCAGAAGTGTACTACTAGCAGGACGTCTGTTCTCCCCTTGAGACCCTCTCTTTACTCAAATCTGCTTGGATTCACTAATGAGCTACTAGCAGTTGTCTGTTCACGTAGTTTACTTTGATCCTGTACATCTTGTAGGTCAAACACTTTACAGCTTAAACTTGACGATTTCAACTTCAATTGCAGTAATGGTTCTGGCAATGCGTTTAGACTATGTTACAAACATTGAAAGACTTGTGTTTGTGTGACATTGATTGAAGTATGGAGCACAAGGTTGAGTGAAAATGGCCACATATAAAGGGTTGGCCTACTTTTAGCTAGGGAGCAAGAGACGGAGCTAGGCAGAGACAGTGCTTGAATTAGACGTGGTGTGGAGATTCAGGAGCCTCATGTCTTGGTTGTGGGGATATTATCCCACAAAAGCACCCACTACTGGTCTCACTGTGCCTACCACCACAGAGGACTATTTGCTATGCAAACAGAACATCTACCTGATCTGCTAGCCAAAAGGAACACCTATGTGAGAATGCTATTCATTGACTACAGCACAGCGTTGAACACCATAGTACCCTCAAAGCTCATCACTAAGCTAAGGATCCTGGGACTAAACACCTCCCTCTGCAACTGGATCCTGGACTTCCTGACGGGCCATCCCCAGGTGGTGAGGGTAGGTAGCAACACATCTGCCACGCTGATCCTCGACACTGGAGCCCCTCAGGGGTGCGTGCTCAGTCCCCTCCTGTACTCCCTGTTCACCCACGACTGCGTGGCCAGGTACGACTCCAACACATCATTAAGTTTGCAGACACAACAGTGGTAGGCCTGATCACCGACAACGACGAGACAGCCTATAGGGAGGAGGTCAGAGACCTGGCCGGGTGGTGCCAGAATAACAACCTATCCCTCAACGTAACCAAGACTAAAGAGATAATTGTGGACTACAGGAAAAGGAGGACCGAGCACGCCCCCATTCTCATCGACTGGGCTGTAGTGGAGCAGGTTGAGAGCTTCAAGTTCCTTGGTGTCCACATCAACAACAAACTAGAATGGTCCAAACACACCAAGACAGTCGTGAAGAGGGCACGACAAAGCCTATTCCCCCTCAGGAAACTAAAAACATTTGGCAATGGTCCTCAGATCCTAAAAAGGTTCTACAGCTGCAACGTTGAGAGCACCCTGACTGGTTGCATCACTGCCTGGTATGGCAACTGCGCGGCCACTGACCGCAAGGCTCTATGGAGGGTAGTGCGTACGGCCCAGTACATCACTGGGGCTAACCTGCCTGCCATCCAGGACCTCTACACCAGGCGGTGTCAGAGGAAGGCCCTAGTCATAGATTGTCCTCTCTGCTATTGCATGGCAAGCGGTACCAGAGTACCAAGTCTAGGACCAAAAGGCTGAACAGGTAATCAAATCAAATGGCTACCCTGTGCGTGTGTGTGTGTGTGTGTGTGTGTGTGTGTGTGTGTGTGTGTGTGTGTGTGTGTGTGTGTGTGTGTGTGTGTGTGTGTGTGTGTGTGTGTGTGTGTGTGTGTGTGTGTCCCAACCCCTCTTATGCTGCTGCTACTCTGTTTATCATATATGCATAGTCACTTTACCTATACATTCATGTACATACTACCTCAAATAGCCCGACTAACCGGTGCCCCCGCACATTGGCTACCTGGACTATCTGCATTGTGTCCCACCACCCACCAACCCCTCTTTTACGCTACTCTGTTTATCATATATGCATAGACACTTTAACCATACCTACATGTGCAGTTGAAGTCGGTTTCCATACACTTAGGTTGGAGTCATTAAAACTCCACAAATTTCTTGTTAACAAACTATGGTTTTGGCAAGTTGGTTAGGACATCTACTTTGTGCATGACACAGGTCATTTTTCCAACAATTGTTTACAGACAGATTATTTCACTTATAATTCACGGTATCACAATTCCAGTGGGTCACAAGTTTACATACGCTAAGTTGACTTTGCCTTTAAACAGCTTGGAAAATTCCAGAAAATTATGTCATGGCTTTAGAAGCTTCTGATTGACTCAAATTATGTAAATTAGCCTATTGGAGGTGTACCTGTGGATGTATTTTAAGGCCTACCTTCAAACTCACTGCCTCTTTGCTTGACATCATGGGAAAATCAAAAGAAATCAGCCAAGACCTCAGAAAAACAATTGTAGACCTCCACAAGTCTGGTTCATCCTTGGGAGCAATTTCAAAACGCCTGAAGGTACCACGTTCATCTGTGCAAACGATAGTACGCAAGTATAAACACCATGGGACCACGCAGCCGTCATACCGCTCAGGAAGGAGACACATTCTGTCTCCTTGAGATGAACGTACTTAGGTGCCAAAAGTGCAAATCAATCCCAGAACAACAGCAAAGGACCTTCTGAAGTTGATGGAGGAAACGGGTACAAAAGTATCTATATCGACATAACCTGAAAGGTCGCTCAGCAAGGAAGAAGCCACTGCTCCAAAACCGCCATAAAGAAGCCAGACTACGGTTTGCAACTGCACATGGGGACGAAGATCGTACTTTTTGGAGAAAAGTACGCACCCTCCTTGCTGCTTTGCTGCAGGAGGGACTGGTGCACTTCATAAAGTAGATGGCATCGTAAGGGAGGAAAATGATGTGGATATATTGAAGCAACATCTCCAGACATCAGTCAGGAAGTTAAAGCTTGGTCGCAAATGGGTCTTCCAAATGGACAATGACCCCAAGCGTACTTCCAAAGTTGTGGCAAAATGTCTTAAGGACAACAAAGTCAAGGTATTGGAGTGGCCATCACAAAGCCCTGACCTCAATCCTATAGAAAATTTGTGGGCCGTACTGAAAAAGTGTTTGCGAGCCAATAGGCCTACAAACCTGACTCAGTTACACCAGCTCTGTCAGGAGGAATGGGCCAAAATTACCCCAACTTATTGTGGGAAGCTTGTGGAAGGCTACCTGAAACATTTGACCCAAATTAAACAATTTAAAGGCAATGCTACCAAATACTAATTGAGTGTATGTAAACTTCTGACCCACTGGGAATGTGATGAAAGAAATTCATCACATTATTAACTACTAATCTACTATTATTCTGACATTTCACATTCTTAAAATAAAGTGGTGATTCTAACTGACCTAAGACAGGGAATTTTTACTAGAATTAAATGTCAGGAATTGTGAAAAACGGAGTTTAAATGTATTTGGCTAAGGTGTATGTAAACTTCCGAATTCAACTGTACATACTACCTGAATTAGCCCAACTAACCGGTGCCTGTATATAGCCTCGCTACTGTTATTATTCACTGTCTTTTTGCTGTTGTTTTTTTATTTCCTTACTTCTATTGTTCACCTAATACCTATTTTTTACTTAAAAATTGCACTGTTGGTTAGGGCCTGTAAGTAAGCGTTTCACTGTAAGGTCTACACCTGTTGTATTCAGCGCACGTGACAAACTTTGATTTGATTTGAGCTCTCATTTCAGTGGAAGAAAGAGAAGAGGGCAAAGGGAAAAAAACTAGTAAAGGATTGGATTGAAGACGAGCTGAGAGGATATAGACCGGCAAGGACAAAGAATAGAGAGTAGACGAGAGGGCGAAGGAGAGCACATGCTTACTTTCCACTGTATAGGGCTGTTGTGCGTTTTGACAGGCCGCTGACAGACTATGGGCAGGTTCTGTAATCTCTCCCATCTCTCCGTCTCTCTTTCTCATACACACACTTCCTTGTCACGAGGCGAAAATAAGGGCTGTGTGAGAGAGAGGTGGGGGGAGACTGTCACAACGCATACACGCAACACACATATGGTCAGTGTGACTCAACGTTTGTGGCACACTCAGTCCTTCCCGGTATGGAATTTCTGGAGGTGTGAGTGCACTGCTGCACTTGTTGAGATCTGCTAGCCAGCTGAAGCACTACTCTACTCTTCACTACAGAGACACACTCAACGTACTGGAAGAATGGTTGTACCCCAACTCTCTGTTTAAAGACCTGAAAGAGCTACACTTAGTTAGCAACAACATAACTGCTTAGACTGATGTCTTAAAACCAGACTTTTCTTCTTTTACTTTGAGGGACTCAGTGGCTTAATGCCAGCTTCTCATAACATTGAAGATGTCTGGTATGTGTACTGCATATTGGTTGGGTTGAGAGACACCTCAGTTTGCTTCAGGAGTTGGGGCATACGTCCATGCTTGCTTTTCCTCTTCAAGTCAAAAGATGAGGGAATTTGAATGTTCGTTATGTCCTTGAAACTCTGGGGAGAAGGCGTTTAAGTGCAATGCTGTAGCCTATACTGGGATTTGTGCTGTGAACTTTAACTTCTAAGTCCCACCTCAGTGTTTTGTTCTGGATCTGGAATGAACAATGTATGAAAATAAATATTTGAAATGTCGACCTTTTGAGGGAACATTCTACATGTTGGCACACTGTTGCTTATGTTTTGTTTATAAATATTTGCATAATAAGTCTAACTACCGGTGAGATTAGACTGTAGGAGTTGGAGACTGAAGAGGAGGTTGCACGGCTGATTTGCAATTCAAATAGTTTTACCGCTCTGAGCTGACTTGTAACAGAATCATTGGCTGCGGTGCCAGCAGCTGCAGATCTTCTTTCCCGTCAGGTCAAGCAAGACAGAAGGGAAAACATCCCCCTGATGACTATGCAGTCAACCAATTGGTTAGAAACTAGTGGTTGAATTAAGTCACTATTGTATTTTGGCAAAGTTTTGCTTTGCAATGTCCCAGGCCTACAAGACGGGCCCTCCTGCAGAAGTGGCCTACAAGATGGGCCCTCCTGCAGAAGTGGCCTACAAGACAAGATGGGCCCTCCCTCTACAAGATGGGCCCTCCCTCTACAAGATGGGCCCTCCCTCTACAAGATGGGCCCTCCCTCTACAAGATGGGCCCTCCCTCTACAAGATGGGCCCTCCCTCTACAAGATGGGCCCTCCCTCTACAAGATGGGCCCTCCCTCTACAAGATGGGCCCTCCCTCTTGTAGAAGTGGCTTAAAAAAGATGCTCAAATCCAGTAGTCTTTGACTCAATGCTTGGCTCGATAACACTGCTTCACTAACACTCTCTTAACAGTGTAAATGTGAAGTCATTGACTTCATGCTGAATTGTAGCATCCCTGTTGACAAGGTCATAACTAGTGCCGCTGAGTCACAATGGTGCCGCTGAGTCACAAGAGAAAAGGTTTTGGGGCCCCTTGCGCGCACACACACACACACACACACAGCAGTCCTGTGTTATGTCACTCCTCTTCAACTGTCTTTTCCCACCAAACACCAGACTCATTATTGTGCTCTTGTGACCAGATCTTGCCCTGCTTACTGTACCCCCTCTCACTCAGCAAGATATCCCATGATCCTCTCTGCCTCCGCTGGTTGAATGCCCAGGGCTGCCAGTGATAGAACCCCCCCCCCCCTTAATTTTGGAATTTAATTGAGTCGTTTGGCTGATTTAAGACTTCTCCCCTCTGTATTCTATCAGAATCCATAATGCCAAACATAAGGAGCTTTAATTTAAGGCTTGCTATTGGCTGCTCAGAGTTTTTGCCAGTTATGACAAACCAAAGCACTTAGCACATTGAGCTTTGAGCTTAGTCGACTGTTCTGTTCTGTGTTTCATGCCTGTTTTTCACAAGCCATGTTCTCTGCATTTTTCTTTATGGCTGTATGAATGTACTGTTGTAATGTGTTTTGTGTCCAAAGTGCAATTTCCTTTCTCTGACTTGCTAAGTGTTTGGTGGCTTTTTCCCCACATCTCTGGAGCCCTTGTAGAGGAAGAGGGACATGACCAGTATAGATATTATGGAGGAGTCTGGCTCTCCACGGCCCATTAGGTTCTAATGCAGTACTATAGGTGATGCATGGTCCAGAACATATATGCTATGCCATGTAAATGCATACATACACACATTCTTCATAAAGTGGTACAGGAGATCTAACAATGCCGTTGTCTGACATGGTCAGCTGTCGGTGTGTTTGCGGTTGATGACACACAGCTTCTCAAAACCATGACGTAATAACTTCAACCGGCCCAACTCCATCCTCTACTTCTCTCACAACGACAGCCATTTAATCAGTCAGCACTAATACATTCTACCCTCGTCTGAGTGGGTGACCCTTTCCCATTGTTTCCCTGTTAGTGAGTCAGTTTCTTTACTGGCTGAAATGTAGAGGGAACTTGGAAAGTGACACACACACACTGCGGGACGTTTTTGTCCCTGTGTGTTCAGTGTGCTGTGTCACACTGAACCCACCAATAGAAAAGGTCCACCACGGGACCTCTATTAGTCCCCACAAACAGCAGCGCTCACTGTCCTCAGGCACCATTACATCATGGCTTAGACATTCTCTCTCTGTCTATGTCCCTCTGTCTCTCGGGTCTTTCTCTGTCTCTCTGTCTTTGCAGGGCCTTGTCTATCTTTATATCTCTTCTCTCCTCTCTCTCTTCTCTCTGTCTCAGGACATTTGCTTCAGGAAATGGCAAGATTGTTCAGTTTTTGTTTGCCAGTCAAATGGATAATACACTGCTCAAAAAAATAAAGGGAACACTTAAACAACACAATGTAACTCCAAGTCAATCACACTTCTGTGAAATCAAACTGTCCACTTAGGAAGCAACACTGATTGACAATAAATTTCACATGCTGTTGTGCAAATGGAATAGACAACAGGTGGATATTATAGGCAATTAGCAAGACACCCCCAATAAAGGAGTGGTTCTGCAGGTGGGGACCACAGACCACTTCTCAGTTCCTATGCTTCCTGGCTGATGTTTTGGTCACTTTTGAATTCTGGCGGTGCTTTCACTCTAGTGGTAGCATGAGACGGAGTCTACAACCCACACAAGTGGCTCAGGTAGTGCAGCTCATCCAGGATGGCACATCAATGCGAGCTGTGGCAAGAAGGTTTGCTGTGTCTGTCAGCGTAGTGTCCAGAGCATGGAGGCGCTACCAGGAGACAGGCCAGTACATCAGGAGACGTGGAGGAGGCCGTAGGAGGGCAACAACCCAGCAGCAGGACCGCTACCACCGCCTTTGTGCAAGGAGGAGCAGGAGAAGCACTGCCAGAGCCCTGCAAAATGACCTCCAGCAGGCCACAAATGTGCATGTGTCTGCTCAAACGGTCAGAAACAGATTCCATGAGGGTGGTATGAGGGCCCAACGTCCACAGGTGGAGGTTGTGCTTACAGCCCAACACCGTGCAGGACGTTTGGCATTTGCCAGAGAACACCAAGATTGGCAAATTCGCCACTGAGCACATGTGACAGACGTGACAGAGTCTGGAGACGCCGTGGAGAACGTTCTGCTGCCTGCAACATCCTCCAGCATGACCGGTTTGGCGGTGGGTCAGTCATGGTGTGGGGTGGCATTTCTTTGGGGGGCCGCACAGCCCTCCATGTGCTCGCCAGAGGTAGCCTGACTGCCATTAGGTACCGAGATGAGATCCTCAGACCCCTTGTGAGACCATATGCTGGTGCGGTTGGCCCTGGGTTCTTCCTAATGCAAGACAGTGCTAGACCTCATGTGCCTGGAGTGTGTCAGCAGTTCCTGCAAGAGGAAGGCATTGATGCTATGGACTGGCCCGCCCGTTCCCCAGACCTGAATCCAATTGTCTCGCTCCATCCACCAACGTCACGTTGCACCACAGACTGTCCAGGAGTTGGCGGATGCTTTAGTCCAGGTCTGGGAGGAGATCCCTCAGGAGACCATCCGCCACCTCATCAGGAGCATGCCCAGGCATTGTAGGGAGGTCATACAGGCACGTGGAGGCCACACACACTACTGAGTCTCATTTTGACTTGTTTTAAGGACATTACATCAAAGTTGGATCAGCCTGTAGTGTGGTTTTCCACTTTAATTTTGAGTGTGACTCCAAATCCAGACCTCCATGGGTTGATGATAAATTGGATTTCCATTGATTATTTTTGTGTGATTTTGTTGTCAGCACATTCAACTATGTAAACAAAAAAGTATTTAATAAGATTATTTCTTTCATTCAGATCTAGGATGTGTTGTTTAAGTGTTCCCTTTATTTTTTTGAGCAGTATAGTTTCAGAATGCGGCAACAGCAATGTGATATTCTGTCCCTGGCCGTACAGGGTGTGTTCACTGATTTCATATTGACACTGTATCAGTGTGTTGACGGTGTAACGTGTTATGGGGTTACGAGTGTCTAGGCCACTGTTCTTTAGAGTATACTACTATAGCCTAATGCTCCTGCTGGAAGGAATGTGTTGACTTGGGCCTATAGTTGTGTAGTTTTACTGGCAGTTTAAAAACAGATTGCTGGTTGTAATCATCAGTGAGTATGGTCTACTCTACACTGTTTATAACCTGGATACTATGTTTTATTTGATTGAATATACAGTTGTCATGTACGGTACTTCTACTAATCAATACACAGTACTTTAAGAAGTACCACCCACCCTGCAAACATACAATCCTCTAACGTTATGCACTCCACCCCGTAATCAGCTTCAGTCTTGGGCTGACACAAGCTCCCTCTACCTCAGCTGTGAATAAAAGGATTGTGCCTCCAATCCAAACTGGAGATGAGATTCTAGATCCCACCCAGACAGTTGTGGTGATTGCTAAGGGCTGGTGATTCCCTGGAGGAGAGCATTAGTTGATTGTCCTGATGTGGTGAACATGGTTCGGCATGGCCAGCTAGTCAGCCACGGAGGGAGAACAACCCTAAATCTATTAACCCCTATCCTTTAAGCAGTGCACTGTCCATCTGCTCCACCACCTGGCCGACACACACACACACACACACACACCACACACCACACACACACGCACACAGCGAAGTGCACCATTAATACCCCCAGTGTGTGTGTGCCCAGCCTTACACAATCTGGTTAGCAGGGGTGTGTGTGTGTTGGACGCATGCAGGCAAGGGGGGTGGGGGGTGGGGGGGTTGAATGTAGGCCGGCAGGAAATTGGAGAGAAGGGTGCAGCATTGTATTAGGACCCAGCTGGCGATGGCGTGCCACCTATATGCTTCCCTGTTCCATTTCCTGTTTTCATTTTTTTTCTCCCCAAATGCAGGTTTTTATGGGCAGGAACAGTTTTATCCTTAGCAACAGAAATAACACCATATATTGGACTGACAAAGCAGCATTTGTGTATGTTTCTAGCTGATACATTGTGAGAGGAATTGTGGTAAACACAATCATGTTCACATGGCAAATGGTTCTCATTGGCTCTGGTATTGGACATTCAATAATTCTTTGTCTACACCAATTCAGCATCGTTCACACCCTCTAAAGCCTTAGCCCCACCCAGCTCTTTAAGGATTCACATGTGAGGCCATGTACTAAACAACCAAAGGTTTCATGACTAAAGGCTGGTTTATACTACGGGTGTATTCATTTATTCCAGCTACGTCTATCGACAGTTGTCGCAGTGACGTCATGAACATTCTATTGAAATGGTTACTTGCATATGTAGACATGTAGATAGCTAGCTAAACAATGAACCTTAATCCCAACTCATAACATTACTACCCTGCATGAGTCTACAGGTAGCTAACCAACCAGGTTCAATGTTAGCTAGCTAACATTAGGCTATAACTAGCAATGCAAATGGCTCTGAGATATGAATAATATAACTACACAGAGCATACACATAAAATTAGCTAGCGAGACAGCCAGCAAACGCTAGCTAGCTAGCTAGCTAGCAGTACACTTGAAATGAAAATTACTTTCTGACAAAATTAGAAACGTGTAATATCTGAATGTAGCTAGCTACATCCAATCTTACCCATATACGTGGATGGACGCTTCTCCCTCACTGTGTCGGATGCCATGGTTGTCCTTAGTTTGAATATGTAATCCGGCGACGGGTGTTATATACAACAGCCTTCTGTGTGTTCTCTTTTTGACTCTGTCTGCATATTTGCAATCAAACGCCAGAATCTCCTGAGCTATCATACTCTAATTCCAATGATTTCAAAACTCGGCCCTGCAGAAAGTGGAGAGCAACACTTATACAGTCTACTAGATGATATCTTCTTAAAAAAACGGTGTTAGAAAAGATTTCCTACACATACTGACCAGCTCATGTTACAGATATAAGTGTACTTACTACATGGCAGACCAATCCAAACTCCTCTCTCTGCATGTCCAGCTCACTCAGGATCTCAGCCAATCATGACTAGTGGGAAGGTTGCTGGCTTTTTCTGCGGCTAAACCAACTAGGCTCGTAATTGAACAATTTTATTCGTATTTACAGATGGCATACACGTTTGTTATTAAGGCACATGAAAGTTCACATGTTCCAAACGGAATTTCTGCCCAAAAATGCATTTTGATTAACAACAAAAAAGTTTACATTCAAATGCCTCGACATACAGGATGGTGCGACTGTACAATTACATAAAATGTTTGTCACGTGCCGAATACAACAGGTTGTTATCCTGGCACCACCTTACAGTGAAATGCTTACTTACAAGCCCTTAACCAACAATGCATTTTTAAGAAAAGTACAACTTTTTAAATTATTTTTTATTACATGAAAAATGTAAAAATAACAAATAATTAAGAGCAACAAAAAAATAACAGTAGCGAGGCTACATACAGAGTCAATGTGCGGGGCAATGGTTAGTCGAGGTAATATGTAGGTAGAGGTAAAATAGATAATCAACAGAGAGTAGCAGCAGTGTAAAAATGAGTGTGGGGGCAATGCAAATAGTCTTGGTAGCCATTTGATTAGATGTTCAGGAGTCTTATGGCTGTTAAGAAGCCTTTTGGACCTAGACTTGGCACTCCGGTACCGCTTGTCGTGCGGTAGCAGAGAAAACAGTCTATGACTAGGGTTGCTGGAGTCTTTGACAATTTTTTTTTTTTTTAGGCCTTCCTCTGACACCGCCTGGTATAGAGGTCCTGGATGGCAGGAAGCTTGGCCCCAGTGATGTACTGGACCGTACGCACTACCCTCTGTAGTGCCTTGCGGTCGGAGGCTGAGTAGTTGCCATACCAGGCAGTGACACAACCAGTCAGGATGCTCTCGATGGTGCAGCTGTAGAAATTTTTGAGGATCTGAGGACCCATGCCAAATCTTTTCAGTCACTTGAGGGGAATAGGCGTTGTCGTGCCCTCTTCACGACTGTCTTGGTGTGTTTGGACCATGATAGTTTGTTGGTGATGTGGATACCAAGGAACTTGAAGCTCTCAACCTGCTCCACTACAGCCCCGTCGATGAGAATGGGGGCGTGCTTGGTCCTCCTTTTCCTGTAGTCCACAATCATCTCTTTAGTCTTGGTCACGTTGAGGGAGAGGTTGTTATCCTGGCACCACCCGGCCAGGTCTCTGACAACCTCCCTGTAGGCTGTCTCATTATTGGCCTATGCAAAACAAATTACACAACACTAGTGAATACCTGAATATCTATGCTACCTTTGTAGTTGTGTACACTCTGTGTGAGGTATTGTGGATGGTTTCTGTTTCAGTATAGTCTCCAGGGGAATGAGCTGTATACAGGAGAGAGGAGCCCAGACAATAGAGGGCTTAGTAGTTTGTACGTACGCACACACACACAGAGAGACTGACTAATGCTACGTTTATACAGATTTTTAGGCCATTTATATTGTCCATCTTTCAATCAAATGTATTTTATAAAGCCTTTTTACATAAGTAGTTGTCACAAAGTGTTGATGAGTTTAGGACAGTCCAGTTGGACAGATGTTTTGTCTCTGACTGTCTCATAATGCTCTTCTCTTCTCTTTGTGGACACCAGTCACCCCATCAGGACCTTTGGGTGTATATTAAGGTTTTGAATGGTGTTATTGTGTGTTCAGTGGAGAAGCTGGCAGCTGCTAGTCTTGGCATGGGGATGGACTGCTGCTGCTGCTGTGCAGTGTAATCTAGTCGGCCCAGATGCTGTTATCCCTGAATGTTCCAGTCTCTTTATGTTGGCCGTCCAGCTATAAACTCATTTGGACATTTTTCATAGATTACATAATAACATGAAATGCAATTTTTTGGGGGTGGATTCAGTGACGAATGATTTACGGTGTTAACCTCTGTGTGTTGTCTTGTCATCTCTAACCCTCCTCTATTTCTCTGTCTCCTCCAGCGGTGATGTCTTGAGGCAGTCTCCCATCCGGCCTAGTGAAGGACGTGCGAGGTCAAGTGACTGCTGATGGGAACCCCTGTGACACCATGAGCGCTCGTGATGGCGGCCACGGCGGCGGGATCGGCGGCGTGGGCACGCTGGGCAGGCGAGGACGCTACGAGGACTCGGAGTTCACCCTGCGCATCTATCCGGGCTCCCTGGCCGAGGGCACCATCTACTGCCCCGTCAGCGCCCGCAAAAGCACCACGGCCGCCGAGGCCATTGAGCGCTGCCTGGAGCGCCTGCGTCTGGACCGCGACCGCTGCTATGTGCTAGCCGAGGTCAAGGAATTTGGTGGGGAAGAATGGATCCTGAACCCCAGCGACTGCCCAGTCCAGCGGATGATGCTGTGGCCCCGCGGGGCTCTGGAGCAGCGCTCTGGCTCAGGCAGCGGGGAGGACTACCGCTTCCTGCTGCGGCAGAAGAATCTGGATGGCTCCATCCACTACGGCGGCAGCCTGCAGATGTGGCTGCGTGTGACTGAGGAGCGCCGGCGCATGACGGAGCGTGGCCTGTTGCCACAGGAGGAGGCCAGGGGTGACCACGCCGACTTGTGCTGCCTGCCGGAGCTCACCGAGCGCTCGCTGCTGGACAACCTACGCTCGCGCTTCCGCCAGGAGAGGATTTACACCTACGTAGGCAGCATCCTGATCGTCATTAACCCCTTCCAGTTCCTCCCCATCTATAACCCTAAGTACGTCAAGATGTACGACAATCACGCTCTGGGAGACCTGGAGCCGCACATCTACGCCGTGGCGGATGTGGCCTACCATGCCATGCTGCAGCGGCGGAGGAACCAGTGCATCGTCATCTCTGGGGAGAGCGGCTCGGGAAAGACCCAGAGCACCAACTTCCTGATTCACCACCTGACCGCCCTCAGCCAGAAGGGATTCGCCAGCGGGGTGGAGCAGATCATTCTGGGGGCAGGGCCAGTGTTGGAGGTAAGGACACGCGTGCAATAAAAATCCTTTGGAATTTGTAACATTGATGGTTATTTTGTCGCTGAGTTTTCTGGTGCTGTTTTCCACTCATGGATACAAAATGAGCCAAAATGCTTTTGTTCTGTTTCAGTCAGCCAGTCTACAATGCTGTTTCAGTCATCCAGTCTACAATGCTGTTTCAGTCAGCCAGTCTACAATGCTGTTTCAGTCAGCCAGTCTACAATGCTGTTTCAGTCAGCCAGTCTACAATGCTGTTTGTCAGCCAGTCTACAATGCTGTTTCAGTCAGCCAGTCTACAATGCTGTTTCAGTCAGCCAGTCTAGAATGCTGTTTCAGTCAGCCAGTCTAGAATGCTGTTTCAGTCAGCCAGTCTACAATGCTGTTTCAGTCAGCCAGTCTACAATGCTGTTTCTGTCAGCCAGTCTACAATGCTGTTTCTGTCAGCCAGTCTACAATGCTGTTTCTGTCAGCCAGTCTACAATGCTGTTTCTGTCAGCAATACTGTGTCGTGTTTTTGGCTATGCCGGATTAAGTGATATGACATGCTATTCAATAAAAAGAATTTCTCTGTAATTAATATTACCTGATTACGCTAATCAGGAAGATAATTAACTAGAAAGTCGGGGCACCACGAAATAATGTTTATAGCGCTGTTATCTTCCGAATAAACTCTGAAAGACCTAGTAATATTTTACATCAATAGCACTCAATATTTAATCCTCACCTTATTTCAGTCTCATCTGAAAGTTGTAAATTCTTGGTTATCCTCACGAACCCTGGCTAACAAGTTGAATCAGCAATAAAAACTTTGGTTTAATTATTTATTTACTAAATACCTAAATAATCACACAGAATTACATATACACAGATTGCAAATTATGTCATACAGAAAATGTCCCTGGTGGACGGAGCCGACATGACGGCTGTTTACACAAAGGAAGGGGGTTGGGTTTGAGTGAAAGAGCGGGAAGACTGAGGAACAAAGGGAGAAGCTATGCTATCGTAAATACAGTATCTTATGCATTCTAAATTACCGCCCATTTGGAAAAGGAAAATGCAATAAATATTTACTCTGCGCTGCGCTTCGGTAGGTTGGTCGTAGATGCTGGCCGGGTTGGCCAACAGATCTTCCTGTCCTCGGAAGAATGTCTCTGGTGGTAAACTGGATACGTTGTAGTATCATCGTTGTGTGTTAGACTATATCCGTCGTCCGTCCTTTCCTAGCCCATGTTTACAGTGGCCGCTGCTAACTCAACGGCTAGGAGGTATCACTTCTGTAGTGAATAAGAGTTCAAAGTTCATACCATTCGCAACCAAAGCTCACGCAGAGGTTGGCTTAGTTCTGTAGTTGACATGTTAGTCCTTTTAACGTGGGACCGTCGTCCTCGGAACAGCTTATTATCTGAATCCTTCTGACATCGGACCGTCGCCCTAATGTACCTGGAACAGAAAGTAATATTTTCGTAAGGGCTTATATAGTGGAGGGAGAGAAGGGTGTGTTGCATAGTTTACAACCCATGTCTGTTCACATGGGCGGGCCACTGAGTTGAGCATAGTTCACTCATGAAAACCCAATTCTCTCATTTGGAAGCTAAAATTACATTTCATCTTTTCACAAATAGTTTCATATTTAAACATTTAAATTGCACAACAATTTCATGTGAATCTGATAACTAGAATGTGTAGACTTTCCCAGATACAGTTTATGTCGTCCTATCATTAATAAGAATGTCTCAGATGACAACCGAACTGACATCATATTCATTAAGTACCAACGCATATTTTCAACTGGTTGGATTACCGAAATATGGTTCCTTCCCCCCACCTTTTGATGTTCCCAGACTCTATATGTTTAACAAAGGCTTTTCAAGATTCCTTCTGTAGAGTCAAGAGAGAGGGAAGGGAGAAAGGTATTTATGGGGGGGGGTCATAAACTACCCCCAGGCCAACATCATGACAGCTGTTTGTGTCAGCCAGTCTACAGTGCTGTTTGTGTCAGCCAGTCTACAGTGCTGTTTGTGTCAGCCAGTCTACAGTGCTGTTTGTGTCAGCCAGTCTACAGTGCCTCCTATCAGTCTATGCGTAGTGTAGTAGTACAGCAGCTGTGGTTGATGGTGCAATAAAAACAGTTTCCAGTAATGAAGAAACCGTTGCTCTATGATCAACCTGGTTTGTACCTGATAGACGGGATGAGCTGTGTGTTCAGACTCTGTTGGCTTGTACCTAATAGATGGGATGAGCTGTGTGTTCTTATGCAACAGTGTCTGGCTCCAGCTGTCCCTGTGGCCAGAGTTCTCCTGCTCTATAGAAAGCTTTATTGCAGTTTTCATCCAGCTGTGCAGGGATTATATTGTACACAGAGGAGCTTTTTCCTCTGCCCACAGCAGCTTCTGAATGGCTACAGTTGAGCCTTGTTTCACTGTTTCCCCTTTGTTTTTGGATACCAGACCGGAACCCAAAGCACCAGCCAAGGTTGTCAGTACATAATAGTTCAATCAAATAAATTCTGAATCTGTTGAAATGGGCGGCAACAGAGCTGGGAAGGAAGGACAAACTCAAAATGAGTTGTTTATTACTGAGTCAGAGGCGTAGGTTGTCTGAATAACAAGCCCTGTAGGTTATTTTGGGGCACACTCTATTTCTGAACATTCCAGAGGGATTTACAGGCTACCCCCCCCCCCCCCCACCCACCCCACATCCTCTGTCATTCATCTGTATGTCACACAACAACAACACCTGAACCTTATTTCACCAGAATACCCTGGCAACTACTACATCCACACAGCCTGGCAACTATCCTCTTTTTTCCATCTCGGTGGTTCGCCGTCTGACCACAGTCTGTTTACAGTAGCTTGGGTTTCATTGAACGTGGGAGTGTACACATTCCTTCTGACATTCCTTGAGGAGCACTTCAGAGTGGCACCACACTCGTACTGTGTGACTGAGGACTATATTGTTTTAGGTGGCTTTGGAAAGTGTACAGTTTTAGTGTTCTGAACTAATTGTAAGAACTGGACAAGCAGGTGTTTTGGTCAACCCTGACCCTGATTGGTGTACAGTACTTACTTGCCTCGTTCTATATGAGAACATGAACACCTATACTGTAGGCCTATTACAAGTCAAGTGTTTGAGGGAGAAATATTGCTCTAGATTCATCCAGCCGTACTGTTAAAGCAGTTTCTGATACCAGTCTGAAAGCCAAGTGTTTGAAATGACAAAACGTGACCAAGATCACGGGGTGCTATTTTTTACAGCCTCTGTGTTTTTACAGCTAATGTGTGTGTCTCCACTCTGGACAGCTAATGTGTGTGTCTCCCACTCTGGACAGCTAATGTGTGTGTCTCCCACTCTGGACAGCTAATGTGTGTGTCTCCCACTCTGGACAGCTAATGTGTGTGTCTCCCACTCTGGGACAGCTAATGTGTGTGTCTCCCACTCTGGACAGCTAATGTGTGTGTCTCCCACTCTGGACAAGCTAATGTGTTGTGTCTCCCACTCTGGACAGCTAATGTGTGGTTCTCCCACTCTGGACAGCTAATGTGTGTGTCTCCCACTCTGGACAGCTAATGTGTGTGTCTCCCACTCTGGACAGCTAATGTGTGTGTCTCCCACTCTGGACAGCTAATGTGTGTGTCTCCCACTCTGGACAGCTAATGTGTGTGTCTCCCACTCTGGACAGCTAATGTGTGTGTCTCCCACTCTGGACAGCTAATGTGTGTGTCTCCCACTCTGGACAGCTAATGTGTGTGTCTCCCACTCTGGACAGCTAATGTGTGTGTCTCCCACTCTGGACAGCTAATGTGTGTGTCTCCACTCTGGACAGCTAATGTGTGTGTCTCCCACTCTGGACAGCTAATGTGTGTGTCTCCCACTCTGGACAGCTAATGTGTGTGTCTCCCACTCTGGACAGCTAATGTGTGTGTCTCCCCACTCTGGACAGCTAATGTGTGTGTCTCCCACTCTGGACAGCTAATGTGTGTGTCTCCCACTCTGGACAGCTAATGTGTGTGTCTCCCACTCTGGACAGCTAATGTGTGTGTCTCCCACTCTGGACAGCTAATGTGGGTGTCTCCCACTCTGGACAGCTAATGTGTGTGTCTCCCACTCTGGACAGCTAATGTGTGTGTCTCCCACTCTGGACAGCTAATGTGTGTGTCTCCCACTCTGGACAGCTAATGTGTGTGTCTCCACTCTGGACAGCTAATGTGTAAGCCCTGTGGGTTAATCTCTAACACGCCGGCACAATTGAGTGGTTTTTGAGTGCAGAGGTGCAGCATTTAATTGTTTGCACAGTGAGATTGCGTATCTGCCCTTTACTGATTTAGTAATGCTAAGGCCCAGGAGAGGGGGACTAAGGGAACTAGGAGGGGGACTAAGGGAACTAGGAGGGGGACTAAGGGAACTAGGGCCTAGTCCAGTCCACTCTATAGCTGACTAGTACCAATATTGACATTTTCCTTTCCTCGTCTCCTTTGCTCATGATCACTGACCATGGAACTGGCCCCAACCTTGGAGATGGAACACACCTCACCCAGACAGTCTAACCTTGGAGATGGAACACATCTCACCCCGACAGTCTAACCTTGGAGATGGAACACACCTCACCCCGACAGTCTAACCTTGGAGATGGAACACACCTCACCCCGACAGTCTAACCTTGGAGATGGAACACACCTCACCCCGACAGTCTAACCTTGGAGATGGAACACACCTCACCCAGACAGTCTAACTTTGGAGATGGAACACACCTCACCCAGACAGTCTAACCTTGGAGATGGAACACACCTCACCCAGACAGTCTAACCTTGGAGATGGAACACACCTCACCCAGACAGTCTAACCTTGGAGATGGAACACACCTCACCCAGACAGTCTAACCTTGGAGATGGAACACACCTCACCCAGACAGTCTAACCTTGGAGATGGAACACATCTCACCCAGACAGTCTAACCTTGGATCACTCAAAAAGGGACAGTGGCTTTAAGAGGTATAGGGAAGTAACAGTGTGAACTCGGTTTAAATCAAGAATCTATTCATCCAAGGTGCATTTCTACGAGTTAGTTCTGTGGAACAGAATCCTGCTTCCCTCTAATATTCTTAACAGAGCTTTTAAGACTGCTGTTAAGGTTGAATTAAGACACTGGGAGTGTCTCCATTCCATACTCCTCTCTCCTTGCCTCTTTCTCAAAACCCATTGGAGCAGAAGGTCAGAGGGGAGGGACCTCTGGCTTTCTCATCCAATGGGTTTTAAGAAGGAGGCGAGGAGTATGCAATAGATATCTTCCTGTCTTTTCATTCCTCTCTCCCTCCCTTTGATGGTACATTACCTTGACTTGACTCCCACTCAAACATGGGGGGGGGGGCTGGGTCGGCCACCATTTCACTCCTGAGAGAACAATGTGCTACTGGTCTTTACGCTAATGTCAGAGCCCCCGGACTAGCTAGCTAGCTAACACACATCTAACCTTTGGTCCAGCTGTCAAGCACTATTCAGGCAGCCAGTATGTACATATATCCACTGACATAGCCATTCAGCTGGACCTACAACAGAGACTATAGAGTAGTGTTACCTGTCAAACCACTACCTCAGTTAACTCTAGGCTCAAGGTCAACATTTGCGAACATAGAAATCCATAATTAGAATATAGCAACATACCTGCTAGCATTGTTCTGACAGATGTGATTTATGATGCACATTATTCTCTTGGCTTTAGCCTTGAGATAGTATGAGACACTCCCTTCAAGCACGTAGCTCATGCTCTAAATAAATGCCTACCACAAACAGTAACATTATGAAGGCTGTTTAAGATAATGGCTCATCAGCTCACTGCATTTGCTAATGGCCATAAATGGTTGAAGCGATTCAATACTTTATCATTGAGCTTTGTTAAAGTGGTAGCACTGCTTATTAAACGCAGCGGATAAGGTCGGATAAGGTCGGATAAGGTCGGAGAAGCGTTATGAGTAGGATACCAGGCTGTATCACTAACAGCCGGGATTGGGAGTCCGATAGGGCGGCGCACAATTGGCCCAGCGTCGTTAGGGTTTGACCGGAGTAGGCCGTCATTGTAAATAAGAATTTGTTCTTAACTGACTTGCCTAGTTAAATAAATAAACATATTTCCTTCAGGGGATTTCTATATTATTGTTGCAAAACCAAAGCTGGGCACACAGTCATTTTCCAGTGGCTGTCAGTTGAGAAGCTCACCTCGGGGCTACGGGCACAGACAGCATGTTAACGCTTGACGGAAGATATCACTTACGAGAGGCTTTACTCTGTTAGGAGCTCTGCCAACACCAACAGTTAGCTGTTAGCTCCTGACATGCCCTGTCTCTCAAGTGCTCAAATTAATCAAGCTTTGGATTGATTGAGATGAATAGTGACACTCAAGCTGCCATCAGCCAGGTGCATGTCTCTGGAACTACTGAGTGGTAAGGTCATGTTTCTAGGTCACGTACTGCTGTGAGTAGTGTGTAGGGATCACTGAAGGATGACAATGAATGTGGGATGTAGATGGTTGTATCTTTCTCCTCCTGTCCTCCTCTATCCACTACTACTAATGGTTCCATCTTTCTCCTCCTGTCCTCCTCTATCCACTACTACTAATGGTTCCATCTTTCTCCTCCTGTCCTCCTCTATCCATAATACTAATGGTTTCCATCTTTCTCCTTCCTGTCCTCCTCTACCACTACTAATAATGGTTCCATCTTTCTCCTCCTGTCCTCCTCTATCCACTACTACTAATGGTTCCATCTTCTCCTCCTGTCCTCCTCTATCCACTACTACTAATGGTTCCATCTTTCCCTCCTCCTGTCCTCCTCTATCCACTACTACTAATGGTTCCATCTTTCTCCTCCTGTCCTCCTCTATCCACTACTACTAATGGTTCCATCTTTCTCCTCCTGTCCTCCTCTATCCACTACTACTAATGGTTCCATCTTTCTCCTCCTGTCCTCCTCTATCCACTACTACTAATGGTTCCATCTTTCTCCTCCTGTCCTCCTCTATCCACTACTACTAATGGTTCCATCTTTCTCCTCCTGTCCTCCTCTATCCACTACTACTAATGGTTCCATCTTCTCCTCCTCCTGTCCTCCTCTATCCACTACTACTAATGGTTCCATCTTTCTCCTCCTGTCCTCCTCTACCCACTACTACTAATGGTTCCATCTCTTTCTCCTCCTGTCCTCCTCTACCCACTACTACTAATGGTTCCATCTTTCTCCTCCTGTCCTCCTCTACCCACTACTACTAATGGTTCCATCTTTCTCCTCCTGTCCTCCTCTATCCACTACTACTAATGGTTCCATCTTTCTCCTCCTGTCCTCCTCTATCCACTACTAATGGTTCCATCTTTCTCCTCTGTCCTCCTCTATCCACTACTACTAATGGTTCCATCTTTCTCTCCTCCTCCTCTATCCACTACTACTAATGGTTCCATCTTTCTCCTCCTGTCCTCCTCTATCCACTACTACTAATGGTTCCATCTTTCTCCTCCTGTCCTCCTCTATCCACTACTACTAATGGTTCCATCTTTCTCCTCCTGTCCTCCTCTATCCACTACTACTAATGGTTCCATCTTTCTCCTCCTGTCCTCCTCTATCCACTACTACTAATGGTTCCATCTTTCTCCTCCTGTCCTCCTCTATCCACTACTACTAATGGTTCCATCTTTCTCCTCCTGTCCTCCCTCTATCCACTACTACTAATGGTTCCATCTTTCTCCTCCTGTCCTCCTCTATCCACTACTACTAATGGTTCCATCTTTCTCCTCCTGTCCTCCTCTATCCACTACTACTAATGGTTCCATCTTTCTCCTCCTGTCCTCCTCTATCCACTACTACTAATGGTTCCATCTTTCTCCTCCTGTCCTCCTCTATCCACTACTACTAATGGTTCCATCTTTCTCCTCCTGTCCTCCTCTATCCACTACTACTAATGGTTCCATCTTTCTCCTCCTGTCCTCCTCTATCCACTACTACTAATGGTTCCATCTTTCTCCTCCTGTCCTCCTCTATCCACTACTACTAATGGTTCCATCTTTCTCCTCCTGTCCTCCTCTATCCACTACTACTAATGGTTCCATCTTTCTCCTCCTGTCCTCCTCTATCCCACTACTACTAATGGTTCCATCTTTCTCCTCCTGTCCTCCTCTACCCACTACTACTAATGGTTCCATCTTTCTCCTCCTGTCCTCCTCTATCCACTACTACTAATGGTTCCATCTTTCTCCTCCTGTCCTCCTCTATCCACTACTACTAATGGTTCCATCTTTCTCCTCCTGTCCTCCTCTATCCACTACTACTAATGGTTCCATCTTTCTCCTCCTGTCCTCCTCTATCCACTACTACTAATGGTTCCATCTTTCTCCTCCTGTCCTCCTCTATCCACTACTACTAATGGTTCCATCTTTCTCCTCCTGTCCTCCTCTATCCCACTACTACTAATGGTTCCATCTTTCTCCTCCTGTCCTCCTCTATCCACTACTACTAATGGTTCCATCTTTCTCCTCCTGTCCTCCTCTATCCACTACTACTAATGGTTCCATCTTTCTCCTCCTGTCCTCCTCTATCCACTACTACTAATGGTTCCATCTTTCTCCTCCTGTCCTCCTCTATCCACTACTACTAATGGTTCCATCTTTCTCCTCCTGTCCTCCTCTATCCACTACTACTAATGGTTCCATCTTTCTCCTCCTGTCCTCCTCTACCCACTACTACTAATGGTTCCATCTTTCTCCTCCTGTCCTCCTCTATCCACTACTACTAATGGTTCCATCTTTCCTCCTGTCCTCTCTATCCACTACTACTAATGGTTCCATATTTCTCCTCCTGTCCTCCTCTATCCACTACTACTAATGGTTCCATCTTTCTCCTCCTGTCCTCCTCTATCCACTACTACTAATGGTTCCATCTTTCTCCTCCTGTCCTCCTCTATCCACTACTACTAATGGTTCCATCTTTCTCCTCCTGTCCTCCTCTATCCACTACTACTAATGGTTTCCATCTTTCTCCTCCTGTCCTCCTCTATCCACTACTACTAATGGTTCCATCTTTCTCCTCCTGTCCTCCTCTATCCACTACTACTAATGGTTCCATCTTTCTCCTCCTGTCCTCCTCTATCCACTACTACTAATGGTTCCATCTTTCTCCTCCTGTCCTCCTCTATCCACTACTACTAATGGTTCATCTTCTCCTCCTGTCCTCCTCTATCCACTACTACTAATGGTTCCATCTTTCTCCTCCTGTCCTCCTCTATCCACTACTACTAATGGTTCCATCTTTCTCCTCCTGTCCTCCTCTACTCCACTACTACTAATGGTTCCATCTTTCTCCTCCTGTCCTCCTCTATCCACTACTACTAATGGTTCCATCTTTCTCCTCCTGTCCTCCTCTATCCACTACTACTAATGGTTCCATCTTTCTCCTCCTGTCCTCCTCTATCCACTACTACTAATGGTTCCATCTTCTCCTCCTGTCCTCCTCTATCCACTACTACTAATGGTTCCATCTTTCTCCTCCTGTCCTCCTCTATCCACTACTACTAATGGTTCCATCTTTCTCCTCCTGTCCTCCTCTATCCACTACTACTAATGGTTCCATCTTTCTCCTCCTGTCCTCCTCTATCCACTACTACTAATGGTTCCATCTTTCTCCTCCTGTCCTCCTCTACCCACTACTACTAATGGTTCCATCGTTCTCCTCCTGTCCTCCTCTACCCACTACTACTAATGGTTCCATCGTTCTCCTCCTGTCCTCCTCTACCCACTACTACTAATGGTTCCATCTTTCTCCTCCTGTCCTCCTCTACCCACTACTACTAATGGTTCCATCTTTCTCCTCCTGTCCTCCTCTATCCACTACTACTAATGGTTCCATCTTTCTCCTCCTGTCCTCCTCTATCCACTACTACTAATGGTTCCATCTTTCTCCTCCTGTCCTCCTCTATCCACTACTACTAATGGTTCCATCTTTCTCCTCCTGTCCTCATCTATCCACTACTACTAATGGTTCCATCTTTCTCCTCCTGTCCTCCTCTATCCACTACTACTAATGGTTCCATCTTTCTCCTCCTGTCCTCCTCTATCCCACTACTACTAATGGTTCCATCTTTCTCCTCCTGTCCTCCTCTATCCACTACTACTAATGGTTCCATCTTTCTCCTCCTGTCCTCCTCTATCCACTACTACTAATGGTTCCATCTTTCTCCTCCTGTCCTCCTCTATCCACTACTACTAATGGTTCCATCTTTCTCCTCCTGTCCTCCTCTATCCACTACTACTAATGGTTCCATCTTTCTCCTCCTGTCCTCCTCTATCCACTACTACTAATGGTTCCATCTTTCTCCTCCTGTCCTCCTCTATCCACTACTACTAATGGTTCCATCTTTCTCCTCCTGTCCTCCTCTATCCACTACTACTAATGGTTCCATCTTTCTCCTCCTGTCCTCCTCTATCCACTACTACTAATGGTTCCATCTTTCTCCCTCCTGTCCTCCTCTACCACTACTACTAATGGTTCCATCTTTCTCCTCCTGTCCTCCTCTACCCACTACTACTAATGGTTCCATCTTTCTCCTCCTGTCCTCCTCTATCCACTACTACTAATGGTTCCATCTTTCTCCTCCTGTCCTCCTCTATCCACTACTACTAATGGTTCCATCTTTCTCCTCTGTCCTCCTCTACCCACTACTACTAATGGTTCCATCTTTCTCCTCCTGTCCTCCTCTATCCACTACTACTAATGGTTCCATCTTTCTCCTCCTGTCCTCCTCTATCCACTACTACTAATGGTTCCATCTTTCTCCTCCTGTCCTCCTCTATCCACTACTACTAATGGTTCCATCTCTATCCACTACTACTAATGGTTCCATCTTTCTCCTCCTGTCCTCCTCTATCCACTACTACTAATGGTTCCATCGTTCTCCTCCTGTCCTCCTCTATCCACTACTACTAATGGTTCCATCGTTCTCCTCCTGTCCTCCTCTATCCACTACTACTAATGGTTCCATCTTTCTCCTCCTGTCCTCCTCTGTCCACTACTACTAATGGTTCCATCTTTCTCCTCCTGTCCTCCTCTATCCACTACTCTAATGGTTCCATCTTTCCCCTCCTGTCCTCCTCTATCCACTACTACTGGTTCCATCTTTCTCCTCCTGTCCTCCTCTATCCACTACTACTAATGGTTCCACTCTTTCTCCTCCTGTCCTCCTCTATCCACACTACTACTAAGGTTCATCTTTCTCCTCATGTCCTCCTCACTATCCATACTACTAATGGTTCCATCTTTCTCCTCTGTCCTCCTCTATCCACTACTACTAATGGTCCATCTTTCTCCTCCTGTCCTCCTCTATCCACTACTACTAATGGTTCCATCTTTCTCCTCCTGTCCTCCTCTATCCACTACTACTAATGGTTCCATCTTTCTCCTCCTGTCCTCCTCTATCCACTACTACTATGGTTCCATCTTTCTCCTCCTGTCCTCCTCTATCCACTACTACTAATGGTTCCATCTTTCTCCTCCTGTCCTCCTCTATCCACTACTACTAATGGTTCCATCTTGTCCTCCTCTATCCACTACTACTAATGGTTCCATCTTTCTCCTCCTGTCCTCCTCTATCCACTACTACTAATGGTTCCATCTTTCTCCTCCTGTCCTCCTCTATCCACTACTACTAATGGTTCCATCTTTCTCCTCCTGTCCTCCTCTATCCACTACTACTAATGGTTCCATCTTTCTCCTCCTGTCCTCCTCTATCCACTACTACTAATGGTTCCATCTTTCCCCTCTAGCCATTTGGCACCTAGCCGATGTCCATAATTTCCTAACATTGTTTACATTTCTTTCCTAGATACAGCAGAACCCTATGTGGACAAGATGTTTAGCATTGGGAACTTGAGCTACGTTGGGATCCACCTCAGAAAAACCAAGCTGTTCCACTACCTCAATACAACCCAATTGAAAGCAATTGTTCAGTTTCAGAGTTGCTCTTGCCTCTAACTGTTCTGTTTGTTCCATACTGCTCATCAGTAATCATAGGCCAGCTCAGGAAACCAGTGTATCGTCTTGGAGATAACTGACATGTTTGTCAAATGCTCAACGTAGTGGTTTGCCTCACACACACTATTGTCAACGCGACATGTACAAGCAGAGTGCAAACAGTCTTGACAGATTGATGGGTCAGCTCATGCTCCCGGCCCTGTGCTCTGGGAGGAAAAGGGTGGGCAGATTGCAGAGATAAGGGCCAGATAGGATAGCCCGTTGACTTGTTCAGCTCTAGCCTGTAGCTACCACTCCAATCCAGATGGATTGTCTGTTAAAGACCCCCCCCCCCACTTTGAAGATATGTTAGACCCATGGATGTGGGTATGTTGGCTTAGAGATGGTTTACCTAATAGGTTTAATACCATGATTAGGTTCATTAATAGTTAGCCAGGTTTAGTATTAGTTAGCCAGGTTTAGTATTAATCAGATGTCATTATAAACTAAGCTGCAACAACAATGATACATTGTGATCATTTACAATTTGTTTTACAACATTTTCACCAACAGAATACTTTCTCTACCTGTCCAAGACAATTGGCCTGCGGTCAAGATTAGTTTTTATCCCGCAGTTAAAAAGCCATCATAATAAAAGACAGCTGTGGGAACATGTCAACAATTTGAGATAAACAAGAAAGCTAATATGTAATTTCAGTGAAGGGTAGGGAGTATAGATTCATTAAGGATGACACGTAACAAGACATCATTTTTCTAGCACTTCAAAACAACAATCTCTCTGAGGAGAAAGACTAGTTCTGTGCTACCTGTAGGTGTGGGTGGAGACAGCTGGCTTCCCTGGGAGCGAGTCTGGAGCAGGCAGTCCGTGGTGACTTACGCTGCTCTTTCTGTGCTTGCATCATCATTTTCTGCCTTTGAAGAATAAGGAGCCGTCACAGGGCCTTAGTGTGGGAGCAGCTGGGGGATGCACTGGAGCCCGATTCAAGGCTCCTGGCACTGCTGTTAGTGTGTGTGCATAGCTTCCTCTAATTTGCACACACACGTGCATGCACACACACACATATCAACTCTATGAGGGCTCCCGAGTGGCGCAGCGGTCTAAGGCACAGCATCTCAGTGCTAGAGGCGTCACTACGGACACTGGTTCGATTCCAGGCTGTATCACAACTGGCCGTGATTGGGAGTCCCATTGGCCCTGCGTCTTCCGAGATTGGCCCGGGTAGGCCGTCATTGTAAATAAGAACTTGTTCTTAACTGACTTGCCTAGTTAAATAAAGTAAAAAATAATAAAACTCCTTCCGCATGGCTTAGTGATGTAACAAAACCGTTAATTAGACTTAAAGATGTTTTATAGTCTGGTTGCCTTTTAGCTTCTTCTCTCTATCAGTGCTGAGCCTGCAGTGTGAGCTAGTGGTTGGAGAATAGGATGGTGACCAGGAGATATATGGTTTGAAGTCCAGGTCGGACACAGTTAGTAAGTAGACTCACCGCTGAGGAATCGGGATCATGCAACTTGCTTTGATTGAAATGTAGCCTACTTTGCAGACTGTTCCCCCTAAAACATGGATTCAAGAAAATAATCTCTGTAGAAGACCTCCGGCTAGTTACTGTCTGTGGATGGAGCTGCTGTAAGGAGTCTGGAGGGTCAGGCTAGTTACTGTCTGTGGATGGAGCTGCTGTAAGGAGTCTGGAGGGTCAGGCTAGTTACTGTCTGTGGATGGAGCTGCTGTAAGGAGTCTGGAGGGTCAGGCTAGTTACTGTCTGTGGATGGAGCTGCTGTAAGGAGTCTGGAGGGTCAGGCTAGTTACTGTCTGTGGATGGAGCTGCTGTAAGGAGTCTGGAGGGTCAGGCTAGTTACTGTCTGTGGATGGAGCTGCTGTAAGGAGTCTGGAGGGTCAGGCTAGTTACTGTCTGTGGATGGAGCTGCTGTAAGGAGTCTGGAGGGTCAGGCTAGTTACTGTCTGTGGATGGAGCTGCCGTAAGGAGTCTGGCGCGTCAGGCTCGTTACTGTCTGTGGATGGAGCTGCTGTAATGATTATTTGGCCCAAGGCAACATGCTACTATTGTACTCCCACTACGACATGTACGGCCAACAGAAACACTCCCTGAGTGAGTCAGCCCAGGTCAGCAGCTTCTCCTCTCTGCTCTATCCCTCATCACTACCCTGCTCTCTCTCTCTCTCTCTCTCTCTCTCTCTCTCTCTCTCTCTCTCTCTCTCTCTCTCTCTCTCTCTCTCTCTCTCTCTCTCTCACACTCACACACTCACACACTCACACACTCACACACACACAGCACATGTAATACCAACCCCCCCAACCAGCCCTGTAATGCTCAGCAGGATTAGGGCTGTACTGTATGTCTCCCTCCACACAGGGCGGGGTCAGCAGCAGACATGGAGGGGGGGGGGCTTTACTCCCTCCACACAGGGTGGGGTCAGCAGCAGACATGGAGGGGGGGGGGCTTTACTCCCTCCACACAGGGCGGGGTCAGCAGCAGACATGGAGGGGGGGGGGGGCTTTACTCCCTCCACACAGGGCGGGGTCAGCAGCAGACATGGAGTGGGGGGGGGGGCTTTACTCCCTCCACACAGGGCGGGGTCAGCAGCAGACATGGAGGGGGGGGCTTTACTCCCTCCACACAGGGCGGGGTCAGCAGCAGACATGGAGGGGGGGGCTTTACTCCCTCCACACAGGGCGGGGTCAGCAGCAGACTTGGAGTGGGGGGGGGCTTTACTCCCTCCACACAGGGCGGGGTCAGCAGCAGACATGGAGTGGGGGGGGGGGGCTTTACTCCCTCCACACAGGGCGGGGTCAGCAGCAGAGATGGAGGGGGGGGCTTTACTCCCTCCACACAGGGCGGGGTCAGCAGCAGACATGGAGTGGGGGGGGGGGCTTTACTCCCTCCACACAGGGCGGGGTCAGCAGCAGAGATGGAGGGGGGGGGGCTTTACTCCCTCCACACAGGGCGGGGTCAGCAGCAGAGATGGGGGGGGGGCTTTACTCCCTCCACACAGGGCGGGGTCAGCAGCAGAGATGGAGGGGGGGGGGCTTTACTCCCTCCACACAGGGTGGGGTCAGCAGCAGACATGGAGGGGGGGGGCTTTACTCCCTCCACACAGGGTGGGGTCAGCAGCAGACATGGAGTGGGGGGGCTTTACTGTCCACTGGAAGGGGTTGTTTTTCATTCCCCTTGGCAACAGAAAGACCAGACAGATTGGGATCCGTTGAGCTCTCGGCTTTCTGGTGTAGAATCTGGTGTGTCCATTTTGTTTGTGTGAAACCAAATCACCCTGTGTGTGTGTCTATTGAGAGGGTGTGTGTTGAGGCCCTGGGGTGAGGTGTGTGTGTGTGTGTGTGTGTGTGTGTGTGTGTGTGTGTGTGTGTGTGTGTGTGTGTGTGTGTGTGTGTGTGTGTGTGTGTGTGTGTGTGTGTGCGCTCGTGCGAGGTTACACAAGGTATTGTAACTGTAGTCCTACGGTATCGACTGGTTGACTAAACAGTCAGCAGATCCAGGCTCAGTTCCAGTTCCTCCTAACATCGTATAGATGACAGAAAAGGCTAAAGGTGGGATTATACTCCTTCTCACCTGTTATTCTCTCACCCCATTAGGCTGCTGGTGTGACTGCTTCTGGGTCAGACTTTCTAGTAGATCTAGTTGTCTGCCTCATTAAGATCATATACATGTCAGAGATGATCCACTTCAGGAAATAAACGAGCTAAATGGATTCAATCCCTGTGGTTGTAATTAGTGCTGTCTCAAAAAAAGAGAAAAAAAATGAAACTTCTGTTTTTTCAACCAATCGATTGGTAGAAATGTTAAAACGTGTATTTTTCCATATATAGACACATTATACAGTGCATTTGGAAAGTATTCAGACCCCTTGACTTTTTCCACATTTTGTTATGTTACAGCCTTATTCTAAAATGTATTCAATTACAGTTTTTCCTAATCAATCTACACACAATACCCCATAATGCCAAAGTGAAAAAAAAACAGGTTTTTAGAAAATTTTGCAAATGTATAAAAATAAATATATACCGATCTGCATGCCAGATATGGCTTTCATATGTACATTTTCATTACATTTATAACAACGTCTTCGTATCTCAAAATCATTGTCATGTGGTTAATCAAAAATCAATCTAAGTGACAATGATAAACCTTAAAAGCATATGAAGCCAACAAATAATAACATTGCAGCCTACAGGTAGAAAATATCCTGATTTTAAAATATATATACTTTTGACTAGTTTTGTGTGTCTTATATATATCTCATTGCTTAAATGTATGCATAAATAAGACCTTATAGATGCCCAGTCTTGGTCATCATATGATATATATATATATATATATATATATATATATATATATATATATATAAAAAAAAGCATAACTCACATTGGCTACATATGGCCGGTCTGCAACAAACTTTAAACATTTGTTCTAACTATTAACTTGAGTCTGGCTGGAGGCTCTTGCTAGCAAACTTGTGGCATTGTGTAAAATATTCTGGGCCCTCCGTTTCCAGCGGGACAGACACAGCTATAGGCTATTTGCATAAGGGATAATAAGTAATCATGTAGGCCTATTTTATGAAGTTTCCACTGGATTAGAGCATGACATTTTTGCACTTTCATGCTAAGTAGTTATCGAAACGAAGCGAGCTGGAATACATTGAGGAACTATTGTCATTCTCAGTTGATGTAAAAACATATTATGTTTGCTTGCTGTTTGAGGTGAAGAAAACATGACTTTGAGAAGCTCCTCAGCTCATTAGTGGTGGTGGTGGTGCATTAAGCCAATCAGAAATACTATCAGATCCCCCAATGGGTGCATTCATATGCAGTGGTGTAAAAATACTTGAAAGTACTACTTAAGTAGTTTTTTTGGGTATCTGTACTTTACTTTACTTACTTATATTTTTTACTACTTTTACTTCACTACATTCCTTAAGAAAATATTGTAATTTTTACTCCATACATTTTACAAGACACCCAAAAGTAAATTTTGAATGCTTAGCAGGACAGGAAAATAGTCAAATTCTCACACACTTATCAACCGAACATCCCTGGCCTCTGATCTGGCCACTCACTAAACACAAATGCTTTGTTTGTAAATGATGTCTGAGTGTGCCCCTGGCTTTCAGTAAATAAAAATAAACAAGAAAATGGTGCCGTCTGGTTTGCTTAATATAAGCAATTTGAAATGATTTATACTTTTACTTTTGCTACTTAAATATATTTTAAACCAAATACTTTTAGACTTTTACTCAATTAGTATTTTACTGGGTGACTTACTTTTACTTGAGCCATTTTCTCTTAAGATATCTTTACTTTTACTCAAGTATTGTATGACTGTTGGGTACTTTTTCCACCACTGTTTATATTCCTACTTTTGCGCCCAGGCCAGGTAGTCTATAGGCCTACTTCTATGAGTAATCAGGTGTGCGTCCTTACTCCACATTGATAGGAGTGCTCCAAACAAAAGACAATGACTAAACTCGTAAAATGGAATGAAATAAACCAAAACTTGTTTCTCACAAGGGTAGCATAGGTTGTGTGCTCGGCAAACAACGTGTCCACTGACAACGAAAACGGTAGAAGACTGAAATAATAATATATTAAATGCATGAACAGAAATTACCGTAACCAAACAAACATTGTAGATTAGAAAATATAGGAATTAATGGTAAATGTACAACTGGTGATATGTGTAATGGGGAAATGAAAGGAAATTATGAAACAATGAATGTGCAGAAATTGGCGGGAGAGAGCGCATTCTGGAGCGAGATGTGCATTTTAGCCCACTCCCCTTCTTCCTGGACTGAGCCATCCCCACGGCCTCCGCAATGGATTATATATATATATATATCTATCTATCATTGGCTAGTCGACTAATTGGGTCAGCCCTACTTGTAATGTAAAGATAATGACGAAATGAGATGATAAACTGCTAAATTATAGTGGGCTGCAAACCGCTGTGCTTACTGTGATGGTGTTCGTCATTAAAATAGGCTCCAATCCGAGAACACTGAGTTATGTGAAAACGTCATATGCTTCTGTACCGTGCATGTTTTAAACAGGGAACGTCCTGATTTGGCTCTCGTGAAAGGAAGACGTATACATACCAGGAAGTGTTTTCAACAGGAGGCTGTGTGTTGGGCCTCCCATTTTGAATAAGTGTAGTAGTAACTTTGTGTTTTCTGTCAATGGTTTTTACAGTTTCAATCCTTTTCCATCACCTTGATATGGGGTGGTTAGGGGCAGCCCCCTTGCCACAGTAACTACAGTTAATGTTATGATATATAAGGTTGGTAACTATAATCCTTGTTAACTGTGAAAGTTGACCAGAGTCCTGTGAGCTGTAGAATAGATGCAGTACAGGATATGGTAGTATCCTGTTAAGAACACATGTATCTCTTCCCCTGCTGGAATGCTGTTTACATGGACTAGCCTCATTAGAACGGCTGTGGTAAGCTGACCTCCTCTCCGTCTGAGCTCCACACACCTCCTCTGTCCTCCCTTTCACACACCTCCTCTGTCCTCCCTTTCACACAGGCTGCATTCTCCTCGTATACGTGTGCATTGTACCAGCCTCAACTCCTAAATAAGCTTCATTCCAACCATGCACACACACACACTCTCTATTTTTGGGGGACTCTGATATTACTAGTCATCTTCTAAAGTGTTCTCAAAAGTCTTATTACTATACATGTAGTGTATAAGTGGTGTTGGAGGGGCAATAGGAGGCACTCTTTCCTCTGGTCTAAAAAATATCCCAATGCCCCAGGGCAGTGATTGGGAACACTGCCCTGTGTAGGGTGCTGTCTTTCGGATGGGACGTTAAACGGGTGTCCTGACTCTCTGTGGTCAGTAAAGATCACATGGCACTTATCGTAAGAGTAGGGGTGTTAACCCTGGTGTCCTGGCTAAATTCCCAATCTGGCACTCATACCATCACGGCTGTCTAATCATCCCCAGCTTACAATTGGCTCATTCATCCCCCTCCTCTCCCCTGAAACTATTCCCCAGGTTGTTGCTGTAAATGAGAATGTGTTCTCAGTGAACTGACCTGGTAAAATAAGGGTAAATAAAATAATAAATAAACATGCCAGTGCACTAACCGCTATTCCCCCCCCCCCCCCAAATAGACTGAGCTGTCGTGAATTTTAACGATTTGCTTCAACCAATTGGCGTCTAGGTAGAGGAATGCTGACCAACTTCCCTCTGCTTCTTCTCAACACTCCTTATCTCCCCCAGGCAGAGCCAGAGCCAAGCACAGTTTCTCTCATAGACAGTGTAGGGTTGTAATGGAAGACTGGCCTGATGCAGCGCTAGCTAGCTGAGGAGGGACGGTTCGCTACAGTACATGTTGTAACATCCTGGTCCTACTTTGTCAACCTGACTCAACATTCATGTGTTTGAATGTATTGCAGTCCTGTGTGATTTTTATGTGCTTGTACTGTATTTGACACCACAAATAAAGTTCCCCCAGAAGTTCCCTCTGAAAAAATAAGCATTCATAGTGGATCGACGCTCACTGCTGCTTCTCCCATTGGATCAAAGGGCTGCAGCCAGGTCAAAGTGCAGTTAGACATTTTGTCTCTGCATCGGATCCAAGTATCGACAGGGCCAGAGTGAATACTTTGATGGTTGTGAGCGGTGAGTCCACTCCTCTTACTAAATCAAAGGAAGGGATGCTCCAACTGGACTTGAGCTCATCTGCTGCCAGACCCTTCCAAAACATCTCCATGTCAACATCCTGTCGGTGTGACTGGGGGCGTATTGTATTTGGTGTACACAGTGCAGGTGGTGGAGTTTCTTACGAGAAGACAGACTAATAACATCTGTATTAGTCTGGAGAGAAACAATGCATTGTCCTTGATCTGCTCTAGTTACTCACATCTTCCTGCAACTATTACTAATTGACATCAAGTCAAGATGATGCACAATCATTTGCTCAGGGGACCTTTTCTGGAGACAAAGACCACTCAAACAATACCATATCTGTTATAGCATTCACTGTGCAGAAACGTATTAGTGAACTGCAGTAGCCCAATCTCCGAACAGGCATGGCATTCACTTGCTCAGAAGTCTGTGCAGAAACGTGTTAGTGAACTGCAGAACAGTAGCCCAATCTCCGAACAGGCATGGCATTCACTTGCTCAGAAGTCTTTGCAGAAACGTATCCTAATCTCTGAACAGGCGTAGCATTAGCTGCCCAGGCTGATGCTAGTGTGCCGGGGTCTGGCTCCTGTCACAGTACTAAAGGCTACCAGTTGGCTCGGCAGTGGCAGATGCTGTGTTCAGTCAGTGGCAGCCCAACAATGTGCTTGTGTTTGTGCTGCCTCAAAAAACCTCTTTATTTAAGGCGAGGCTGGTGAGAGTCCTCAGATGCCACGTCAGCAACACAGTGTAGCCAGCACCTGCTGTCGGCATTCACTAGCTGCCCCGGCCCGCTGCCCCGGCCCGCTGCCCCAGCCCGCTGCCCCGGCCTGCTGCCTGTACTACACCTGGGCCTTTGTCAGTGTGGCTTGAGAGATAGATGTATGGAATAGTCTTGATAGATGTATGGAATAGTCTTGATAGATGAATGAAATAGTCTTGATAGATAAATGGAATAGTCTTGATAGATATATGGGAGAATAGATGTTTGGAATAGTCTTAATAGATGTATGGAATAGTCTTGATAGATGTATGGAATAGTCTTGATAGATATATGGAATAGTCTTGATAGATGTATGGAATAGTCTTGATAGATGTATGGGAGAATAGATGTATGGAATAGTCTTAATAGATGTATGGAATAGTCTTGATAGATGTATGGAATAGTCTTGATAGATATATGGAATAGTCTTAATAGATGTATGGAATAGTCTTGATAGATGTATGGAATAGTCTTGATAGATGTATGGGAGAATAGATGTATGGAATAGTCTTGATAGATGTATGGAATAGTCTTGATAGATGTATGGAATAGTCTTGATAGATGTATGGAATAGTCTTGATGGATGTATGGGAGAATAGATGTATGGAATAGTCTTGATAGATGTATAGAATAGTCTTGATAGATATATGGAATAGTCTTGATGGATGTATGGGAGAATAGATGTATGGAATAGTCTTGATAGATGTATGGAATAGTCTTGATAGATGTATGGAATAGTCTTGATAGATGTATGGAATAGTCTTGATAGATATATGGAATAGTCTTGATAGATGTATGGAATAGTCTTGATAGATATATAGAATAGTCTTGATAGATGTATGGGAGAATAGATGTATGGAATAGTCTTAATAGATGTATGGAATAGTCTTGATAGATATATGGAATAGTCTTGATAGATGTATGGAATAGTCTTGATAGATGTATGGTATAGTCTTGATAGATGTATGGGAGAATAGATGTATGGAATAGTCTTGATAGATGTATGGAATAGTCTTGATAGATGTATGGGAGAATAGATGTATGGAATAGTCTTGATAGATATATGGAATAGTCTTGATGGATGTATGGGAGAATAGATGTATGGAATAGTCTTGATAGATGTATGGAATAGTCTTGATAGATGTATGGGAGAATAGATGTATGGAATAGTCTTAATAGATGTATGGAATAGTCTTGATAGATATATAAAATAGTCTTGATAGATGTATGGAATAGTCTTGATAGATGTATAGTCTTGATAGATGTATGGAATAGTCTTGATGGATGTATGGAATAGTCTTGATAGATGTATGGGAGAATAGATGTTTGGAATAGTCTTGATAGATGTATAGAATAGTCTTGATAGATGTATGGGAGAATAGATGTTTGGAATAGTCTTGATAGATGTATAGAATAGTCTTGATAGATGTATGGGAGAATAGATGTTTGGAATAGACTTAATAGATATATGGAATAGTCTTGTTAGATATATGGAATAGACTTGATAGATATATGGAATAGTCTTGATAGATATATAGGAGAGTAGATGTTTGGAATAGACTTGATAGATATATAGGAGAATAGATGTTTGTAATAGATGTTTGCGTATAGAATTAATAGATATATAGGAGAATAGATGTTTGTGTATAGAATTAATAGATATATAGGAGAATAGATCTTTGTGTATAGACTTGATAGATATATGGGAGAATAGATGTTTGTAATAGATGTTTGCGTATAGAATTAATAGATATATAGGAGAATAGATGTTTGTGTATAGACTTGATAGATATATGGGAGAATAGATGTTTGCGTATAGACTTGATAGATATATGGGAGAATAGATGTTTGCGTATAGAATTAATAGATATATAGGAGAATAGATGTTTGTGTATAGACTTGATAGATATATGGGAGAATAGATGTTTGTGTATAGACTTGATAGATATATGGGAGAATAGATGTTTGTGTATAGTCTTGATAGATATATAGGAGAATAGATGTTTGTGTATAGACTTGATAGATATATGGGAGAATAGATGTTTGTGTATAGACTTGATAGATATATGGGAGAATAGATGTTTGCGTATAGACTTGATAGATATATAGGAGAATAGATGTTTGTGTATAGACTTGATAGATATATGGGAGAATAGATGTTTGTAATAGATGTTTACGTATAGACTTGATAGATATATGGGAGAATAGATGTTTGCGTATAGTCTTGATAGATATATAGGAGAATAGATGTTTGTGTATAGACTTGATAGATATATGGGAGAATAGATGTTTGCGTATAGACTTGATAGATATATAGGAGAATAGATGTTTACTTATAGAATTAATAGATATATAGGAGAATAGATGTTTGTGTATAGACTTGATAGGTAAATGGCAGAATAGATGTTTGCGTATAGACTTGATAGATAAATGGCAGAATAGATGTATGGAATAGTCTGGAACAGAAAAGTGTGTCAGATTTCTATCTGTAGAAATAGTCACTGTTCTCTAATTATCCTTAATCATAATAGTCGTCTACCAGGATTTCTGGAAAACCACGGTCATTTATTGAAAGTTCCAGGAATTTTGCAACCCTTCCCATCACCCATAAATGAGCTTAAAGTTGTCAGTGTTTTAGCAACATGAAATCTTATTAAAATCTGTTCCTATAAACCCCCAGGAAGAATATGACAGCTTTATATTTGTGTGTGTATATTTATTTATTTATATATATATATATATATATAATTTTTTTTTATTATTTATAAATTTTTTTCGAGTGCGCACCTAAATATGGCCATTTTCACGTTTTCATACTTTCAGACTGTTTGGGAATGACGTACATTAAGGCTATTGAACATTCTATAGCAATATAAAGTGGGAACGCACACTGCACTAAATAAAACCTAATAAAAACATCTGTCTTGTCCAGGACCATACAGACCGGTGTGCCTTAGCCAATCAGAAGTACAGCAGGCCTATATGCAAATAAGCAATTTTCCCCACGGGCCTGCCATCATTCACTTTGAACTGGACTGTGTGTTTACAGGCAGTAGGACCTGCCATCATTCACTTTGAACTGGACTGTGTGTTTACAGGCAGTAGGACCTGCCATCATTCACTATGAACTAGACTGTGTGTTTACAGGCAGTAGAACCTGCCATCATTCACTATGAACTGGACTGTGTGTTTACAGGCAGTAGGACCTGCCATCATTCACTTTGAACTGGACTGTGTGTTTACAGGCAGTAGGACCTGCCATCATTCACTTTGAACTAGACTGTGTGTTTACAGGCAGTAGGACCTGCCATCATTCACTTTGAACTAGACTGTGTGTTTACAGGCAGTAGGACCTGCCATCATTCACTTTGAACTGGATTGTGTGTTTACAGGCAGTAGGACCTGTCATCATTCACTATGAACTGGACTGTGTGTTTACAGGCAGTAGGACCTGCCATCATTCACTTTGAACTAGACTGTGTGTTTACAGGCAGTAGCAACAACGCAACATTAGATCATTATAAAGCATATGGCAAAATACACCTGAATGGATTTCTGCAAGTATGTAAATTCCACGGGAGTCCTCTAATATTTGAGAACTTTACAGTCATGTTGATCAAATAGCCTACTTGTTCATGGTTGTCTTTTGAATCAAATAGAACCTATTTTTAAAACCTCTTATAAAGTTGGTATTGTAGCATAAACAAGGAATTTGATATATTTTTCTGATATTATGATTATGTTTGTTTCATATCTGCAAAGTAGTTAAAATGTTGTCAGTTCCACTTTAATGTTTCATCCTAATGAATAGGCTGTTTATCTTCTCAACAGCTTTAACTAATGTACACAATGTGTCTCTCTGTTATTCATAGACACGCACTCACTGTCTGTACACGTTATGGGAGTGGAAAATAGACATTCTGGATTTCCATTTGTTATGGCTTGGTTTCATTCTTTCCAGTTGAAACTACATGGTTCAATAATTTCCGTTCAAATGCACTCAGTACCCCGAAGAGTTGTTCGCTTCCTTCGTTGTAGAGACACATCGTAGTGTACAAAAATACCAACATGAACAGGAACGATCATTCACACATCACTAATACACATCATCTCTCTCTTTGCTCTTGCTCTCTTTTTCCTACACTCCCCCATTCACACACCATCCATTCCTCCTTTCCTGTGTGGCCTTGACTGTGTCCATCTGCAGCTGGCTGTGTTATCCTGCTGCTCCCTCCTCTGCAGCTGGCTGTGTTATCCTGCTGCTCCCTCCTCTACAGCTGGCTGAGTTATCCTGCTGCACCCTCCTCTGCAGCTGGCTGAGTTATCCTGCTGCTCCCTCCTCTACAGCTGGCTGAGTTATCCTGCTGCTCCCTCCTCTGCAGCTGGCTGTGTTATCCTGCTGCTCCCTCCTCTGCAGCTGGCTGTGTTATCCTGCTGCTCCCTCCTCTGCAGCTGGCTGTGTTATCCTGCTGCTCCCTCCTCTGCAGCTGGCTGTGTTATCCTGCTGCTCCCTCCTCTGCAGCTGGCTGTGTTATCCTGCTGCTCCCTCCTCTGCAGCTGGCTGTGTTATCCTGCTGCTCCCTCCTCTGCAGCTGGCTGTGTTATCCTGCTGCTCCCTCCTCTGCAGCTGGCTGTGTTATCCTGCTGCTCCCTCCTCTGCAGCTGGCTGTGTTATCCTGCTGCTCCCTCCTCTGCAGCTGGCTGTGTTATCCTGCTGCTCCCTCCTCTGCAGCTGGCTGTGTTATCCTGCTGCTCCCTCCTCTGCAGCTGGCTGTGTTATCCTGCTGCTCCCTCCTCTACAGCTGGCTGTGTTATCCTGCTGCTCCCTCCTCTGCAGTTGGCTGTGTTATCCTGCTGCTCCCTCCTCTGCAGCTGGCTGTGTTATCCTGCTGCTCCCTCCTCTGCAGCTGGCTGTGTTATCCTGCTGCTCCCTCCTCTGCAGCCCTCTACACTCCTCTTCTGTCCTGTACATGTAAAGGAGTGGATGTCAGTTGGTTTTTAAGTTAAAAGTCTCATTTTCTGCCTCTGTAACCTCTTTCTCCTCCTCGTCTTTCCCTTTCCTTCCCCTTCCGTAAGAGGAGTGGGAGGACTCTTTGGGGGGGCTTAGTAATAATAATAGTAATAATGAATACCATGGGGGACCAGTATGAAAAAGTATGAAAATATATGCACTCACTACTGTAAGTAGTTCTGGATAACAGCGTCTGCTAAATTACTTAAATGTAAATGTCTAGTTAGTCTATCTGGGTGTATAAAGTCAGTGTCTCTAGTTAGTCTATCTGGGTGTATAAAGTCAGTGTCTTTATGTTAATGTCTGAAGTTAGTCTATCCATGTAGATCACAAAGTAGACTCCCATGTGCACCACTTCCCCACCTGTCTCTCTCCTGTACTGAACTGTAAAGGTGAGCATTAGAATGTGTAGTCCAACATTCCTTCACCCTAACTCTTATCATGTCCGCACAGCTAAACTACACTTATATCCCCTCCCACTAGCTCATTGGTCAGTTGGGTCCTTTCCCGGGATTTATTTGAACAGGGACCATTAACATTTTACCCATGGTCATAGATGTTGTTAAGGAGCCTTTTGGTCCTAGACTTGGCGCTCCGGTACCGCTTGCTCTGCGGTAGCAGAGAGAACAGTCTATGACTCGGGTGACAGGAGTCTTTGACCATTGGGCTTTCCTCTGACACCACCTAGTATATAGGTCTTGGATGGCAGGAAGCTTGGCCCCAGTGATGTACTGATAGCAGCTAAATTGCATCATGTTAAAGGGATATTTTGGATTTTTGGCCCTTTATTACTTCCCCAGAGTCAGATGAACAAGTGGATACCATTTTTATGTCTCTGTGGCCAGTATGAAGGAAGTTAAAGGTAGCATTGTATGATGCAACTAACTAGCGTTAGTGCAATGTAAATGGTATCCACAAGTTCATTTGACTCTGGGGAAGTACACTGAACAAAAATATAAACTCAACATGTAAAGTGTTGGTTCCGTGTTTCATGAGCTGAAACAAAAGGACCCAGGAATTTTCCATACGCACAAAAGGCTTATATCTCTCAAATGTTGTGCTAAAATGTATATCCCTATTAGTGAGCATTTCTCCTTTGCCAAGATAATCCATCCACCTGACAGGTGTGGCATATCAAGAGCTGATTAAACAACATGATCATTACACAGGTGCACCTTGTGCTGGGGACAATACAAGGCCACTCTAAAATGTGCAGTTTTGTCACACAACACAATGCCATAGATGTCTCATGGTTTGAGGGAGCGTGCAATTGGCATGCTGACTGCAGGAATGTCCACCAGAGCTGTTCCCAGTGATTAGGGCCTAATTCATTTATTTCAATTGAGTGATTTCCTTGAACTGTAACTCTTCTGTTCTCCGTTTATATTTTGTTCAGTGTACATCAATCTACAGAGGTGACTGTAGTGGTGCGGTTCACATCTGGCGATGGCCGTCGTAGTGGCCCGGTACTCTTAGTCCAGATGTGCTTCGTAGCGGCCCGGTACTCTTAGTCCAGATGGGCTTCGTAGCAGCCCGGTACTCTTAGTCCAGATGGGCTTCGTAGCGGCCCGGTACTCTTAGTCCAGATGGGCTTCGTAGCGGCCCGGTACTCTTAGTCCAGATGGGCTTCGTAGCGGCCCGGTACTCTTAGTCCAGATGGGCTTCGTAGCGGCCCGGTACTCTTAGTCCAAATGGGCTTCGTAGCGGCCCGGTACTCTTAGTCCAGATGGGCTTCGTAGCGGCCCGGTACTCTTAGTCCAGATGGGCTTCGTAGCGGCCCGGTACTCTTAGTCCAGATGTGCTTCGTAGCGGCCCGGTACTCTTAGTCCAGATGGGCTTCGTAGCGGCCCGGTACTCTTAGTCCAGATGTGCTTCGTAGCGGCCCGGTACTCTTAGTCCAGATGGGCTTCGTAGCGGCCCGGTACTCTTAGTCCAGATGGGCTTCGTAGCGGCCCGGTACTCTTAGTCCAGATGGGCTTCGTAGCGGCCCGGTACTCTTAGTCCAGATGTGCTTCGTAGCGGCCCGGTACTCTTAGTCCAAATGGGCTTCGTAGCGGCCCGGTACTCTTAGTCCAGATGGGCTTCGTAGCGGCCCGGTACTCTTAGTCCAGATGTGCTTCGTAGCGGCCCGGTACTCTTAGTCCAGATGTGCTTCGTAGCGGCCCGGTACTCTTAGTCCAGATGGGCTTCGTAGCGGCCCGGTACTCTTAGTCCAGATGTGCTTCGTAGCGGCCCGGTACTCTTAGTCCAGATGGGCTTCGTAGCGGCCCGGTACTCTTAGTCCAGATGGGCTTCGTAGCGGCCCGGTACTCTTAGTCCAGATGTGCTTCGTAGCGGCCCGGTACTCTTAGTCCAGATGTGCTTCGTAGCGGCCCGGTACTCTTAGTCCAGATGGGCTTCGTAGCGGCCCGGTACTCTTAGTCCAGATGGGCTTCGTAGCGGCCCGGTACTCTTAGTCCAGATGGGCTTCGTAGCGACCCGGTACTCTTAGTCCAGATGGGCATCGTAGCGGCCCGGTACTCTTAGTCCAGATGGGCATCGTAGCGGCCCGGTACTCTTAGTCCAGATGGGCTTCGTAGCGGCCCGGTACTCTTAGTCCAGATGGGCTTCGTAGCGGCCCGGTACTCTTAGTCCAGATGGGCTTCGTAGCGGCCCGGTACTCTTAGTCCAGATGGGCATCGTAGCGACCCGGTACTCTTAGTCCAGATGGGCTTCGTAGCGGCCCAGTACTCTGGGCTTCGTAGCGGCCCGGTACTCTTAGTCCAGATGGGCTTCGTAGTGGCCCAGTACTCTTAGTCCAGATGGGCATCGTACCGGCCCGGTACTCTTAGTCCAGATGGGCTTCCTCACACTAAAGCACAGACATCTGGAAAACAGCAGGGTTTCTTACTAGTGAACAACACGAGGGACATCACCCCGCAGTAGGTCAGTCGTGGAAACAACATCACGGGCTGTGGACTGTGCTCTTCCTGTAACCGTCCCCTAGTGTGGTTTAGGTGCATGCTGTGTTTGACTCCAGGTAGGTTTGGAGAGTTTGTGTCCTCTTCGCCATACTTTTTGGTCAAAGAGCGTAGTGCGCTCTGAAGTATGTCTACAGCAAGGTTGAGGTCAGTTCTGTTTACATTTAATTGAGTTAATTTAGTGAATGCATCAACAATTAAATAAAAAAAAAAATAATGTAATCAAGTTTGTTGGACAGTGACTCACAGCCATGTAGCGTTGAGGCCAAAGATCGACAATAAATTAATTGTTGAAGGAAAGCTTAAACTGTCAGTCCCTTCTCACCTTCTCCCCCTCGCTCCCTCACTCCACCCCTCCTTCTCTGGTTGTCTGGTCATTCTAACTGCACTCGACTCACAACCCAAGCCCTGTAAGATGATACGTGTCACCACCATGCTAAGAATAAAGCGCTTGTCCACCTGGAATGTAGCCTGTGGTATAGAAATGACTTAACTGTCCACAACAATGACTACAGTTCCCTCCCAATGTAAAGCCTTTAACAGCCTCTATCTCCATTGTATCTGGACTTCACTGTTTCCTTCTGAGTAAGCCGTGGCCTTAACAACGTCCTGTTGATGTGTAACAGAACGTTGTTACAGTAAATGCGTCAGAACATGGTTCTCTAGTGAATGTTTCGGGTACAATAGGCTACATTCTTTTTGTGTTTGTTTAGCTCATATAGAATTTAGCATATCATACTCCCGAGTGGCGCTGCGGTCTAAGGCACTGCATCTCAGAGCAAGAGGTGTCACTACAGTCCCTGGTTTGAATCCAGGCTGTATCACATTCGGCCGTGATTGGAGTCCCATAGGGCGACGCACAATTAGCCCAGCGTCGTCCGGGTTTGTCCAGGGTAGGCCGTCGTTGTAAATAAGAATTTGTTCTTAAGTGATTTGCCTTGTTAAATAAATACAAAAATTAAAGAAAAATACTCCCAGCCTACAACTGTTTCTAGACAGGCCGCAGTAGTATACCCCTGAGAATTTTCCCAGGATTGGAAGAAGTGTCTCTGAGATCTAACTAATGGGATTGACCTCCTTTCTGCTGTGTCCATGTGGGTTAGCGTTAGCCTCATTGTGCTAAGTCACTCCCTTCACTCCATCTATAGTTAGCCCTAGTCTAGCCTTAACCAGCTAATGCTTGACATGTGACCCATGTTGTGGGTTTGTTGCTGGCTGATGAGGCCAGCTGTTCTGGCTTTACCTCAACATGTCTGGTTTAACAGGAAGAGCTCTAGAAACACCCAGAGCATTACATGTGCAGAACCTCCCCCTTCCTCTGCCTCCTCCTCCTCTTCTCACACTTCAAGCTAGCTTAGAATCTGAAGTTTGACACTTCATTTATATATTTTTTAACCCTTTTTTTCTCCCCAATTTCGTGGTATCCAATTGGTAGTTACAGTCTTGTCTCATCGCTGCAACTCCCGTACGGACTCTGGAGAGGCGAAGGTCGAGAGCCGTGCTTCCTCCGAAACGCAACCCAATGCAATCCGCACTGCTTCTTGACACAATGCCCACTTAACCTGGAAGCCAGCCACACCAATGTGTCGGAGGAAACACCGTACACCTGGCGACCGTGTCAGCGTACACTGCACCCGGACCGCCACAGCAGTCGCTAGTGCGCGATGGGACAAGGACATCCCTGCCGGCCAAACCCTCCACTAACCCGGACGACATTATGCCGATTGTGCGCCTCCTCATGGGTCTCCCGGTTGCGGCCGGCTGCGTCAGAGCCTGGACTCGAACCCAGAATCTTTAGTGGCACAGCTACAGTGCCTTAGACCACTGCGACACTCGGGAGGCAATATAACTGCAAAATGCAACAATTTCAAATATTTGTCTGAGTTACAGATCATATGAGGAAATCTGTCAATTGAAATAAATTCATAAGGCCCTAATCTATGGATTTCACATGACTGGGAATACAGATATGCATCTGTTGGTCACAGATACCTTTTTAAAAAAAAAATGGGCCTCACAATGGGCCTTAGGATCTCATCACGGTATCTCCGTACATTTAAATTGCCATCAATTTAAAATGCAGTTGTGTTAGTTGTCCGTAGCTTATGCCTGCCCTTACCATAACCCCACCGCCACCATGGGGCATTCTGTTCACAATATTTACATCAGCAAACCGCTCACCCACACGACGCTCACACGAGGCTGGTTGGACGTACTGCCAAATACTCTAAAACGACTTGAGGCGGTTTATGGTAGAGAAATGAACATTCAATTATCTGGCAACTGCTCTGGTGGACCATTTCCTGCAGTCAGCATGCCAATTGCATTCTCCCTCAAAACTTGACACATCTGTGGCATTGTTGTGGGACAACTTTACATTTTAGAGTGGCCTTTTATTACCCCCCAGCACAAGGTGCACCTGTGTAATGATCATGCTGTTTGTTCAGCTTCTTATTATGCCACACCTGACAGGTGGATGGATTATCTTGGCAAAGGAGAAATGCTTACTAACAGAGATGTAAACAAATTTGTGTACAACATTTGAGAGAAATAAGCTTTTTCTGCATATTGAACTTTTCTGGGATCTTTTATTTCAGCTCTTGAAAGTGTTTATATTTTTGGTCAGTGTAGTTATTGTTACCTCACTTCGACAGAGTTTAGTCAATTGATTTAAATAATCTTTGTTGTAGTCAAGCAAGATAGCAATGGAAGCTGTACGTGACCCACTACATAGGAGCTGAAATCATCAGTGGTGTGGCGTTTAGTGAAGGGTGTTTGCTGGGTAAATACTGGGCTTGGATTAGGGAATGGAAGCTCTCCAAAGTAAACAATGTTCATGTATGGAGGAGTTAAGGGAGAAACTTTTCATGGCGAGACCGAGGGAGAGAGTTAGGGAGATAAAGGGCAGAAAGCCAAGCTGTCTTTCTCCACCACCTCCAATCAAAAGCCTAGCAATCACAGCACTGATAAAAGCCATATGAACACAATGATAAAGTACTGGTTTCATACATTGCTTCTGGTGAATCCACATGGATTTCCTTGCAGTTTCGTAAGTGATTTCCTGCATGGTTAAATATTTCCTGGCTAGTAGAATAGATGAAGTCATAGCTGAGGCTTGAGGAGCAGCTGCAGTCCTGTAGAGCAGAGGTTCCTAAACTGTTTCAGTTAGACACCCAAATGAGAAATTGACCATCGTCCCGTGACCTAAATCATTCTTCAACGAGCAAAATTAAGTAGAAATAATGTGTGGTTTATACACTGCGTGCACAATTATTAGGCAAGTGAGTAGTCTGATCTTATCATTGTTTGTATTCACATTTTCCAACTCCAAACCGTATAAACTTGAATGCTTATTGGATTTAATCATTTTCAGGTGATATGTATTTGTGTAATGAGGGAGGGTGTGGCAAAAGTGAATAACACCTTATATCAAGGTGTGCATAATTATTAGGCAGCCTCATTAGCTCAGGTAAAATGGGCCAAAAAAAGAGATTTAACTGACACTGAAAAGCAAAAATGTAAAATGCCTTTCAGACGGATGCGACACTCTTTAAATAGCTAAACTATTGAGGTGTGACCACCGGACATTCAAACGTTTTGTTGCGAATAGTCAACTGGGGCGCAAAAAACGCATGGGGAAGAAAAGGTGCAAATTAACTGCAAAAGACTTGAGAAGAATTAAACGTCAAACTACCAGGAACCCATTATCCTCCAGCGCCACCGTATTCCAGAACTACAACCTACCTGGAGTGTTCAGAAGTACAAGGTGTCAAGTGCTCAGAGACATGGCCAAGGTCAAGAAGACTGAAACAAGACCACCACTGAATAAGATTCACAAGTTGAAGCATCAACTTGTGAATCGACAACTATACCAGTTGTCGATGTCCTCTCATTTTTGCCACAGGCTATGAGCCGGCCTGTGACAAGTGGGAGCTCATCCGGGATGTTGTGACAAGTGGGGGCTCATCCGGGATGTTGTGACAAGTGGGGGCTCATCCGCAAGTTGTGACAAGTGGGGGCTCATCCATAAGTTGTGACAATTGGGCAAAGAAATACCTGAAGACAGATTTTTCAAAGGTTTTATGGACAGATGAAATGAAAGTGACTCTTGATGGACCAAATGGATGGGCCCGTGGCTGGATCAGTAATGGGCACCACTGAGTCAGGTGCCAGCAAGGTGAAGGAGGGGTACTGGTATGGGCTGCTATCATTGAGGATGAGGTAGTTGGACCTTTTCGGGATGAAGATGGACTGACACTCAACTCCCAAACCTACTGCCAGTTTCTGGAAGATTCTTTCGTCAAACAGTGGTACAGGAAGAAGTCCTCAGCATTCTAGAAGGCCATGATCTTTATGCAGGACAATGCTCCATCACATGCATCCAAGTACTCCACTGCTTGGCTAGCCAGCAAGGGCCTCAAAGATGCCTGAATAATGACCTGGCCCCCTTCCTCAACCTGACTTAAATCCAATTGAGAACTTGTGGGCCCTTCTCAAACGTGAGATTTACAGTGATGGAAGACAATACACCTTTTGAACAGCATTTGGGAGGCTGTGGTTGCTGCTTCAGTAAAAATGGATCGTGAACAGATCAAGAAACTGACAGACTCCATGGATTGAAGGCTCATGGCAGTTATTGAAAATAAGGGTGGCTATATTGGTCACTGAATATTTTTGAAAGGCCAAAAATGTTATATAATTGTCATTTTGTGTTACTTATCTGTTACACTTACTCTAAACATTGAGAATAAACAAGTGAGTTGAGAGAAATTATTTTTGTAATTTAGTTGCCCAATAATTCTGCACACTAATAGTTGCCTAATAATTGTGCACACTTATATATTTCCCTGAGAAAGACAAAACTCACTTTTCCTTTGTTAAACATTCAGGTTTGAGGTTCAATAACATTTTGGATTGACTGAGAGCATTGTGTTTGTTCAACAATAAAATTAATCCTGAGGAATACAATTTGCCTAATAATTGTGCACGCAGTGTATATCAATCAATGTATTTATAAAGCCCTTTTTACATCAGCTGATGTCACAAAGTGCTATACAGAAACCCAGCCTAAAACCCCAAACAGCATGTATTCTCATATCTCACGACCCACCTCTCACATGCCCAGGGCCCTGACCCCTATTTTAAGAAACCTTGCAGTAGAGTGTTGAGTACCGTTTGACTTATTGTGGGCCAACTGGTTCCTGTCTGAAGTGGGTTATTGACATCTGGCCAGAAAGCAGTGCTGTTTTCCTTCCATTCTGAGGCTCAGACGCAATCACATGAATGTCCTCATGCTAACCTCAATAAATATAAAGTAGACTTGTATTTGGTGAAGTTGGATACCTAACCTAAAGCTACCAGAAGTACATCTTCAGGAGTCATTTATTTTATGGAACATTTCGCTGATATCTTTAAAGCCGTGAGGTAAGGTTTAAAAAAACATCCACAAGAACCAAGAATCTACCTTGCACAAAATGGCTGTTCATCTGTTTAACAGATTCTTCTCTCCCTGGAGTTGATTTGGAACGCTCCTACAGTATTGGCAGGGAACACAATAGTAGTTCTTGTTCTACTGTTGCAGTGGGATGCCCAAAAGCGCACTGTAGGTCTGCTATTGTCACTTTTGTCCTGGTTTCCTTTGACCGTGGCTCAGTCGGTAGAACATGGCGCTTGCAACTCAAGGGTTGTGGGTTCGATTCCAGCTGGAACCACCCATACGTAAAATATATGCACGCATGGCTATAAGTTGCTTTGGCTAAAAGTGTCTGTTAAATGGCATATTATGTGATTTGTTACTACTGCATCTCTGTCCCCTTCTCTTTTTGTGATTCAGTGTGTTTGAGAACGACTTTCCTTCAGCCACCTTTTACCACACTAGACCTTTTACCTTCCGCCGTCTCCAGTAACTCCATCCCTGTACACACAGTTAGCTAAGGCAGTACTCTGGGAAAGCAGAAGTCCTAGCCCAGCCTCCGGCCAACACTGACTGATCTACAATACCAATTAGCAATAGCATCGCTCTGTTAGCACAAGGAGATTCTTGGCCTTACAAATACATGAGGAGAGTTGGGTTGCTGCTGCTTAGGAATCCCACTCCATACTCAACCTCCCCATAACTGTTTTCACAGCGCTGCTCCTTCATGCTTCACACAAACAACAGTTTTTCCACCCAACATTTAATCTTTGAGTAATGAGGTTCTTGGTGAAGGGATGTGGAGATCGCGTTACAATTCATCATCACTGTGTGAGAAAGGAAAACAATGCCATACTGGCTAATCAGACTTTGGTAACACTTTACTGTAAGTGTCCTTATTCATAAAGCCTTTATAACAGATATAACACTTTACAACTTTTGTCATAAGCAACATTTCTCTGTCTCTCTCTTTCCATCTGTCTCCCTCCCCCTCTCTGCTACATTCCTTCCCCCTCTATAGTAGCCAGATTTGGGAAGATTCTCTCCCCGCCACCCGCATTTCCTCTGCTTCCGCTCGCGTCTGGCTTCTCCTTCCTTTTCCCGCCATGGCAAGGCCAAAGCCTGGCGGGCCCCCTCCTTTTAAGCCATCCTCATTTTACTGTACCTAACAAGCCAAGTGGAGGACAAAGGGCCTGAGTGGTAGAGAGGGATGGCTGGGTGATACTAGAGTAATCCACTGGACCGAGTGCATCTTGTGTTTTGGTATGAACACACACATTCCTCTATGGTGGAGCTGTATGTTCTCTTGTCTAGAGGATCTCCCATGGTGGAGCTGTATGTTCTCTTCTCTAGAGGGTCCTCTATGGTGGAGCTGTATGTTCTCTTGTCTAGAGGATCTCCCATGGTGGAGCTGTATGTTCTCTTCTCTAGAGGATCTCCCATGGTGGAGCTGTATGTTCTCTTGTCTAGAGGGGTCCTCTGGTGGAGCTGTATGTTCTCTTGTCTAGAGGGGTCCTCTGGTGGAGCTGTATGTTCTCTTGTCTAGAGGGGTCCTCTGGTGGAGCTGTATGTTCTCTTGTCTAGAGGGGTCCTCTGGTGGAGCTGTATGTTCTCTTGTCTAGAGGGGTCCTCTATGGTGGAGCTGTATGTTCTCTTGTCTAGAGGGTCCTCTATGGTGGAGCTTTATATTCTCTTGTCTAGAGGGGTCCTCTGGTGGAGATGTATGTCCTCTATGTTGGAGCTGTATGTTCTCTTGTCTAGAGGGGTCCTCTATGGTGGAGCTGTATGTTCTCTTGTCTAGAGGGTCCTCTATGGTGGAGCTCTATGTTCTCTTGTCTAGAGGGGTCCTCTATGGTGGAGCTGTATGTTCTCTTGTCTAGAGGATCTCCCATGGTGGCGCTGTATGTTCTCTTGTCTAGAGGGGTCCTCTGGTGGAGCTGTATATTCTCTTGTCTAGAGGGTCCTCTATGGTGGAGCTGTATGTTCTCTTGTCTAGAGGGTCCTCTATGGTGGAGCTGTATGTTCTCTTGTCTAGAGGATCTCCCATGGTGGAGCTGTATGTTCTCTTGTCTAGAGGATCTCCCATGGTGGAGCTGTATGTTCTCTTGTCTAGAGGATCTCCCATGGTGGAGCTGTATGTTCTCTTGTCTAGAGGATCTCCCATGGTGGAGCTGTATGTTCTCTTGTCTAGAGGATCTCCCATGGTGGAGCTGTATGTTCTCTTGTCTAGAGGGTCCTCTATGGTGGAACTGTATGTTCTCTTGTCTAGAGGGTCCTCTATGGTGGAGCTGTACGTTCTCTTGTCTAGAGGATCTCCCAGTGGAATCGTCAGTACATCTCAGTTTTCCTGTGTGGAATACATTAAAAGTGAACTTTCTTGTTGGTCATATGGGTATTTGTCAAATAAGGTGCAGCACCATTTAGACCAATTTGTGTAAACATTTCATTGAAGATATTGTATTTTCATGAGAGATGGAACATCCGCTCAGTAGATGGGTATTCAATGTATAGTCTTTACTTTTTGCCATAAAATCTTGAGTTCACTGGAAAAAGGTGTTTCCTTTCAATAAAAGACCTGCTATTCCCATTCATGTTGGTGGGTGTCCTGAAGTCAAATCAAAGTTTATTTGTCACATGCGCCGAGAGGTTGTTATCCTGGCACCACACTGCCAGTTCTCTGACCTCCTCCCTATAGGCCATCTCATCGTTGTCGGTGATTAGGCCTACCACTGTTGTGTCATCAGCATTTGGCCTGAGTCGTGTTTGGCCGCGCAGTCGTTGGTGAACAGGGAATACAGGAGGGGACTAAGTGCACACCCCTGACGGGCCCCAGTGTTAAGGATCAGCGTGGCAGATGTGTTGTTGCCTGCTCTTACCACCTTGGGGCGGCCCGTCAGGAAGGTTGCACGTGATGCTGGTAAAAAATTTGGTAAAACTGATTTAAGTTTGCCTGCATTAAAGTCCCTGGCCACTAGGGGTGCGCTTCTGGGTGAGCATTTTCTTCTTTGCTTATGGCCTTATAGAGTTGGTTGAGAGCGGTTTAAGTGCCAGCTTAGTTCTGTGGTGGTAAATAGACGGCTACGAGTAATATAGATGAGAACTCTCTTGGTAGATAGTGTGGTCTACAGCTTATCTTAAGGTACTCCACCTCAGGCGAGCCTCTTTAATATTAGACATCGCGCACCAGCTGTTATTGAGAAATAGACACACACCCTCACCCCTCGTCTTACCAGAGGTAGCGTCTCTGTTTTGCCGGTGCATGCAAAATCCCGCTAGCTCTATATTGTCCGTAACGTCGTTCAGCCATGTCTTGTGAAACATAAGACGTTACAGTTTTCAATGTCCCGTTGGTAGGATAATCTTAATCGTAGGTCATCAATTTAATTTTCCAATGATTACACGTTAGCAAGAAGAACGGATGGCAGTGGGAGTTTACTCGCTTGGCTACGGATTCTCAGAAGGCTGCCCGATCTGCAGCCCCTTTTCCTGCGTCTTTTCTTTAAGCAAATGACGAGGATCTGGGCCTGTTCCAGTGAAAGCAGTATGTCCTTCTCATCAGACTCGTTAAAGGAAAACGTTTCTTCCAGTCCTCAGAGAGTAATCACTTTTCTGATGTCCAGAAGTTATTTTCGGTCATAAGAGACAGTAGCAGCAACATTATGTACACAATAAGTTTAAAAAGTTACACAAAACACAAAAAAACGAACAAAATAGCACAATTGGTTGGGAGAATGTAAAACGTCAGGCATGTTCTTCGGGTGTGTGACCCTCACTCTCCTAAATCAGCTATTTTAAACCTTTGCTTTTTTACGAAATCCAGTGTCTTTCACAAGAGACCTAAGTCGATAGGGGAACAAAACCTCAGCAGGCTGACAAGAAGATGGTTGGAGTTGTTGAGAAATCCCATGTTGACACAGTCCTTGAGAGTGAGTGGGTTTTATTGTTTGCGCTAGAAGATGGGGCCTGTTCAGAAATAGCAGAGCACATTTACTTAGCTAATGTCAAACACATCACTGTGGATGTGTGTGCATGTGATGTGATGTGCATGTATCTCTGTCTGTATGTGTGGAAGTCTGCTCTGCGTGGGTGTGTGTATGTGTGTGCTTTGGCTGTTTTCCACACACTCCTGCGTCTCACGTTCCACTGAAAGTGACAGATCAGCATTAAGTCCAGTGGGTTTGGGTTGCAGATGTAATTCACTCTGAGTCAGGTCAGTCCAGGGACTTGGCTCTAGACTAGAGGACTGTTTGTTATCTTGTGGATCCACTGTGCCATCATTGGCTTGACATAGAGAAGGCTAAAAAGGTGTGTCCAGATGTCTTTTGCAAAAGTCTTGGCCCAACCTATAGTTTGTACTTTTTTTGAGATTTCGGACCATTCTTTTTCACAGTTCTGGTCATTGTGACATATTACCTAAGTGCCATCATTGAGCCTAATCCCAGCAGCCCTATGGTGGCCTGAAGAGATCTAGACTAGACATAGGCCTTATTGTCCAATTGGAACCTCCTCTAGCCTTGAACCAAGAACAGCATGTCCCATCGCTACACCAGACAGACCTAACGACTCTCCTCCCAGAATGTTTTCACTAATCGGATAGATCCATCAGGCCGGATGGTTTGGAGTGGGGGCCGGATGGTTTGGAGTGGGGGCCGGATGGTTTGGAGTGGGGGCCGGATGGTTTGGAGTGGGGGCCGGATGGTTTGGAGTGGGGGCCGGATGGTTTGGAGTGGGGCCGGATGGTTTGGAGTGGGGGCCGGATGGTTTGGAGCCAAGCTAGGTGGTGTTGGAGTGGGAGCCAGGCTAGGTGGTTTTGGTGTGGGAACCAGGCTAGGTGGTTTTGGTGTGGGAACCAGGCTAGGTGGTGTTGGAGTGGGGGCCAGGCTAGGTGGTTTTGGAGTGGGAGCCAGGCTAGGTGGTTTTGGAGTGGGGGCCAGGCTAGGTGGTTTTGGAGTGGGGGCCAGGCTAGGTGGTTTTGGAGTGGGGGCCAGGCTGCCTGCTGTCTGTCTCTTTAGGCTCTGTAGTCTTTAGTGGCGCTGACACTCTGCCCCAGAGACATCATAGGGACACACTTTACATAATATGGTCTCTGTCTCTCTGTCTCTCTGTGGGCGTGTCTTAAGCTGGAAAAGCAATCAGCTTTGTAGCTACTGCCAATACAGCCCCCATATGCGCATAGACACTCCCCATCCTGCATCACTCCCCATCCTGCATCATTCCCCATCCTGCATCACTCCCCATCCTGCATCACTCCCCATCCTGCATCAGTTGCTTTGACTCCTCTCTGCTGCTGCTCTCCTGTTTTGTATCTGTGTGCCCCGGTGTGCTCCATCTCTCTTTCTCTCCCTGGTTTCCCTGTGTTTTTTTCTCGAACAGCTGTGGCTCTTGTGGAGGACAAAGGGCTCTGTTCGGCCCCGTGTGTGTGTGTGTGTGTGTGTGTGTGTGTGTGTGTGTGTGTGTGTGTGTGTGTGTGTGTGTGTGTGTGTAGAGGTTAGGGGGTTCAGTTGGCCCTGGTACACTCCTCTACTTCACAGCCTGCCTATGACTGCAGTCCACCACTAACAGATGCCAACACCAGTGTGTCACACACATGCATGCACACACACTCACATGCCTACACACACACTCACAGGCCTGCAGGTCTTTCGTTCACCCTCTGCTGCGTTGTACTGCAGTTGAAGGTCAGGCGCTGAAGGGTTAAAGCCTCAGGAACACTGCTGGCTGGACAGGCGCTAAGGATTTGTCTGATGTCTTCACCTAAGGCAGTTTGTGATGAATCAATGTCACCTCAAAAGAAATTGCTGTTTGGAACCTCAATGCTTCAAATGTACTTTGATAGGTGTTTAATGCATCCTCAGAGTCCTACAGATGTAGACAGTGGCAAAAATACACTTTTGCACAGGGATGTGCATTTACACAGTACGTCTCTACACAGTGAGATGAATATGAGACGTAAGATGATAGAAATAACCTATTCAACCATTATCTTCACTAACACATGCTAATACTCACACCACTCTGGACTTCGCCATAGAGGTCAGTCAGTCCTGCCCATCTCTGCCTTGCTGCAGTGGCCTGGCACAGACCCAGGCTGGCTGGGCGGTCCAGACTGGTCAGTTAGGATCAATATGAGTGATATCGGATGCCCACAGCGGCGCTTAGTGATTCACATGGGTCAGTTCTGCCCAGTGGCAAGGTTAGTCTGTCACTATATGTAGTCAGTCAGTACTGAGACTGAATCAGCTCTGTGTCAGTGGACTTCTGCATTAGCCTGATATTCCCAGACCTACTGAGAGACTGAATCAGCTCTGTGTCAGTGGACTTCTGCATTAGCCTGATATTCCCAGACCTACTGAGAGACTGAATCAGCTCTGTGTCAGTGGACTTCTGCATTAGCCTGATATTCCCAGACCTACTGAGAGACTGAATCAGCTCTGTGTCAGTGGACTTCTGCATTAGCCTGATATTCCCAGACCTACTGAGAGACTGAATCAGCTCTGTGTCAGTGGACTTCTGCATTAGCCTGATATTCCCAGACCTACTGAGAGACTGAATCAGCTCTGTATCAGTGGACTTCTGCATTAGCCTGATATTCCCAGACCTACTGAGAGACTGAATCAGCTCTGTGTCAGTGGACTTCTGCATTAGCCTGATATTCCCAGACCTACTGAGAGACTGAATCAGCTCTGTGTCAGTGGGCTTCTGCATTAGCCTGATATTCCCAGAAAACTAACCTGCTTTAGTGGTGCTATGTTATGGTAATGTGAAGTCAGGTGTTGTAAGATTACATCAGTTCTGTATTGTAATGGCTCTTCTGTTGTCCGTTATGTAATGGTTCTGATAGTGTTATCAAGTCCTTGTGATGGAGGGTTAAAGCGTTGCAAGTCCTTCCTCAGGACTGAGGGACTAGGGAGTTATACTCCTGGGTTGTGTCCAGGAGGCTGCAAAGCACTGAACGTTGTCGATAGAAATGCTATGAATAGAACAAATATGATTCCTTATTCTACACCTCAGAGAGGCACAGGGAGGCATGTCTGTTCTACACAAGTGATTTCTATCTGAACGACCCACAGTGGTTCGTAATGGCTGTATGGACACTAGAGGTCAACCGATTATGATTTTTCAACGCCGATACCGATTATTGTAGGACCCAAAAAAAGCCGATACCGGTTAATCGTCCGATTTCTTTATTTATTTGTAATAATGACAATTACAACAATACTGAATGAACACTTATTTTAACTTAATATAGTACATAAATACTATCAATTTAGCCTCATAAATAATGAAACATGTTCAATTTTGTTTAAATAATGCAAAAACAAAGTGTTGGAGAAGAAAGTAAAAGTGCAATATGTGCCATGTAAGAAAGCTAACGTTTAAGTTCCTTGCTCAGAACATGGGAACATATGAAAGCTAGTGGTTCCTTTTAACATGAGTCTTCAATATTCCCAGGTAAGAAGTTTTAGGTTGTAGTTATTATAGGAATTATAGGACTATTTCTCTCTATACGATTTGTATTTCATATACCTTTTACTATTGGATGTTCTTATAGGCACTTTAGTATTGCCAGTGTAACAGTGTAGCATCCGTCCCTCTCCTCGCTCCTACCTGGGCTCGAACCAGGAACACATCGACAACAGCCACCCTCGAAGCAGCGTTACCCATGCAGAGCAAGGGGAACATCTACTCCAAGTCTCAGAGCGAGTGACGTTTGAAACGCTATTAGCGCGCACCCGCTAACTAGCTAGCCATTTCACATCGGTTACACCAGCCTAATCTTGGGAGTTGACAGGCTTGAAGTCATAAACAGCAATGCATGAAGAATTGCTAAGAGCTGCTGGCAAACACAAGATGCTGTTTGAATGAATGCTTATGAGCCTGCTGCTGCCTACTATCGCTCAGTCAGACTGCTCTATCAAATATCAAATCATAGACTTGATTATAATATAATAACACACAGAAATACGAGCCTTTGGTCATTAATATGGTCGAATCCGGAAGCTATCATCTCGAAAAAAAAACGTCTTTTTTTTTCAGTGAAATACGGAACCGTTCCGTATTTTATCTAACGAGTGGCATCCCTAAATCTAAATATTCTTGTTACATTGCACAACCTTCAATGTTATGTCATAATTACGTAAAATTCTGGCAAATTAGTTCGCAACGAGCCAGGCGGCCCAAACTGTTGCATATACCCTGACTCTGCGTGCAATGAACGCAAGAGCAGTGACACAATTTCATGTTAGCAGGCAATATTAACTAAATATGCAGGTTTAAAAATATATACTTGTGTATTGATTTTAAAGAAAGGCATTGATGTTTATCATTAGGTACATTGGTGCAACGACAGTGCTTTTTTCGCAAATGCGCTTGTTAAATCAACACCCGTTTGTCGAAGTAGGCTGCGATTCGATGACAAATTAACAGGCACCGCATCGATTATATGCAACGCAGGACACGTTAGATAAACTAGTAATATCATCAACCATGTGTAGTTAACTAGTGATTATGTTAAGATTGCTAGTTTTTTATAAGATAAGTTTAATGCTAGCTAGCAACTTACCTTGGCTTCTTGCTGCCCTCGCGTAACAGGTAGTCAGCCTGCCATGCATGCTCCTCGTGGAGTGCAATGTAAGGCAGGTGGTTAGAGTGTTGGACTAGTAACCGGAAGGTTGCAAAAACGAATCCCCGAATCCCCCCTGAACAAGACAGTTAACCCCCGTTCCTAGGCCGTCATTGAAAATAAGAATGTGTTCTTAATCTGGCTTGCCTAGTTAAATAAAGGTGTTAAATAAATAAATAAATAAAAAGAAAGGCAAATCGGTGGCCAAAAATACCGATTACCGATTGTTATGAAAACTTGAAATCGGCCCTAATTAATTGGCCATTCCGATTAATCGGTCGACCTCTAATGGACACAGCTCAGGAGAACTGGAGTGCTGCTACCCAGGGTGCCTCGACATCAGCAGGCTGCTACACAGGCCTATCCCTGCAGGGCACCCTGCCAAGTCTTTCCATCCCTACACCACACACACACACACACACTCAGCATCTCCACTCTGCGCAGTGCTGACACACTCTGTATGCAGTGCTGTGGGGATCTCTAGGGCAGGGCAGAAGAGACTGCTGGCTAGGGTAACAGTTTCAGCTTCCTGCAACAGAGTAGTCTGGCTCTATCCTGGGCGTATGAGTGAGTGAGTGGATGGGTGCTGCTATCTTTCTTAATATCCAGCGCTATCGATAGTCAGCTTTCTGGCTTCTGAGAAATCCGTTGTGTAACATGGGATTTACGGAGGAATTTGTATGGATTTAGAGTCAACCAGGAAGTGCTTTATGCAGTACTACCAGTGGGGGTAACTGAGGGAGAGAGAGTGTTCCCCTTTCTGTGTACTCTGACACATTAGTCAGTTCTCTAACCTCCAAGCTACCAGACTCGTCGATCAATGGCTTTGTTTATTTCTGGAACAATAGAACATTAGCTTGTTCTCTGATCAGTATGAACCGTTTGAACCGTCAGGCTTTTGCCAAGGTTGGGTTGTCTTGTCCAAGTAAGCATCACTGAGAACTTTTTATTAAATGTTTTATTTTAGCCTTATTTTACCAGGTCAGTTGACTGAGAACACATTCTCATTTACAGGAACGACCTGGGGAATAGTTTCAGGGGAGAGGAGGGGGGGATGAATGAGCCAATTCGAAGCTAGGGATGATTAGGTGGCCATGATGGTATGAGGGCCAGATTGGGAATTTAGCCAGGACACCAGGGTTAACACCCCTACTCTTACGATAAGTGCCATGTGATCTTTAGTGACCACAGAGAGTCAGGACACCCGTTTAACGTCCCATCCGAAAGACAGCACCCTACACAGGGCAATGTCCCCAATCACTGCCCTGAGGCATTGGGATATTTTATTTTAGAACAGAGGAAAGAGTGCCTCATACTGGCCCTCCAACACCACTTCCAACAGCATCTTGGTATCCCATCCAGGGACCTACTTGGGGCAACATGTTTAGCTTCAGAGGCAAGCCAGCAGTGGGATTCAGGGTGGTATGCTGCTGGCAAAGCTGCTATCTGAGAAAGATCAGTTGGCTGGACAGTATGGTCCTTTGTGGATAGTTGGGTGGGTGACTCAGAGTCCAGAGCTAAGGCTGTGGGTGAATGGAAGGAATGGTCTCATCATGTGACTCTGACACCAGTGTTTCCCTTCAATTTAGGTTTTTAAGGCATTTTCATGGTAAATAATAAACATATAGGCCTGGAACAGTAGGGTTTCCATGGCAACCCACCCTCCTCAGGCTATAGCCTAACTATAAACCAATGGAGGCTTAAAGGCTCTGCATGGTCAATCCGGCATTTGAAGTGGCCATACAGCATTTACTGCGATCTTGCGCTTAGTGGAGCAGAGCTATTGTGGAGGAAGTTTTCAAGGAAGTGACTTTGTGTTTATACAGGGTGTACCGCCCCTACCTACCAATCATGCTCTATGGATCCCTCCACATTGTTAAAACAATTGAGAGGCACCCGGCGCTGCAGTATGGAGCTTGATTTGTCATCTGCATGCCTCCGGAGGCTCCACATTTTTGGATCAAGCATAAATTGGCTTTTAGCTGCTAGGCTAAAAGCTAGGCTAAAAGCTAAGCTAAGGTTGCATGCTATTTGTGTAGTTTCATGTTAGTGAGGTCTTAGGGAGGTGTTAGCTTTCTTTCACTACCTCGTTATGCTGGCCGTGGCTAGCTGCTAAACACCAGGTAGCTTCCACTACCCCCGTATGCACACAACTAATTTGTCATCGCCCTGCTGCTCTGTGTGAAACCGCTGTCAATAGAGGGAGGCATTAGCAGAATGCATCGTTTACCATGACTGGATAGCGCTAGCGCTAATCTCCTTAACTGCTTTGTGCCTGTGATAACTGGCTACGTTGGGCTGGGTTGTCATGTGCATTCGAGGATCACTCTGCAGCCTCTTCTCTTAAAGTAGATAGGACATCGTGTTTGTCCTTTTTGGAGTGTTACAATTTTATACGAGCTACACAATATTAGTCTAGATTCTGTGGTGAGAATGATATGTTAGAGTACCGTATTGGTGTAACAACTGTGTGAAGTTGCCCTTATACACCGCTCTAATGTCAGTTTTGAAGTTTGTTAGTTAGGCCTTGTTAGTTAGGATTCAGGGAGGGAAAGCTGGTCCTAGATCTGTGACTTGGTCAACTTCTACCAGGGATTGCCTGCTCCAAGATGCCTCAGAGGTTGCTCAAAACAAGAACCCTTCAACCGTTTGAAGTTTTTCTCTCTCTCTCTCTCTCTCGCTCGCTGCACTTTCACTGAACACTGCACTATTGTTTATCTTGGAATGTCCTGGGAAAGTTTGTATCCAAAGAAGGAGCTTCTGCTCTCAGCTGACCTCCATCATTGTTTGGGGCAGAATTCATGTTCCACCATGCTTCTTTGCTCCACATTTGTTTTCTGTTTGTCGTAGATGACACTCTGGATCAAGGAGGGATAATTAATCACAAGCTCGGAGAGGAACTGCGTTTGAATGTGTCAACCTTGAGTAGAGGGGACGCATACCTCTCATTTCTCACACTTAAAGAACCAAACACACAAAGGGTCAAAAGTTCAACGGGTGAAGAAACATGGCATATTTTTTATTCTTATCACGTGCCTCATCTAGAGAGAAAAAAAACAAGGAACCTGTAGTTGAGGAACAGGAATGATAATGGCGTGAATGTTTGGCCAGGATATGACTTTAAAGAACAGGGAGCCCACTGTATGCGCTGTAAAAAATGACATCACATCTCTGGCATCTTAGCAGTGTTGAAAATCAAACCAGTGTGACAGCAATGCCCTAGGCGCCGACGACGCAGAAGCTGATTATGGCAGCCCCCCCGCACCTCTCTGATGAAGAGGGGTTGGGTTAAATGCGGGAGACACATTTCAGTTGAAGGCATTCAGTTGTACAACTGACTAGGTATCCCCCTTTCCCTAGAGGCTGAAAGGGGGCCTCAGGAGTGACCATGTGAGTCACTTTAGATCAGGGATGGGCAACATTAATGGGGGGTGGGGTCCACAAAAAATCTGAACTCATCATGAGGGGCTGCAGTTGCTCGCGAGTCTGCGTACTCACACGTGTATTTTATTGATCCGAGGGCCGCCAGTTGCCCATCCCTGCTCTAAGAGTTGAACAAAGTGAGTAGAATCTTACTCAAAATAATTCACAGCTGTAATGGCTGCCTAATATCAAAATAAGCAGCTAGGTCTAGAATGGTCCCATGTGTAGATGGGCAACTTTGCTGGGGGTGGGGGCCTTCAAAAGGTTGCCCATCCCTGCTTTAGACCAAAGCAGAGTAGAATGTGACAGTTAGTTGTCCAGTTATTTATTATCTCCTTGTATTAGCAGACGTACCGTTCTGCATGTGTGTATATTGAGAACTGATAGGGGTAAATCTCAAGGCGTTCCTCATATCCTCTGTCCTCCACCCTATCCCCGCTTCCTTCGTAAAATGTAAGAGGGAAGCGAGTTCCCTCCCTCAATCCTAACCTTACCATCATGGAGAAAACACAACAGCTAAACTCCTCAATCCTAACCTTACCATCATGGAGAAAACATAACAGCTAAACTCCTCAATCCTAACCTTACCATTATGGAGAAAACATAACAGCTGATCCTAGACCAGCGTCTGAAGGCATCATCATCACTCTCCTGTGTCTCCGCAAATCAAAGAGCCCAGGTCTGTGATTGACAGCTATAGGAGGTCCCGCCCATCACTGTTTTAAAGCCTTGTCCTCTCACCACCTCTTTATTGGACGCTTCCAGACGTGTTGACACATTGCCTCCCATTCCATGCCCGTGGCCACACATAGCCAGGCCCAGTCATCAGCACCCCTACATTTTAGCATTGTTGTGTACACACACACACACACACACACACACACACACACACACACACACCTAAGCATCTGGTGCCGAGTTTGTGTACAGTTTGTACAGAAAACATCCCCTGCTTTCAATGAGGAGCGCTCGCGAGGGAATTCTACCCCAGTGGGGAACTTCAAAACAAAGACGGCTAACCTTCAATTTAGGAGTCCTCGCATCCACTACGCCACCTGCTTCGAAGGAATTCAGCCATTTCAGTTAAACAAGCTCACGGGTGGTAGTGAAAGCTACAATAATGCATAATTAAATGGATGTCTTTTGTGATGAAGACCTTTCAAAACTATCTTTCTGTTGTTGCTCTTTAGAACATGCATCCAAGCATGTACCCTGAACTAGGTAGTTAGCACTATTTGTAGCCCATTGCTATATGAGAACATTCTATCTGGATAATATCAGCTAGGTAATAGATGATTTAACTACTGGATAATACAGCAGGTGATGTGGGTGGCTGTAGATGACATGGCAATGCTGGGTCCTATTTACTATTTACTACACTGCCTCATCCATATACTTATATGTACATACGGTGGGGGGAAAAAAGTATTTGATCCCCTGCTGATTTTGTACGTTTGCCCACTTACAAAGAAATGATTTGTTTATAATTTTAATGGTAGGTTTATTTGAACAGTGAGAGACAGAATAACAACAAAAAAATCCAGAAAAACGCATATCAAAAATGTTATAAAATGATTTGCATTTTAATGAGGGAAATAAGTATTTGACCCCTCTGCAAAACATAACTAAGTACTTGGTGGCAAAACCCTTGGTGGCAATCAGAGGTCAGACGTTTCTTGTAGTTGGCCACCAGGTTTGCACACATCTCAGGAGGGATTTTGTCCCACTCCTCTTTCTCCAAGTCATTAAGGTTTCGAGGCTGACGTTTGGCAACTCGAACCTTCAGCTCCCTCCACAGATTTTCTATGGGATTAAGGTCTGGAGACTGGCTAGGCCACTCCAGGACCTTAATGTGCTTCTTCTTGAGCCACTCCTTTGTTGCCTTGGCCGTGTGTTTTGGGTCATTGTCATGCTGGAATATCCATCCACGACCCATTTTCAATGCCCTGGCTGAGGGAAGGAGGTTCTCACCCAAGATTTGACGGTACATGGCCCCGTCTATCGTCCCTTTGATGCGGTGAAGTTGTCCTCTCCCCTTAGCAGAAAAACACCCCCAAAACATAATGTTTCCACCACTATGTTTGACGGTGGTGATGGTGTTCTTGGGGTCATAGGCAGAATTCCTCCTCCTCCAAACACGGCGAGTTGAGTTGATGCCAAAGAGCTCCATTTTGGTCTCATCTGACCACAACACTTTTACCAGTTGTCCTCTGAATCATTCAGATGTTCATTGGCAAACTTCAGACGGGCATGTATATCTATTCTTGAGCAGGGGGACCTTGTGGGCGCTGCAGGATTTCAGTCCTTCACGGCGTAGTGTGTTACCAATTGTTTTCTTGGTGACTATGGTCCCAGCTGCCTTGAGATCATTGACAAGATCCTCCCGTGTAGTTCTGGGCTGATTCCTCACCGTTCTCATGATCATTGCAACTCCACCAGGTGAGATCTTGCATGGAGCCCCAGGCCGAGGGATATTGACAGTTCTTTTGTGTTTCTTCCATTTGCGAATAATCGCACCAAATGTTGTCACCTTCTCACCAAGCTGCTTGGCGATGGTTTTGTAGCCCATTCCAGCCTTGTGTAGGTCTACAATCTTGTCCCTGACATCCTTGGAGAGCTCTTTGGTCTTGGCCATGGTGGAGAGTTTGGAATCTGATTGATTGATTGCTTCTGTGGACAGGTGTCTTTTCTACAGGTAACAAACTGTGGTTAGGAGCACTCCCTTTAAGACTGTGCTCCTAACCTCAGCTCGTTACCTGTATAAAAAACACCTGGGAGCCAGAAATCTTTCTGATTGAGAGGGGGTCAAATACTTATTTCCCTGCTTAAAATGCAAATCAATTTATAACATTTTTGACATGCGTTTTTCTGGATATTTTTGTTGTTATTCTGTCTCTCACTGTTGAAATAAACCTACCATTAAAATTATAGACTGATCATTTCTTTGTCAGTGGGCAAACGTACAAAATCAGCAGGGGATCAAATACTTTACCCCCCACTATATTCTCATTCACCCCTTTAGATTTGTGTGTATGAGGTAGTTGTTGGGGAATTGCTAGATTACTTGTTAGATATTACTGCACTGTCGGGACTTGAAGCACAAGCATTTCGCTACACTCTCATTAACATCTGCTAACCATGTGTATGTGACCAATAAAACTTGATTTGATTAATCCTTAGTGAGTGGTACTAGATTAGGGGAGTTGGATTAATCCTTTAGTACAGTAGCAGGAGATTAGGGGGAGTTGGAATAATCCTTTAGTACAGTAGCAGGAGATTAGGGGGAGTTGGATTAGTACTGTAGCAGGAGATTAGGGGGAGTTGGATTAATCCTGTAGTACTGTAGCAGGAGATTAGGGGGAGTTGGATTAATCCTGTAGTACTGTAGCAGGAGATTAGGGGGAGTTGGATTAATCCTGTAGTACTGTAGCAGGAGATTAGGGGGAGTTGGATTAATCCTTTAGTCAGTGGTATTGCTGTGACTATAGAAGCAGGATGGACGGTTTACATCACCGTGCTACGCCTCATTACACATGAAGCGATATTGACAGAAGCAGGAAATGGTGCGTGTGCATGTCTGCGTGTGCATGTCTGCGTGTGCATGTCTGCGTGTGCATGTGTGACAGTCAGAGAGAGAGAATGTGAGATTCCACAGGAATCAGATGCCTGACATGGGCAGTCAGAGGAAGCTCACAACTCTGCCCTACTCCAGTTAAGGGATGGAGGGCTGAATCATTTTGCTGACTCACTGGAGAAAGTCAGTCAGGTCCCTCTCCTAGTGTGTGGCCAGGGAAACCAACACCGATTGTAGGGCTGCCACTGCCCCATCTTCCACGCCACTGAAACAGGAAAGGGACACTTCCAGATCCCTATCAGTATCACTTACCGATAAAGGCCAGATTACATACTTCATCCATGTGGCTTCCTTTTAGGCTTTAGACAGTGAGGTAATCCTCATCTCTCCCCGCTCTCACTTTTCTCACAAATGGTGGGGCGGTGCAGGGATGTGTGACTGTGTGTGTGTGAAATGCTAAGTACTCTGGCAGCGGTGGTGGTAAAAGCTGTGTCACCCTCTGGAATGCCTAGCCTCATGTGGCTAGTCTAACTAGCTAGCTGAGAGGGTTGTTGTTTGCTGCCTGAATGATGTGGAAGTTGGTTGGGATGGTGTAGTGTTGTCAGCAATGTGGAGGTTGGTTGGGATGGTGTAGTGTTGTCAGCAATGTGGAGGTTGGTTGGGATGGTGTAGTGTTGTCAGCAATGTGGAGGTTGGTTAGGATGGTGTAGTGTTGTCAGCAATGTGGAGGTTGGTTAGGATGGTGTAGTGTTGTCAGCAATGTGGAGGTTGGTTGGGATGGTGTAGTGTTGTCAGCAATGTGGAGGTTGGTTGGGATGGTGTAGTGTTGTCAACAATGTGGAGGTTGGTTGGGATGGTGTAGTGTTGTCAGCAATGTGGAGGTTGGTTAGGATGGTGTAGTGTTGTCAGCAATGTGGAGGTTGGTTAGGATGGTGTAGTGTTGTCAGCAATGTGGAGGTTGGTTAGGATGGTGTAGTGTTGTCAGCAATGTGGAGGTTGGTTAGGATGGTGTAGTGTTGTCAGCAATGTGGAGGTTGGTTAGGATGGTGTAGTGTTGTCAGCAATGTGGAGGTTGGTTAGGATGGTGTAGTGTTGTCAGCAATGTGGAGGTTGGTTAGGATGGTGTAGTGTTGTCAGCAATGTGGAGGTTGGTTAGGATGGTGTAGTGTTGTCATTATGGAGAGAGTTGTACAGTATCTGATCTGTTTCCTGCTAGTAAATCTGGCTGATTGAAATGAACTGAACAAAAGTTTTTTTTCTCTACGTGTATTCAAATTGCAAGGGACTCTTAACTAGGCAGCCATTTTTGGCTTTGTCTTCAGAGGGGCTTACGTTGAATGAAAGGTGTCTCAGATGGTGCATCCAGGAGACAAACAAGCGTGCTGATTGTTGTGATGAGGAGAGACTTTCATCTCAACTACGCCCACTCATTTCCATAATGTCCCACAACTAACTCGTAATGTCCCACAACTAACTCGTAATGTCCCACGACTAACTCGTAATGTCCCACGACTAACTCATTATGTCCCACAACTAACTCATTATGTCCCACAACTAACTCATTATGTCCCACAACTAACTCATAATGAGCTACTGGCATTATGGGGAATAGGTCAGTCTTTCTCTCACTCTCTCGCTCCCTCTATTTTTTTTCTCTTTACTGTCTCAGTTTCTCTCTCTGACCCATTGGGCCAGTAACCGAAAAATGTACGCTTATTCTAATACCCGAGCCGACAAGGTGAAAAATCTGCTCATGTGCCCTCATGTGCGCTGTACTATTATGACTGACCCTGTAAGCAACACATTTCACTGCACCTATCTGGTGTATGTGACAATAAAAACTGTTTTACTTGTTCTCTCTCTCTTTCTGTCTCTATTTTTGTATTGCACCCTCCATCTGTCTCTCTCTTGCACTTATTTTATTCTGCCTCACGCCCTGCTTCACGCCCTGCATGTTGCCCATATCTGTGTTGAGTCATCAGGTTGCGTCTACCTGTTGTGGTTCACTATGAGAGAGTTTGTCAGACAAACTCTTCAGATGTTTCAGTTTCAAACCCAGTGTCCAGCACACCAATTCAGTGTCTCAGATCTTCTAGAATTCTTACCAAGGTATTATACCAAGGTAAACACCACCACTTAAACGGAATGGAGAAAGTCATGGTTGAAGGTTCTCAAATCTTTTGTCGGTTTCAAAGCAAGAACTTAGTATGGGACAGAGTATGGGGTTTGCCCCTTATCTTGCATCCCTCATTTATCAAATCAAATTTTATTTGTCAAATGCACCGAATACAACAGGTGTAGATCTAACCATTAAATACTTACTTAATGCTTACCTTAATGCAGTTCAAGAAATAGAGTTAAGAAAATATTGACTTTACAAACTAAAGAAAAAAATTATATAAAAAGTAACACAATAAAATAGGCTATATACAGGGGGTACCGGTACCGAGTCAATGTGGAGGCTATATACAGGGGGTAGCGGTACCGAGTCAATGTGGAGGCTATATACAGGAGTACCGGTACAGAGTCAATGTGGAGGCTATATACAGGGGGTACCGGTACTGAGTCAATGTGGAGGCTATATACAGGGGGTACCGGTACTGAGTCAATGTGTGGCGGTACAGGTTAGTCCAGGTCATTTTTACGTGTAGGTAGGGGTAAAGTCTGACTTAAGTTCCAAGGCATGGTGGTTATAGGGGGTAGGGAGAGGGTGTTGTGGGGGGTAGGGAGAGGGTGTTGTGGGGGGTAGGGAGAGGGTGTTGTGGGGGGTAGGGAGAGGGTGTTGTGGGGGGTAGGGAGAAGGTGTTGTGGGGGGTAGGGAGAGGGTGTTGTGGGGGGTAGGGAGAGGGTGGGTGGTCGGCAGTCTTCATAGAACTGCACATGTGGAAGACCTCTAACAATGGCATCTTTATGTGCTTTGTTTGAAGAGCTTGATTGTTCAAACGGACCTTTGGACTCGACCAACGCTCGTGTCAACGCCGGTGCCTCTGCATACTTGAATAACGCAGAAACTATTATTAACATGTCGAAGTCAAGTCACAATTTCCTGCGTTGGCCAGGGTCAGTAGATGACTAATTTGAGCGCAGAGTCATTTTGCATGCAGAGAGATCCTCATAAGGAGTTAGTTTGTTCCAGTGTAAGATCCTGTGACACTTGTAGCTTTGGGTGGACATGTTTAATTGCATCCGGAGGTTGCAGCTTGACTTTCAGCGTTTCTCTTAAATTACCACAGTCCATGCTAGCGTTAGTGTTGCTGCTAATTCCCTTAGGCCCACAACTTAAATTCTTCTCCTTTCCTCCTGCTGGGTTTGAACTGATTGAACACAAAGAAGCACAGAGCAAGATTCATTGTGGGGAATTTCCGTTGGAGAGATTTCAACCGTTATTTTCTAGATAAGGGGTCAATAGTATTTTGTTTCGAGGGGGTTTTGGGATCACGTTGTGGTTTTTCAATACATCTCTTTAGTTGAATCACTCAGTTTTATTTAGTTAACCAACTCAACCAGATCACCTCCAGCATGGCTAACATTCCCTATTTGAAGATCCAAATGATGTTCACTTTTAATGAAGTAACACCTGGTAAAGTAATGCTCTAACTAGTCTTAACAACATTGGCTTAAAATGATGTTATGTAGTGTGTTAGTTGGCCTAATTGCTTTGTAATTGCATAATAATGGAGATTAGCATATTTTGTTTGTCGCAGAAGAGCACCTAAATGTAGTGTTAAGAAATGTTGTCAATGTTCACAGTTTTTTAAGCAGGACCTGTAATCCCTCAGTCTGTCACCTTAAAATGCTATATGAAGGAATCACACTGGAAATCTGGCATGGAGCTCTAGGACCTTGTCTTTGAGCAACTGCTACCTTTAAAACCCATTGCATTCTTGTCTCTCCCTTTAAACAGTCTGGGGGAAACATGACTCAATATAACCCCATGATTAACCAAACCACGTTGACCACAATAACTTTAGCCAGAATGACCTAAGAAGGTGTGGGATTACAGGGGAAACAGTTAGCAATTAGCCTGGGTTAAACAGTATCTGCGAAGAGTGATTGGTGTGCTCAACTTAAAGTTTTTGCAGTAGAAAAAGGTATTTGGGTGCTGGGTTCAAAAGGCAAACATTTGAAAAAAGGAAGAACCTGAACTCACTGGAATATTCTTTTGAGTATTTTTTTAGCAGCAGAGGTCAGAGCAAACGGACGTGTTTCGGCGACAGGCTTCGTCAGCGGTTATTTTTTAAACGTATCTGCCCACACGCGCTGTGGCATAAAACTGGATCTGCCCACACACACACACACACACACACACACCCAGTGGCATAATTGTGATACAGGCTGTGTCTAGTCATCATTCACTGTTTTTGATCTTATTGTGAAAGTTGTTGAACCCTCAGATTGCATTAGGCGAGTCGTAGACACACCATTGTGGATAATGATAGGATGTGTTCAGGGAAGCTGTGTGAGTCAGTGAGCAGAAGTGAGATCTTGCATGTCTACAGACTCAATGGCTGTGTTTACACAGGCAGCTCAATTCTGAGATTTTTTTTTTCTCCACTAATTGCTATTTTGACCAATCAGATCAGCTCTGAAAAAGATCTGATGTGAAAAGATCTGATGTGATTGGTCAAAAGAACAATTAGTGACCAATTAGTGTAAACGCAGCCAAAGACGAGACATGGAGGAAATGGACGTGAGCAACATGTAGTGAAGTACAGTAAGTAGCCTTTTTACTGTAACACTTGGTGACCTGTCCTATACAAGACAGCCATATGTTAGGTATGAGCCTACATCACTTGAAGCAGTATTGGGCCTGAAAATGCACATAAACTATGTATAGTCCATGTATAGGGATGTTGTTGCTGTGTTCACTTATCAGCATCACATGGGGCCAGGAGACTCCCAATACAACCCAGCATGGAACATGAGCTTATAGCTGCAACCCATCAGAGCAGTCGCTCCACTGTCTGTCAACTCAGCCTCTCTTTTGTTCTCTTCTCTGAGGGCCCAATGTGACCCTAATGGCGCCTTTAAAAATTCACACATACTCAACGGCTCTGTTCTTCAGAAGGAGTCACTAATTAACTCATCCTATATGATAACGGTCTGTGTCTCCGCTCATCGCTGCGTGACCCAGTGCCCACATTGTAGTGTCCCCGACATAGAAAGCTCTTATTATCCACCACAGATGGGAGGCACTAATGGAATTCCTTCAGAATGTTGCACATGTGTAAGATCTGACTGGAAATGTAATTATTTACCCTGCTGTTGAAAAGGAAGAGGATCTATCATGAAGTCAATGTGACTCAGTGTGGCTAATCTGTCCATGTGCTCTTCTACTTTGTAGATAGTTCTATTTTTAATTAGGAGGACTTCTTTACTGTGCCCTTGCACTTATCAGCATGTTGCCTTTTTAATGAACCCTGCCTCCAAAGTGTATTGATGAATGTCACGTTAGCTCGGTGCTAGGTTACTCATAACCACAGCTTTTCTAATGTATTCTATGGAAAGTAGATCTGTGCATCTGGATTACAACAAGAACAGGGCTATGACTCTGTCTCTGTTCTCCACTCACTCTCTGATCCCATGCCCAGTTGCAGTCCATGACATCACACAGCAGTTGCTGTAGTCAGGGGTCGCGTGTCCCTATCAGTGGCAGGACACTTAAGCAATAAGGCCAGAGGGAGTGTGGTATATGGCCAATATACCACGGCTAAGGGCTGTTCTTATGCATGACACAATGCGGAGTGCCTGGATACAGCCCTTAGCCGTGGTATATTCGCCATATACCACACTCCCTCTGGCCTTATTGCTATTATGAACTGGTTACCAACGTAATTAGAGCAGTAAAAATAAATGTTTTGTCATACCTGTGGTATACGGTCTGATATACCACGGCTGTCAGCCAATCAGCATCCAGGGCTCGAACCACCCAGTTTATAATAACCTTTATAGCACAGCAGCACAAGACAAGGGCCCCTCGGGAGCTATCCCAGCCCACCCTTCCTGCACGCTCTCTACTCTGGCTCCACTCCACTGAAGCTTAATAGTCCCTCGTGTTTCCTATCGAAAAAAGCTATGAAGCGCGTATTTCTGCTCTGATATAATACAGTTTGGCAGTGCTGTTTTTGTTTCTGACCACACCCCTGTTGTAGTTGTCATAGACTGCTACCTGTGAACCAATGGAATTGTAGGTTCGCTCCTTTGATCACTTCTCCAGCTGCTTCTTAAAGGACCAGGACCAAGTCTCTCTTGTTGCATGCTGGATGCTAGCCATGGTCCTGCTCATCCCAATATTATCTGAGGAAGATTTACTGTGGCAGATATGGAGCTAGCCAAGCCTGCGGAACAATACATATGTTGTCTGCCGTAAATATGTCCGCTCTAACTAGGGATGGTTTTACACAGACCAGGTGGATGTACACACGGTACACCCAAGTAAATCATTCAGACTTTTTAATGTTCCCACTCCAGTCTCATGTATAACGTGGAATTTTCAGCATTGAAGAATACCTGGAATGTTCCACGGTCTGCTGTTTGACCCTAGTTTGCTTCCTTCACCTTGAATAATGTGTCAGATTCATGCGTGGGTTCCAAGATGCATTTCTTCCTCGATAGAGCAGGAAGTGAAGTAGGGATACTGGTTGCTGGTTGGCTGTCTCGTCTGACCTGTACTTTTTGGATGGGGCAGGTTAGCTAGGTCATGGCTAGAAGGGGTACAGCTTTTGTCAAGTTAAAGTAAAAATGAAATTGCATTTTAGCTAACCCTATTCCTAACGTAATTCTCCTAACCTGCTACGTTAAGTCTTTGATGATTGTCTTAAAGCTCCCTGGAGCATATCTCATTCACAGCCTGTCATCTAGCCTTTCAACATTTCACCCTGACTGGTTTCCACATCATCAACTCCTATCCAGTACTCCAATAGTATTGACTTGGCACTCTAATGCAGTTTCACCTCAATATGCTCAATATGGGAACATTGTGTGTTAACTTTTCCTCTGTGTCTGCCTGTGGACAGTTTGTCTGGCGGGCGAGTCACAAATAGAGCTGTGAGGTCACTGATGCGGGCTGCGATCCGGACGTGTTCGTGTGGCCCAGCCCTACCAGTAGCAAAGCGTCCTGGGTTCTGCCGCCAGTGGAGCGTCCTCCAGTGAAGTGTGAATAAGAGCAGGGAGGTGTGCTCCTGCGGTCTCCGGCCCATTGACTCGGACACTCTGCCCATCAGGCTGCGGTGGCTCAACCCGTCCTGGCGCGCCTCCGCCTTGCGTTAGCACGCTAACCACCCGTTTTAATAGCGCGCGTGTTAGCAGGCACCGAGCTGAAGTGAACGGCGGTCGCGATGCTAGGCTAAGGGAGTGGACCGAGCGGCCCGGTGGTTTTCTACCCATTCCAGCTCAAAAAGTGATTCACGGAGGAATTTGTTTACTTGCGGCAGAGGCTACAAATAACTGCAGGGTTTATAAAGGGTGAATAAGGACTTCCCCTCCAGGCAGCTGTACAACACAAACAGAGCCAGAAGGGAATTACTGGACTCTTATTAAAGCACACCACTAAACATGTTACAGCAGGTCCACATGGATTGCATTACCCAATGGACCCCCCCCCCCCCCTTTCAGGGTTTCTTGCTGCAGCTCCATCATTTTGGGGCCATTTGTCTGACTTTAAACTGAAGAGCTTGGAGCATTCTGAGGACATGTTGGTTTCTGTGCTGCTCCCAGCCTGTTGTGTGTGTGTGTGTGTGTGTGTGTGTGTGGTGAGGCTCCTGTGTCAGCAAAATGATACATTTCCTGTATAATGCATGAATAAAGATCTATTCCATGTTATTAGACTGAATGAAATATGGCCCTGAGGTGTACTTGATCAAAGAAATGTCTTGAGGTTGGCTCACGGTGGTCGTTATCCCAGATTGGTTGACCCACAAACATGCCGACCCCTACCAGTCTTTTCCGACATGGACATATAACCTTGTGTCGCCTGCATGGATTTGCTCTCATCCCCTCTCTTCTCTGTCCTCTGCAGGCATTTGGGAATGCAAAAACTGCCCACAACAACAACTCGAGTCGCTTCGGCAAGTTCATCCAAGTGAATTACCAGGAGAGTGGCACTGTCCGAGGGTGAGAAAGACCCATTCAGATATTACATTTCAAGTCATTGTTTACCTTGTTTTACCTACAGCTCCTACATCCTAGTTGACTGGCTATGTCCCCTGGCTCCTCATCTATATTAATCTATATTCAGGCACCGATGACGTGGACGTTGATTAAGGCAGCCCTCTCTGATTCAGAGAGGTTCGGGGGCTGCCTTAATCAGCGTAAATGTGGAAGACACATTTCGGTTGAATGCATTCAGTTGCGCAACTGGCTAGGTGTCCCCATCCCGTCTTATTCTATGTCCCCTGCTAACACATCTATAGTCCTACCAGTCTATAGTCCCTCAGTTCTACATCTATACTCATCCTTGTTACAGTTCTACATAGCCTCCATAGTGAATTTGGTGGCAGCTCAGAGTCCCGATATTCCCCCCATGTTGTGACTGACGCCAGGTCTGTGCTGTTTGTTCCAGAGCCTATGTGGAGAAGTACCTTCTGGAGAAATCAAGACTGGTCTACCAGGAGCACAATGAACGGTAAGCATTCACACTGAATCATCCTACTGCCAGACACACCATCATCATACACTATTGGACTGTAGTATCATATTAGTGCAGAACGCCAAGGACATAACGTTGTATTCACATAGAATCAGACATTGATCATTTCCATAATCGTGTTGTAGACTGAGTACATGTTGTGGTGTTGGAACACTTACACAGTAAACCACACTGGGTAAACAAATACACAATGAATGACTAGTTGGAGAATCATTTATTTTCACCAGTGTTAAAAAAGTGAAGGTCTCTGAATTCGCAGTGTCTATATAGAGACAATTTGATAAGCTAGAATCTAGAATTGAGTAGCTCTCACAAACTAGGCCAGATCCTTCCACTGAGGTTGTCTTTGCTGCGAGAACTTCAACTCAGTGTGAATAAGAACTCCATTCTATATAAAAGGGATCATGTGGGAATGATTGCGCCACATGAAATTGAGTGTCTCTCGAACAACACACACATACACTCTCAGAACAGAGGGTGAACTCAATCATGTTTGGATCCCACTGCTGCCACCAACCACCAATGCGTTTAGACGTTGACACTTTCTTCGAGGAATCCAATTGTCCATTCATGCTAGAAAGTCCTTTCCTACATTAGGTGTGAGTTTCAGTTGGTCACAGCAGGGTCAGTGACAGAAATGTGGTGCCAAATTGATCCTGACACAAGTGTGGACCTGGACTGGAGCCTCCTGCAGTTCATGTTCCAATACTGTAGTATTTAATTATTATTATTATTATTATTATTATTATTATTTATTTTTTTACCTTTATTTAACTAGGCAAGTCGGTTAAGAACAAATTCTTATTTACAATGACGGCCTAACCCGGCCAAACCCGGAAGACGCTGGACCAATTGTGCGCCCCCCTTGGGACTCCCAATCATGGCCGGATGTGATACAGCCTGGAATCGAACCAGGGACTGTAGTGACACCTCTTGCACTAAGATGCAGTGCCTAAGACCGCTGTGCCACTCGGGAGCAAAGTAGCTGTCTCACAATTCACCATATCCTGAAAACTCTTAACAAATATGGACTTTTCCACTGTAATTATGTGGTCCTTCACAGTTTATGATTGTGTCCTAAAGGAAGTTAACGCCAAGTATCAAGTACAGTTTGACATCAACAAGTGTTCAACAGAATCAGTTTAGATGATGGTGTATTACCCAGCCAAGCTCAGGCTGTGTGAAGCATTTCTCAGCAGCCCTAAGTGGGGTTGACAGTAATGTGCTGTGCAGGCTGGATGGTGTCGCGAAGGTTAACCTCACTCTGGGGGGGCTAAAATGGCCCCCCTGTGGGTCGGGGGAGGGGCTCTTATTGAGATAGATGTCTGACTCCAGGCTCCCACTACAGCTGCAGCACGGTTCTGCCCTATAACCTCAACGCTACACACTCAGTCTTGTACAGCTAACCTTGTGGGGACACACAATTCAGTCCCATTCAAAATCCTATTTTCCCTAACACTTAACCCTAACCCTAGCTCCTAACACTAATTCTAACCTTAACCCTAAACCCCCTAGAAATAGCATTTGACCTTGTGGGGACAAACAAAATGTCCCCAGTTGGTCAAAGTTTTGTTTGTTTACTATTCTTGAGTGGACTTCTGGTCCCCACAAGAATAGTTAAACACGTCCATACACACTCAATGAGACAACTTGTCCCTATTGGACAATCCAGTGTTTGTTTGTCTTGTTAGTAAAAACCAATGATGTAAAGTGTTAATGTTTTCTGACCTGCTTGCCTTTCAGGAACTACCATGTGTTTTACTACCTGCTGGCAGGAGCAAGTGAGGAGGAGAGGAGCGCCTTTCACCTCAAAAAGCCTGAAGAATATCATTACCTCAACCAGGTGAGAGATCCAGTAGGACTTCAACACTGTAGCCAAGACAGATCTGTAGCCCCTTCTCACGGACTGGTGATTGGACAAGATGTATCTGACTGTCTGACTGTGTCTGTCTGTCTGTGCATGACACATTGTTGTCTCTGGGTTTTGTCTCTGTGTCTGTACCAAAAGATTTGTCTATATGGTCTTTCTGACTGACTAGTTGTTTCTGGGTTTTGTCTGTGTGAATCACGCAGCTGCCTGTTCCCAGAGGCCCACAGTGGATGTCGACCAGACCTATTTCTCTCCCTCTCTCTCCCTCTTACTCTCTCTCTCTGCAAACAGGAAGCAGAGGAAAGCAAAGAGCAGAGGAAACATTACATTGTTGGTTCCTTTCAGCAGCTCCTATAGTCTCTCTCACACACAGAGGCTTTAACAGAGCCTAATCCCTCAGCCCACCAGAGAGAGACACAAGGCACTGGGCCCTCTCATTACCATGACACTGCCTTGTGGCCCAGTTCATCTGCTGGCTTTTGGCGTGTGGATGTTGGTTGGTCTGTGGAGTCTATGTACATGTGGGTTTGCATATCTACATGTGGATGTCTTTTTGTGTGTGTGTGTGTGTGGAACCCGCAGCACGACAGGGTCCCTCTCCGTGTCTCTCAAAACACTCTGCCATCTCTGTTATCCCCACTCCTCTAATCCCAAGGGGATCCAACCAAGTCTAACCAATCACAAAAGAACACACACACTTAGAAACATGCAGAATGAAAAGCTGACTGGCTGGTCTACCCCTCTGTGTCATGCCAAGCTGCCAAACCCATTACAAACTGATACACATGCAGATATATATACATACATACATACATACATACATACATACATACATACATACATACATACATACATACATACATACATACATACATACATACATACATACATAACAAGCTGATACACACACACACAGAAACCCATTACAAGCGGGGTGCAAAGTGTGGAATGTTGATGTTGTTCAAAACTTGTTGCACCTCTGCCAGCTCCCCTCCCCCCCCTCCCCAACTCTGACAACCTGACGCCCATTCTGAGAAGGGTGGGAATTCCTTCCATTTCTCCGGTGTGTGGTCTCTCTCTCTCTCTCTCTCTCTCTCTCTCTCTCTCTCTCTCTCTCCTCTCTCTCTCTCCTCTCTCTCCTCTCTCTCTCTCTCTCTCTGTCTCTGTCTCTCTCTCTCTCTGTCTCTCTCTCTCTCTCTCTCTCTGTCTCTCTCTCTCTGTCTCTCTCTCTCTGTCTCTCTCTCTCTGTCTCTCTCTCTCTGTCTCTCTCTCTTTGTCTCTCTCTTTTCCAAAGTGTATATTGTAACCCAGTCACTCAGAACAGCTTACAGTATTTCACAACTTCACATTCTAAGGGGTTCAGAAAATCTGTTTACAGGCAAAATAAGCCATTTTGAAACAGCAATTTGCAGAGCAATTTGTTCTCATAGCTGTAGCATAGCTCTCTATCCATATTTTTTTGCCCTTATTCTTCATAATGCAGTCACCACACATTAGAATAATCCTATGGCTAATTTCAGTGGTTCTATTAACTTACCATACTGTATGTATGGTGTCAGAATTAAAGCATGTTTCATCCCCATCGGTTTCTCACCATGTGTTCTATGTCCCATGCTTCTGTCTGTGTGTTTGTGTGCATTGAGAGAGTGTGTCTGTGTGCTTTAAGAGTGTGTTTTTGTGTGCATTGAGAGAGTGTGTCTGTGTGGGTTTGTGTGCATTGAGAGAGAGTGTGTGTGTGTGTGTTTTTGTGTGCATTTGAGAGAGTGTGTGTGTGTTGACACTGAGTGTGTGTTTGTAGGACAGGCCCCAACGCGAGGTCTAAATATGACTTCATTCCCTCTACTAACTGCATGTCCCTTCCAGTTCCATGTGTATAGTGTGTGTGTGTGTGTGTATGGAATGCTGTGCTGCCTAACCCTAACCCCCATCTACTCTACCTTTTTAACCCTCTCCAGATGACAAAGAAAGTCCTGAGACTGCACTGGGAGAATTACTATGAGAGCGAAGCGGTCAGTATACATCTCTCTGGACGAGACTGTGTTGCGTGTTCACCAATCACCTGTAGGAGTTTTGGTTATCAAAACTAATAATCACTGGCTTCTCCCTCACAACTACATTGTCCTCACAAGCTCGTGTTCCCCTGTCACATTCTGTGCACTACCACACGCCTTTCTCCTTGCTTTTCCCTTTTGTTGTTGTTATTCCTGGTTTGGGTTGTGTCCACTTCCTCAGTTGTGTGTAGCCTGTCCCAGTCTCTTTTCCTTCAATCTCTGTTCTGATCTTCTGGTTGGCTTATTTGGTCGTTGACTAGATTGATTCGATGGAAACATATTCTGATTGGCTTATTTGGTTGTTGACTAGATTGATTGATTAGATGGAAAGATCTTGTGGTTGGCTTATTTGGTCATTGACTAGATGGAAGGATAGTCTTTAAGGGAGTTTACATACTGCACTGTATGTGGATATATACTGTAAACCAGGGGCCTCCAACCTCAGTCCTGGAGAGAACCTGGGTATGCAGGCTTTTGCTCTAGACCAGCTCTAACACACCTGACTCAGCAAGACGTGGTTCAGATGGAAGACCAGCTCTAACACACCTGACTCAGCAAGACGTGGTTCAGATGGAAGACCAGCTCTAACACACCTGACTCAGCAAGACGTGGTTCAGATGGAAGATTAGCTCTAACTCACCTGACTCAGCAAGACGTGGTTCAGATGGAAGACCAGCTCTAACACACCTGACTCAGCAAGACGTGGTTCAGATGGAAGACCAGCTCTAACACACCTGACTCAGCAAGACGTGGTTCAGATGGAAGACCAGCTCTAACACACCTGACTCTGCAAGACGTGGTTCAGATGGAAGACCATGAATAGTTCATGATTTAAAACAGGTGTCTTGGTGCTGGGCTGGACAGTCAGTATCTCCTGTACTGGGAGATGGAAACCCCTTATCTGTGCCTACTGTACCCACCTTAGTGAGGACGCTACTAGTACAGTATGTCTACAACACACCACACACACACACACACACACACCACAAACACACCACACACACACACTGGTACCCTGGGTCACCACTCACTCAGCCATGAGCTAGTGTTAATATTAATACAGCGAACCTGAAGTATCCTGGTCAGAATCTGCCAACAAACACTTTGGGCAGATTGAATAAGAGCATGGCGATAAGCAGCCGTCCAAACATTCCCCTGTTTGGCCCGGTACTTGTTGACATAGCCTCCCAGTAGCTGACCCGTGAACCCCCCCCCCATGTGTGTGTCACAGGCGGCCGGTGGCACCTTAATTAGGGAGGAGTGGCTCATGGTGATGGCTGGAATGGAGTAAATGGAATGTTATCGAACACATCACACACCTGGTTTCCATTTATTCCAGACATTATGAGCCCGTACTCCCCTCAGCAGCCTCCTATTCTCTCTGTGTGTGTGTGTGTGTGTGTGTGTGTGTGTGTGTGTGTGTGTGTGTGTGTGTGTGTGTGTGTGTGTGTGTGTGTGTCGTGCATCCAGGGAGCAGGCTCACACGGACAGTCGTTTGTTCAGAGCTTTCCTGCTCTTGACCACCATAGGATTGATGACTTGTGAACTGTTGACCCTTTGACACTAATCAGAAGGCAGTGGAACATGGAGGGGGAGCTCTATTCAAATGACTGTCAGTGTGTGGCCTACTACCTGGGCACAGACACACACTGACTCTCAACCACACACACACTGACTCTCAACCACTCACACACAGACTCTCAACCACAACCTTCTGTGGGGCTATATCAACAAGTTTCCATTTTGAGCCAACAAGCCTCTCATGTTAGCAGATGGATAAATAGTCATCCTGAGCAGTCGATGACCAATACAGCCTGGCTACAGGTGTCTGAGTTGGGGTGTGCTGATACAGCCTGGCTACAGGTGTCTGAGTTGGGGTGTGCTGATACAGCCTGGCTACAGGTGTCTGAGTTGGGGTGTGCTGATTGATGTAGTGATGGGTGTTCTGGTTGTCTGTGAATGGCATGCTCACCATATACATATTCCATAGCCTTGAATCAGTGTAGTGCTTCACCAATCATCTCATCGATCACAATACATGCAAAGACATTTCCCCCAATGTCTCCAGGTATGTGTTTGTGTTTTTGTGTTGATGTGCACATCTGCAACATGGGGACAGGCAAGGCTACTACTTTGTTACAGGAAAATGGCTCTGGGGGATGTTGAACACTGAATTATTATCTACTATCTTGTCATTAAAGAAAGGGAAGTCAAATAATGTACAAGATGCCACTGAAAGAATTTGTACTTCTGCAGTATTGGAATATTACGGCTCTATATACATAGTAGTACATTATGATCATTGTCTAATGATAGTTCTATTGTATTAGTATTGTAATATACTGTGTATCAAAGACACAGTCGTTCATTGTTTTCCTACCCTTCACTGACATTGTGGAATTCTAGAGGAGTGTGAGCTATGCAATGCATGAAGTGTCTGTAAAACAGACTTGCCAATCTGGAAATATACCTTTAATTTCCCCCGTAGCGTGTGCGTGTGCGTGTGCGTGTGTGTGTGCGTGTGTGTGTGTGTGTGCGTGTGTGATAAACAGCTGTGTAGCGTGTGTTTCTATTCCTCTGGAGAGGAGAGGTGTGTCTTCCTCTGGAGGGGATGCCATTTCCTTACCACCTTACCATTTCCTTACATTCTGCCCTCCTGGTGTTGTAAACAGTGATACCATCTGATTCAAACTCTCATCCACCAAGGGTCACCTCAAAGCCAAAGTTATTCAGATGTTTTCACTCCTCAAAGTACTCTAACTGTATGTTCCATGATGAGTCCAAAAATACCATCTGTTGTGTACAGTAGATCCCACTATAACTCAAGCCCTGATGACAGGGAAGGATAGGTACCATCTTATGTAATCATTTCAGTTGCTGCTTATCTTTCTCATTTCACTATCACCTTAAAGCAGGGGTGGGAACTCCAGTCCTCCACGGCCTGATTGGTGTCACTCTTCTTCTCCATCCCTGGCAAACACAGCTGATTAATCACATGGCATTCTAAACTGAAGATCATGATTAGGTGATTATTGGAGTCAGGTGTGTTAGCTGGGGCAAAACTGTGACACCAATCAGGCCCTCGAGGACTGGAATTGCCCACCCCTGTCTTAAAGGGATACTTGGGGATTTTGGCAATGAGGCTCTTTATCTATACTGAACAAAATATAAACGCAACATGCAACAATTTCAAAGATTTGACTGAGTTACAGTTAATATAAGGAAATTGGTCAATTTAAATAATTTCATTAGGCCCTAATCTATGGATTTTACATGACTGGGAATACAGATATGCATCTGTTGGTCACAGATACCTTAAAAAAAGATAGTGGCGTGGATCAGAAAACCAGTCAGTATCTGGTGTGACCACCATTTGCCTCATGCAGCATGACACATCTCCTTCTTATAGAGTTGATCAGGCTGTTGATTGTGGCCTGTGGAATGTTGTCCCAGTCCTTTTCAATGGCTGTGCGAAGTTGCTGGATATTGGCGGGACTTGGAACACGCTGTTGTACACGTCGATCCAGGGCATCCCAAATGTGCTCAATGGGTGACATGTCTAGTGAGTATGCAGGCCATGGAAGAACTGGGTCATTTTCAGCTTCCAGGAATTGTGTACAGATCCTTGCGACATGGGACCTTGCATTATCACGCTGAAACATAAGGTGATGGTGGCGGATGAATGGCACGACAATGGGCCTCAGGATCTCGTCACGGTATCTGTCTTTTCAAATTGCCATAGATAAAATGCAATTGTGTTCGTTGTCCGTAGCTCATGCCTGCCCATACCATAACCCCACCGCCACCATGGGGCACTCTGTTCATAGCGTTGACGTCAGCAAAACACTTACATGTGGTCTGTGGTTGTGAGGCCGATTGGCCATACTGCCAAATTCTCTAAAACAACGTTTGAGGTGGCTTATGGTGGAGAAATGAACGTTAAAGTCTCTGGAAACAGCTCTGGTAGGACTTTCCTGCAGTCAGCATGCAAATTGCATGCTTCCGCAGATTAACTTGTGGATACCATTTAAAATGTTTTGCTAGCATGCTAGCAGAACTTTTTGAGACCCTTTTATTTCTCTGCTAGCATTGCACTATCACTAGATAGCATCATCTCGTGCAACTACCTTTAACTTCCTTCATACTGGACACAGAGACATAAAAATGGTATCCACTTGTTCATCTGACTCTGGGGAAGTAGATAAAGGGCCTCATTGCCAAAACCCCGAAGTATCCCTTTACCATGCTGCAATTTAGCTGCTATCATAACTCTTCTGTATGTTGGCCAATGGACAAACAAATGAATGACACAGCTACATGTAGCTTTATACTGTACAACCTTATTCAATCATGCCCATTTTACAATACAGTGCACCATGTCTCAGTATTTAATACCAATCATAGTTCAGTCAGGACAGATTCTATAGTCTTGAGAACAGGTTGTCATTACTGTCCTTTGAATGTAATCATGGAGTTGGATGCCCTAGTTGATGTAACTCTGGGACTGAAGCCAGGTGAATTAAACCTGTTAAAGAGAACATACTGCCTTCAGGGCTACACACCACAGGTGTGTGTGTGTGTGTGTGTGTGTGTGTGTGTGTGTGTGTGTGTGTGTGTGCGCACCTCATTAGAAGCCTCATTGTATCCCTCATTGTACCTGGATACCCAAACTCTCCTCTTCCATATTGTTTTCTCTCCACAGCCTTCTTTTCAGCACTTACCCCTGCAGACCCTGTAAAGGCACTTACCCCTGCAGACCCTGTAAAGGCACTTACCCCTGCAGACCCTGTAAAGGCACTTACCCCTGCAGACCCTGTAAAGGCACTTACCCCTGCAGACCCTGTAAAGGCACTTACCCCTGCAGACCCTGTAAAGGCACTTACCCCTGCAGACCCTGTAAAGGCACTTACCCCTGCAGACCCTGTAAAGGCACTTACCCCTGCAGACCCTGTAAAGGCACTTACCCCTGCAGACCCTGTAAAGGCACTTTCCCCTGCAGACCCTGTAAAGGCACTTTCCCCTGCAGACCCTGTAAAGGCACTTACCCCTGCAGACCCTGTAAAGGCACTTACCCCTGCAGACCCTGTAAAGGCACTTACCCCTGCAGACCCTGTAAAGGCACTTTCCCCTGCAGACCCTGTAAAGGCACTTTCCCCTGCAGACCCTGTAAAGGTGGTCATACATTGCTACTCCTCTTATTGCCTTGCCAGCATGCCAAATTTCCCCTGAAAGTTTAGCAGAAAAAGCCAGCTGAATTTTCCACTGCATGAGCAGAACATGCATATGCTGTCGTTCACCAGCCCCCTAAAATCTGACCAGAAATGTATCTCTGTCTCTGGTTTGTTAGACCAAACTTCCTTATGACATGTTCTTATAAGTCACTCAGCTTGTCTCTGTGTCATGCCACTGATCTGTCTTAGGAGAAGCCTGTCACAAAAAGTAATCTTCACTTCTTGGGTGGACATTTTCTCTTACGTTAGTCGCTGGTACAGTATGTAGTGTTGGTGATGGCACAGTACTGGCTAGTACAGCACCTACTGTATCAGCTCTGCTGAGCACACTGGGCTGACTTACTGTCGCACTGATTTTGTGCTACAGTTGCAGTGTTATTTGAGCCAAAATGGCTACCATGTGGCTGGCCATTATGTAGTAAAGCCAAAATGGCTGCCATATGGACACTGATAACACCTGGTCTCCTGTCATTGGCCCATGCAGGACTGCTTCACAGTGGAAGGGGAGGACCTGAAGCACGACTTTGAGAGACTGCAGCTGGCCATGGAGATGGTTGGATTCCTGCCTGCCACACGCAAACAGTGAGTGTACACACACTAAATCTCACCGCTCGTACGCACACTGAAATTACAAACACAGGCAAAGGAATCATAGTCACAGGTAAATTACCAGGATACGCTGTCCAAAAGCTCTAACCAGTTTCTGTGTTGAAACGAGCCATGTTTCTGTGTTGAAACGAGCCATGTTTCTGTGTTGAAACGAGCCATGTTTCTGTGTTGAAACGAGCCATGTTTCTGTGTTGAAACGAGCCAGGTTTCTGTGTTGAAATGAGCCAGGTTTCTGTGTTGAAACGAGCCAGGTTTCTGTGTTGAAATGAGACAGGTTTCTGTGGTGAAACGAGACAGGTTTCTGTGGTGAAACATGCCTTGTTTCTGTCCCATAGGATCTTTTCTCTGTTGTCGGCCATTCTTCACCTGGGGAACATCCGCTACAAGAAGAAGACCTACCGAGATGACTCCATTGACATCTGCAATCCAGAAGTCCTACCTACTGTCTCAGAACTGTTAGAGGTGAGCCTGTTACTGTCTCAGAACTGTTAGAGGTAAGCCTGTTACTGTCTCAGAACTGGTAGAGGTAAGCCTGTTACTGTCTCAGGACTGGTAGAGGTAAGCCTGTTACTGTCTCAGGACTGGTAGAGGTAAGCCTGTTACTGTCTCAGGACTGGTAGAGGTAAGCCTGTTACTGTCTCAGGACTGGTAGAGGTAAGCCTGTTACTGTCTCAGGACTGGTAGAGGTAAGCCTGTTACTGTCTCAGGACTGGTAGAGGTAAGCCTGTTACTGTCTCAGGACTGGTAGAGGTAAGCCTGTTACTGTCTCAGGACTGGTAGAGGTAAGCCTGTTACTGTCTCAGAACTGTTAGAGGTAAGCCTGTTACTGTCTCAGAACTGTTAGAGGTAACCCTGTTACTGTCTCAGAACTGTTAGAGGTAACCCTGTTACTGTCTCAGGACTGTTAGAGGTAAGCCTGTTACTGTCTCAGGACTGGTAGAGGTAAGCCTGTTACTGTCTCAGGACTGGTAGAGGTAAGCCTGTTACTGTCTCAGGACTGGTAGAGGTAAGCCTGTTACTGTCTCAGAACTGTTAGAGGTAAGCCTGTTACTGTCTCAGGACTGGTAGAGGTAAGCCTGTTACTGTCTCAGAACTGTTAGAGGTAAGCCTGTTACTGTCTCAGAACTGTTAGAGGTAAGCCTGTTACTGTTGAAATGATTCCTTATTATGTTTACATTTGACATGTTAGTCATTTAGCAGATGCTCTTATCCAGATCCACTTACAGTTAATGCATTCATGTTAAGATGGCTAGGTGAGACAACCACATATCACAGCCATAGACCATTTCTTCTCAATAAAGGAGCTATCAACCAAGTCAGTGCTAGTAAGAAAATACACGTGTGAGTTTAAGTTCAAGAAAGGCGAGGCTTTATATCATTTTATTTTTAATTTTCTTGTTTTATAATGGATACAACAGAAGTTGATTGAATGAGACCTACATAGTATGGAAATCTATTCCTCAAATGTGTTCCCATCCACACAAGCACTTTGTTTCTCAGAGTCAGGATGTTTTAAGATGCATTTGCAGTGACATACTGTACTGTGCGCAAGGCTTTTCAGTACCCAGCCACTCGATGGAAAATGCAATTCCTCGGTCAGGAATTTGGTTTGCATGCAGCGTGTAATTACATAATTTCTAATTCTGTCATCCGTCTACAAATATTCTGTAGACACAACACTTTCTCTCTCTCTGCCTCAGTTTATGAATGATCGTTTTTCCAGTGAACATGTGATGTGAAGGGACAGAAGTCAGGACTTATAAGGGCAGATGTATTTTCAGAATCCTGATCCAACCATCGTTGAGGTTTGCAGGAAAGCAACAGGAGCAGCTAGTGGCTAAGGAACATGGCTTGTGCTCATGTGAAAGAACATATGTTCCCCAAATGGGTTGGGTCAGAGTCAGTCAAGCATCTAACAGATAAATGGAAATCCATTTAAAAATTATGTTAAAATTAGATAAATGAGATGTGTAATGATTTATACAGCTTACTTGTGATTTAAAATATGAGATGGTTTGTAATCAGTATTTAAGTACCTTCAGATAAAGTGTTGCTGTGATTCCTTCACTAGGGTTGCACAATTCCTGGAACTTTCAGTAAGTTCCCTGGCTTTCCCGATATCCCGTTTTGGAAGATAACCGGGAATGAGGAGGGAATAAAGCAGGAAATCCAGAATCCTACAACCAGGGAATTTATTGAACGTTCCAGGAATTGTGCAACCCTAGTTGGGACATAGTCTAAATCCAAGAGAAGTGCACTGTGCTGGGACATGGCCTACACTCTGCCTCTTCTCCCCTCTAGTTACAGGATGTTAATTGGATAGTGCCGGCTGCTGGCCTTCTTGTGTCAATAACTAGGAATAAGTATTTCTCATGACCGTGAGTGCCCGCCCCACTAAACATAGCAGGGCACATATCCACCCTCCTTACCTAAACATTTGGCTGAATGAAAGCTGTTGTAGGGCTTGATGTGTGTACAGAAGAAGAATGGGCTTTGTGTTTCTGAAACAGAAATTGCTTTCAACTGTGAAATTAATTGTGGTCTCTTTTTTGTACAGGTCAAGGAGGAGATGCTATTTGAAGCCCTGACGACGAGGAAGACCATGACAGTGGGAGAGAGGCTGATCGTGCCCTACAAACTGGCTGAGGTGAGACCAAGTCAACAGCACAAACCTGAAACTCATCCCAAACATTCTGAACCCTTAGTGCAACGAAGAGGCACGGTCAAATACTCCACCTTACCTCAAGACGTACCATTCCTCAACCCAATCCCAAAGTATTCTTGACAATTTGATCATCAAGACATTGCATTATTCTGCATGGGTAAATGCTAAGGAATAGTAGGCACCCTGCCTATCTAAATAACGATATAGGGGAAACACTGGGTCCCAGTCCCAGGGCAGCCTGTGAAGGAGCTGGAGTCAGAGCTGGTCTGTTTCAGTCTCTGTCGTCTGTCAGTCTGGTTGAGTCTGTCAGTCGGTCTGTCTGGTTGGGTGTGGATAGTTGAGGGATCAGATTGATGTCTACAGTGGGGTAGGCCATAGCGGATGTCAGGGCCGTTAAAAGGGGTCTGCTCTGCAGGGCCAGCGGAACTCACAGCTACACACACATGCACGCGTACCCCCCGTCTATAATTTTGACCTTGGAAACACTGAGTGGGAAGTGGCTGTACGTAGAGCTGTTAGTTCCACTGGCCCTACCGAGCAGACCCCCTTTAATGGGAGTGTGCTTGTAGCCATGCAAACACCTAGATATGGTTTTAAGTTCACCAAAAAAGTATCCTTGAAATGTGCATCTGCATTGCAAGTCAGCCTTACACCAAGCTACTGAAAAAAATTAACTTTTGAGAAAGACTGCCACAGCTCTCATTCCAATGGCATAAGTTCCCTTTCCTCAACGCTAGTCCACAAAGGCTGCAGCATCAGAGAGCTTCTTAGTTTGTTTACAGAAACCAGAGAGGGATTCTCTGAAAACAAACACACGCCACGGCCATGTAATGCAGACAAGCCTCAGCTGAAGACTGACCAACAAGCTCACAAAGTGGAAATCAAAGGCCTATTCTTTGAAGTGTAATTCTAAAGTATAATTATTATTTTTAGTATAATTGCATATTATTTTTTGTTATTTACACCTACAGTATGTCCACATGTTGGATGGGTATTTTATCTAAATCTTTTCCACAAAGTCGATCCTTTTCTACCTCCCCAACTAGCATGTGGCTATGCCATATCACAGCATACAACAAACTTCCTCACTACACAAAACTTTTATAAACCACAACACCTCCACTTTATCAACCGTATTATCCAAAACACAGCTATGCCCTCATTCCAGCTGTTTAGGAGCCCTTTTATATGAACAAACAGTGCTGATTGTTCTGGCAGCTCTTTGGGTGGTCTGTTCTGTAAACATTGTTGTAACGGTTGCAACAGTGAACTTTTACTCGTTCACCCTATAGTCTCAACTGTTATATTACTACTTGGAAACTCAAGTACCATGGATTTTTTTTTCTCTCTAATTGTGACTCACCACCTGGATTCGGTCTTATGGAGCAACATTTGAAATTGTGTTTTTTACATTAGATAAAAGTACTCAGAGCTACAAAATGGTATATCATAAACTGCATTTGAGGAACAATGGGAAAGTAATTCTGCTTTGAAAGTTGATGAACTTTCGTCGCAGAGCATCGTTCACACGCTCTTAAGCTTTTGCCCCACCCATCTCGTTTTATTCTCGGAGCGCATACTTGACGCTCTGGCCGATGATTTGTTTACCTATGGATACCATGAAAACAGCCTAACCAGCTCTGCTGGCAACAATTTCATTATGCTTTTTTGCAGACGTTTACTGACACCGGCCATATTCAACGGATGTTGTCCACACGTCACGCAACGTTAGCTAACGAGTCAGTCAGCTAACGTTAGCTAGTTAAACCACAGTGAACAGTGCCAACAATACCACAGTGCTGGGACCTAACCAACCAGGTTCAATGTTAGCTAGCTAACATTAGGCTCTAACTAGAAAAGCAAATGGCTCTGGGATACGGATAATAACGTCAGCTAGGAATCCAGCCAGCTAGCTAACAGTAGCTTGAAATGAAACCACTTTCTGTCAAAATTAGAAATGTGTAAAATCTGAAAATGTAGCTAGCTATCTTACCTGTATACATCATCATGCATGATGGATGCGTCTCCCTGTCAGGATTGCCATGCCACGGTTGCCCTTAGTTTGAAGATGTAATCCGGAGACATGTTTTCTCCATCTCTTTAGCTATCATAATTCCATTGATTTCAAAACTTGATCCTCCAGGAGGTGGAGAGAAACACTTATGCAGCTCCACTACACATTACATTTTAAAAAAGCCGCGTTCAACGGGATTACCAACACAGAATGGCGAGCTCAAATAGACAGAAGCCTTCTATATGGCAGACCAATCCGAACTTATCTCTTGGCATTTCCAGCCTACTCATTATCTCAGCCAATTATTTCAACTTCTGTGGTTTAACCAACAAGGCTCGTGGTTTAACAATTGTATTCGTATTTACAGATGGCATACAAGTGTGTTATTAAGGCACATGAAAGTTCACATGTTCGAGAAGGCATTTCTGCCAAAAAATTCATTTTGAAAAAAATGTATTTACGTTCAAGCGGCTCTCCTGTGAAGTCGTGACTTGCGACATACACCTCGTTTCCTGGATCGGGTCTTATCCATTTTGTTATTGAGATATTTAAAAGATTGATGCTCACCGGAATGTTCTGAATACAACTTCCTTTAAATAATGAAAAGGCCTCTCACTTTTGAAGACTCTTGCAAGCAATATAAATAGCATTTGTATGATCTTTGGGAGTTGCTAGGCAGATCTTTTTGTAGTCGCTAAAAATAAAGTAGTAAATTATGTAAAAGACAGTCATTTCAACTTTTGCTGGACCGTTGTATAATGGCATGTTTTGAGCAACAGTAGACATCTGAAGCTCTGCAGGCACTTATACTGGAAATGTACTATACTAACTTCCCACACAATTGGGCCACATTTTTGTGTGTGGTAAATCTATCTCACCTTGTTGATTAATGGACATTCAGGCATGGCAACAGAAAATGACAAACAGCCCTCCACTGTCTGTAATGGTATGAATTAATGACTCCTAATAATTATTATTATTTATTACATTTGTAAAACACTTTTTTCATTATATAGAATAATCTTGAAGTGCATAAAATAATAAATAAAAACCAAATACGAAAAAATTTGTCACAACAAGACAGGATAACTGACACAAGGAACCCAGCTGACACTACAAGGGACAAGGAACCCAGCTGACACTACAAGGGACAAGGAACCCAGCTGACACTACAAGGGACAAGGAACCCAGCTGACACTACAAGGGACAAGGAACCCAGCTGACACTACAAGGGACGAGGAACCCAGCTGACACTACAAGGGACAAGGAACCCAGCCGACACTACAAGGGACAAGGAACCCAGCCGACACTACAAGGGACAAGGAACCCAGCCGACACTACAAGGGACAAGGAACCCAGCCGACACTACAAGGGACAAGGAACCCAGCCGACACTACAAGGGACAAGGAACCCAGCTGACACTACAAGGGACAAGGAACCCAGCTGACACTACAAGGGACAAGGAACCCAGCTGACACTACAAGGGACAAGGAACCCAGCTGACACTACAAGGGACAAGGAACCCAGCTGACACTACAAGGGACAAGGAACCCAGCTGACACTACAAGGGACAAGGAACCCAGCTGACACTACAAGGGACAAGGAACCCAGCTGACACTACAAGGGACAAGGAACCCAGCTGACACTACAAGGGACAAGGAACCCAGCTGACACTACAAGGGACAAGGAACCCAGCTGACACTACAAGGGACAAGGAACCCAGCCGACACTACAAGGGACAAGGAACCCAGCTGACACTACAAGGGACAAGAGAACCCAGCTGACACTACAAGGGGACAAGGAACCCAGCTGACACTACAAGGGACAAGGAACCCAGATGACACTACAAGGGACAAGGAACCCAGATGACACTACAAGGGACAAGGAACCCAGCTGACACTACAAGGGACAAGGAACCCAGCTGACACTACAAGGGACAAGGAACCCAGCTGACACTACAAGGGACAAGGAACCCAGCTGACACTACAAGGGACAAGGAACCCAGCTGACACTACAAGGGACAAGGAACCCAGCTGACACTACAAGGGACAAGGAACCCAGATGACACTACAAGGGACAAGGAACAAAGCTGACACTACAAGGAACCCAGCTGACACTACAAGGGACAAGGAACCCAGATGACACTACAAGGGACAAGGAACAAAGCTGACACTACAAGGAACCCAGCTGACACTACAAGGGACAAGGAACCCAGCTGACACTACAAGGGACAAGGAACCCAGCTGACACTACAAGGGACAAGGAACCCAGCTGACACTACAAGGGACAAGGAACACAGCTGACACTACAAGGGACAAGGAACCCAGCTGACACTACAAGGGACAAGGAACCCAGCTGACACTACAAGGGACAAGGAACCCAGATGACACTACAAGGGACAAGGAACCCAGCCGACACTACAAGGGACAAGGAACCCAGATGACACTACAAGGGACAAGGAACAAAGCTGACACTACAAGGAACCCAGCTGACACTACAAGGGACAAGGAACCCAGATGACACTACAAGGGACAAGGAACCCAGCTGACACTACAAGGGACAAGGAACCGAGCTGACACTACAAGGGACAAGGAACCCAGATGACACTACAAGGGACAAGGAACCCAGCCGACACTACAAGGGACAAGGAACCCAGCCGACACTACAAGGGACAAGGAACCCAGCCGACACTACAAGGGACAAGGAACCCAGCCGACACTACAAGGGACAAGGAACCCAGATGACACTACAAGGGACAGGGAACCCAGCTGACACTACAAGGGACAGGGAACCCAGCTGACACTACAAGGGACAGGGAACCCAGGACAAAAGGGACAGGGAACCCAGCTGACACTACAAGGGACAAGGGACCCAGCTGACACTACAAGGGACAAGGAACCCAGCTGACACTACAAGGGACAAGGAACCCAGCTGAACCTACAAGGGACAAGGAACCCAGCTGACACTACAAGGGACAAGGAACCCAGCTGACACTACAAGGGACAAGGAACCCAGCTGACACTACAAGGGACAAGGAACCCAGCTGACACTACAAGGGACAAGGAACCCAGCTGACACTACAAGGGACAAGGAACCCAGCTGACACTACAAGGGACAAGGACACCAAGGAACCCAGCTATCAACAGAAAGCCTTCCTAAAGAGAAACTTGGTTATGTTATTAAAACTTATGTTGCATGTTTCGTGTCTATAGTCGATATACTGTAGTCAATTGTGAAATTGCCTGTTTTCCACATCGTACTTAGATCAGAAATACTTTTGTGTGAAAACGTCCTTTAGTACTTTGCTATTACACCATCTCTCTCACTCTATTTCCATTTCCTTGTAAAATAAATTGTCTCATTCCTTGACACCTCTATGCTATCAGCTGCCTATTTTCAAAGGGGTAATGTTTTCATTGGTGTCTGTTCTACAGTAGATTGGATTGGTATTGCCTCTGTCACTCTGATGGTCATTAGGCAGACTGTCATTAATCATGACCAGGAGAGGTGCTGCTGGGACGTAATACAGGGTGCCGGCCCAGGACTCGCCTCCTGTGGCCACTTGCTGAAGCCCCATTGCCACGCCATGAGTCACAATGCTGTGCTTGAAAGATATTAACCAGACTAGGAGCGCTGATCTAGGATCAGGTCCCCCCTGTCCATGTAATCATATTCATTCTGATCAAAACGGCAACACTGATCCTAGACCAGCACTCCAACTCTAAGACACTTTATGAATATGGCCCTGCTCACGGGTCTCCTGGGTCATGTTCTTTAGGCACGTGAAATGGGGAGGGCACTACCTGAGTGTATCTAATAAGAACTTTTGTGTTTTCATTTCGGAGTTGGACATAAGAGGACTGACGGGATGTGACGGGGACAGAGGACTGACGTGATGTGATGTGACGGGGACAGAGGACTGACGTGATGTGATGTGATGTGACGGGGACAGAGGACTGGGAACACGACTCTAGTCTTTGTCATATGTCTAATATTCATCCATGTTACTAAACTCAGCAAAAAAAGAAACATCCTCTCACTGTCAACTGCATTTATTTTCAGCAAACGTAACGTGTAAATATTTGTATGAACATAACAAGATTCTAATGGAATAGTGTTTCCCTGAACAAAGGGGGAGTCAAAATCAAAAGTAACAGTCAGTATCTGGTGTGGCCACCAGCTGCATTAAGTACTGCAGTGCATCTCCTCCTCATGGACTATACCAGATTTGCCAGTTCTTACTGTGAGATGTTACCCCACTCTTCCACCAAGGCACCTGCAAGTTCCCAGACATTTCTGGGGGGAATGGCCCTAGCCCTCACCCTCCGATCCAACAGGTCCCAGACGTGCTCAATGGGATTGAGATCCGGGCTCTTCGCTGGCCATGGCAGAACACTGACATTCCTGTCTTGCAGGAAATCACGCACAAAACGAGCAGTATGGCTGGTCATGTCAGGATGAGCCTGCAGGAAGGGTACCACATGAGGGAGGAGGATGTCTTCCCTGTTCCGCACAGCGTTGAGATTGCCTGCAATGACAACAAGCTCAGTCCGATGATGCTGTGACACACCGCCCCAGACCATGACGGACCCTCCACCTCCAAATCGATTCCGCTCCAGAGTACAGGCCTTGGTGTAACGCTCATTCCTTTGACGATAAACGCGAATCCGACCATCACCCCTGATGAGACAAAACCGCGACTCGTCAGTGAAGAGCACTTTTTGCCAGTCCTGTCTGGTCCAGCGACGGTGGGTTTGTGCCCATAGGCGACGTTGTTGCTGGTGATGTCTGGTGAGGACCTACCTTACAACAGGCCTACAAGCCCTCTCTCTCAGCCTATTGCGGACAGTCTGAACACTGATGGAGGGATGGTGCGTTCCTGGTGTAATTCGGGCAGTTGTTGTTGCCATCCTGTACCTGTCCTGCAATTGTGATGTTCGGATGTACCGATCCTGTGCAGGTGTTGTTACACATGGTCTGCCACTGCGAGGACGATCAGCTCTCCGTCCTGTCTCTCTGCAGTGCTGTCTTAGGCGTCTCACAGTACAGACATTGCAATTTATTGCCCTGGCCACATCTGCAGTCCTCATGCCTCCTTGCAGCATGCCTAAGGCACGTTCACGCAGATGAGCAGGGACCCTGGGCATCTTTCTTTTGGTGTTTTTCAGAGTCAGTAGAAAGGCCTCTTTAGTGTCCTAAGTTTTCATAACTGTGACCTTAATTGCCTACCGACTGTTCCACAGGTGCATGTTCATGAATTGTTTATGGTTCATTGAACAAGCATGGGAAACAGTGTTTAAACCCTTTACAATTTGAAAGACAGGGTCCTGGAGAAAGGGACATTTCTTTTTTTGCTGAATTTACTTCCATCAGACTCTTCCATCAGACAATGGAATCAACTTCACTTGTGTGGATTTCCTGCTTTATTTATACAATGTTCCAAACATCTGGTCCCCATCGGGTTTGGCTTCAAACAAATAACTAATAAACATCTAGAAATCAAGATGGATTTGTTGCTTGTTTTTCTACCTTGCAATCAAGGCTAAATCTCTTCCAAAAATATAAAACCAAAATATAAAATGCCACATGCAACAATTTTCAAGGAAATCGGCCACCTCCAACGTCATTTTTAGAGAATTTGGCAGTACCATATGTAACCACGCCAGCCCAGGACCTCCACATCCGGCTTCTTCACCTGCGGGATCTTCTGAGACCAGCCACCTAGACAGCTGATGAAACCAAGGAGTATTTTGGTCTGTAATAAAGCCCTTTTGTCGGGAAATGCCTATTCTGATCGGCGGGGTCTGGCTCCCCCAGTGGGTGGGCCTTGCTCCCAAGTGGGTGGGCCTAATCCATAGATTAGGGCCTAATGAATTTATTTCACTTGATCTGATTTCTTTACAGTGAACTGTAACTCAGTAAAATCGTTGTAATTGTTGCATGTGCAGTTTTATATTTTTGTTCAGTATATATTGGAAGAGATTTAGCCTTGTTTGATTGCAAGGTAGAAAAACAAGCAGCAAATCCATCTTGATTTCTAGATGTTTATTAGTTATTTGTTTGAAGCCAAACCCGATGGGGCCCAGATGTTTGGAACATTGTAT